>NW_027210626.1:770000-1400000 GCF_029030835.1 Brachyistius frenatus
CTGTATAGAGCTTTGACACAGAAGCATGTATTGTAGATACAGTACTGCGTGAGGATTAATGTGCCTGCAGGAGGATGACGTTAAACAAGTGATGCTTTGAGGCTGAGCCGGTTCAAGCTAAAGCTAAAACAGAACAGGATGTAAAGCAAAGTTCTTAATAGTAATGTCTTTGTCTAACATTGCAAACTACTCTTATGTGGATTTCTGGGTTTCAGTCATCTGCTTCTAGTCTTGCCTGTGGAGCTATGAACAGTTTGGCAAGCATGGTGAAAACCAAGGCTATGGGTGTGGTGCACAGCTACAAATTTAATACCGCTAGTAAGAAATGACATGAGTGTCCTGGCTAAACCCCGACTGGAAGTCTCACTGGAATGTTGTTTTGTTTGTGGTAACACTCGTAAGTGTGCTACTATGCCCGATATGCAAATTAAAAGCATACTGGAAAGACATCTCAACATTTCTTACGATATAGCTATTCATTAGTCACATCAGGAGACAAACCTTTCAATCACAAGGCCTTAACTACTTTAAACTATGAGAGTCAAGAAATGTTTCCCTTCATGTGTAATGTGTTTAAAAGGGGTCCATAGAGGCAGAGAATTTTTTTTTCTTATCATCAAACCAGCTACAATATGACTTCACTGTTTCCTTCAACCACACCATTGGCCAAAAAGTATTAAACCCTTACTTTTTGCATATTGGATCCTATTTCGAGTGCAGCAATAAACATGCATTTACAAGGCGCTTAGGCATCATTAAAAGCTTTATAGAAACTAGTTGTTGATGGATAAGTGAGCCAAACTGTCGGAGAATTCACAAGTACAACGTCTGATAAAGCTGATGCTGAGCTGCTGATGTGAGCAACTGAACAATTGTGTGCCTCTTGGACAGGGAGTGATTATGTTTGTTCAGTTGAAAATAATCACATCACCTCATAATGAGAGGTTGTGACATTAGTGATTATACATTGCTGACGATGCTCAAATTGCTTGCTCATCAAATATACTTGCACACTGAGCCAAAAACCACCGTCTTTGCAAAATAAGAAATAGTATCCCTTTTCCCACAGTGAGTCTGTTGGGTGTGTTCACTCGTTTCTGGCCGCACAAATGGCTGCATTAACACCTGACAGACGTTAAGTACAAAAATAATCTGTTCAGTACGCTTGTGCAAAGTGTATATTCACTGAACCTTTTGAGGACAATACTTAATCAGTTTATTTTTTTATTTTAAAAGTTTAAACTCGTTTTTTTTTTTTTTTTTATAAAGTAAATAGTCTATCGAAAGCCCTGACATTAAAAGAAACACCTGAGACTCATCGTAACCGACCCTGTTCCCGTAAAAGCCGCGCGGCTCCTCATCATGGAACAGGTATGTTGGCATCCATTAGACTATTATTTGTCAGCGCTGTCTGAGTGTGTGTATCCTCTGGAACACATGGTTACGATCAGCACGACTCCGACCGCAAAACCACAGTGTTAGTCTAATCTCTAAATAGCGTGTGTAATGGACCTTGTGTCATTATGCTGTTTCGCTTTATGACACACACACAGAGACGACAAAACAGCACAGCGAAGGGTGTGTGTGTACGTACCACAGCCAACTGAAGTCAGTGGTAGGAGCGGCTGTCTCATGCGAAGAGTGTCTGACTCTCTTCCTGTTTTGTTTGAGAGGTTTTCAATGAATTCTGCTGAGGGCTTTACAGGCTTTTAACAACAAGTAGGAACACCGCCTGAACACTGCAAGCTTCCGGGCTTTTCTGTCAGACTCTTCTGTGTGTCGGTTGGGACGATGGGATTAAGGCGTGGTTGAAAAAAGAATCAACGCTGGGATTAATTTATTGTATCCTCTGACTTTCTTTAACTGTCACCATCTCTCCGTCTGTCGACGTCACCGTTTCTGTTCCAAAGACATCCGGCGAACGCAGAGATTACCTTCATTTGTCTTAATTAGCATATTAGCTAACAGGCCCTTCACTGGAGCCCGTGGGAAACTGCCGTAATTGCTAAGATACCTGTAGACTTAACCGCTGAAGGAACCTGTGTGTGTGTGTGTGTGTGTGTGTGTGTGTGTGTGTGTGTGCCCGTTTCAGTAATGGAGGGATTTCAGGGATGAACTTCACCTTGACTCCCATGTCTCGTGCTCCTGTCTCGCATGCATCTTGTATCTGTGTGAGCGCTCGCTGCACGTGAGAGAGTGCAGAGAGCATCGAGGAGACAACAGCCCAGAAAATTACTCCGAGCAGCCAGCTGTTTCTGAATCTCATCATCGGAATGTATCAACAATTCTGGCGCCAACCTCCCGTGGTGCGACAAACATTTCCATGAAAAGAATCATCACACAACTTTTCTCGTCTGCGCTCACGAGAGCTCGCTGCTTACGAGGGGTATTTTGGAGTTTTCATTTTATTCGAATGAATGCCGAAACGAATTATCCTTGCAGAACTGAACTATAGAACAATGAGGGAGGAGAGGTTGTTTGATCCGTTCTAATATATGGGTGATTGCAATACACTGTGATTCAAATTATGAAGCGTGCACTCATCCTCAAAAACAGCCTATGCAGTCAAACTGGCAGCTGAAATGCTCCTAATTACAAGGCACAAACAAAGATGAAAATTACAGCAACTGTGCCCAATTAGGGGATATTTTTGCATTGCTTTCTATGGTTCTATGGGTGATTACTTGTGTGTTCAGGTAAGTAGTGTGCACAGTGTACATCTAAAGTTCACAGAGTTATGGTCAGAAGCCTGGCTGCAAATTCTGCTCTGAATTTAATGGAAAGTTGGCAGCTGTAACAATACGACCAATGTAGACTCGGAGTGTTGATTATATTTAATATTAAACTGAAAGTTGAAGGTCACCCCCTCTCGTGCAATTCTGTTTACTTGCAATAAATAACATGCTTTCTCTTGTCCAATTGTCTCATTGTAGTTTGAAGATGAACGGAGATACAACATGCATAGTTTGCATTGGTCAGGACTGTACGAACCCTACTATAGTCCCAAAGTGCAACATTGCATCATTGTTGACAGAGAGGACAACAACAGAGAAGGGCAAGTACAAACACAAAGCCACACACAATGCTGTATAACTATTATGCATGTGCAAGCCCACAATACACTGAATTAGCCTGGAGGTCTCAGGCTTGCGTGTATAGTCCAACCAATAAATGCACGCATGCTTGTTAGATAGTCTAAAGCGTTGTGACACAGGCCCACTGGCACAATTTCAATGACACACATGCTTAGTATCACGCTGCCCCCTTACCTTGCATCTAAATGACCACATTCCCTTAACTTTACAACAGAGCTTGTTCCTCTTTGAGGAGTAAGCTGGGATTCCTCATATCGCCCAGTCAGGTGAAATGCTTTAAGAGACACTTATTCCAAGCCCTGCTGTCATCAGCTGAGGCTGGCCTTGAGCCAACCATGCTCTTTTTTTTTTCTTTCTTTATTCGCAATCCGTACAAGAATGCACATAACTGTTGGTGCCTTTCTTAAGTGATTATTTACGGTCAGTGGAGTGTCTAATCAGGGATGGCATTCACACTTAAAAACACTCAACAGTTTTACTCATCTCAGATGATTTAACACACCGGAAAAAGACGTTGTGTAACACTGTGAGAAAAAAGTTTCTCGGCTTAAAATAGATTTCTCGTCTGTTTCTCCTGGACCTCGACAGACTGATAAGTATGAGGGACCTTCTTTCATGGAACTGACATTTCTGAGACACGCTTACCGAGGCTTGTTCTCAACTATTATGGTTTTTCCCATAATGACGAACACCAAAATTAAGCTAATTTTCTCAAGTAGGAAATAACACTTAAACAAGATAAATTACATGACGAGAAAAAGCATTGGGCACTATGAGTTTACAACTCCTGAGCATGGAGTTGCACCAAAGTGAAGATATTTAAAGAGTATCAAAACAGTACAGTTTTACCAGCCTGCTTTGAATGAGTGATGGAGATTGTGGTGGACATGTATTCCCATTTCAGCCGTGGGTGCATAAAGTTCTTCTCATTAGTTATTTATTTATTTTAATTTTGCCTATTTGATGCAAACATATCTTCATATTTCATCCGAACTTCCTGTATATATCCTTTTAAACTCATCACATATGAGCAAACAAATCATAGCGCTGTTAGGTTAGCAATACAACAGTTATGCGCACTAACATATAATCACTACGTAAGGAATAGATTGGGTAGTGAAACCTTTTTTTTTTTTTTTATATATATATATAAATCTCTACTTGGGAGGTCACTAACTACACTTTATAGCCAAAGTTTGGATTTAGGAACAGTTCATGCAACCAGGGGTGTGGTACAACTGCTGCTTGATATATTAGTTAGCTATTAGACTGGCTAAAAAAAAAAAGGAGATCAAATTACTAGGACAAATACATGAGAGAAGGTGAGAGACTGGTGGAGCTTGGTAGTGATGTTGGCTCTCGCCCTCTGCAGAGGATTGATCGAATGTGATTAGAGGTGCCATGCTGTCTGCCAGAGTACTCAGGCACCACTTAGATTCTGCTCATTTTGCCAACCCACTCAGGCTTACACTTCCACTGTCCTCCCATCTCTTCTCTCCTCCCATCCATCCATACTGGAGTATTTGCCAGGGGCAGAGAACCACATGGGCGAAGTCAGAGAGATCAGCATTGTAATTTCACTGACTGAAAAAAGTCCTCAATTGACCTGTCTGGTTAAATGAAGAAGGGTAATACTGTCCTCTTTTTCCATACATGGTCTCCCCTGTCTTCCTTTCAATCCTTCCCTCGCTGCTGTCTACACTTCAGAGCCAAGGCCATCCCAAGTCTTGCCAGGTCAAAGAACTCTGCCGCATGTCAGACATTTCACTCTAACACACAAGTCCTCCCTTTCCTCTTTCTCTGCCAACACCCCTCCCTCATCATCACAGGCTTTCATGGAAAGTTGCCTCCTTTTGTTGGGCCAGAATTTACATCCTTCGTCCCTCTTTCTGTCAAGATACCGAGAGGTAGCAGAAGTCTTCAGCATGGATTATTTTACTTCTTGCAACAGTAATAAATCATACTGTGGACCGTCCGGGGAAGGAAAGTACAGATCTTTCTTGTGTTGAAATAACAGCAGTCAGGGAAGTCTGACAGCTGGGGTGCCTGTTCAAAGATTCAGAGGATACTGAGCTACTCTGGTATCTGCTACTGGCCTCATGTGAATACTGGATCAGTCACTCACAGTATAAACAACCTAACTTGTAGTTCTGTGCTCAAACATGCCTATGGACTGTATATATATAAGTACGTGTAGAGTTGATCAAAAGCAGTCTTTTTCAAGGCTGATACTGATGTCATCATTATGATGTTATACTGGAAATCAAACTTCATAACTTGGTACAACTGCTGGTTGATAACTTGTTATCTAAATAATCAGACCATCCTCTCCTAAAACACTGTCGTATAGCTCGCCTGTGCATTAAGCTTAACACGACGCATCTTTTTTTTGCGACCCCCAGTGGCCGTCGTAATTATGACGGGAGGAATTCAGGTGTAGTTTAAAAAAAATCAACATGAACTTATTTTGACTTAGGTATGTAAGTTACCTTCCATAAAGATTTTAACTTATATCATAGACGTAACGTAACTTACATAACTAATGCCCTTATTTTAAACCAAACCATACATTTTTCCTAAACACGACAAAATACATTTGGAGCGTAAACCCAACCAAACTCCAACCGTTTCACAATGTTTACCAAGGGTTTGTTGTTGTTGCCGTGACGACCAAAGTCCGGTACACCTGTTGCTGGTACTGGACACGTAGTTTTGGCAAATTAAGTATTCTAATTTAGGTATTAGGTATGTTGGTCCTATAGAGGGCATTAAAAACTCTCATACATGTTTATGAGTCATTTGAAATCCTTTTATTTTGTCTATCAGTAGAAGAACATGTGGTAGTTATAGTAAAAAGGGTTCAATGATTTTATGCTTGTTTAAAATCAAATCAGGTTCAGCTCATCAGACAACTGGTGTAATATCTCTTACTGAATAACTCACAGATATAACTGGCTGTTTTTGTTTTTATTAAAAGGTGAATTCAGCTTGACGTACAGTATTAGCAAACTGATATTCTGGCTAAAGCCAGTTCCACAAACGCTTGCAGGCAGACTGCCAGAACAGTGGGCCAAAATTCAGATAGCTTTCCACAGGAAACACCCTGACTCCCACCTTCACACCTCATGGCCATTTATGTTCTGTTTCTCTTTGATCGCCTATAGATTTACAGCAGACCACCTGCAATGCTCACCAACCGAGCACACACACAGATATCTACACACACAAAATACAACCAGCTGGGAGGCAGCGGAGTTTCAGTCAAGGAAGCTCTATGATTGATGTCTAAACACAGAGGAACAAATGAAACCAATCACAACTAATCAGGAATGGCAGCTCAATACAATGGAGGCTGAGCAAACATAAGGAATATGTCTGTGGTTTGACAAGGATGCAGCTACATCCTCTGATTACAAAAGCGGCATGCCATACTGTACACAATCTGCTTCACCGTTCGTCTCAGTTCGGTGTACAAATGTTTACCTTGAGCAGCGGATGATGAACAATGACTTTCATGGGAAATGACAACAATATTTTACTGACATTGAAAACATTCACTTGGAAACATTCACATGGTGTTTTGGCTGGAACTGCTGCAGAAGACTGTAGAAGACTACAGACTGATGTTCATTTTGTTCACAGTGCAAAGGTGATCAAGGATGTTTTAATTGTACATTGTGGATGTGGACACCTTTTCCTTTCTAGGATAATATCATCTCAGGAGCATCATGTATTTGGTTTTCAAACGGGTCAAAAATAACTAATAAATGGCCTTCACATTAAATGTATTATAAAGTAGCAGTGCCTGACAGGAAGTAATTAATTAAGAGATTATGTGTTAGCAGTAAAGCTGAAGCACTATCAAGGGAGTCAAAGCTTTTACAAGAGGTATTCTATACTCTAATAGGGTATATCCTAAAAGTCTTCTTTAAAGCAGTTATGACTATATTCTCTAAATAGCATGGTGCATTAAATGGAAAACAACATGACAATGTGAAATGTTCACTTGCAGTGACATACCTACAGAGAATTATCACCTCAATTTGCAACTCCCTCGGCTTTTCAGAGCTCATTAAGCTTGTTTAGTTGTTGCATCTTTACTCTTTTGGTTTATTCTCACTGCATTTAAGGTAGCTTTTTTTTTGCCACAGCAAGCAACCTTTAGGACAACTCAAACAACCCACCACCTGCTGCAGTTGGCAGACACAGTTAGCAATTAGCTGGTTGACATAGTTGAGCATTTAGCCTCTGCAGAACAAGATATTTCCCTCCAAAGTTGGTAAAGACCAAAAACATGACTAAAAAAGATTAGAATTTGCCAAATGAATGCCAATGTTGCTCAATAACTGCAACAGCAGATGTAAGCAGATGTTTGCCAACACATTCATTACATCAACCTTATCATTTTATCTGTTTCTCCCAAGTGAAAAAAAATCTGCTATTGAGTCTTAAAGTAATGATCTCTGATGCATGATACTATTGGAATATGAATATACAGTGCATCCGGAAAGTATTCACAGCGCTTCACTTTTTCCACATTTTGTTATATTACAGCTTTATTCCAAAATGGATTAAATTCATTTTTTCCCCTCAAAATTCTACACACAATACCCCATAATGACAACATGAAATACATTTATTTGAATTTTTTGTAAATCTATTAAAAATCAAAAATGAAAAAAAAAAATCACATGTACATAAGTATTCACAGCCTTTGCCATGAAACTCAAAATTGAGCTCAGGTGCATCCTGTTTCCACTGATCATCCTTGAGATGTTTCTACAACTTGATTGGAGTCCACCTGTGATAAATTCAGTTGATTGGACATGATTTGGAAAGACACACACCGTCTATATAAGGTCCCACAGCTGACAGTGCATGTCAGAGCACAAACCAAGCCATGAAGTCCAAGGAATTGTCTGTAGACCTCCGATACAGGATTGTATCGAGGCACAGATCTGGGGAAGGGTACAGAAAAATTTCTGCAGCATTGAAGGTCCCAATGAGCACAGTGGCCTCCATCATCTGTAAATGGAAGAAGTTTGGAACCACAAGGACTCTTCCTAGAGTCGGCCGCCCGGCCAAACTGAGCGATCGGGGGAGAAGGGCCTTAGTCAGGGAGGTGACCAAGAACCCGATGGTCACTCTGACAGAGCTCCAACGTTGCTCTGTGAAGAGAGGAGAACCTTCCAGAAGGACAACCATCTCTGCAGCACTCTACCAAGCAGGCCTGTATGGTAGAGTGGCCAGACGGAAGACACTCCTCAGTAAAAGGCACATGACAGCCCACCTGGAGTTTACCAAAAGGCACCTGAAGGACTCTCAGACCATGAGAAACTAAATTCTCTGGTCTGATGAAACAAAGATTGAACTCTTTGGCCTGAATGCCAAGTGTTATGTTTGGAGGAAACCAGGCACCGCTCATCACCTGGCCAATACCATCCCTACGGTGAAGCATGGTGGTGGCACCATCATGCTGTGGGGATGTTTTTCAGCAGCAGGAACTGGGAGACTAGTCAGGATGGAGGGAAAGATGAATGCAGCAATGTACAGAGACATCCTTGATGAAAACCTTCTCCAGTGCGCTCTGGACCTCAGACTGGGGCGAAGGTTAATCTTCCAACAGGACAAAGACCCGAAGCACACAGCCAAGATAACAAAGGAATGGCTTCGGGACAACTCTGTGAATGTCCTTGAGAGGCCCAGCCAGAGCCCAGACTTGAAACCGATTGAACATCTCTGGAGAGATCTGAAAATGGCTGTGCACCGACGCTCCCCATCCAACCTGATGGAGCTTGAGAGGTCCTGCAAAGAAGAATGAGAGAAACTGCCCAAGAATAGGTGTGCCAAGCTTGTAGCATCATACTCAAAAAGACTTGTGGCTGTAATTGCTGCCAAAGGTGCTTCAACAAAGTATTGAGCAAAGGCTGTGAATACGTATGTACGTGTTATATTTTCGTTCTTTATTTTTAATAGATTTGCAAAAATTTTAAACAAACTATTTTCACTTTGTCATTATGGGATATTGCGTGTAGAATTTTGAGGAAAACAATTAATTTAATTCATTTTGGAATAAGGCTGTAACATAACAAAATGTGTAAAAAGTGAAGCGCTGTGAATACTTTCCAGATGCACTGTATTTTCAAAAATGGAAAAAGAGAATGGAAAATATGCAAGCGCAAGAAAGGCAATACCTCACTCAGTAAAGGGCCCCAAATTGGCTAAACTGGACAACGACTCTGCAGTGAAGTGCAAATGAGCAGAATCAGTTTAGAAAAGGACTATAATGTTAGCAACAACAGGGCTTATAAATGAAAAACAGACAATTTTAGATGGGTGATGTAAATTGGTATTCAATTATCATGCGCACTAAACGAGAAAATAGCAAACAAGTTAGTAATTCATGCAAAAAATAGAAAGATTAGCACTTTTTAAAATAGGGGCTGCAAACCCAATAATGGCCAGCCATTGTTCCTCCAGTTTCCTGGTCAGTTTTCAAACAGTCATTTTTTTCCTGGCAGGACACAGGCGAGATATTTCTTAAGAAAACATAAAACCTTTCAAATTACACCCACTCTTTTACAGCAGACTCTAAAACCATGGCACCCTGAAAACAGTTGTTGCATTGAGCTATTCGTTGACAAAATGACACTAAAGGCAAGAGAATTTTGCAAAGGATGATTACTGAAGTAGCATTTCTCTGAAATTTTTGCTGAAAAACTCACCAGGCAATGATCACGGTTTTGGTGGTTTTTTTTTTTCACAAATACCATTCAAACAGGCCAAATTATCTGCGTGCAAACTTGAGGTGATTCATTTTAAAAATGTGCTGACGTTGTTTTGTGTCAGTTTGTGACAAAAACAAATCAAAACGGGAAACAAACATTAGAAAACTGAAAATAGGCAACAGTGACGTTACACTCATTGTACAGGAGTCTACAGAAAGTGGGCAAAAATGGTTAATAATACACAATCTAAGATGCTCTAACATGACCTAGATTAAAATAAATAATAGAAGAAGCTTTTGCTGCATGTCCGTTTTTCTTTTATCAGTCTAATTTGCAAAAAGACAAAATGATTTAAAAAAATTAAAAATGGATTATGTAACAAAGTTTAAACGGATTTACTGCTGCACAAAAGGCGCCTTGGAAAGACTGCTTCAAGGCTCTGAAATTTATGAAACAAAGAAATGAGAAAGAAATGATAATTAAGATATAAGAAATAAAACTGGGTGGTGACTGTCGGGAATTTAAAAGATATTTACTTAATATAGTAATTGAGTGGTGCTTGAAGAATGGTAGAAAACATTGAATTTTACGCAGAAACGGGGAATTGCATCAGTTGGAATGACTTTGACTTTGAATGACTTTCTCCATTCTGAAGGTTATTCGTTAAGCGTGTCTCGTTGTTCGTGTGCTCCAAACACATTGGTGACAGATGTCCTGTTCTCTGCCAGTTACTGGCATCACAAACTGCTAGTTATAAAATACAGTCACAGCAACTGTACCATTAACCATATCTCTGCGGTGATCTTACTGCTCACAGCACACACACACACACACACACACACACACACACACACACACACACACACACACACACACACACACACACACACACACACACACACACACACACACACACACACGCATACAAACCTATTAACACATCAGGGTGGTGCACTTACTCACTCTTAATAAAGGCGCCAATGTTTACTTAAGCAACCGCAAAAAGGAAATTAACTTTGCATGTGTCTCCCTCAGACAAACACACGCACACACACACACACACACACACACACACACACACACACACACACACACACACACACACACACACACACACACACACACACACACACACACACACACATAATGCACAAACACAAAAACAAAGATCACGTCGGAGGATAGATGAACATATTGTGTCAAAAACAGTTTTTTTGTTTTGAGTTGCAAAAAATAAAAAAACGCTATGGCTGAGCTACCAGCAGGGTGTCAATTTAACTTGGCATTTTATAGCGCAGGCCAGATGTATTTGTGGAGTTACACATGTTTTGCTGCAGGGTCTGTGCCACAGCACATACAATTTGGCATAAATTAATGGATACCTCATGAAAGTGCAGAGTTTCAGCTTTAATTTAAATTAGATATTGCCGTGGGCAGCTGTGTGTCACTTCAATGCTAGACCATGCACAGAAAAGCTTATGTGAGCTTATAGTGAGAGTTTGAGCCAGTGAATAAGATAAAGGCTCCAAAAAGCAACAAAAAGCAACAACAACAACAACAAAAATCTATGATAGAGATATCAAGGGTATCCAATAGTTGATAATACAAAATCTACAGCAGGGTTAAAAATAATAATAAAAAAAAAGAGGGTGTGCCCATACAGGAAACTCCGATGATGAAAAATTTGTTTTTTTTTCATACCATTATAAACACTCAAGTGCAGCAGCCAAATGTTTTTTTCACAGCACTTAAGCACCTATAGCTTCACTATAAACTTTGTTTCACCACCAGATGTGAACCCCTGGTAAGCCTCAAAAACTGAACACAGAAACAAGAACCGGGAGAGTTAAAGAACAACGGTCTATGGGTTGGTGAAGTAAAAATCACCCTTAATCAAAATAGGAACTGGGAAATGTGAGGGGGTAAAAATGAAGAACTCATGAGACAAAGTATCATCTCTCTAACATGGTTATGTTTCTGTTGGCTTAGCCATGTTTAGCTGCCAGTGGTGCTGGCACACTGACACTGATTGAGGATTTCACTGCTGAAAGAAGCAACAAGAAGAATGCGGACATGTACAAGAGCATTCTGTTTGCTGAAATACAGCCAAATGCATCAAAACTCATTGGTTGACACAATACATCCATACAAATACCTCCAATGCAAAAAAAACCCAAACAAACAAAAAAGCTATTCAGACAGAAGTGGTGGAATCTGGCTGAGTAAACAACTTGATCTCAATCTGATTGTGCTCATGAACAAAACTCTTTTGAGAGCTAAAAAGCGGAGATTCAGGTTACCTACTTGCAGCATTGCTGTATCCAGATAGTTCACTGAGTATTTTGGCACAAACGGGATAACATGGCATGAGTGTGGCAACAACATTGAAAATACATGGCAGCAGCGAGGCAACAATTTGCATAGAGCAGGGAAACAAGATGGCGAATTTACTGTATTCTTCTAATAATATGTGGCACAGTTCACCTCACCTGGGAACTGCCCTTGTCCACATTTAACCAGACATTGTCTGTGTAGGTGTGGACATCAAAGACATATACAGTCATTACAAGAGAAGGCAAGTTAAAAAAAACAGCCAATAGGAACTGGAATCTCCCACTAACAAAAATAGAAAACACAAAGTAACAGGAAAGAGATGGTCGAGGTGTCTGTGTTTGTGATTGCTATGTATATTTACATTCAATCACATGATCTGCAATCCTGTTGTTTCCTAGCTGTAGTGTTTATTGGACTGGCAAACCGATAGAAATATAAACTCATCAGTCTGGGGTTCATTGGAGACATTGCTTCGGAGGTTTTCTCAGCCGTTCCCAAAGACAGCAGTGAAAATTGTTTTGAACAAATCTATATTTGTATAACTCTCAACTTCAACTTTGATGTCAATCCAACATATGACATACAGATAGTTTGAAAAATGGTTTCCCACAGTGCATAAAATAAAAAAGGCGAAACAAGAAAAATAAAGATTTAAAGTAAAATAATTTTAAATCCTAACCATAAAAATGTTCCATGAAATATAATAAATGGTGCTGAATGGTGCAGCTACTCTTCAGTTTTAAAGGCACAGTCCAGCTGAAGCCATTAAGGCCACATGCCATCAGTGAACCATCTTGGAAAGGACTACATCCTGCTTTCTCAGACATTCACAGTATTGAGCTGTTCTTCTAACGGGCCTTTCCTCTGCTGCAGCCATGTCAAGTCATTACATAGTGTGAGGACAATGATGACTCCCCTGGAGGTGGTGAAGAAGCAAATTGGAACTGAAGTGAGGGGTTCCGTGTCCACTGAGCAGAGCAGGGCCCGGACAAACCCCGGGGTCTTCAGGCCCTTCGTTAGCAGTCTGGCCTACATGTTTTCATTTGCTGGCAAACTGCAGGAGGTCAATTGCTGCTAAATTACCAGCTTTGGCTGGGAAAACAGCATGCAGATAATTAGTTCACTCTGCCTGTCCACACGATTAAGTTTTCTGAAAAAACGTCTAAGAGATGATTCAGGGCTCCAGTGCAGCAATTAGACCAACATTAGTCCAGCATTTGTGCCTGTATGTGTGTCTGTGGCTGCATGTGGGAAGCATGAAAGAAAAATGTTGGTTAGTGTTTAGCAGACAAAACATCTTGTCACTCAGTCAGGAGCAAAGGGGAGACAAAGAATCCATATTCAATTTCAGCCACTTACAAATTCTATTCAGTCTCTCCTCTCATCAAATATCTTCTTACAGTAAAGAAATACAGATTAATTCTGTTGAAATTGTATAAATAATTCCACACTTTCATTGGCATATCAGCGGCAGCATTAGTTTTGTTGCTGTTCAAAAACAGCATAACAAAATGCAGAAGTTGGAGTGAAAAAGTGCTCACTGAGCATAACTAAGTAATTCAAAATGGTCAGTGTGCTGTTTTGAATAACTGCACCCTGAAGCAATTCTTTATCCATTTCTCAGACAAAGGAATAACTGTAGGACTGTCAGGCTGAAGATTAAACTTAATGTTTCACAAATACAGACATAGAGTGAGATAGAAGAAGGGAGCGGAAAAAGGAATGCTGTTGCAGAAGAAAAAAAACACATTCCATGTTGTCACTCATCAAAAAAATGAGAGGATTTTTTTTTGTTCAGTTTGTCTTCGGTCCAACACATTACATGTAATTGCCGAATAGGAAACCATAGTTGTACAACGTATATGTAAGTGTGAGCTTTCTCTCTATGCGTGTATAAACAGGCAGCTTGTCCTGGGTCTTCTTCTTTCTGTGTGTTGCAACAGGCTCTTAATAACCAGTGTAGAGTAACTATAAAGGTCAAAACACGCAGACAAAGTATGGTGTATGTCAAAACAGTCACTACAACATGTCCTATACATGTAAACCTTCACATCAGCGGCGGTACTGGCCCAATGTCTTATTTCTGGCATCGTTGTGCCTGAATTTCTTTTACCCCCAGAGAAAAGGCGTTTTTGTGTTTTGCGGCTCCTGTAGCAGTTCATCTTCTAGTCTGCCCCTGTTGCAACTCTACGTCCTCCCCTACTTCCATTGCAGTCTCATGGACAAGGAGGGACTAGTTGTCGAGGTTATAATAATATCCAAGAGCTGTAAGACCCACAATGGGTAACTCAGCACGGCTGCGCCTGTGTGTTTTCAGCTTCAGAAAGTATAGCAAATGAACGCACAGTGATGAAGAAAATAGGACAGCACATGAAAGTTGTGCAAACAGCCCTGGGTCATGTGTCACATGGATGTGGAGACTTGAAAGATATCTCTTGCTCAAACACCATCCAAGTAGTCTCACAAACAGTCTTACAGAAGACTTGCTGTTGAATGATCAGACCCAACCACAGTCATTTAAATCTGTTAAAGATACAGTATTGTGATTCTTAAATGTTTTTACACAATCTTGTGCAGTTGCTCTGTTTGTACCGACATTCATTAAGAGTCGTGAAATCTGTCGCCTGTCACAGCATGCATTCTGTGAAAGTCAATGAAACACCCACGACTGCTACCAGTCAAACACAGTGAGAAATGCACACCGTAACTATTGTGAACAATAGTCTCTGCGACCACGGCTGGTTCCCCGGTTTTAGTGCCAAATTCTGGTGTTCAGAAAAATATTTGATGTGGACAAGTTCTCCCTGAGTTTTAGAAGGTCTTGAGCTGAAACACATGTTTGGCAGAAGGATTTGCTTACAGATAATGCTGCTTGATCGTGATACAATGTGTTGTGTGCAAACACACTGCACCGTAGGACACAGTTACAGTTATTATGGGCACATACTGCAGACGTGGGCAACAAATGTGAAACATCATGACTTAAGGCTTCACTGTTCTCTTGACTGCAGAACGGTATAGAGACAAACTCAGTTTTAGGTCAGCAGGCTCACAGTGAAGCCCGCAGACCTGGGAGGATTGAGAATTAGCCTGGGTCTTCCCTCTATGTTTCACAAGCAACTTGTGGAACTCTGAGGCACTGAGATTCTTAGAGTTTGGCCTACTTCTGCAGTTTTTGCGGTAAACATCATACGGCTCTCATCTGAAGAGAAAGGAAAACATATGCAAATTGCACATTCAATAAAAAAAATCATTATAATGACACATTTTAGGTGTGAATGTATTAAGTCTGTGCTGTGGATGTGCTAACACCTCAAAGAGTTCTATATACGTACTTTGTCACAAGCCTATGAAAATCTCAGCTCAAAGCTAAATCAGTGATACAAATTTGAAATGTAATTCATTAAGAGTGAGCCTTACTTTATATGGGCTTATTTAAATAATTAAAGATAAGAAATTTTGAATAAAATGAAATAACCCTCCGTCTACCTCAAGAGTTTCCAAAACAGTTTAATTGTAAAACAGCAATGTGTGGTATGTGGTGCATTGACATACAGAGACCTGCCTGGCTAATATTGTAGTCAGCTCATCAACCTGACAAAATACAAATAGATACTGTACACGTTTACTGAAAATGAGCACGTCACTTTTGGTTTCACACGGACACTAACACTGGTCTGCTGAGTGAAAGTCCACGTTGTTCCATGTTTCAACCACCTCACTGCACCTGTCATCCTACATACAGGTCGCAATAAATTTACCTTTCCACCCTCCATATAAAGTTTGCCCATTCTGAAACATAATTATGGGACTGATGAACACTGATAACGGCCATTTATTTACACATTAACCTGCATTAACCTTACATTTACATTGACCATATATCAAATTATCAGGCATTTGTAGTAGGACACGCCAAAGGTAAATCTAACACATTGATTTAATGAGTAAAACCTTTTCCTTTTTTCCTGAATACATTTACATTATATTTACACATGTAAGCACAAACACTGTTCCGAAAACTGAAAAATATTTAAAATAATTATAATTATGTTAGTTAATTTCAAATCTCCTGAATGACCAGGTTACCTTTATTTTGGTCTAAAACAACAAATGTTGACATTTGAAATGGACCAGATAGCCAGGTGGTGGAAGCAACACTAACATAGTCTATGAGCAAGTCTGTTATCTTTCAATTATCTGCAGTAGATAATCCATAGGATAAATAAAAAGTAATATTTGGGTTGTGGACACAAAGATTTCCTCTCGTTTGTGTGGAGATAGAGATGCAAACACAATTATCTGCCACTCATCCACGTAGCCAGAGGCAAGCTGCTCAGCTTTTAATAATGCACTGACCACACTGCACATACAGGTCAACAGACAAAGCAAGCGCACCAGTACACATGCACAAATGGTTTGCACATGCCCTCAAGTGTGCAAACAAGGTGAATGGGGGAAATCATGCATGTACACAGGCCAGCCGCACAGGCCATATAACACAGCACATATATTGTTACGCTATTATCTGACCCTCTCTGGGTATCTCCATCATACAGGCCTCATGTGACCTCAGGGGTCAAAGCAGGGTGGGTGTCCTCCCCCACAATGACCTTTGTTGAGGTTGATGGAGGAGACCCCCGGGGAGGATCTCCTTTAAGGACACACACAAAAATATACACTTCACTGACAAAGACGTGACGATAAAGTGTACAGTAAATGAAGAAACCAGTTAACCTTAGTTGTCAATAAATAACAGTCACAGGCAGCCTCATTATTAACCTATGCACACCTGCACAGTACACTAACTTTGGCAGTTTTTGATGCTGTTTAGGGAGACAAGAACCACCATAAAGGGCCACATACCCGCCTGGCTAGAATGAGTCAGTATCATGTGGACATTTATTGGTGAAAAGAAAGTGATTTTGGACATAGCAACATAAACAGATGCTCACAAGTGTATGTGTGTTATACAATCTGTTCATACGAAATTAATAATGTCATTATTAATTGGCAGTCAAGTGTGTAGCATTGTGTTCCTGCTGTTCTGGTGAAAGATTGACTTTGTGGTATTTGAGTTTTGAGAATATTTTGTGACAAAAACTCCAAAATAGGACTTTCTATCTGTCTGCAGGGCACAATTATCTCCATTTTCACCGTGCAAATCTGTGGGACATTATTGGCCAAATCTCCTCCCTATCAGGGATTGGCTTCCACTTAATCCACCTATTGTCATTCATTAGGCCTGTCTGGTATTGCAGCTTCATCTGTGACCTTTGACTCTTCTGTCAGGATAGATTAGCTCATCGACTCAGATTAGGACATCATCTGCCCCACCTCAGGGGTCAAGTACATTATGCACCGTCCTAATTACAGATTTACCTTGCTTAATTGGATGTGTTTGGTTGATGTAAAAAGTGTCATCTGAAGATAGATTAACAGTTAAAGATTCAAATAAAACAACCGAATCTCACCAAGTGATGGTGCATTTTACAGAAAGATATGGGCAAGGGAAGCTCCGCTGATTTCAGCTCCATTGTGCTGAGAGGGTTAGGATAACATTACAGCTGGCAGTGAGTAAGTCTCCACAGAGCTCTACTGGGACTAAATGAGTGTCATTGTGAGACATTTCCTGAGACCAATCATCAAAATAATTGAACCTTTCATCCAAATGCTTTACCCTGGTTCTCATCTATTTCCAATTCCAGTTGCAAAGGCGTCCTTTATCTGGCTGGTAGATGTGAGTGGTGGCTATAACTCACGGAGATGGCGTGAAAGGGAGAAGAAGAGAGAAGGAGAGAGTTGTACGAACAGTAAAGTGAAATATACACCTGACGTTCAGAAAGAAGCATTTCTTTTTTTTCTGAATCTAGCTAGTAGAAATGGAATATATAATGAGGCTATATTTAGGGCTTGATTGCACTGAGTAATGAAACAGTGAAGGTGGAGATTCATTACCTGCCGCATTATGATTTAATCAAACTGCATAGAATTATATTAATTTGTCTCTGACAAAGGGCTCCTCCATTCGTGGCCTTTTCCCCCCTCGTGCATGCATGCCGAGAAAATCATGTGCCTTTGGCTAAAGGTCTGCAGCAAGAAGAAGAATCTTTTCATGGACAGAGCAATGAAAAAAATGAGGGTTGAATTTTTGAAAAGTGTTGTGTCAGCTTTTCATTAAAATCAGACATCAACCATTTAATACATTAACTCGTGGCTTTACATAATTGAATTTACAGTATATAATTATTGATTGAATAAATAAAGTGTTGTCAGGGCATCTGTTGGCCTAATGGTTGAGGCAAATACCATACTGTAATCATAATGCCCACGGTTCAGTTACCGGACAGAGGACCTTTGTTCTCTCAAACCTTTCTCTCTCTCTCTCTACACTGTTGACTGTCAAATAAAGTCATAAATGTTTCATATAAATGTATGTAAATATAGGATGTGATTTATGCCTGTTCTTATTGGATTACCCACGAGGAATTTTAACAGACCCTCCACCCTTCTGCCGTTACGACTGCCTTCAAAATCTAGTACTGGTCAAATATCTGCTGTTTCTCTTCCAACATTGTGTGAGCAATGTCTGTTTTGTTTTAAATCATCTACATTGACATACATTACATATGTATAGACATGAACATGAACATGAACCTAGCAAGCCAGTAGCGCCTTGTACAGGTCAACAGGGCACACGGAGGGAAATAGCAGGAAAATGGCTCTCACCTGCGAATGGAGTTAACATTTATCTGCAAACTGTGTGGCTACAAGAAGTAGAATTGGATGATAAAATCACGCGAACTTGACTTTTTTTTTTTTTTTATTAATTCAGCCTGGCATTAGGTTCATGTTCTTGTTTAATTGATTAAAACAATGTCAGGAGAAAGAGTTTCTATTTCTGCAAGTCAACAACTTTTACCAAAAATCCCTTAAATGAAATGAGAAAATATTTTGATTGTGCTTGAGTTATAGAATGACACACTGAAGCGTTTTCTGATCTTGATGACCGAATTTCTCTGTGCCTTCCAAAATCCAATGTTTTATTGTTTCATCCATCAATCCCAACATCTACTGTCTGGACTTTATGGTTCTGTGATGGCACCTGCCTTCTTCTTTCACCCTCGACGGTCAAACGTTGGAAAAGTGTTTCCTACAGGGGGTCTTTGTCACAGGAACATAAATATGGTGCATGTTGTTTTAGGGAGTTCGCTGATGCCATCTTTCCAACATGATCTCACAGAAACACATGAAAAGAACATGACCTCTTAACACTGCTTTACGTGGTGATGACATGTAATGTATTAAATTGCATGCCACCACCGCAGAATAGAGGTTGTGGTCATTTTGTGTATTTCTGTGAGATTAGGCTGCAGCTGTATTTGGCCAAGCCTACAAAAACCAGTACCTCTGTTAAAAAATATTCACGTTTTATGATGTGACGATGCTGTGGTTAACGTCTGGTTAGTTTTATGCACAAAAACGCCTTGGTTACGCTCAGGCAGAGGTCCCGGTTTGGATAAATTATCACATGAAATGTAGTGTGAATCGAAGTTGCTACTTCCCTAAAGCTAGGCAACCTTCGTCATTATGCCAACAGTTAATACGTTTTTTTTTTTAACTGTACCAACTCATGGCTGGAAACTGGAGACAAACCACAGTCTTCTGCAACAGAGTCCACTTCTTGCCTTTTTGCCATATGTTCAATCTATCCACCACTTCATCAGCCTCCTTTCAATAAGCAAATTTGTCACGTTATATAGACGTCATAGGATCTGTGTTACATCTCCAGCTCATAATCGTGGGGTTACCATGACAAACATCGCATTACTTGCCTCCACCACATAATGTGGTGTTTAGAGGTCATCGTCATTTCATGAATTTCTGTGACATCAGACGTCTTTCACACCAGACAATTACAAAAGTACTTTGCTACAACTAAGCAAATTTCATCTGCTGATGAAGATCAGGTGATATTAAGGAAGTTCAAGAACTGCGATTGAAAGGCCTTTTTTTCATCAACTACTGTTATTAAAGTAAAGATTGAACTGATTTTGAATGCAAATATTTAAAAAAAAACCCAAGAAAACAAAGCCCTTGGTTTTGGCACTTTCTGTCTCTCCGGGTAAAGATACTGTCATATATCATGACTGTGTTGAAATATATTGTGTTTCAGAATCGCCTGTTAGGTGGACTAATATTGTCATTCAAACATATCATGAGTTACCCAATGACTTAATGTGTATGTCTCCTTGTGCCAAGTAAAATGATCTGCTCAGGAGGATTGTTTGTTAATACCACTGACCCTGTTATGCTTGCTGCCACTGCAATACCTCATTGAGATGCACACTTTGCAAGGTAAACAGTGTTCTAAAGGATCCTAAATGAGGTAATCCAGCTGCGGCCTCTCCTCCTCTTGCCCCAGGCAGGGTTTTGAATGCGAGAACTGTTACACACCCTCTTTTATGTTAATCTGCTCCTCTGGCTGCAAAATAAGAACCACATGTTTGGCAATAAGTGCTTCAGAGTCCAATGACAGACAAGTCTTTCACAGAGTGGATACTGTAGGACCTGGCAGGGACACGAGCGGACTGACTGAAAGGCAGAGGCATACAATCTTCAAGAGATCTTACAAGATCTTGAAAGATTAGATAAAGTTATTTAATAAACTTGACATTTGGCAATCTTGATTGAAAGGGACACCACCCTCGTAGAGAACGTAAGATTACCTATTCACGCTCACTCTCCTACACTGTCTCTGCTGTCACTCTTAATGCTGCATTCACACCGAATCAGGCAATGCTGGTGACCAGCAGCGCATTTAAGCTGCGGGACTGTTGGTGCGGCAAAAGAAACTCAAACAAAAATCCACATTAGCCGAAGTATAACAACATCACGTTGTCGCGGCTCATTACGTAGGAGAACAACCTGGTTTACCATGTGCCATGCCTAAAAAAAAGTCATTTGTGTTCCAGCAACAAAGCCACCACAAAAAACAACAATGGTGAATGCTGTTCATTTCCAAGACCTTTGCATCTGTCAATGTTTGTTTCTTTTGATCATAACCATGTTCCTTTATAACCTTTGTCAATTCTTTTACCCATCGCAATAAAGCTGGCCTAACCTCAAACTAATAGTAATTAATGACAGTATTTTTTTCTCTCCTTCAAATGTGGACATTTTATTGCGATTCATTGATTTTAAATACCTGGCCTTTAATTGATGTGACAACCCTGAATCTAACGTTCTCCTTGTCCCTCCATCTTATCTTGTCTCCCAGAGCTTTTAAAGGCATCTTCTGCTCAAAGCATTGATTTGCCGTCTAACTGTTTGTTAAGACACAGCCTTCTTCAAGCAACTATAAGCTCCCAGATGTGTTACTCTAATGAAATCCATGGTGTAGTTTACTTCTTTGACAGCCCATTCTCTAAGTTATCCATCTTTCCCTTGAAGCACACAGTGGTATTCACTTTGTGTAATTGAAAGATTTCCCTGGAAGTTCTCCAGGCTTTAATGTGTCTGGTATTTGCAGCTCACAGCTGTTTGCCTATTTCTTTTGCACTTCTAATACATTAGCCATCTTGTTGTGATTCATTGCAGCAATAGATCTTTCAAAAGGCCAAGCAATTGGCCATTACAGTTATTGTTTCCTTGAATGATGTGTACTTGCAGTATACATTTAATGACTAAAAAGTGGAAAAACTGCTTTTTCTTCCTCTTATGTGTGTTTTTAAAGTGACAGAAATAATAAGAACAAATTCTCTGCAAGACTTCACAGTTTTTTTCAAGTGTATAATTTTTTCTTCAATAAGTAGGAGCAGGTTTGTGATTATGTATTCAATTTATTAGCATTATCCATCCATTTTCTGCTGCTTATCCGAGGTTGGGTCACAGTGGCAGCAGGTTGAGTAAGTTAGCCCCGACGTCCCTTTTGCCAGCAACGATTTCTGCTCCTCCTGGGAGATCCCGAGGCGTTCCCAAACCAGATGAGATTTAATCTCTCCAGTGTGTTCTGGGTGTACCCCGGGGTCTCCTACCAGTTGGACGGAAAACCTCCAATGGAAGGTGCCCAGAAGGCACCCTAGTCAGATGCTCTAGGGAGCCCTATTAGCATAATTTAGATTGAAACATACACTATGGTTACAGAAATCCAATTCTTAGACTCCTTAACTGCCTGAAGTGAACCACTGCCTCTATGGTGAAACACTCACTGATTGTGTCAAACAGAAGTACGACAAATTTCTTTCCAAGTAATTATAAGACATTTACACAGTGTCCTGTATTTCAGTTTAAACAATATCTAACCACTCAATGATGCACGAGGGAGGCCAACACACCGCAACCTGATCCCTACTGTAGGTTTACTTAACCAGTACTATAACCACGGTGCAATTATACCTATTTTCATGTGATAATACCATATGTAACGCTCAAACAGGCTCACTGTTTAGTCTCAGTCCTCTCACCTTAAATTATTACCAGACCTAATCGACTGATTCAAGAAAGAAAGGCAATACTGTTTGTTTAGCCGGTGACCAACCGTGGCCAACTGTATGTGCACTGAGCATACAGCCACATGAGAAAGGAGTGGGAGCGAATGGAGAAAGGGATTGCCGACGTAAGCAGCGGACAGAGAGTATACATGTGCAACCCATTTCATAGAGTCACACCATGGGAATCATCTACCTTACTCTCAGCTCCAGTTTCCATGAGATTAATTCACGGAGAAATAATAACAAAACTGCAGCACTTGTTAATTGGGTCATATTTCAACACTTACACAAACCCGTCTATTAACGATACCGAAGCACACAGGACTGAAATGTTTTTCTAATATCTAGCCAAGGTAGGGACTTCCCCATGTGCTCTAAAAGAAAAAAAAAAAGCTTGGCTGGCGCCCAAAAAAGATCGTCTTGGATCCAAAGCAACCTGCTCCGACTTTTCTCGTGCCTAAATCCAGTTTGGAAAAGTCTTTACATCCTTATGGGAATGTACAGTAGAAGGTGGAGTGGATCACTTGCTCATTTCCTCTTCCTGTTTCTTTTCCTCAGGTGCATGTGTGTATGTTTCTGAGACTACGTCTCTTTCTGAACTTGCGCAGTAATCATTAACGACGGAAGGTGTTATTGAACGGCTCTGTGGTCATTTCCCTTCCTAATACCAGCATTTACCACTTGAGCCTTTAATTTCCAGTCCTTAGCCAAATATACACTCACTGACACACACACACACACACACACACACACACACACACACACACACACACACACACACACACACACACACACACACACACACACACACACACACACACACACACACACACACACAGAAAGGCCAACAGTTGTAATTCAATG
Organism: Brachyistius frenatus; assembly: GCF_029030835.1. NCBI lineage: Eukaryota > Metazoa > Chordata > Actinopteri > Embiotocidae > Brachyistius > Brachyistius frenatus. The sequence goes on from NW_027210626.1 coordinate 793,515, forward strand.
GTACAAAGTATATGAACCACCATTGCAGTATACAGAATGAACCACTCATCAAGATTACCGAGAACACGATTTCCACAAACTTTTTCAATTCTATCAATTGTTTTCATTCATTGGTTAGTAAGAAGGAAAGTAGTGGAGGGAAGTTTGGCAATTATTTTTCAGTGAGCCATTCTTTTAATGCAAAGTTTAAATGATATTCATTCAGATTTTCATTATAGCAAACTAATATTTTGATACATGTGGCCGACTTTTAATCAGTTTTAGCCAATGAAATTTTAATTTCATTTTTTTCTTAGCAATTTTTGTGTTGTCAGTGGGAAAGTTCACCATGCCCACAGAGGACAAGTACATCCCCAAGGGTTTCACATGTAATACTGCATGCATATACTGAATAATATCTGGGAGACAAGAGCTTCCTCTATCATTTGAGTCTCGGAGGGATTCAAATACTGTACCACACTTGTTATGTTGTGTCTCACACTGGGGTTCAGGAATCCGGGGGTCACCTCCATTTTAACCTCCTTCACACAACTAACAGCCCTAAACTCCTATTAGCTATGCAAATCCAATCTGTGAGTGTTGATTGTCTAATGGAGAGAAAGAAGCTGAAAGTTTTAACCAGGATGCAGTTCAGCCTTTACCCTTTCTTTGCACCTCTTTTTCCACCATCTCTCTATCGCCTTGTATTACTCATCTCCGACATTGCGGGGGTCTTTGTGCTTGTCTCCCCTCACTGTAGCCCGGTTTAACCGGAGACATTGTCCTGGCTCCTTAAGTCATTTCTCTCCCTGCCACCGTCGCACAATGCCCTCCTACCAACAACTGTGTTACGGCTGCTCAACTGTACAGGCACTAGCATGCCAGCACAGATTGAGACCATGCTACAAGCATTAGGCACACACACACACACACACACACACACACAAACACACAACAAGTGTCACATGCACACACATAAGATTCACTCACACACACACACACACACACACACACACACACACACACACACACACACACACACACACACACACACACACACACACACACACACACACACACACACACACACACACATAAAGAATAGCACACTCTTACTGCCAAGTGAATCGTCGGATTTGCATCTCATTTCACCGGTGTGTGTGCATTAGTTTTAGTGTGTGTGATTTTTTTTTTTTTTTTTTTTTTTTTATAACTCTCTGAATACCTTGGTGGCATACAAAGACTCACTCCCTCTCGCTCTCTCTAGAAAGGCCTGTACCATTGCAATTGGGAACAGATTTAGATGTGCAGTGACAGCTTAATAAACTGAATGTCTTTGGATGCGTCCGTCGGTAGGGGGAGGTGTCTGGGTGGGTTGGGGAGCTGCTCAAGATGCATCAATAGAAGGAGGATCTTTCTTTGGTGGTGCTAAGGCCTGCACAAAGCCCACAGAGGCTGACCTACAAAATGGTGGTCAAGATGGGGCTTTATGTTTAAGGGCTGAAAGGGAGGAGAGGTCTGATTAGTAGGTTAGGGAGAGTTCAGTGGCTCTTAAGGCTCTGGAAGACCTGCTGACTGGGGTTTGAATAGGCCTGGTGGCATGGTAAACAGGCTGAATGGGAATCCAAGGCAAGGGGAGTGAAGCATTGGTGCTGGATGGGAGGAGAAACACTTGTCTGGGTTCAGGGAACCCTCACTGGAGCTGTGTAGAGGGCACTGGCCCTGACTATGGGACCCATTGAGCTGGCGCTCTGCAAAAATGGAGCTCCATGGCAAGGTGTTAAACCAATCTCACTTCACAGCTAGCCTCCCATTTATTCATCATCAAAGCAGCCACATGATCAGAGGAGCCAAAGAGAAAACTTAGCTAAACTGTGAACACACTCCATATCAAATATGAACACCTTTTCCAACTTTGTCTCGTCTTGCGTGTGCCTGTAGTGCTAACCAAGTGCCTGCATGATGAGAACGCCAATGAACAAAACATCAACAGTATTTTTAAGCATATTGTTCAGAACTATCCAACTTCTTCTGGATGAAATATATTTTAATCTGTCCACCCCCGTCTCTCTCACACACGTGTATTCTTCTATCTGCCTGCATTTAATCAGTGCTCCACTCATCTCGGGTTTTGTTTTGCCATTGTCCAACAAAATTTGCTTTGGACTCTCCGGGGTCCCATTTGAGAACCATGCAATGTAGTGTTTTCTCCTCTTTCATTAAATTCAAAATAGGACCCATTCCAGAGGGAAAGGAGGTAGGCAGAGTGAGGGGGAGAGAGAAAAGCTGCTTCCAACCATTGTGCTCAGCCACATACGTAATGCTCTACGTACGTCTGTCAAGCATTGCGATACTGGGAGGTACTCACTTGTTGCAAAGCTTCTTTATTAAGATATGTGTGAGAAGTCCTTGTTCTCTTATTAGCTGCCTAATTAATTTGCTTTCTTCACTTATATTATCCAGTTATCCAGCGCTGAATCGCATACCTGGTCGTTCACTGCAGTACGGTCTAATTAGTGCTGCTGTACTTCATCCATGCAGTTCTGCATCCTCTCTAATAATTTTATCCGGCGATCCATCCATCCTCTCCCCCCATCCCAGGGCCATTCACAGAGTTCAGGTCCAGTTCTCCCAGCTCAATCAGAGTGAATTAGGTGAGCTGGAATGGGGGAATGCTCAGTACCTTCTGCTGTGCTCTGGTGTCCAGCAATTATGCTAATGCTAAGCGCAGACCGTGTATGCATAGCCCTGGGCCACAGCAAGTGGACCACTCCCCTATTCAGGCGCTTAACCCCAATCTAATGCTCCATTAGTGCCACAATACTATACCTTCTCAGTATGAATGCTAACCGGCTGATTTTCTTTTTGTGAAGAAGGGGCAGGAATACACACAGAAGTCTGCTAGTAATCCAGCCTTTAAGTTTCAACATGTGTTTGCTTGAATGGGTTTCCATGAGACCAGAATGAACAATGGTATGATAATCGTTCTAATTCTGTGGAAATGACGACATACTGAACAAAGTAATAAGGGTGGAAAATTTTGATTTGGGCTTTACATTTCTCATGCAGTACTATTCAAGTTTTTCAGACACATTAGATACTTAGATTCTTAATCATCAAGTGTCATTTTAGACCCAAATTCTTTGTGCTGCATGACAACAACCTCAAACACACAACCAGAGTCATTAAGACCTATCTCAACCACTTAAAACAACGACAAGTCTTAACAGATGGTGGCCTAAAACGTTTGCACAGTGCTGTATCTTTTCAGAAACAAATGTCTCTTCAGAAAACAATTAAAAAATTCCTCTCACAGCCTGTAAAAATACCTTTATCTTTTTGTCTGATTCTGGTGATAATAGAACTACTGTATCTGTTCTTATTCTGGGCATCATTCCTCTCTGTCTGCACCCTGCTTTTTAAAGGAGCTTGGTTACCTCCTCACTCCTTATTGTAATGCCTGAATCAGTCAAAACACTTTAGCGTCATAAAGCCCCGTGGAAAAAATAGTGCGATGTGCTCCCTTCAATACAGAACATCCATTATTCAAGTGAAATCTTACCTGCGCTGCCTGTGTATTAGAATTGTCATGAATCTAATGTCTCAGCCTGTGTGGACATCTCCTAACGAGTCTGTCTGGGCCTATTTTCCCATAATCTCCTCGGATGCTACCTAACACTATGACAACACTGGTGTGGAGCCTTGGATTTTTCTACACAGCGAGACAGAGTGGAAACCATTATTAAATTCCAGCAGAAAATCTCATTCTGAGCCAGACTTAGCTCATTAAATTAAAATGACGAGGATCTTTGTTTGCTGCAACAACAGAAAAGCCTGCTAATTGCCTTTTTGATATGAAGGTCTTTCGACTCCAAAATAAATCAATCCAACTTTTTAAATAAGCCGAGGGAGCTGTGAGACACTGATTTTGAAGACAGTTTGTGAATTTGCACCCACATAGAGAAGTAAATTGATTGTTGATGCTCAGGTTGAATAAGAGGCGCCACGTGTGTTCCACTTGCTCTGCCTGGTGCTTGTGTGAGGGCTTCTCATCACGGCATGTCTGACATTACTTAGTGAACCTTCCATGGTAAAGCTAATCCATGATGTCACACTAGTGGAATATGTAAATCTGATGAAGCCTGTTAAAAGCCTCATCCCTGCCTGGCCTTCGTTTGTTTTGGACAAACCGGAGTTCACCATGGTTAAGCTGAACCCGCTAGCCCACATCTCTTGGCTCACAGAGCGCTCCATTGAATGTGTGTGTGTGTGTGTGTGTGTGTGTGTGTGTGTGTGTGTGTGTGTGTGTGTGTGTGTGTGTGTGTGTGTGTGTGTGTGTGTGTGTGTGTGTGTGTGTGTGTGAGCGTGAGCGTGTGAGTGCGTGTGTGCGTGCAAACAGGATTTATCTAGCATGTCGTACAAAAGGCTGTGGTAACTGGCAATCTGGATGACCACAGTGGGAAACTAAACCTCACAATATCGAGTAGACTCTCTCTCTGTACACATACACAGAAGGAAAAAAAAACTGTGCGAGAAAGACGCTTGAAAATCCGATTTGCTTTGTGCTTGGACATGGTATCCTAGACTCACATAAAGGTTCTACTAAAAACACAGAGCTATGGCTTGTTCCATCATACACATAGAGTGATATCCTAAACACACGCACATCTGATCTATTATAGAGTGCTACTATATAGTATATCACACTTCCTGTTGCTGTTTCTCCCACCTATGACATGATTCTGCGGAGAAAACTGACTGCCTTTTGTAATTTTGTTATCTAATCTTTTGCTATACTGCAAAGAACAGTTTGCACACACAATGATTGAGTTCCGAGCAAAGATGGACAAAGGCATCCATCCATCCACCCCCACCCCTTAACCCCCAACCGGCTACTACAGACAGCACCGAATAACTGTGCATGCAGAAATATGCCAACAAACAAATACTCATAACCACATTTTCTGACCTGCCCTGAACGCAGCATTATTTTGCTGCAGTTTTGGGACATTTTACTGTCATAAGTCCATCTGAAATCACTCCTGGGTAAAGAAGCACGGTTAACCAGACACAAGTGTCTCCAGTGACAACTTGTGATTGAATTGTACTTTCCTGCTCTATATGCAAATGATACATACATCATGTTAATAAACATGTAAATAAACAGGTGAACGTTTACAGTGGGTCAGATGTGTTTCAGAAATTACAAACGAGGTAAAAAATTTTTTAAATCAAAATAAATCAAAGCTAAGCTAAAACTGAACCCAGAGGAGCTTTAGGTAGAAAGACTGTATTTTTTTTTTTATTAGTAAACAGCTGCTTTAAAGTTAACCAGATTAGTTTGCTGATGTCATTGTCCATGCTTCAATGTAGCCATCGTCATATATCAGTTTGGTCCACAAATTAGCACTGTTGGTAAAAACAAAGTCGTTTTTGTTTTTATGGACATTTCCTTAGCTTTGATTTGAACTAATAGAAACACAAGGAAGTCATTGTTTTCTAACAGCATTTCAACAATCCACTTGAAATTTACTTGACACTTAAATGAAAACATACTCTCTGTCTCACTGGACTCTTAGTTCTCTATTTCTCTTACTAAATATATGCCATGTTTATAAGAGCAGCTCAAACCAACAGTCATCAATTACCACTTGAGTCATCCCTCTCAGCTCACTGTCTTGCCTTTCAGCTATCTCTCTCTCTCTCTCTCTCTCTCTCTCTCTCTCTCTCTCTTTCTCTCTCTCACACACACACACACACACACACACACACACACACACACACACACACACACACACACACACACACACACACACACACACACACACACACACACACACACACACACACACACCTTTCAGAGGGTTTTGGCCAAGCAAGCAGAAACACACCTCCCCACAAGGACAAAGTAATTGTTTTCCACCCTTTCCTGCTCTAGTCAGCAGCAAAAAATTAAGGAACTTGAGGAACATGTGAAAGGAGAGGGGTGTATTTATAGAGACTGCTTTGACATGCAACCTTTTCTTTCAGCGCCTTTCTCGTACTCTACACCCCTAAAGCTCTGCCACTCAACTATCTTTACGTCAAATGCTGTGTCAGGTTTTCTATCGATTGAGCAGAATTTGTTATTGATAAATTGATTGATTTGCCAGCTTCTGTGAGGAACTTTTCTCTTGAATTAAGTTACTGTGCTAAAGTTTTATATCTAACAGGATATAACAGCAGGAATTCAGATGAAACATTAGGCATTTTGAGTAGTGCTCTTGAAAACGTTTTTTTCTCCAATGCGTCATATTGTGTCATACAAGGAAGTTGGCTCTGCCTTAGTGCCTTATAAGAGATACTGAGTCTGAGTTGTGAGTTGGTCATTTTCACAAGTTGTACAATGCATTTCACAATTTGTTCATCATGGTAAACTATTCTGTTTGTGCAAGGAGCAAAAACTGAAGCTTGTGAGCACAGTGAGCCCAAACTTTTTCTTACAGGAAAAAGAAAGTAGCTTTTATACCCATGTCTGTTTTGTGCTGATGAAAAGACAGACAGCTGCATCTGTAAAAGAAACACTGGAAGTACATTTTTGTTACACTCCTTGTAGTAGCCTGATGATGGCGTTCAATTTGGATCACCAAAATCATAGGATTTCATGTTCCTTTAGGGACCATGGACATCTCTTAATGGGGCTGCTTTGGAGATATACAAGAAATGCTCCTTTTCTCTCAAGCATCTGGGTGGGTGGGTGTGTCAGTGTGTTTGATTGACAGCAAAGCTGTCAGGCTCATCCCCAGTACTTGCATGGAGAAACAAAGCAAAAAGACAGGCAACTGTAACCTGTTATTTAATTTCAGCTAGACTTCTTACAGTGTCTTCTTTCAGCATTATGCACAGGGCCCATATCTTTTTAAAAGCACATAATGTACACTGGCGAAGTGATATTTTTCTCAGGTTTCTGCCGTTTTTATGTGCCCGTTCTGGTGATGTTTTGGTGAGACGTTTGGGCTAAAAGATGGCTGTGTTCAGGAATGAGAGCGGAATTTAGTTGCATCTGAGAGCACAACTGTTGTTTTCAATTTGCATTTACTGTTCACGCTTCAAAGTGAATCATGTCTGCTGTGTCCTTGCCTTGATCCTGACACCATATATGGAGATAGAGACACAAAGAACCAAAGAAAACATTTCTCTTCCTCCATTTCTCACCCTCCATTTATTCCACCCTTCCGTAATTCCCACAAAGGATGGGACCATTACAAATGTCACTCTGACAGGTGGGAACAATCCATCACTCTATTAGCGCTCTGGTTTGTGGGATTTGTAGCCACCCAGTTCACATTACTACTAAAGTGTGGGTGGGCTAAACAAGCAGCAGAATTAGTCCCAATCATTGGTGGAAAGAACCACAAACATGCACATATGCAGAGGGGAAACTAGTGTAATCCAAGTACCCACATATATCTATATAGGCGACCTGATACATAATATTGCCCATAAGGATAAGGCACAAAACTTTTTTTTTTTTTTTTGGAACACTGAAAAGGATCATTTATTATTACAACAGACAAGTAGTGGAAAAAAAACAACTCAGACAAAAGTCACAGTGGTAATGTTGATGATAAGTTGCTGATATACTGTACATAGAAAATGCACAGAAATGTAATACAAATGGATCACTGCACTGTTTGTTTTTTGTTATTGTATCTCCTAGGTTTTTTTTGGAAAACAAGTAATGTGCAACATAATTGATCAATGACTTCATGCATCACAAGTAGAGCAAGACCAGTGACTCAAAATGAACGTATTTACAATGTGATGCGGTCAACCTGAAGGCCATGTATGATGGGTCTGGCTGACATTTTCATCGTGGGTCATCCTGCTGTGGTTTTACCTTCATGGCATTTTGACTATGTTTGAGCTGTAACGGTTGTCACTTGGTAGTGCTCAGTCGCCAAGCTTAAAAATAATGTTTCAATGGAAAGAGATCTAACGGGACACAAGATGCTTAGTTGGCTATACAATGCATTACAATGCATTTAAGAATTAATGAGCAAAGAAGTTGAACCAAGGGTGGACTGTGGAGGCTCAAAGCATTGTTTTACAGCTCTGCAGATATGAATGTTAACTGCCCAAATCTATGAAAATGAGTTCCAAATTATATAAATAAATCTTAGTGAAGCTCAAAAATATTTCCTGAGTGCAGTGGAAACAATTGAATCTGTGACAGTCCATACAAATATCAAATTGATTGGCAGTCCTCTCATCTGTAAAAGGAAAATATTTTGTTGATATATCGCTTCAATTTAATTCCAACCGCTCCGCTATTCCCATATGAGAGATTGGTATTGGAGCCCACAATGGTCTGATTAAAACCAGGCAATAAGGAAGAGCACAAGATGAAAGCAAAATGGCCCTGGGTGATGGAATGAGCCAAACAAACAGCAAGAGATGGTCAACTAACTGAGCGCTAATGAAACTCTCTGTGGTCACGATCATTAGGATAAGGAACAGTTGAGGTCTGCAGGATTCACGCATAATGCATAATTTATGATTCATAAGCTGTCATACAGATTTGCACAAATCTACATGAGTACACACTTCCCTGTAGGAGCGTTTGGTTGCTGTCATTTACCTTGTTTGGAAAGTGTTGAGTTTTATCCAGCTCATCATGTGTTTGTGTGCGTTCATATGTCTACTTACTTATTAAACTACCCCAAGGATCCAATATTGAGGCATGACACAATGTCTGGTACTGTGACTGACAAAGAACATGTCTCCGTCTTCATGTTTGAATGTAAAAATAAACATGTCTTTGTTGTGCAAGTGACGCTGTGTTCACTTTGCGGAAGACATTCACATTTTTTCAAAACACTTTCCTTGTATCTTAGAAGACAAAAACATGAATGCAAAAAGGTGTTTTTTATTAGGTTCCAACCTGCATTTTAGAGAGGAAGAGTCATATAATTCAGGAAGACTTACAAAGCTCTTTCGGTAGAGGTCAATGAGGTCATTAAAATGTGGCGTACCAAGATCCCAGAGGTAGACACATTCTTGAGATGCTGAAGGCTCCTGATGTTCTCAGGTTATAATGGCTGATGTGATTAGCATTACCTGTGACCATAGTAATGTCACAGGGTTGTGGAGAATACAGCAACTATACTGCAGATCAGCAAAAACAAGATTTTCATCGGTGTTATTTTATTCTGTAAAGAACAAAAATCCAGAAGGAGCACTTCCCTTATTGGGGGACCAAACTTCTGAACCTTGGTGGAATATCCGACAAATGGTGCTGCTCATCAGAGGAGAGAACAGCTAATGCTAATGCCAATGCCAATGCTAGGCCAGCAGGACGGCTCAGTTCAGAGTTTGGTAATGACCAGTTTAACTGGATTTACTCAGGAAAGTCTGTTTTTTTTAATAACTTCCGAGCAGAGAAGTTTTTTTCTATTGACCTCCCCATAGACCAGAACAACACCATGTAACCATGGAAACTATACACAAACATGGCGAGCGCTGTAAGGTCAAAGCCCTTAGAAGATTTCAAAATCCAAAATGCAAAAATGGACATAAAAATGATAGTGACAAATCTACACTAAGATGTTTTTATATTCCTTTTTGATGATTAAAATTACAATATTTATATTATTAAAACAAATAAAAATCAAAGGAGTAAAACTGCATGAGGACTTCAGATATCTGGGAAGAATTTGTCAGTTGCAATGCGTAGCCTGTCAAGATGCTTTCTGAAAGCTGACAGGGAAAAGATGAACTACGGAGGTCAACCTACTCGCTTATCAAATTGTGTCTGTTCAACCCAAATCTCAAACGTTTTATATTTGTTATATTATTTTTATATTTTGTCCTTGTATTTCCTCCCTTTCTGTATAATTCTGTAAAACTCTACAATCAGCCTCATTAGAGTAGTGATAGATAGTGATAGATGAGCCATTGGCAATAGAGTTCATGCTTTCACCAATTTATTTTCCAATTTATATGCACTGTTGAAATTTGTAACAAATCATTTCAATTAAAATTTTGAGTGTTCACTAAAAAACATTACTAACTTTATTAAACAAGCTACATATAATCATCTAATAATAACATCTAATTAAATTGTTTTTTCCATTTCCATTTGAAGTTGTTAGTCTTTGGAGATAATCATTTAACAAGCTTTTTTTAAAGACTATATTGTCTCCGTTTTATCAAGGTCTCCAAATCCCTACAATTGTTCTGTCTTAACCACACTGTGTCTGCTTGCTGGTGGCCCAGCTGGTAACGACAGGGTCACTTCAGGGTCTTGTTTCCAGGGATGTGATTGTTCACTGCAGATGAGAATCACTAAGCTTCCCTCTGGAGGCTGAGAATACGGAGAGGAAAGGGCACAGGGAGATTGGAAGGTAATGAGTCTATTAATTAAAAGGTTTTTCAAAACCAGCTGCAGTCTCAGCCACCCACCCACACACACACACACACACACACACACACACACACACACACACACACACACACACACACACACACACACACACACACACACACACTCATAAAACATGATGTCCAAGGTCCGCAGAGGCAACACAGGTGACCCGTCTATTTCTGCTCTCTTTTTTCCATTAAGCATTTGATTGGAGACCTCTGATTCTGATGAGGTGCATGCATTAAATTGTCCTCATCTGTGTGCAGATGAATGCAAATGCAGGCACAATAGAGGCAGGTGTTCCAGTCCACGACACCTCGGTGAAAGAGGGAACCGCACAGCAGCAGCCACAAATGTATTATAACGCTGGTCTGCACATGAGCCTGAGACCTTTGATCTCAGTGTGAAAAACGGGGATGTCCATCCACCCTCACACGACACAGCCCCTAAGCCTTGCAGATTTGACAGAGGTGACCTGTCATCTCCAGTTCGTCTCTCCTTGTTCAGTGTCTTCAATTTATCTGCCACTGATATAAGGAGCATGTTTATGTGTATGTGCGGCTTGTGTCTTGGGGTAATAAAGGGATAGACTGTTAGACTCGATCGTCATTGATTGGGGCCGAGCAGACCTGACCTTCTTATATACCAAAAATCAGCAAGGTGGCTCCACTGATGTCACACACACACACACACACACACACACACACACACACACACACACACACACACACACACACACACACACACACACACACACACACACACACACACACACACACACACACACACACACACACACAGAGAAAAGCACACACTCCATCGATCAGTGTGACATACACTGAAGATGACAGATACACTGACAGTAATCAGCGCTGAATGTGAAGAAAGACTTTCCTGAGAGCACACCAATTTGTGACTGACCGTGTCTGAGTGACAGACAGATGGACACACTGATGCATGAAGACAGGTGAAAAGATGAGAGGCTAGTTGGGGGAAGAGGAAAAAGATCAGAGCAGCAAAATGGAGGCATGTATGTTGCACTGGCAAAGCAAGCAGATACAGGAGGAACAAAATGAAGCCTACTGGAGGTCAGACAGGAGCATTTCCCCCTATTGGTGGCCTCTATCAGAGGTGTACAGTTACACACACACACACACACACACACACACACACACACACACACACACACACACACACACACACACACACACACACACACACACACACACACACACGGTGCACACACACAAAAGCACTAATGTGCTCTTCTCCCCACAAGGAGAATGAGATTGGATTATTGATTGCATTGAGACAGACAGAGCTCAAAGGACAGCAGAGGTCTCTTTATAGAGGGACTTGTCTGGTGATAGTCACTGCTAACAGGAAAACAATAGGTGACCTTAATTCAGGAATGATCAAGTCAACACTCACCTCATTCACTGTTATACAAAAAAAAAGTCCCAAAACTGATGTCATAAACATCTGTACTATTATTGCGACTTGTTTCTCAACAATTGTGGAAATTACATATTCTCTCTATTTGCATTTTGGGAAATATTCTACTTTTTACTCGAGGGTATCTTTATATAGCATTATTTGTAGTTTCATTTAAACATTAAACATTTATGTTTATCACGGCAAAATAATTCATTTTTAATCGAACCGAATAGAACACATCTTTCCACTAGAAAACAAAGTTTCAGTGTCATGTTTTGTCTCGCCTGGACGTGGAAAGTTAGATGCCTTCAATTTGGGCATAGCAAAAACCAAGTGGGAAGGTCAAAGAAAAGATCATGGTTTGAGTAAAGATAAATAGTTATTCTTAATTAACACTACATGCGTTATACCAGTTAGCTGTGTAAACAAGGCACAATAAAATTGTTATGTAATGTCTCGAACTCACTTACATTTCTTAAAAGAAAATCCACATTGACTTTTGCTTGCTCAATTTGAACACCATCCTGTGTTTGTTCCATCCAACCTCCCGTAACCCGCTTCCTCTTCAAACTTTATCACGCTTCGTACTTTGTCATGTGACATCGTTCTTCCAGCCTGGTCATACACGGTGACCTCTACTGGACTAATAGGTGCAATACATGGTTTGGCATAATATCAGGCCATCTTGATACTGAATCCCTTTTGGACAACACTATTAAAAAAAAAGAGTCATGGGGCATCATTTCATTGTTCGGAAAAAAGACTACAGAAAATCAGTGCGATATTTTAGTGGTGATTTCCTTGATTTGCAACTTGAGAAAGATATTAATGCACTTTTCTCTGCCGTCAACAAGCTTATCTGCACAATTTATATGGATTCAATTTCATAGTTGTGAATTTCATTACAATCCACTGAATACCCTTTATAATAACCAGAAAGCCTTTTTATCTAAAAAAAAAAAAAAAAAAGATAATAAAAAAGATAATCAAGTCTGATTTATTAATGTATCATCTGATATAAGAAGTGACACCAAACTATGTAATTAAAATAAATATACAAAATGTAACATGAAACCTTATAGCAACCATGTCCCCTGCATAGTCTGCCCTGAGGCTATCAGGTTATGAGGAGTGCTCACCCATATCATGTGACACACATGTACACAAACACGGAGAGCAGAAGCAGACACATACTCTTCACCGCCGACTAACACTGAGACCTGGAGACTAACCTCTGTGATCCATAACCAATGAGAAAGATTACTGATCTGAGTTCTGAGGATGATAAGATGAAACTTTAATTACGCTTTAAGGAAAAAGTTGGTCTTTGCAGAAGCATAATATGATACAACAACAACAAGAAACAAAGAATACAAACGTGCTGCATTAAACGTGGACAAAATAGTACTCAAAGCTTTCTTCTCAATCCTGTAAGCAGCAGCATTAGCATTCACATTGGAGTACATCTTATTCATAATAAATAGATACATTCCATGAGGAGAGTGTAGAGAGTGGTAAGACGCTGATACCCGGGCAACAGGAGGTCTCTATTTGGACATTTCAAGGTGAGTTAGAGCCCCTGACCTTGGCTACTTTCCCATGAAGGGGCCCAACAGCTCTGGCTGGTCTCAGCTCCCATGACCTTATGTCCTACCCTAAGTAAAAAAAAAAAGATATAAAATATGGAATATATACAAATAAAAAAATTAAAAAAATGTTGAACCTCTGTGACTTGGAGAATAAAGTAAACAAGGATAACCTGCAGTCTGTCTGTGACTGAAATGACAACACATGGTGGCAAATTGTAGCAGCTTTAGCTTGGTAGCTTATCAAGTAGTTATATAACATACAGGCTGACTTTTTAAGTTTTCCTGCTGACTTTGCAAAAGGGTGCTAAATCTTTATTTTAAGGTGAAATACATGTTTTTATACAATTGCATTTCTTTGGTAAACATCGAGAGGAAGCTCCATTAGTTATTCCCTGAACTGACTCATCCCCTCTGCCAGCAACACCAAACATATCAAACACAAAGTAACTTTAACGTTGGCTAAGATAAAAGCAAAAAGCAAGCAAAAGTCCAGAGCAAAAAGCCACCATTTACCAAATGGTGATTCATATGAACATGGACATAAGGGAGCAGCATTTGCTTTGTGTGTCAGTGTCCTATGAGAGCACAGTAATGTAGGAAAAATGTGCATGAGTTAAGGGCCAATGTTTCTTTATAAACTAATTTGGAGGTTTACGATAGAAAAACATATGGAAGAGAGAAAACACTAAAAGATGAACTAACTGGCTATTATAACAAACAGATAAAGAACAGGAGCTTCACCCTAAACCCTGCGACAGCATTCACGTCTGACTGCCGTTGATTTACAGATTAGAGATAGACATTTCTGAATGAGACTAGCTCTAATCTGAAGCCCAATAAATATACTGAAATTAGCTGTCGTTAGCACTTGGTCTTTCCAAGTTTGCTTGTTTCAGGCTCAGGATGTCTTCTTAACCCTTTGAGGGAAAATCTTGACCTCGTGTTATAGTTCAGAAACCTCCCACAACTACCAACCAGTGTGCAGATCATCTGATTTTAATAGGGGCATTCATCATCATTTACTGGTTGTGATACACTGTCATTTATCAGTATGCCATAATGGCTTTCTTTTGATCTCCTAACAAACCAGATGTTATCTACAGAATCTCATTCTTGCTCCGGGATCTGTTTCACATCACTGGCTGCTGTAAAGATGCTGAAAAGGATGTGGAGATGCAGGAATCGGACATGCATTCCTGGGTTGAAGCCATGGCAGGTCTGTACAAACACGCTCCATGTGGTAGGAATGATCAGCCTGTGAGAGGTCACTGTTTGCCTCTTATCCCACTGTTTGGACAGGACTCCCAACAATCACACTGATCTCAGCTCACCGAGACATTTAAACAAGTGCCCTGCAAGACAAAACTGCAACCCACATTTGTTAGGTATTAACTCTCTATGCAACAATTCCAAACCCCACACTATCTAAATATTTAGGAGAGCTTTGAGACAATGGTGATCTCAAGAAACATATTGGAGGAGTTTGAGAGTGTGTATTTTGTTTAAAGAGTACTGACCCAAGATTATGAAAAGGCTAACGCTGACGAAATCCTCAGGACTCTTAACAAATAGCCTTCATTACATTCTGATCACTTCATCATTATATGGCCCAAGAAGAAAATTAGAAAGATCCGCCCAGGTTTTTATTTTTGTTTTAGGCTTGTTCAAGCTTAAAATACGATGAAAGCCAAGACCTTAATTGGCCATTCATTTTAAAGAAGTCTGTTAGTTTTCAACCTGACATGAGGTTGTACCACAGTGTGAGATTCTAACTAAATATTTATTGACTTAGAGAGTGTGATGAGTGACAACGAAAACAATGTATCACATATTTACTACATGAAAATCATTCATTTTGGGACGCCCATACTTGATTGACTACGCATTTTGTCTGTATGTGATGAAGCAAATTCAGGGGGAAAAAAAATCATGTTAGTCAAATCTGAGATTTAAAAAAAACTATATTTACATTAATTAACATGAAGCAGGGCTGTCACCATCATTACATTTCCGTTGATGATGAATTGTACAAATATACAAATACAAATAACTGTGATTAACAATCGAATTGTCTTTTCTGTTCATTTTAGGTAACTATTATCAGCCCAATTATAGTTTAATAATACACATACAACTCGTGAAAAAGAGACATTTATCAGCTGTGGTGTTTTGCTTTGCAACTTATTTCATGATAATAATGTCAATAGATGCTCATTGAAATGTAGCCAGCTGAATATTAGCGCTTCAGCTTTTCGAGATGAACAGTTGATGGCACTAATTCTGTGCTCATGTCCCATTAAATTATGACAGAAGGAGTGGCACAAGATGACGCCATTAAAACAGCGTTAGTCAAATCTCAAAGGGTGGAAAATCACGAGGAAATGTTGATGGAAATACAACATTTCTGTTAGTTTCATCCATCTTTTTTATACACAGATTATAGAAACGGTTTTAATGATTATGCAAAATGATTGCGGTAAATTAGACGATTATGTAATAATTGTGACAGCATAACCTTTCCGGGGAAAAAATACAGTATATCAGGGGTCATGAACCCACGAGCTAAAGGCCTGGGTTAGTCAGAAAAACTAGCATGCAAACACCGTTCCTAATACCAAATGTATTTCCACTGCAGACCATAACACTTGTCCTCCCTGTTAGTTTGCATTCTCTCATTCTCTCACTGCTCATCGGCGTGTCTGTCTGCTCATAGCCAATCGCAGTCCTCGATTGGAACCAGGCATTGGCATAATGTCAGCGAAGCTATTGGAAGGGGAAGCTCATGAATCTATTTCAGTGCTTCCATCCACTGACAAAAAGCTGGGGGTGGGTGGAGGGGATTGGGAACCCTCAGTGTCCTTATTCAGCCATTCATGTGTGCCTAGCAGCACCCACTATGCTCAGCCTGAAAGACCCTGCAGTGCTCACTGACTATCACCAAAGAGAAAAGCCCCACGTAAAGAAACAGATGAAAAAAATGGAATAGCCTCCCTTGCAACAGACACTGTGTCATCAGTGTTTATGTGGTGGGATGGAAAAACAGCCAAACAGACGTGCAGCTCGAGAGTAAACTGAGAATAAGATTGTCAGGAAGTGGAATGCAGTCGTTTTTGGCCAGAGTGGAGAGAGGAATCTTTAATTAGAATGTGTTGAGAGATCATAGTTTCCCTTAGAGCTATCGGGCCTTTTCATGTTTATATAATGCATATGCATGGGCTGGAGCAATCATCTGAAACCAGATACCCAATTCCACATAGTGTAACTGAAAAAGGTCTCACTGAGCAATACATTTTTAGACCTGAGACGATGCACTGAAAGGTAAAGGCTGAAGTTTGAAACAAACATGTGGTCCGCATCTGAGCTTTCAGACATGCATTATCTATAAAATATGAACAATGCGTTTTATAAACCCTTTCCCACAAACAAGGAGCTCTCGATCACAGGAAATAGAGTCATGCCGTGGCAGAATGCATTATGGGATAAGGGTAATTCACACAACTGTGCTTCGTCTTCTCAAAGACGAGTGAATACTCTACCGCTGGTGTGAAAGCATGTCATCTCACGGCCCCAAGCCTAAGAGCTTTGACGTCTGCCAGCATCGTCAGAATCGGAGCAGATCCCCGAAGACGATCCGACAGCAATCACAGTGAATAACTCCCCCACCTTTTTTCCTCATCTGAACCAGCAATAATATGATGCTGGATTAATTTTTGTTCCTCTCAGTAAGCTATGAAGGAGAAGAAAAAAAAATGCTTAGTGTCCAAAATAATGAAACATTCCATGACACGTCCTTATCAGCCAAATGAAAAAAATCACATTATCTTCAAAAGGGGTTTTAAATGCCCGCCCGATCATTTGCTCGCTACCTCTAGCTGCACAGGGACTATCCACTGAGAGACAGTAATTCGCTCAAGCGCTTAATATTCAGTTCTCAGCTATGTAATATGCAAATTCACAGGGGTCATGCAGAAGTCAAACAGAAAAAAAAATCCCTTAAACTTAATTTGAGAGGCAGTTGGAGATTTTTCTTAGAAAATCAGTCAGTTATGGATAGGGTTCAGTAGAAGTCAAACTGACAAACTCCTCCAGAGAGCAGAGAGGTCCCTGCAGCCCTGACACAAGTTGATCTCTGCAGATTTACTGTGCCTGCACTCTTTTAAACCCCCACACCTAGCACATTAACACCGAGCATCTCCATCAGTTTCCACATAGGAACCTTATGAAGAGGTGCAGAGTTTATGAGATTGCGGCGCCTGTGAGGCCTGTGGAAAGAAAACACACATGGCCTTTGCACAAGGACAGATTACAGTATTCATACATGTGAAGTTATCTGAATTCTTTATCTCTCCTTTGTACATCCACAAAGACAAACACAGAACTCCACATGCGACCACTGCAATCATCATCAATGCCATACGGATCTATAGAAACATAAATCCTTGTAACTGAATGAAATTTGCGTGCATGCATAAAATCTCATCTTGCTGTCAGCTGAGAGAAATATCATTATTTAGCAGCTTTCCAAGTGAGATCTCTTGGCTGTTAAGAGGGATAGGCCTGTTACGAAGTCTGATACCACTGAGAATGGGATATCGATCTTTCTACAACGGCTCCACGTGTGTCATTTTGTTGGGGCTGCACACTTTGTAAAATCTATTCTGGTCTGATATCGCATGTCCGGTAACAAGCAGTGATTGCTGTCCCGATGATGGCCCCGACGATGCTGAAAAGGGACAGAGGAGGCTCCGCCGCAGGCCTCGCTAGTCGTTGCCAGAGAGGAAGAATTAGCCATTTGAAGATGGGCAGGACTGATAGAGGGATCATGAAGCTATTAACCTCTAAACAAGCTGCTGAGAGCCCAGCAGATGGCAGGGCTGATGGTGAGTGTGCTGCCAGATTGGGCATAAACCGGAGCCCAGACTTCTCATGCACGCTGATAGAATGGTCCTCCCAGGCAGCACAGCATGTGTTTCCGCAATGTGTGCACGCATGTATGTGTAAAAGGAGTGCAAATATGGTCAGGGTTTGGGATGTGTTTGCCTGCATACATGTGACAGTTCTCAAAGTCATCGCCATGTTTGTCACACTCCCGCTCTTCCAAAGTCTGGGCCAGTGTTCCTGCAAACTTACAGGCGTTTCTAATTGAGATATTGGGCATATTGTTTTCCCATAAACTTTGGCAGACTCCTTGAACTGTAGTTCAGTATCGAATCCTAAAAGTTTGCTTTCATCCATCAGGTTCTCACAACTTCCAGGGTCTCACCATCATCTTTGTCAAATGAAACCACAAACCTATGGAATTTGTGCGCACCACAATTGACTCATAAAACATCGAATGTGTATTAATTTTGACAGCGATTTGTATACTCCTCATTAAAAAAAAAAAAAAAATCATGCTCTAGCTGAAAGTAAACCAAGCAGGACAACCACAGAGGGCTGAAGCAAGAAAGACATGAAGGCTCAGTGAAGGGCTGTGCGGAAGAGGATTTCTCCCAAATGAAGACATCAGGGTGGAAACCGTGTATTCGTCTCCTGAGTCTGTAATAGCAGAGCAAAGATAAGCAAAGGAGCATCGCTGTGCTAATGAGTGTTTGTCATGTAGGCTCTGTCGTTGTTGAGAAAACTGTAAGGCGAAACTGCTGGGAATTTAATTGCACCACACCGAATATAAGGAGGGAATTGAGTTTGATGTATGGCAAAGGTTTGAGGCTGGGAAGAAGACAAATTCACACAAACACACAGTCTTCTTGTCACCCACCAAAACTACTGCATGCTTATATTAAGAAGTTTGTTTCAGATTTCATCAGGTCACATTTGAACATTAACTCTAATACTAACAATATTAACCTCAGCTCTAAATATAGCACACTTAATAGTGTTCTGTCGAGTGCATTCATTCCTTTACTCAGTGGTTCTCAGGGTTGGGGTCGAATCCACAGGGGCTGCCATGGTAAACCTTAAAGTGTGTGTGTGTGTGTGTGTGTGTGTGTGTGTGTGTGTGTGTGTGTGTGTGTGTGTGTGTGTGTGTGTGTGTGTGTGTGTGTGTGTGTGTGTGTGTGTGTGTGTGTGTGTGTGTGTGTGTGTGTGTGTGTGTGTGAAACTGACTGAAATGCTTACATATTGATAGACATAGACACAGACATGCAGTATGCATGCTGTGATGTGGCCTCGCTCCACAGAGTGAGTCAAAACGTACGCTACCCATACTAAAAAAAACCGATGGTCTTCATCTTACACCCAATGTAAAACCATTGGGTGAAAAAGGGCAACACTAGTGTCGTTTTTTAGGTTCAGACTGATGCAATTGCAATTTTTCCGTCCAGCACCCACATTGTTGAAATAGCAAATGTACTTGCGATTGTATGAGCGCTTGGCCATGTTGTTCTTAAAATGAGCTGTGGTCAGGCACATGGTTGATGCGCTGCTATCTTGAAGTGATTGTGGGGCTGACCAACAAAACCTGTTTTTTGTAGGAGGGCGTACGTCAAAGCACGAGCAGATCCTTCTCCTAATTAGAGAAAGCATTCTTTCTAACTGCTTGCAAATTCCAGCGTTATACTAGCAATCAGCTAAGCTTGCATGCCTCGCTCTTAAACAGAACGGGAGATGATACTCTGATTGGGTTATTTCATGTTACGGCCAAAACACACCTATGATTAAGAGACCAAGTAAAACCCCTTTGAACCATGTACCTTGCTTTGTGCTCAGATTATCTGCTATTGAACTAGCAAAAGTGGATTTATAGATGGCTTCGTGCCCCACGCCCTTTACACGGTGTGTTTGGATTATTAAAATTGAGCCCTATGCCTTTTATGTGTTGCAGTTTCATTAACATTCTTTGCCAACCCTAATTTAAATTAATATCCCTGTATCTAACTTCTATTCGTATCTTTCACCCAAACCAAAAACTTGACAACCCTCTGCCTTGGAGAATACTATATAACAATATTCTCATCTTTTACAGTCTTGCGAGGATATGAAAACCCACATGGTTCTAAGACAGATTTAACATCTGTGCAATACAATCTTTGCATGACTCTGCAATGACTTCACACATTGATCATCAATCATTTTAAAGTGAGACAGGTGTGGTTATGTATGTATGCGTGTAGCAATAAGATGGTGGCCACTTGGGTGGTCAAACAGTTACCTTAGGATGGCAGGAAACATGGAATTGAAAAAGTGAAGGGCACAATTAAAATGTATCGCTCATTAGTGCAGTCAATATGCAGGAGTTTAAATAGTTATACACCCAAACACACACGTACTCACACACATTCACCCAAATGTTATTCAAATTAAAAATCGAGGTGTTTCAAGCCTGAACTTCTAATTACACAGGAGACTGAAAACGTAACAGTCGTCAACATTTATAATTCGTGCAGCTGTTCAGACTTCCAGAGTGCACCATGCTCTCCTCGGTGCCTGTATAACCCCTGACTCTTCCTGCAACAGGGTAAGAAATCATTTATATCTATGGCTAATGGAATATTTTAGCTGAATACCACATCTATGTACTGGAGGAGATTTTCACACCGTGTTATAATCTTTCCCTTGTCATGTTTTATTCAAATGTGCTTAACGCAGGGCCTGTTCACACTGAAATTGCTTTGACGAAAATTAGCGAAGGTGAGGCCACATTTAAAAATTATAAAATGTAGGTTAAGAATTTAACAAAGCTGCAGTTGTTAGGTGAAAGCAGAAACCAAAGTAAGGTTAGGGGGAAAACAAGTGTAGCAGGAGACAGTGGAGGGATCCTCCATGAACTACATGATTTTATTGGTGCTCTTAAGAGACTGCTGCCTTAAGCTACGCCTCCAGGTACATAAAGTGATCGTTAGAGAAATGAATAGAGACAAGTACTTTTAAAAATTACTCGCATGCTTTCAGGACCAGCGCCGGTATAGTTGCAGGTCAGCAGGATGTGTAAAAGGTCATGGAGTGTGTGGATGGGAGAATAGAGTTAATTAACTTCTATACTGGCATGTGGTGCTCTTATCCCTATAGAGCTGTGAGGAGCACATGTAATCCTCACAGCTGAAAAGTGAGTCATCACACATACACGTGAACAAACATATCCATACACTTTCCTTTATAAATCTAGTGAGGACTTCATTTTCATGTACTCAGCCCGACCCGTGCTGTTTGTGTGGGCATGGAGAAAATAATGACAGGACTGCACAGATGGTGGCTCCTTCTAAATACTTAAAACCTTTGTGTTGATTTGTGTTATTCCTCTGGTTAAAAGCATCAAAGTTTGTTTTAACTTTGAGCACGGATCAAATATATCACTGGTAGACTTCATTTAATTAAAAAAAACATTAACAACACTGTCTGTCGCTGATTTCCTTGAATTCACATAAAGGCCAAGGCTGACATTAAAAAAAGGAAAGACATGTCGTCATGCTGAAAAGCTCCAACATCAGGATGATATTTCATCTTGGGGTAAGAGAGACGTGACATCGGCAGTCAAAATCAAGAGAAGAACTTTTCCTAAATGAATTAGCTTTTTTTTTTCTTACATAGTTTCATGTGTAAATTAACTCTATCTCCTTGACATTGTGTTTCTATCCAATTCATCTGAAACTGGAAATATGTAGAAATCTTGTTATTTAAGTTGTCAAATATGTTAATACAGTTATATGTTTACTGTATATATATTTATACCAAAATATCTGATCTTGCACAAAAAAATCTACTTGAATCGGAAAAAAGACGCTGAGTGAGATAAAATGTGCTTATTTAACAAAAAACACAACCGTAACTAAAGTGATTTGTTGCTTAGACCAAACCACAGACAGGACTCCGTATGAAAACCCCGTCTCTGCTGTAAAAGTCAAGCGCTTTATATCCAACCCAGCCGCCTCCTGTTCACTCCACTGCAGTTTATGCCGTAAAAGTGGCGCTTCATTCATTCAGTCCAAAACATAATTGCGTCTGTTGCACTTAAATTTAATTGAGAAAACAATTAAGTTGTAAAGAAACATAATTTGACAGAGCTGGGCTGAATTCTACTTACTGTGTAGCTATTGTGGCAACTTTTTTTAGGGGCAAGAAGTTTAATTTGTATATAAATGCAATGATGTATGTGAAGAATGTGACATCTGTTAAATAACATATCAAATGACAAAAATGTGAAGGAGTAAAAGGGTCAGTTGTTGTGTAGGACCTACACAATCATCTGAAACTGCAGCTCCCCTCAGTTTACGGAGCTTTATAGTGAATTTCACCACATAGTTTAGCTCTCTGTCATGAAACTCTCCTGTTTTGTTTCACTTTCACCGCTCTCAGCCAAACAGCTTTAAAACCCCACAGTGCACTAATTGTAAAATACCAAACAGCAGACAGATACAGTTAACAACTATCTGGTGAACAAGTTGGACTATTTAGCAGCTAAAGACCCAAATATTTCCCTATAGAGTTGTAATGATTAATTTTCACACTGAAATCTCTTAAATATCTAATCATGTTTAAACTATTCATTCCAACCTTCTTAAAGAATAAGATCTGACACAGGAATATTTTTTTTGTCTTGTTCCCACACATCACCTCCACATCCAGTGAATGAGCAGCACAACTTCCCCCTTGTGTACCTCAGACAGAGGAATCTCTGACAGTAATGTAGCACAACTGGACAAACAGTCGTTGCCGGCCCCAGTTTGGCCACACACATATATGACATGCACATAAATGGGACCTATGGCATAGGAAATTAGAGTGTATTTGGGGTCCCGTATGTTGTTAACAAGGTAAACATGCTGGGGGTCACTGCGGGGTAATAGTGCTGTTTATCGGGTAGAGCAAGCAGGCTGGCCATTGACTTCTGTAATGAGATTAAAACAGACGGGGAGGAGCGGGTGGAGAAGATAAAGCGAGTTGGAGGCAGGGGATGAGTTTGCCTTAACCAGGACGTTGATATTGAAATGCAGAGACAAATAACAAGATTTTAAAAGGTGGGGGGAAATGAAAGATGGCTTTTAGATAAACCCTTCATATTGCTCCTCATAGACACTATTCTGTTTCATTTTCTCTCTTCATGCTTAAATCATTGCTCTGCTGGCATTTTGGCTTGAGCAGGAAAAGCACAGGTGGAATATTAATGATGACTACATTAACATGTTTCAGGGAGCCAGCTTGCACCAAGACAGATTATTTAGATAATGTTTGAGGGTGAAAAATGTGCAAATTTCTACACT
This sequence comes from Brachyistius frenatus, assembly GCF_029030835.1. Taxonomy (NCBI): domain Eukaryota; kingdom Metazoa; phylum Chordata; class Actinopteri; family Embiotocidae; genus Brachyistius; species Brachyistius frenatus. Next base: position 817,121 of record NW_027210626.1, read on the forward strand.
GGAACACAAAATAAGAGAAATTCCAGACATCCTTGGTTGGTTTATTTGACCTAGTGGTGATAATCAAATTGCAGCTTCATGGAAACAAAATAAAACCTAAATAATGCATGGGGAATTCAGAAAACTCCATTGCTGTGTTTAACCTTTTCAGGAAATCCAATAAAACAAATGCTGTATCAGAAAATTCATCAGGTGACAGATAGTGGATCAGAAGCAATGCGGCTCAAAGACTGTGTTTGTCTAATTGTCCACGTAGTGTCTGCTGGCCCTTTATTTGGTATTGCGGTTGTGTAACTGAGGCAGACCTTCCATCTCTGTAGTATAGTTTCTCTTCTGCTGGTGGTAATAAAAAGTTTATAGAGTATTAGATCAAAACATTTACAGTGAAACGTGATCAACACAAACAGCTCTCCCTGTAAAAGTGCAATACAATAATAGCTGCACGGTATGATGCCAAGTTTAAATGAATTATATGTCAAATGAATGTACACCTTGTCAAGCTGAAGGAGGAAAATAATAAAGGACAAAGTGTTTTTGGATTTGTGTGAACTAACTGTGGTTTACGATGGATTTTCATGACTCCTGTTTAAACCGAGATATGTTGCCATGGTGATAGATTCAATCAAGTTTGAAGCAGCAGATGTATTTCACAAAATCCACAAAAAAACACAGACTCTTTACTGTTCACCCATGAGCCATGAAACCCACAACATGCTATAAAATTACTCTTCACATTTAAGTGACAAGTACCAAAGTGCTCTTTAAAAAAGATCTAACTTTGGCCCACAAAGACCCACTAAACACCTTTTAGCTCTTCTTACTTTCACTTATTTTAAGGAAATCAATATCCTTCTTTTCTGATGGAGAACTGAGAAAAATGAAGCAGAAACGAGCTTCGAAACAAGCTGAAGACTCTACAGATCAGTTTTGTATCCCTCTTTGTTTCATTGTCTGTCACTTATTATTCTCTCAGTTTCTCTTCTTCTGTTTCTCTCTTTCTCACGCCGCTTCAGTCTTTTTGTGCACCCTTTCTCTTTCTAACATCCTCTGTCTCTCTCTGTGCCTGCAGCCTGGCTGTATGTTAATCTGTCGGAGGAGGAATGGAAGGTGTGCTGGGTTTAATCATCCTGAGGGCTGGCTGGGTGGCTGCTGGAAGCTTGTCTGTTGGGACTAATTGGAACAAAATCCTCCCTTGTTCTCAGACAGAGAAAAAAAAAAAGAGAGAGAGAGACGGAGAGGGATAAAGACAGAATGATGTCTGAAACTGCAGGTAATTAGAGCAGCGCGCAGGGAGGAGACCTAAAAGACCAAATCAGTTCAAGTGTGTATCTCTGTGTCTGTTTACATACATACACGCTTAGCATGTATGGATGTGAACGTCATAAACAACAAGTTTGAGGCTGTCTATATGTACGACTTGTGTGTGTATGAACTTTGAGTACAGGTGTGTGAGGCAGTGCACGTCCTACGTTGACACATTAACAAGCTCTCGCTGATAGCTGTGATTGAAGGAGGTATAATTCTCTCTCTCTCTCTCTCTCTCTAAATCTGCCTGTCCCATTGTAACAAATACAGCCTGGGATGCCACTGCAGTGTCACATTCCCCTTTAAGATGCCTCTAAGTGGATTTTGATGCAGTGACAAAGAACATGGAGGCTAGTTCTGACTTTGCTAATGGAATCTGTGTGTTGTGGAACACAGCATAGGACAAATGAACCCAATTAAAATATTTCAGTTTCATCCTGACATGAAGTGAAATAAAGTGACTGCAGTCACAGAGATTCAAAGAAGTTGCTGTGTGATGACTTCTTTTCGTCTTTCTGAGATCATTTTTCATGGTTCATGGTGAAATAATAATAATTAAAAAAAATAGAGATCACAATCAAGGGAACTACTAACCTTTAGCCTAATAAGAAAGAACTAAACATTTAGATTTTATGTGATAAAGCTGATATAAGTCAGACGGTAGAATTATGCCATCATGAAAATTTCAAAAGTATATAATATAGTCTGAAATTCTCTGTCACAAAACAAAAGGTCTCAATCCATGTAACACAAGTGCAAGGACGCAGACATGTGATTTTAAAGAAATAAATATTCAGCTCCTAGTTCTTATAAATAAAATAAAATGTGACTATATGCAGGTGGGTCCAAAAGTCTGAGACAACTAGTGAAGATTTAGTTCTCCTTTCAACTGTTTTATTCATATTTATTGTACATTTTACATGTAATTTCCTTCTTTTGCTTTTATGTGATGCACATTTAATTGCCCCTATGTATGAAATATGATATACAAATAAAACTGCTTGCTTTGCATTTGTTTTAAGTTTAAAACTTATATATATATATATATTATATTAGCAGTGGCCGTAGCACAGTTTGATGTGCCACACAAACAATGGGGGTAGTTAAGATACAGTGGCTTTGGTTTGCACATTCGGTTAGTGAATATAAAACTTTAGCTTTTCTGGCTTGCATAGGGAATAGTGAATATGTGTAAATTAACTCATTAAACTGTTTGGTTGGTTTTTTTAAGTACAAAACAGTTAATATAAATTAAGGCAAAACAGCTGCAGTTAAAGTGGACATTAAAACAGCTGCTCCATCCTCTCATCCTTCCTCCGCCTGCGTCTAACTTCACTGTTTAATTCCTGTTAATCTTTATCCTTCTCCTGCTCTTCCAGACGTGTCCACCTATGCTCAACTGCCCATCCTGTGTCTCCACAGAGTATTCACCTCAGCACATCAGCTGAGCCACTCTCCTGTCTTCACAGCTGCCCCTCTATTCCTAAGAGGTCGCAGTTTAAATACCTCTCTTCCAGGGTTTGCCAACACAAATGAGCAAAAGACAAAAGTATGTGATGGAGCTTCCCCTGTGAGTTAACTGAATTTCCTCACACACCCACTAGATTCAGTGACTGGCATTCCTCATGTGGGCCACAGGAATGGATATGACTGAGTGCCAGTGCCTTTATAACCTATTCACATATCAGATGTTAAAACAATACGAGTAACATCAAGCCCTGAATTGATGGCAAGATTTTAAATTGATATGCAAATAAAGTTAAATACTGATTTAAAAAAGTAAAGCCATATTCACAATGCATAAAACATTCAAGCAACATCATATCCAAGTCCACCTGCGCGAGAGCACCTTGAAAACTGACACGATGACACGACAGTGAACTGTGTCACATCCTCTCACTGCTCATAATTGCTCTCCACTTGCCTTTAATTAAAAGACATAATCCCATTAACAAGCAGAAATAGGATTAATACTGCCTCAGACTCCAGCTGCTGCTCTGTAATGAGTGTGAACATGTGTGTATGTGTGTGCATGAATGTGTCTGGTCCCCTAACTCGGAGATATCACTAATACCACATGGGTGATGTGGGTGAGAGGAAAAGAGCACGAAAGGAGATGCTAAAGGCTGGTCAGAGGAACAGAAAGGGAGATGGAAGAAGGAAACTGTCATAGAGAACCAAATATGTAAATGAAAAATCAATTCCAGTACTCAGACTTATTTTGATTGTTTTCTATTCTCATTTCTATTCTATTTGGTTGTACAAGTGGTTTGTTGCATCACATCTTAGAGAAAAGATATGTTGCATGCACTTGTTCTAAACACTCAATAACACAGTGGTAATTTGATTTTTGAAGAGAGAAAAGGGTTAAAACCGAAAGAAAGAGAGAGAGCGATTCAATGACAAACGAATGTGACGAGAGGTCAGTCTTTTCCACAGAGACATCCTCCCTTGTCGCTGAGCGAAGGTGAGAAACAATGACCGTGAAAGGATGACATGCCAGCACAACGCCACTATTGTAGAAATAACAAAGGCTGCTGCTGAGCCACAAGGATAAGAGGACACGGTAACAGGGGAGCATTCAGTGTTCCTGAGTCGATTATGTTGTTGTTACCTCACAGCAACGCCTCCCTACATCTGTCCTGTCCTCTAATGTACCTCTCAACAAGCCAACACCATCCTTGTTCTCATGCCTGCTATGTCATTATCGCATTTTCTGCATCCCTCTGCAGTGCCGCCACTGCTGTTGTAAGTTGGAAATAATATGTCTCTTGCTCTGTCTTCTTCTACATTAGTCATAATAATAACTTCTGCTTCTATTTTTTTATCCTGGAAATGCAGACAGTAATTATCAAAAATACTTGTTTTTAACTGTAAAACATGTTGAAAGAAATCCCACCAGGATGCATTCAAAGTCCCCTTTCCTTTCAAGCTGGCAGTTCGGTGATGCTTCTTCATTTCACCTGCAGGTGTTTCATTAGTTGAAACTTTGACTGTGAAGTTTGAATGCAGATTTTGCCACAGTAGTTATTCACATTTTCAATCATTTGTTTACAACGGCAAAATGGGTACTTCTCATATCCTCATATAGCCATATGAAGAAAGCAAAACTAAGCAAAATAAATCACAAAGGAAAGATTTATGTTGTGATAAGTTTGTTCTTAAATTGAAGAAAATATTTATTTGAATGTTGAGTAAAAAGACCTAAATATATATTTCATATATAACCAAATTATGAGTAATTATGTTCATTTGTTGCTGCTTCAGCTGATAAGGAAAAAAATTAAACGTCAATGTGTGCAAAAAAAACAAAAAAAATACAGTTGTAGCGCTTTTAGTGTCACTGTGTGCTGAGAATAATACAAAAGTAAGTGACCTTGTGTATCATTGTCCATGGTCATCTACTGGTCAGTATTCTAGCCGCCAACTCTGTCAGTCAAGTGTGCGTGTGTGCGTGTGTGTGTGTGTGTGTGTGTGTGTGTGTGTGTGTGTGTGTGTGTGTGTGTGTGTCTGCTTGATGTGTCAGGGTTTGAACCAGTGAGTGGTCGAGTTCAGAGGGCTTGTCTGTGCTCTCTCTGCGGGCTTCTCTCTGACAACTCAGCAGAGTGACAGCATCAAAGCACGGGCACATCATTGACATTTAAGGTTAGACCACTAAATGGGGCCAAAAGCAGTTTTTTTATGTTAAAATTGGATTTACCTGAAACTGTCATTCTCCAGCTATGATAATTGTAATGTGGTTTGATTAATTAAATTCTATAATGGACCTTATCGGTACTAGACTAGTTCTTGGGAACCTGTTATCATATGCCATGAGTATAGATGACTATGTTTAATTAGCATCATATCGCAAGCACCAGATACCTAGAACCATTTTGCCCTAAAAAGTGTTACATTTATATAAACGTATAAATATATATATATATATATATATATATATTTAAAAGTCAGATATTGCCAACTTCTGTCAACAAATCTTGGTGTGAAGCCCCAGGCTTCAGGACATCAGTGAGCAAGCTGAACCCTGTGCATCACAGAGCGATCAAACTTTCTGTGCGTCCATCCTCATAGAGTCTTAAAGAAGACAGATCAGTGGTTGCTGCACGAAGCACATCTAATACCACCAAATACTTGATCTCAAGGCGCCAGTATATCAGAGCCGTTCGTCGGATGGTTCAATGGCTTCCGAAGGTTTTTCACACCTCTCCGATATCAGAATTGGGAGGACTGTGTAACTTTCCATTTCAACTCGATATTGCTATTCACACCTGCTTCACAAGTAAGCATTTTTAAACTTCTCCCTATATCTTTCTATTTTCTCAGCCGGATGCAACACCTTACATGCCTTCCAAGAGAGACCCGCAGTTAACTCAGTGGCTTTTTTTTTTTTTTTTTTACCCCATTTTCAACTGTGGCCATTCGGATCAGTCTTGACTGCAACTTATAGGTAAGCAGCTATTTTTGTATCACAGCCTGACCTACTCTGGACCATCTCAGTTTTGTGTGTCTGCTTGAGTGACACTGGAGTTTCGAAACTTTAATTTAAAGCTACCATGTGGAGCTGCAGCCTTTATTGGTTGTTGCGCACAAACAGGAATCAAATGCACACCACACATGCAGATTGCAGTGTTGGTGGCGGTAATGCAAGTTGGACCAACACAATGACACAATAAAAGAGCAGGAAAAGAAAAGCACAAAAAATGGGGTGTAAAAAATGTAAGGTTGATAAAAATAAAATTAAACATCAGTGGATATGACAAATGCATGTCACAGATTTGTCATGCCTTAAAGGTCCCATATTATATAAATTCAGATTTCCATTTTTGTTTTATTATTAAGTAGACCTAGATCTATATACAAGTCCTGTGAAAGAGTGAAAACACTCAGAGCACAAAGCCTCTTTTCAACGATTGTGCTGTTTGGGTTTCTTTAAGTTTGTGATGTCACAAACTCAGGCTAATGTCATGTCAGATCCCAAAAACGTCTTACTGTCCAACCTCTTGTAAAGAAGAAAACACAGATCGGTCATTCCATCGTAGAGCTACCAAACTACAAGACCAAAGAAAACCTACGTTTCACCTTTCAGCCAATCAGACGAGAGGGTCACTGATGTTAATGCAACAGCCTGTTCCTGCTCTAGAAAGAAGCTTAAGAGAGTTGTAAAACTATAGTGAGATTGTTAACGTTACCTAAACCCACAAAAATATCTCTCGCTAATATCAAAAAGGCTAAAAGAATCAACAGAAAAGTGTAAAATATGGAACCTTAGATTAATAAGATATACTGCACAGTGAATGTAACAAGAATTGTTTGCATTGCAACCTAGAGTTGCTATAATTAAAGTGAACTTTTAAATAAAAGAGTATATTGCACAAGTATTTACTGTATGTGACAGGCAGGACATGAGAGCGAAAGACCAGAAAATGTTGCACTCTTGAGTTTGAGAATTCAGTGTGTTGCTCTGGAACACTTGGGCTTGCACAAAATCTAGAATAATACTGATTGATCAGAAAAACAATCTTTTAACGGGTTGAGATAATTTTGCTCTGACACAAAAGTTAAAGACAATCCACTGAGTTAAATGACCTGATTACAGACACGCAATTGCAGTTGATATAGTCAGGCTATATGGCAGAAAAGAGCACAAATGCTCCAAAGAAATATAGTACAAGCAGACTGACTTATATTCACATGATTCAGCTCCATATAAATCCCCGCAAAAATAATAACTAGTACTGTTCAAACTGTATTTTTTAAGAGATGTACGTAAATGGGGCCACATTAGCGGATGACTGGGATCACATGCTAACACTGTGATTTTCAAAGACTTTACAACTACACATTCGTTTTCAAAAGGCATAAAATGACATTCATTATTCCTCTGAGAGATCAATGCTTTAAATAACTTCCACGTTACAGTTGAATACTATGAATTTACCCTGTAGGGATGTATTTAAGCCAGAGAGGCTGGTAAACAATTCTCCAAGTTAAGTGTGTGTCAGCTGAGTTCAGGTTGAATTGCCCTTCCTTCACACCACTTAAGCTTACGTCTCTGCTGTGAGTGACATGATGGAATATATATCAGTTTAATGTCAATGCAAAGCCCGAAATATGAAATGGAAAAAAAATGCCTATGCTGTCTGAATAGGAATGTAGCCCAAATGTAAGACCCTGACATAGAGATTGCATAACACCTCATGCATAAAACATGAAGCTTTGCATATGCAATGCACACACAGGCAGGCAGGCATATGGTGTAACCTTTCCTTCTTTTGTCCAGCCAAGAAACCACAAGTCCATCATGGAGCTGAGTGTATGTACTGTACATATATTCTTGCCCTTATGTGCACATTTTTGTGTCAGACAATATGCCCCTCTTAGAGAGCTCCTTAATTGGAAGGTTTTCTTTTCCTCACTCTCTTTCTCAATCATTCCCCCACTCACGTTTGCACTCTCTACCTCATCCTCTCTGCAGACCAGAGATGAAGCCCACAGATTCGGTCCAGCACATGTTCATCAAGCTGAGGTTTGCGGAGGACTCATAGGGGAGGGGATTAGAGTTTAGTAGGCTTTGGTCCGAAGGCGATATTCTTGGGCCGAAGTCACAACCAGGATAATGTTTGCTTTTAGCACGGCACATGCGAGCTGATTAAAAACGTGGAGGGGTGAAAAAAGTGGAACATTAAAGGCAGCCGCAGTTTCCTTCAAGTGTTTCTTTTTGTAAGTCACTTTGGTGTCTTTTTCACAGATAATGATGACCCACAAAAAGGCCACGAGAGGAATTTAAAACTTCAGGCCATTCGAGCAAAAGTTATAGTGGGAGGACATTGAAAAAAAAAAGAGCTCTATAATCATTAAAAGTGAGGAAAAAAGTTCAAAGTGAAACTTAAGAAGAAAAAAAAAAGGAAGGTAGTTTTGGGGATAATTATGAAAGAGCTGAAATTTGCCCCATTTTTCCATGCGCTCAAGATCCAGAATCTTAGTCCTCCGCCTCCTTGTCCTCGATTTCACCTCGCTGGCTTGTTTTTCCCAAGTTGTCCTCCTTGTTACCTAGCTAATCCGAGCCACTGTCAAGATTTAAATGCTGCTTTCAGCGTGTGCCATATTTTCAGCATTCAGCATTCAGCATCATTTCCCTGAGCCCAACAGACAAGGAGACGGAGGAGGGAGGGGGACGGGAAAGGAGATAAAGAGACACACTCCACGGATTACACACACACGTACACACATAAATATGCATATACACATGCAGGAACACATTGTATGAGTCTCTGTTTAATTAGCCTGGTGGTTTATCAGGGTGATCAGGAGTTCAACACAGCAAAGTTTCCTGTAGATAAAACAGTGTTTGGGGAAGTCAGCCCTAATGAATGCTGAGCAGCACAAAGGAGGAGGGGGGAGGAGGAGGAGGAGGAAGAAGAAGTGCAGCAGATGAAAAAGGGATGACAAGAGGGCGCTTCAGTTTAATTGCTTACCTGATCGTTTCACTTCCTCCTTATCATCCTCTTCTCATATATTACAACAGATGAAAAAATTGCCTCGAACAGATGCATCCGACACTTGCTTTTATTTGCCAGGAAAGAGTTGAAGGTTTATGATGACAGTTTAACTGCGATGGTAACTGACGGTGCCGCCTTCCTCTATTTAGACATTTAAGACCTTTGTGTACTGAGGTAGGATCGACCAGTTCGAGTTAATGGAGCCAGCTTGTCTTGCTGAAATTCAATACCTTAAACTTGAGCTTGAAACAACATTTTAAAAACTAAACCTTTTTTTATTTAGCTTTTGAAGCCTGTGTGAGACCAAGCACAGCGTTTTCTCAAAGGTTGACATCCTAAAGACATATTCAATCCTGTCTTGTTACGGGGAATCAGTGCTGTCAGGCTGTTTGTTGTGTTGCTTGTGTGGCAGAATATTTTGCAACTGATAAAGAAATATAGAGCATGTTGAGGAGGATACGCACAGTGAAGAGGAAAGATAACAAACTTCATGTCAGGAGAAGGGGACAATTTGCTCTGATACCGTTTTTCAATTAATAAACTCAAAGATTTTAATTTAAATAAATGTCTGTTGAGTCACTATCGATAACCTGTGGCTCAATGATTAAAGCTGTTACATTTACAGTGTTATAAACAGAACGAGCTGGATGTCACTGGCAACATCCCTGGGAAAAATGGCAAGCAGCACACAGCTAGTGACACACTTTCCATCAGCCAGTGGTTGTTCTGCCAGAGAGGGTAGATGGAGTCAAGGCAACAGGCTCACGCTTCAACTCGCTTGTGTACAAACTGCCAATTGACGGGTGTCACACTGGTGACACCATTTCAATATCTGGAAATTTAAGGTTACAAACCTGATTATCTAAGTTTTGTTCTCTTTGGCAGCACCTGTGGTGATAAGCAGTCACTGCATCTGTGTTTTTGGACTTCAACTCACTCAGTGATCCAAAGAGTGTCACTCTGTGTGACCTCAGTCATTTAGTGGTTGAGCCAGTTGAAGAGCAAACCTGTTGCATTAGCGCCGCCTTCCCTCTCTGGCAGAACAACCACTCCTGGAGGATGGAAAAATCCTCACTAAATGTGAGCTGCTTGTGATTGTACTCAGAAATGTGACCACTGTTACCCAGCTTGTTCGGTTTGTAACACTGCAAATGCAAGAGCTTCAATCAACGGGCCAGAGGCTCAATCATCATTGTTACCTCATTCAGTGACAGACATTAATTTAAACAAAAATCTTTGAGATTATTACTGAAAGCAGAAAATACAGCTGCATGTACACTTATAGGCGCAACTAAAGACAAAGAGATGTTTGAGATTGTAACAACTATTTGTGGAGAGAAATTACATCATCACATACTGTCAGATTTTGTCCTCTGGTGTTTTTCTAAGTCTAGCTCCAAGATTTAAAGTTAGCTGTTAATTATAATTTACAACCTTTCACACATAAAAGTAGCAGCTGCAGTCTCAGAATAAGGCAACAATTATTAGAAATAGGGCCAGAAGAGGCATTAAACACAAAGCGAAAGTTGAACTACAACCCAAACTATCAGTTGTAAACCTCCACAACAGCTTACAACTCCATTTCCTCATTCAACTCTTTCTCACCATAGTTGTATGACTCACAGCTTTCCTGTGCAATCAGTCATTACTAACAATGACGTGTGTTGATCTGTATAGTATGTATAAGCCAAAACATATGGAAAAGATTGGGTGGTAAAGTAGTAGGTAGTAGAAAATAAATAAAATCTGCCTCTCTTACAATTGTATGGTCATTTAGTATTTTCACATTTTGAACAGCTGCTATAGTGCCACCATCAAGATATGATACAGCATGTGTTATTCTGGGTCAAACAGGACATTAAAGTTTGCCAATGTAAAGAAACAGCAGTTCTTCAGATAGGCTCAGGTGCCCAGTTCATGAGCAGCTGGGATGTTATTTCTTTTAAGGTCAGTATAGGCTACAGTCTTTGTTGTATTCGTTGTTTGTGACCAGCAAATTATCCCACCCACTGTCACAGTTCTGTCCAAACAATACCATGATGCAATTTGATGATACATGAAGTCGCTGCCAATTTTTTTTCAAAGAAAATTAATTCAATAAGAGGTAATTTGAGGTAGAACAAGCACCCAGATTCACCCCTGCCAGCGAGTGGAATCATTCCCTCCCAGTTATAATGTAATCACATCCAATTAGGGGATGACAAAGCGGTCTTCATCGTTTTAGCGGGAGGAGAAGTGTCATCTTACCTCCTGTGTGTTTATGGGGATAAGCTAGTTCTATCGTTGTCAATCGTTCTCCCAGTGTCCCCCCCCCCCCACACACACACACACACCAAAAATTGTACTTTCCAATTTTCCACTGGCTGTCTGGCCAAATATTTAGAGATCACAGCAAGGGAGAAAAACTCAACCATATTGACTATTCCCTCTGCTAGAAGGGGAAAACACTGATTGTGATCCAAAGGAGGGTCCAGAAAGGCCTGAGAGCCTTTGGAGTCTCTGCGTATAATGGCAAGGTGTGTTTTTATTATCATTATTAAGATTGGGAAAAAACGTCAAGAAAAATATCAAACTGACTCATGTCAAGGAATAATTTGCCCTAAAAGTGTCTAACAAAGTCAAACATTCAAAATACAGAACAGTCAAGGGGTACGTCGAATTTGGCAAAAAGAGTTTGTCTTACTTTGTAAACTTTACTGCAGTTAAATGGACTTTATTTGCTTGTTTGACTGTATCATGGTGAAAGATGCAGCAATGTTGCCATTAATTAGGATTTTGTGAGTAAAACTCCAACAGGAATAACAACAACAGTTTATCCCTTCAGGGGCCCCATGAAGATCTCCCCAGGTTTTCCTCAAGGTTTCCATATAACTCAAAGGCAATGCAAGGATCTTAAAAACATAGAAAAAAGAACCCAAAGTGTGACAATGAAGGCCAGTTATGGAGATCAATTATAACGGTCAATTTAAATCAATATTCTTCAGAGAAACTATGGCCTAATTTACATTGAAGCGTGTCAATATAATTTTATTAAAAATGAGGAAAGAGAGCCACAGAACCCAAATCTCATCCAGGGGAAAAATGGGATATTGACTTCAAACCCAGCAGTAGAGCATTTGCAGAGGCTTTGATGAACAGTTCATAAAAAAGAGCCTTGAAAGCCAGAGATTCATTTCAGAGGGAGAACTGGCGCATAGAGAACGGAGAGAGAGGCAGCCAACATACACCGTCTGGTTCCAGCACCGTAGTCAACGAGCGCACACACGCAAATGGTCAGGCAAGCAAAACAAAAGAGGAATGTGGATTATTCACGAGTCTACAATATTTCTGAACAGCTGGATTGAAATATAGCGAGCAGAACGAACACACACACACACACACACACACACACACACACACACACACACACAGGGTTGGCTAGTTGTATTATTGACGTCATTCATTGTCCTCCTCTCAGCACGATCACTCCTTGGACAACCCCGGCCAATAGGGGTGCTGTTGGTGAGACTTTCCTGACCCCATCTGGCAGAGGATTGGTTAAAACTCTGGGCCAAAGAGAGAGGAGTATGAAAAGTGACAGACCACCCACCAACAACAACAGCTCCGATTGGATAATCCACTACTCGGCCCAATTGTTAGTCATCTTCCTCAGTCAAAGAAGTTGGCCTTTGTTGTTGAAGGCTGTCTTGGTAGTGTGTGGGCTTTAGCATGCGGCAAAGAGGAAATTGAAAATTGCTGATCTCTGCCTGGCAAATGAAGAGCAGCAGTCTACAGCAGGCTGTTTATGCCACCCACTCTGACAGCTCTGCCTCTTCAGTGGAGCGCAGGACTTTCACTGAGACCAAATCTGAGGCCTTCGGCTGGATCTGATGTAAGATTTCTGTCTGATTAAGTGTGTAAAAGTGTGTTTGTTTGTGAGCAAGTTTTAAATGTACTGCATATGCCTACTTACAATCATATGCATATGCCAATGTGTGCTTATGTAAATTCATCCCCTTCAGTGCTTCCTTGTTTAGGATAGTGGCTCTATAACTTGTAAAACTAAATTAAAATTTAAGCAACTGTATAATCAACACAAAGTACCTGCTATCATGCTGAGAAAGTTGGTACAACTTATTTTGAACATTTAATACATTATGCAGCACATAAAACCCCGCCCTGAAACATTTTAGCCCAGAGCCAGAGAGCAATGCTCCCAAACCTCCAAATTAGGATCCATTGAATGGTCACAAGATAAAGTTGGAAATTTAGTCAATTAAAAGTAACAGAAGGAAAAGAAATAAGAAAAACTATAATTCCTATGCCACAATAGTTTTAGGCCTCAAAATAATTAACATAAAACAATTAAAATAGGCAGGTAAGTGGCTTCCTTTTAAGGTGGTCTCGTGCCATAATGTTTTCAGATAAATTATAAAGATTTACAGCATCAAAACAGGGTTTTTTTTCCTGAATAATGCTACAGAGCTTTTTACTAATGCTGTACAGAGAACAACTCTTTTGGTTTTGTGTTTTTTTTACGTCTATTTTTAGTAGTATATTGCTGGTATACATATATAAGTAAATGCATACTTCTACGTGTCTATGTGTATCTGAGGCTAAGTGGCATCGACCATGCTGTCGGTGCAGTTAGCTGGCACTGTGACTCCGCTGTGGATCAGGAAAGGTTGTCTGAAGGTAGAGGAAGGATTAGAGCACTTCAAAGCAATGCTCACTTCTAAGCTGGCTGATGCAAAATCCGCTTTGTGCAAATGGACAGCCGGCACTCCAAAAAAAAAAAAAAAAAAATCCAAGCCCGGAGCCGAGGACAATTTGACTGTATTCTCAATGCACTGATATTACTTGAAACAGACTCAATTTAAACACTTGTCGAGAGGATGTGAATATATTCAATCCAACTTCAAATAAAAAAAATTCAAATTATATAAATGACCAAACCACCAGTGTCCATTGGATTTCTGCTGATGTGGTTTCTTAATGCCATCAGGGATTTTGTGTAAAAAAAAAAAAAGCTCTTATTTCACACTATTTACTCAAACTACATGTCAAATAAAGATGTACAGTATGTGGTGCTTGCTTGAGCTTTCTAAATGTGTTTTAGCCTGTCTTTGGCCAGAATTCAGATAGAACAATGCTAACTAGTGATTATGCAATACAGTTGTTATTAAAAGATGGTCTCCTCCTTTATCACTTTAACAGTATAACGGATAAAACAAGAAACCCATACAGCAAGAGATAGAGAGAAACGAGCTGGGCTGCTGGCTGTCTCTGTCGTGATATTAAGACTAGGAGGTGGGTGGGTGATGGAATGGCCGTGGTCAGACTAGAGTGGCCAGCAGGGCCGCTTCGGTAAATCCTAAATCACTGGAAAACCAGACCGCCGGTGTGATGGATGTGCACGGCACGCCCCGGATCAAGAAACATCCTATCCGTCTCTGAAAAGAAATGTTTAAATACAGACATGGCGGGCTGGGTCGTACACACAACTCACACAGAGCTGCATTCATGCCAATATACATGAACACAAAACTACACAGAGAAACACGTAGTCAAAAAAAAAAAAAACTAAGCTAACAGGCAGAGGCAGAGTGGTCCGGCAGATTTATGTGAGGAGAGGCGTTGTGGTCAGGTGAATAGATTGGTTCGCTGGCAAGGTGGGTGGGTTCTGCAGCCTCAGTGGCCAAGACAAACCATCTAATCATTCCAATACACCTTCTGATTTATGCTGATAAATTATATCTGGATGAAAAATACAGCCACAATAACATTTCTGCCCAACCAGGAGATCTCCACAGCAAGGTTTCAAATCTTCTTACGGTAAAAGGACAAATAAGCACGGCACAAAAAGCCGTTTTTATGTCAAAGAAAAATCAGGAACACTGATCTCATCTCCCCCGAGTAGAGTGTGAAGCAAAGCTGTCTCAGCTGACTCTAAATGTTCATTGATCAATTATTTCATTTTTAGTACATGCAAACAGAAATATTAATGTTAAGGAAATCATGATTAAAAACTATTAAAACAGTGTAAATTTGATTTGTATATGCTTCATTGAATTTGTGTGTTTTGCAGTGCTGACCCTTGTGAGTGGATGCAGGTTGTAATATCAAGTATTAACTGTTTTCCCTATTTTAACTTTAGGATTACACACGACGAATAAGGTTGTTAATTTTTTTAGTTTTTCAACTTCAGTTTTGTTACCAGTAGGTATCCAGTACTTCCACAAATAGAATATAATTTATTTCTCTTTATATAATATAATTTATTTCTCTTTTCCAATACTCTATTATTCACATAGTCTTCTATTCTTCTACCGTAGCTGCAGTAGCAACCAGTATTACATTAGTATCTAATTCATACAACAAAATGACACTGTAAATCCCGGGCTAATATAAACCATTACCGATAACTGCATTAAACTGAGGAGTACATCATGTTATAGTTTTAAAGTTCCATATGAATTTTCAAAATCAAACAAAATTGAGCTTTGCTGATTTTAAAACTGCTCTGAAAACTAACATTTTTGTTGTACTTATTGTGGAGGGAAACACTTAATTCTTTGCTACTCACTTGACATGGCAAAAAGAAAATATAACACTAAATATGCAGTCAGCTGTTACTGAATATTAAAGATGAAGCATTCGTGAGCTGGATGTTGACCAGGCCCATACAAATCTGTGCTATGAAGTCAATATGGAAGCAAACTCACTGTTGTCTAGACTGGGTGCATGTTGTGTTTTTCCTGCCAGACGTTCCCTGCCAGCTCCTCTTCTCTGATTCTGTACTTTGTTTTTTCAGCCAGAATAACTGAGAAGTTCTTTGTGCAGTAAACTATCCGCTCCTGGCTCAGGAAAGCTCCCATAATCAGTGTAGAGCCAACACAAAAAAGCTCCTCTACTGGACCAGAAAATTGTTCTTTAGGCCTGTAACAAAAGTGAATCATCATAATAAACCCTTAAATGTATGAAATGAAACATTCTAAACCAAAGTTAATTACAGCGAATTTGGATATTTATTTTTGAACACCACAAAATCATTGACGAACTCTTTTACATATTGTTGTTCTGGTTTAATATGGAACCACAATGACTCAGCAACCCTCTCATTAAGTATAAGAAGTGGAATTTTTATTAAACAATTTTTTTTTTAAATGATTTTGCAGAAACAAATTAGCAACTGTACCACACTGCTGATTTAGCTCAAAAATCAGCACTGATATCATAAAGGTCGATGGTGAGCACATCTTTCAAATACTAGACATCGTTCAGTCAATCCGCAAAATCACAATCTTGTGATCGCAATAATTGATGCGGATTCAACCAATCTGCTATATTTGCAGGGCCTTGCAATTTGCAAATTGCCATCATTTCTCGGTAATAAAGTTACTCAATAGAAGCTCCACTGAAGGCACAATATAAGCCTTTCCAAATAAATCAACAAAAAAGACCTCCTCATTTATAGTCAGCAAGCCTCTTCAATCACTCAAGATCAAAACAACTGGTTGATTAGGAAAAAAATGACTATTAATGGAAATGTGATTTTATCGTGACAGAGCTGTAGTTTCATACAAGAGTTTTATACATCTTTACGGCTGTAAGAGATTGCATTTAATTTTTGTGCACACAGTATATGTTGAATTAGTGTTATTTAAACCATCTACTAACAGAAGATGCAGAATCTGTATTTACAGTAGTCACAGATTGTTTTGTAAAGCTATGTCGTTTTTGTGACTCAGGAATTCTTATGTGAATTTGAGCTCACGG
The DNA here is from genome assembly GCF_029030835.1 of Brachyistius frenatus. NCBI lineage: Eukaryota > Metazoa > Chordata > Actinopteri > Embiotocidae > Brachyistius > Brachyistius frenatus. Next base: position 833,683 of record NW_027210626.1, read on the forward strand.
TTCTTCTTCGGAAGATGAAAAGAAAAATCATCTTGTTGAGTATGATTATCATCAAGTGATTCTAGGATTCTTTATTTCTTTAGATAGTAAATAAAAAATGTTAAATGTTTTACCCTGACTTTGCAATTTAAAAAAAAATAATTTACCACAATTTTACCTAAAAAAAAGTCACATAAATCTTCCCAAACTGCATCAAAATATTTTAAAGGAAAAGCCACTGCAAGACATTTTTGATTGCAACAATCACCAAAACATTCCCCAAAATATGACATTATATTGCCTTAATGTGGGTAGAGCTATAATGAAATATTCAATAACAAAAAGATTGAAAATGAACATGTTTTGGTAAAAAAAAAAAAAAAAAGAATGTTGCTAATGAAAGCTTTTTCAGTTGTTTTTTTTTACTGAATATTCCCCACAAGCTTTAAGAAAAAAATGTCCATAAAAAAGATGTAACAGCAGAGGGTAAACCATTTAATCATATTAACTCCATTTTAATGGCAGGAATTATTTTTGATTGAAATATCATAGATACTATTGATACTAGCTGCTACTGGTGTTTTGCCTGGGATGATCGCAAAAAAGAAGTCAGTCCATCTTAAGTCCTGTCCATACTCCTGTGCGTAGGTGTAGGTTTGTTTCTCTGCTGTTTGTCTGGTTGCGAAGGCTGGCTTGTGTCTCCCACCAGAAGTGTCTGAGACAGCTGGTCACTCTAAAGCAATCTGAGAGATCACTGGGCGTGTCGTCATATTTCTCCTTAAGTCAGGCCACAGAATGAAGAAATCCATAGGATTAGTGCATGGTGTGTATGTGTTGACAGACTGGTGACAGGCCAGATCGAGAGGCAAGGTTTCATATTCAGTGTACCACACCCAAACTTGCACTATTTGGTGCTTTAAGGCGTGAGCAAATGCATATTCAAGGCATATACTTTAAAACCTACTGGTTTCTCTTACTCAAAATGATTGAAAGCCCCATAATTCTTAGTTACTACGGGGTTATTCATAATCAGACCAGGCAGAGAGTATTATATTTGTGGGTAGGCTAAATGCAGTTATGAGTTGTCAATCCATCAAAGACCAAAACAAGAACATTTTAACAATAAAAGCTTCTGTCCACAGTTTTTGCCTTTTTGCCCACAGACTTTTTAAAGTGTATTTTTGTTTGTACATTGACTTTTACTAGGCTGTTTGATGGGGATCTTTTTAGGTTTTGTTGTTGTTGTTGTGGTTGTTTTTCAGTAACGGAGAGACAGAGTGGCATGACGTGCAACAAAAAAATCTCACCAGCTATGCAGTTATGAATTTTGACCATTAGGGATGCACTCGGGAATAAATACAGGAAAAGGCTCTTACTTTTTTTTTTCTTCATTAGAATTGTATTAGCTTGTTATTTTGACACACAACAAAATTTTACTTTTCAAATTTAAGTGACATTTAGATACATTTAAAAGTATTCATTCACAAGAAGTACAACTGTAAATAGTTGCACATACAGTACACCATGTACTGGGATGTATGCAATGACCACTTATAAAACATTTCCCTTTGATTTATTTTGCCAGATTAAAAATTCTTAACCAAGTAGGGAACCACTTAAAATTTTTGAAATGCCGCATGTCATGTTCATGACAACATATCAAAGAGTGATTACACTAAATCTGAATTTAAATGGTTGCAGATGTCACTTTGTATGATACTGATCCATGGTGCCGCTCTGTGCTCTGCGTCTATACCAGCAGGTAGGCAACACCAACCTTTCCCTGAGTCAGCGTGTGCATGGCTGCATTGATTAGGTGTGACTACTCAGGTCAGGGGCCAATTTGGGGTCGCAAGAGGGTCAAGCGTGTTGTCCAATATAACAGCGGGACCTCCAGACTGGATCCGGCCAGTATCCTGGCAACTGGCACCTCCCCCCCACCACGAACCATGAGAGCACCCGTCTCGTGGTGATTGGGACTGCAGGGCTCCATTCTCTTTTCATCAGCTTCAGTTCATCTGTTCATATAACTTGGCCCAGATGAATTAACCTGAACAATAGAAACAGAGGGTCAGTAAAGCGTTCGCTATTGTCACAGAGAGCAATTAAAGTGAGTGTTCAGTTTGTACTGTTTTTGGGTAAAAACAGTTTTAATGCCGACTCTTTTGCAGCTGTACTGTGCCGATGAAGAAAACAAAATCTGTAAATGTATCCTATATGCACATGTATTGTATGTTTATACAACACATACAAATGTACAGAGCATATTCTCCTGTTTTTACAAAAAGTATAAACCTCACATAGAATAAGCAGTTCCACCTTTGATTTATGCGTTTGTGTGTCAGTCTGCTTAGTAATTCATGACTCAAATGTCAATGAACTTAACGCAACCTCATTGCATCATGGGCCAGTACATTCACAGACTAGATCACTCAGAAGAATTCAATGCAGTGCCATCAAAATGTCGCACTGATGTGTTTTCAAGCTACTCAAATAAGTCATTATATTAGAATAACATATGTCTTTGTATCTAATAATGTCAAGTGAATTACAAAGTGATTTGAAATGAAGAGGAGTCAGCAATTCCAGGATTACATGCACAGTTGAATTCAATAAGCTGGTATATACTGTAATAGGAAACCACAGAAAAATCCATACTTACCACATCATCTGATAAAAATGTCAGCTTGCTGCTCTGCAGGAGTCTGTTAAATCTATCAAATACCTTGGTTTCCTGCTAATTCCCAAATAATATGCTGATTACAAAAGAGCAGACAGACAACAGTAGTAAATCATGTTGCACTAATCAAACAGTTATTAAAAACGCCATTAACTACACATCATTAACAATGTCTGTCGGTTAGGAAAGAAATATGAGAAACAGACTAAGGAGCAAATGCATTTGTTTTGATGATCTTTCCACACAAGAGGTTATAAAAGTCAGAAGGAGGCAAATGCAAAAGCAAAAATTATTTTCTGCCTTTTCTGGCTCAAAGGGGAGCTGTGGAAACCCAGAGTAAATAAGTGTGAACTATTTATGACCAATTTATCTTATGTTTAAACATATGGTAATAAAGTAGGCACAAAATAATCGTCACGTCACACTTATCGTTCAATGAGGCTTTAAAATAAAATATTGGAATCGGGCCAAAAGGAACATTTATGTTGACAGGCCGATAAAAGTCCGCTTTATTTATACCTAAATGCTCAATGCTTAACTAAATATTTGACACCATGTCCTTAGTGAGAGGGAGCATGAGCAATGTGATAACATCACGTCTTGAGTGTGAAAGTGGTTGCAACAATGACTGGTGTGAAGGTTTTAAAAGTGTCTGGAGCTGTTAATAACGTTTCTATTTACAATGGTTGTCTCAGGGACACCCTCATCAAAGCCTGTTTAGGTGGGATGAATCACAGTGTTGTTTGAAAGAAAATGATGAATACAAATAAAATAAATTGCATGTTTTACATAACTGAAGTTGCAGTGGTTTTATTCATTTGCTCAGTGAATGTGTGCAACTTAAAAGCATTGTATTTTACGTGATTCATCATGATAACAGCAGGCATAATAATATGTAAGGGCAGACCTATATGAGGAAACAATATGTCCATATATTGCCATCATCAATGAGCAAAAAGAGTTGGACTATATCAGCATGTCGGACATCTGCAAAATGACCCATTTATGCCACTTTTAGCTGGATAGCAAGTTCATGTAAACATGTGGCTCAATAAGAGCATTATGTGCTTAAATCCTCTGAAGGAGGGACTTATTTTTGAAAATAACAACAACTAAAAATGCTGTTAGCATGGATGAACTTTTTTTTTTTTTTTTTTTTTTTTAACATGAAGTCAACATGTCTTAAGACACCAGAGAGGCCCATAGGTAAAACAAAAACAAAAAACCAAACAAACAAACAAAACAAATATATATATATATATGCATTTCTCTAATCTTTTACTATTTTTATGAATTATTTGGTGATTTTATCTCATCAGGCCAAAATAAATATTCAGATAAAATATGGGGTGGGAGGGGGAAGCTCGTAAACTGAACGGATTATGACTCACATGGAGATTATAAAAGTTGCTATGGGGGTTTAAAAAGGTTGAAAGGTAAATAGGGTGGGGACACCACGTCTATGATGGTTGTGGCAAAAATGTCACTGTTTACAGTAAGTCAGAACAATTGTAATGATTTAATACATGCACTTTGCTAACATGTATATTTTGAAAATAATTGTTATAATAAGACTAAGGATGCTATTTTACTTTTATACTATTTTTTGCATCACTTTATTCAAGCTAGGAAACAGCACCATTATTAAATGCTCTGGTTTATAGATTAATATAGCTTGATTTGAAAACTAATCAAAAAGCTATCCAGTTAGCTACCTTGATGCACAAAGCCTGCAATAAAATGTATTGGCATTATTTCATTTTTTTTGGAAAATGCTAACATCATTACAGCTTTGATCAATCAAAATTTCAGGAGTGAAATTTCAGTGAACTAAGCAGCAGCTTCTAGCCAGGCAATGAGGGCTACATGAAGTTAAGTATACAGATTTGTATAATTAACATTATTTGATACAATATATAAACATATGATGTTATGGTAGGTGTTAATGGTCTCCACGGCAACAAATATCAATGGGCCCACACAGCAAAGGTAACTGTAAACTTGGCAGTGAGGTGTATTACCCCCCCCCCCCATTTTATAGATGTGTGTATATATATGTGTATACAGTGGTGTGAAAAAGTGTTTGCCCCCTTCCTGATTTCTTATTTTTTTGCATGTCTGTCACACTTAAATGTTTCAGATCATCAAACAAATTTAAATATTAGTCAAAGATAACACAAGTAAACACAAAATGCAGTTTTTAAATGAAGGTTTTTATTATTAAGGGAGAAAAAAAATCCAAACCCACATGGCCCTGTGTGAAAAAGTGTTTGCACCCTAAACCTAATAACTGGTTGGGCCACCCTTAGCAGCAACAACTGCAATCAAGCATTTGCGATAACTTGCAATGAGTCTTTTACAGCGCTGTGGAGGAATTTTGGCCCACTCATCTTTGCAGAGTTGTTGTAATTCAGCCACATTGGAGGGTTTTCCAGCACGAACCGCCTTTTTAAGGCCATGCCACAGCATCTCAATAGGATTCAGGTCAGGACTTTGACTAGGCCACTCCAAAGTCTTCATTTTGTTTTTCTTCAGCCATTCAGATATATATATATATATATATATATATATATATATATATATATATATATATATATATATATATATATATATATATATATATATATATATATATATATATATCTGAATGAGAGCACATCCAGAACACCTCTGGGGGTCCCCCAGGGAGGGGCCCAACTGAGTGCCAGCCCCGGCCGCTGGGGGACTCGTGACCGGGAGTATCTATTCCCTGGATCATGATGCTAATGACTGTAATGTGTGTCAAGTGCTTTACACAGCGGTAACTGCAACTTATCCAGGCAGTCTCCTCTTCACAAACACCTCCACAGCTGTGTGGCCTGGTATCCCCTTGAAGTCTCTGTGTGTGTGTGTGTGTGTGTGTGTGTGTGTGTGTGTGTGTGTGTGTGTGTGTGTGCGTGCGTGCGTGCGTGCGTGCGTGCGTGCGTGCGTGCGTGCGTGCGTGCGTGCGCATGCGGGAGGAGTTGCTACATCTGCATAAAGCCTGTGATTTGCACTTTCTTATTCCAAATATTTGCTCTCCCTGTATCTGATAATAATGATTATGCTCTCCCAGTTTTCCCAGATTGAGAATAGGTGTGCGTGACTGAGTGTGTAACATGCGTACGTGTGAGTGTGTGTCCGTGTAAGCCTCAGTAATTGGGCCAGCTCTGCTATCCCTTGGAGCCCCCGGAGGTAGAAAAACTCAACGTGCCATTACATCCTCCTCCTCGCTCCCTTCATTCAATTCGTCACACACCTCCTCTTCCCCCTGCAAGTGTCTGCACCTGTGTGTATGTAGTGTTTGTGTGCGTGCATGATTGTTTGAGTGTGTGTACAGTTTTAGTTTGTTGAGACGGGTATGCCCTCATGCGTGGTGGTGGTGTGTGTGTGTGTGTGTGTGTGTGTGTGTGTGTGTGTGTGTGTGTGTGTGTGTGGGGTGGTTTGTGTTTGTGTGTGTTGCTCATAATGAAGCCATATGGCCTGTCTGTTAGTATGCGAGCTGCCAGCACTGGGAGCTGTGACGGTGGCAAAAAGCACTGAGATGAGACGTGAGTGGCATACTCCTGTCTCCTTCTCCTTTCTCATCCCTTCCCTCCCTTCTTCTTCTCCTCTCTCCTGTTTTCTTTTCATCTCTGCTCCTCCTCCTTCCTTCCGTTGTCTTCTGCCCGTCCCTCTGTCCTCATCTTGGCTTGGGTCTCCTCCCTCTTCTCATCTTCTAATACTTTCTGTCCTCCTTTGCTCGAGCCCACCCCCCTCCCCTCTCTCTCTCTCTCTCTCTCTCTCTCTCTCTCTTATGTACCCCTCTTCTTCTTCCATTTACTTCCATCTAATGCTAGTCCCTTGTCTTTCTTTGTCCTTACACCCTCTCCTCCATCCTTTTCCTCGCCTCCTCTTCCTTGCCCCCCACATTAGACCCCGTTGTTTTGGCCTCTCCCTCCCTCTCTCCCAACAAGATTAACTGGTGTGAAACGATCCATTTCCACATTTTCCTGTGAAGCTCAGAGAGGAGACTGTGGCCTGACCTAAATTTACATGTTAGGGAGGGAATCTAGATGACAGCACATGGAGGAGGGATAGAGAGACCAAAACATGGGCAGTAAAATATACATAAAATAGTTTAATCAAATGTTTTTCTTCAGATGAATAACTTCAAAAGTGAAAATAGTGAATCCTATAATTTAGTTCATTTTCTTTTGAGATCATAAACTGAACGACTGCACGTATTACATCTAAGTGTAACCATTTAGATGGGGACACAACATGACTGAAAAGTATTTAAATCAAGGAAAAGAATTAAGATTAGTACTCATTCAGCGTGATTTTAATCTAAATAATTTAATAAAATAAATGTGTATTATTATATTGTAACATTATTAATATAAATATTTTCCTTCTAATATAACTATATACATAGTGTACATTAATTGGCACAGAGGAACAGAAAATGAAAATAACTTTTAAAAGTTTGAGAAAGGCAAGCACCACAATTACTTAATGTAAATAATTTAACATTTGTATTGTCCAACAGCTATATTCTCTTGCACACAGTCTGTAGCATTTTATTGTATATTTGTTTTGTTTTTTTGTAACTGAATAGTGCACTTTGAAAAAGTAGACACAAAATTTTAAAATATTCCACATCGTAATGATGAGGACACTTTGGAAAGACAGTTTTGCTGGAGGAGAACTTCATGCAACTACAAAGAAAACTTCAGTGTAAACACTGTTAGAACTGATGTTGAAGTATGTTGATTTAGGTGTATGTACTTCCTAAATTTATTAACAATTTAAGTACCCAGTCTTTTACAGACTTTCGCTTGAATGTAAATGGAAACATGTTTTATTATTACTATCATTATTACTGCAAGAATTTAATGTAATTTAGTTGTGCTTTAGCACTGTTGACAGTGGGCCAATATAGAAAATCAAGGCCCAGACAGTTGTTTCTCATTATACCTCAACTAGTTTAATTTATAAACGGAATGTTTTATGACAGGAGCACTTTAAAAACTATTATAAACTCATTATAACTGCTAGGCACCAAACACTGAAATTTATTGTTCCTATAATGATATAATATTGCAATGTAAAATTTTATTTTAGGATTACACTGATGAAACACTGAATTTCTCAATCAAAATGCCAGAATAGCCACTGGATGGTTATAAATTGGGAGATTTCGTATCTCGATAAAATGAAGGCCGTCCAGCAATTTTAGCATTTTGTATTGTTTTTATTGTGTGCTGAACCTGTTGCAGTTGGACACTGTTAGCTGCTTACAATCAGGTAAATCACATCAATAGTAAGATTAATATCAGTCAGTTTGAGCCAGACGACCATCTGTGAATTAGCATAAATTTGAGAAATTATCCAAACTCTGCTAAAGTCTAAAAGTAAAAGAAAATATATATTCACAAAATTGCAATATATAAGGTTAATCAATTTTGTTCTAATTGACAGGCTAATTGATATATTTAACTTTAACTCATCAGTACTTTGTCAATATTCCTCATTAAATTTACCTCATAAAATCCCCGATAGAAAAATGTATGCGGGGCACGGTGTACTTTTTTGCTGTGAGGAGCTGTGTGTGAGATACTGTTTTGCAAAGGGAACAAGAATAATTCAAATGTAGAACTTTATCTAGGAACTATCTTTGCTTAATCTGTTCATCTCGGGCTCTCCCTCGTTCTCTATTTTCGTCTGCCATGTGTTCTCCGCAGGGAGCAGGGGAGGTAGACTGCTTCCGCATGCATGGGTGTGAGAGGAAGATTCAACACCCCTTCACTTGCTGCGACACACATGGATGGCTCAGTTCGGTGCGTGTTTGTGTTAAAACACTCACGCAATGGCACAAGATAGTTTGTCCCAAAGTCTTCGCAGAAGGGCCTTCCTGTCTCTCTGTTGACTTGACATACATCCTGTATGTATGTGCACGTATGTTTCTGTTTCAGCTTGGTGGGCATGAGTTAGACCTCTGTGTTTGCCAAATGTTCCCGAATGTGGGATGGCAGCAGCTTGCGTGATCAGAACAAAGCAAGAGAGCATGACAGAAAATCCCTCAATACCCGGCCTTTAAAAAATGCAGGAGGCCAACGCACGCAGAAGCAAGTAAGGTAAATGTATAAATTATGGACCAAAAAAAGTCTGCTTCAAAAAGAGGGAGAGATCCCCCACATGAGGCAACAAACTTTATTGCACATGAAGACAGAGCAGCGACAGCTGCGGAGAGCTCGCTGGAGTTTCTTCACTCTGTCTTGCAACATAATGAGCCTGCACCTTTCTAATAAATGGACCGTGTAGAGCTGCGCATGGAAATGTTTGGCATGAAGCCAATGTAGTTCGAGTACACTTTGGCCTGCAAAAACAGTTGAAATAATAAAAGCTATTTTCACCTAATGTTCATTCATTTTGACACTTTATATTCAGAGATTTTTATGAATAATCTTTCACGCATAGCTTTATGTTGGGAACAGAGTTAGACGACATGGATGTTTTAAAATATAATAATCAAATAAATTGCAATAATAACTATGATTTCACACAGGGAAAAATTACAGGGAAATAATACATTAAATATATTTTTAAATCGTTAGAGGAAAATAAAATCCTATTGAAAACAACATATAAACATATCACAAACAAAGTCAAAGTAAATAGGAAAAAGACATGGAAGGGGTTTAAGTGGAATGGAAATGTGTTTAAGCAAAAAGAAGAAATATTTTTTACAAAAAGTAGTAGAAGGTTTTCTCATAATACTCGCGAGAAACTGACACTATGTTTAATGTTTTAATCACTGTTCTTAATTGTTTTTAGATGTCCTTTTCTTTTGCCTTATATTTTGATGCTTTTAATGGTTTTATGTGAAGCACTTTGAATTGCCTTGTTTTTGAAATGTGATATACAAATAAACTTGCCTTGCCTATATTTAAATGACCTGTACAAGTGCTGGTAATTTACTGTCCTATTCATTTTTAGATTATGCTTTTAACTCTTTTCTCTTACTAACAAATATCCACATCACTAAACAATGTTATATTTGAAAAAAGGGTTCAGAATGTGGCCATAGAAATTATTTTAGGATTAGTGTACCATAATTATATAATTTAGATAAAAAACACCTATTCAAATATTTGTCACTTTTTTAAAATTTCATTTACATGTTTGTTGTCTATTTGATTATGTAACAGTATTAATAGAAATCAAAGTAATTATATTCTGGTTTTAATATTACAAGAAGTCATGACAAGTGATGAGGCACAGCTTTTCCAAATTTGTACATATTTTCACCAAAACAACATTATGTATTAAAATAGATCTACAACAAAAATATGTTTCTCCCTGTAAAAGGTTCAATATTGAAATCATCACTGATGACTTTTACTGGCCTAACCCAATGACTTTAACGACCAGTTTACCAGAAGCAGTAGTTTTATAAATCTTTTTGTATTGCATGCAATAAAAAGTTTTATGTGTTTTAAAAAGGTTTTAAACTTGTGTATAACTCCATCAAGCACCAACACAGAGAACACGTTCAGACTTCACTGAAGTCCTGAAGGGACTAAAGGCCTCATTTTTAAATATAACATTAAATGAGTGAGTCTTTATAAATTTATATAAAATTTAAACAGGTCCCAACGTAAATTATGAGGATTTCCATCAACCTTTTAATGCTAAAACAGTAACTGTGTCAACCACCGTGTTTTAGCTTACAACGCGACACACATTTTAAAAGCCATCTCATAAATAAAACAGTGGGCTATAGTATGATTAAATATAAGACATGCTATTTAACTTTAATTTAGAGCCTGTCATTTTTCCTTATTTTCACTGATATCTTCAGTCTGAGGGGCTATTTTTCTTTAATGTCGTTTATGACCGAGTTTATGAATTCTTTAGCAGCAGAAGGAAACTGGTCTGAAGTCATAAAAACACAACCAATGTTTCATGTCAGACTACCAAATGATGCAGCCGCTTTCGTTTTCTGCACTCAGGGACACTGTGTGTTCGTTTGTGCAAAAAGTGCGTTTCCTATTTGTGTGCGAGTGTGGCATGCGCATGCGCGCTGTACAGGCTTCCTGGACTTCTCTTTAAACTGTGCATCAAAGCATGACTAACAAGTCAGCGCACGAGTCAGTCCTTGCCCGCCATGACATTGTGGCGTCATCGCTGGGATTTAGATGTCACCCATCATCGCTCAGGGAGTGTCTGAATATCTTTACCACACAGAGTTTGCATGGTAACACGGTGTAGCAATTGACTTTGTCACCTTTACAAGTGGTGATGGGATTATTCATCACAACAGCTGCTAAACCTGAGTCAAACTCTATTTGTCTCATGTGGAAAAAATTAACAATCTTTACTAAATTATTTATGACACAAAGAACACAAAAAAGTAGTGCAAACCTCCAACGAGAACAACAAAAATGTCCTTATGCTGCGTAACCATACACAGCATGCACTGATAATACACTTGTGTTACAGTTTATGTTAAGGAGAGAATGTTCTCTATCAGGGCATGACTAATACAATTCAGCAACAAAGACCAGCTCACTTACAGTGAAGTTCGCAGTGTTGCCCGGAGCTGGATATAGTATTCATATTACAAACAAACATAAAGGGCTGATAACAATTTCCATTACCTTAAGACTTAATATTGTTCAGTAGTTCTCCCCTCACCTATTTGTAGGTGCAAGTTGCAAAAGTATTTGTTTGATACAAAAGGCAGTAAATTATTCAGGGTTTATTTAATAATGCAGGGAAGCGAGGGGGAGACTCAAAACCATGGCATGGAAAACTGCTCAGCCTGGCTGCCTGCAAGCTCTTGCCACAGATACAGAACACGCCATATGTATTGCCCCGTTTATTTCTAATTGGCAGCCTTTTCAGACAAACAACCTTCCTCCATATAGCACATACAGTATATAGTCTCTTACATGCAGAATGTCCCATTCATAGAGAAAAGCAAGTTTGCTCATTTGCTTTTTCCATAAACTGCATCATGCAGATGCACCCTGAAATTACATACATCTCAGTAACAGAGTGCACAGATTGTATTTACATGTGTGTGTATGTGCATATGGATATCCCAGATATCGGTTTGACAAGTGCTATCGCTGGAAAACAGCTGTTCGTGTCACCAAAGAGAAAAGGCCCTAGAAAAATAGAACTAAAGCTGAGATGATATAACATTTCCACATACAGAGAGAGAGAGCGAGAGAGAGTCTACCGGGCTGATCGGTTTAGGTAAGTCACCACTTCTTAAAGCAGCAGTGGGTGGTTATGGCAGCAGCTTTAAATAGACAGCATACAGCACAGAGTCAATCAGTAGAGTAACAGAGACTGAAAGAGAGAGAGAAAGACGGAGAATAAGACAGGGAACACAGGAAAAAAGAGAGATTGGAGAGTGTATTTGAGTTGTGCTGAGTGTGTCGTGCTGAGCTGGAGGGCTAGGAATCATCTCACATCCGTCATGGAGGCTGGTTGCAGGGTCAAACTCAGTACTGTGGCGAATGGCCCTGTTATCACACAGCTTTACATTCGCTGCGCTGCCTTTTCTCAAAGGCAGCAAAACAGGGCTGGAAGACAACCAAAAATAGAGACGCCCAATTAGAACTGTTCCCAAAGCTTTGATGGAATTAGCAGTGAAAGGGGGCTTGCATAACCCACCCTCCCAGAAAACGACAAAATGTGCAGACAGCATATGCAACGCTTGTCCTGTTTACTGAAAACGAGTCCTGGGTCAATTTTCTGGTGCTGTGAAAAAAAATTACATAAACAAACTGTGCAGAAGGCAGCGTCCACTTTCGTGTTGTTTATTTCTGTTACACATATTGTCCCTTTTGTTTCATCAACTTTGGCCTGACAAGAAAATGTCCAGGATTTGGTGTGCAGCCCACAGATAAGGAGATGTGGATCCTGGTGTATATCCCTCACATCAGCAGCAGCCTGCTGGTTGCCTCAGGCAATACAGCCTCACACTGCAGAGGGAAGAAGCTTCCAGATATTTCATCAGGTTACTTTACGTATAGCTCTTTTTAAACACTGACAGACTACCTCCAGATCCCACCAACATTTTAATTGAGTAACACTTCACAGAAATCAGATTTATAAATATTAGAAATAAATACTGAACGAGCATATTTGAAATCTGAGATAAGAGCCTTAAAAGTTTCAGGTTAGAGCACAAAAAAGATGATTTTTAAATCAAAACCAACAAAAACTATGAACTGAGTGAAAAACTGTGTGTAAGAAAATGCCATTTGATGTATTTTCTAATCCGACACCACTTGATAAACATTCAAAATGTGTGCTTTTTAAGAATTTTTTTTTTAATATAATGAAATGAAAACTGATGGTATTGTCAGTATGTAATTAACTAGTCTTGTACGTGTTTACAGGTTACAAGGCTGTACTTGCATTTTTGAAAAGGTTTTTCTTCTATTGTCACATCATAATAATACATCTTTTACTTCATAGAAGGATTAAGATATTCATTCATGAGGTGACTCACTGTGAATATAGCATTCTTCTAGTTTAGTACACAAACACAAACACAGACGCACACAGACACTCACACTGGCATGGAGACCTCAGAGATTTGATCATAACCCAGAGGCCAGCAGCTCAGCTGCTGACTGGACTGAGTGTTAGCAGTAGAAACACATCAGCAATCCATCTCTACAGGAAAAAGAAAAAGGGGGAAACAATTTTTTTTTTTTTTTAAATCAACCAATACACTTATCATCGCTTTATATATTCCAGGACTTCATCACACACAGAATGAGGAATGTGAAACAATCGTAGAATCAATATTTTACATTATCTCTTACTCTCTTAATGCATACCAGCAGGAGCTCTGAAAAGCTGCAGCAGTGTTTTTGGCTTCATGACAAAATATTATGTAGTTCAATTTGGGTTGAAAATTAAAAGATTTATGAATATATATAGAAAAAAAAAACATGGCTGGTAATATGATAAAATTCAATAGAAGATTTAAAAAAAAATCAGAGTTGAAGGGTTTTTACATTAGAAGAGAATAAAACAAATCTCATTTTTAGTTGTTGATTTGTCTGTTTTATTAAGATGTATATAAATGTGCATCATTGCTAAGAGTTTTTGAAGTTGTCTGCGACTGTTATTTGATATATTGGGGATTTTTTAATGCTAAGGCCCAACTATTAGCTCCAGTGTTTCTGGTCTCGGCAACTGCATTGCAACCTTTGCATAGCATCTGACAGATAAACACAACCAATCACATGGCTGGCTGATAGAGACCAAAATTGACCTCGGCTAATACAAACTTTTCATTTTTGTCTCAAAAGTTCTAGTTATTGTTATTTTGTTCCAGTATGTTTTTGTCTTTAACAGGGACCATTCAACATTTGTATTATCATGAAAAACTCTCATAACTGGTTGGACAAAAGCTAATATTAGTGAGCCCTATATCGGTCTTTCTAATAACTTACAGGAAAAACACTGAATAGGCAGAGGCCAAAGACAGAGGGTGAGAGAGAGTTGATGGCAAATAAGGGGTTAAGTCTAAGGGGCAACTCCCCTTCTGCTCTCTACCCAAGCAGACAGAAACCCAGAGAGAGAGTGGAGATTGTTGGGAGCTTCTTCCTCCTCCTCTCACTAAGTAAGGAGTCGGTGGGGGTGGAGCAAGTCAGGGGGTGGCGGGGAGCGCCATCGAGCATGCCTAATCGGAAAGGACAGTTCCTGCTTATTATAGAACCAACCACAGATAATAAAATCTGAATCAAACTGCCAGCTGAGAGCCGTGAGAGAACCTCCTCCTCTTCAATTTTTAAAGTTATGGCAGCGCTTGACACCGAGTTGGATCAAGCAACACCAGTTTGCGTGCAAATACTTACTTAGCGAGCCAGCACAGCCTAAATCTGCGCAGTCGACACGCAGGTGAGCGGTCCCGCAGCCCCAGCTAATTACACCACGGCCGCCCACAAACCCTCCCCTCCAGAGTCCCGCTGCCACCACTCCCAAGCCTCACCAACTGCCACAAGTCCTCCCTCTGAGTGGGCACACTTTATTTCTATTCATTAGTTGTTACGGGAGCAGTGAGCGTGATGACAAATTAATGTTTTGGCTGCTGGGAACCGGTAGCAATCATGGAAACACCAAAACATCCTACCATACATGAGCAAGAGAGACCGAGGAGAGCTGAGAAAGAACAGCCGAGGAGATGCTTGCAGCTCGGAGGGAGCTGCAGGCCAACCTTCATCTCTTTTAAAGTACACTCATATGCAGATCATTTGCATTAGCAAAATACATTTTGAGGACAGTATTATGCTGCTTGGATTAAGTTTATTATCTATATATCAGACACTGCCAAATTTGCACTGCCAATGTTTTTGGACCGTCTTTATGCCTCCACATCAGCAACAACCGTGGCAGGAAGTCTTTCTGTCCGTCCCGTTCTCACGAACGCCTCCAAGCAGTTTCTTTAAATTTGGCATGAATGACCACTTGGACTCAAAGATGAACTGATAAGATTTTGGTGGTCCAAGGACAAAGATCAAGGTTAATGTGACCACACAAACATGATTGGGGCCATTACTCATAAACTCCAAAAGCTCAAAGGTCAATTTCACTGACATCATACGGTTCTGTAAAAGCAGGTTTTTGGGCCATTATTCAATGCCATAACTCAGGAACAGACGGGGAGCTTGTGATCACATTTCACATTGGTTGGATAGTGAATTGGTTACACTTGGATGTTCAAAGTGAAACTGTGGTGCTTGTATAGATCTTCTGTGCTGTCAGGTTGAAGAGGTGTGTAAATTATTTGCATTGAAGAATCTAAAAATTCTTTACGGCAACATCCACATTTGAAGCATTGTCTACTGTCATGGCTGAAACTTTGTGTTATATCAGAATCAGCTTTGTGCACATAAGCTTTTGTCTGAGGTGCTAAATATTCCCATTTACCACTGCTTTCCACTACCTCAAGTTAGTAAAGCACCATCACTGCGCCTGGCCACAACTCAATTTCAGACCAACGCGACAACTGCATCGGTCTGAAAGTGGCGAAGTCACTTGCACTGTTCTTGGCACTCTCTGTACCAAGACAGAACCCTTTAAGTGTTTTTAATGTCAAATGTTAAGAGGGGCAGAAATTTGATATCGCAGTAAATTATAACACTCTATTCCACTGTATGCAAAATAGCTCTTGATACTGTAATACTAAAAACTGTCTTATTTGCAAATTGAACCAAAATGGATGTTGTGAAGGCTCACTTGAGAAACTCTGCCCTAATGGATATGCACGCAATATGATTCATCAGCATTTTACATAATAAGGCTATTGGACTCAACAGGGCTTGAGAAAAAAAGTTCCAACTTCAAACTGCTGACAGGAGACGCCTACATGATACACTACCATTATAATCTAAATCCCCTGCATACCAGCACACATACACATAAGCTCACGCACAAGGACGAGGAACACGGATGCGTATTGTGAATTTATCTGCTCTCAGCAGTAATTTAGCAGTCTGTGATGAGATCTGGCATGGCTACCATGACAGGATAATGACAAGTATGAGCAGTACAACACCCAGAAATGGGTAAAACAACCAAGACTTAGACAAACGAAACAAAGTCCATTTTGGCTCTTTTTAGTGTTTGTGTGTGTGTTGTGCATATTGATTGTGTGTGTGTGTGTGTGTGTGTGTGTGTGTGTGTGTGTGTGTGTGTGTGTGTGTGTGTGTGTGTGTGTGTGTGTGTGTGTGTGTGTGTGTGTGTGTGTGTGTGTGTGTCCTCTTTACGAGATGTGATGTTAACCTGTCTTTGTAATGGTGTCACAGTTTCCACAAACATACCGTTACAAATAACATAGACTTACACTAGTTGCATTTTCATTTCAAATCTTATCAAGCAAAACCATAAATAAAAGTAAAATATACAGAAGGAGCCTTTTCAATCTCTAAAACATTTTAATGAGATTCACATTTCAAACTAAACATGCATTTCAGTTTTAGAAGAATAAATATAACAAAAAAAAAATTGGTAAAAAGAGATAACGTGGAATAAATAATCGGTTTGGAAGAAAACACCTAAATCAGTTTCTGCTGAGCTTTGAGTTTCTCTCAACAAACTGAACAGGATTTATTAACTGCAAAGTTACTCAGATGGAAGAAGACGTAGCAGAAAAGAAGAAAAACTAGAAGAAAGTGGACATGCGGAGCAGTGAGATGAGATGAGATGAGATGAGATGAGATGAGATGAGATGAGATGAGATGAGATGAGATGAGATGAGATGAGATGAGATGAGATGAGATGAGATGAGATGAGATGAGATGAGATGAGATGAGGCTGCGATAAGTATTTGATGCTCATGCTGACACAGATGCAAATGCAGATGCGATGCAATGGCATAAGACCATGAAAAATGAAATGGGATTGGACATCTATTTGGCTTGTTTGTGTCAAAAAAAAAAAAAAAAAAAAAACTTAATTTGTATCATAAATTTGTTGCATGACATTCTCTCTCTCTTTGTTATGGGAGTACAAAGAAGGGACACAGAGCTCAGTTACATGATGGAACAACAACCACCTTATCAACAAAACCAATGAACTTGTGGTGGACTCCCAGAGAAACAGGAGGCCTCTGTCCTAGCCGTCATTCAGGGAGAGCAAGTGAAGAGGGTGCACCACTACAAATCAAATGACCACCAAATTCTAACTCAAAATAACTCGAAATTCCCTCAAGACATTCCTGAGATATCGTGTTCATAAGCATGACAGACAGGCGGATGGATGGACAGATGGACAAGCCAGACACCTGACACCTTCGGTCATGGCTGTGATCAAAATATGACAGGCGACGACTTAGAAAAAGTCAGAATGAGATGAAATGAGTATATACAGTATCCTGAAAGCTCAATGACCCCTTAATAGGCGAGATGACATAAGAGTGAAACAAGATTAACACCAGGTGTAATAAAAAAGACAGAGGCAGCAAAAAGAGGACACTATGTTGAGGCAGAGTCTTTTCAGTTCCTCAATAACAGAACAGAGTCCCCAAGAAGCCGGCAGATCCTTATCGACAGACTGCGTCCTGTCCTCCTAATCACTGCAGATGTGATAACTGAATTATCCGTCTCCTCCGATCTTTCCATCTGATAGAAAAACTACACTTCCTTCTCTCCGGGGCACAATTCAACTCCAGTGAAATGCCACCGTTTCCCAGGCTCACATCTGCACCGCAGCTCTGATCCTATCTTCACAGTACAGCAGGAGGAACAGGAGAGATCACATCGAGTCAATTGCCTGTCATGATACATTGGTTAAGAGCCAGCCGTGAAGACCACTGCTTGTAATGTATGTCATGGCTCATAAGCAGCACACATTTGAATCTGAGCTCCACAGTGGTAAACGGTCAGAGGAGATCAAAGTAGTGAGCAAGAAAGCCATAAACACGCTTTCAAGTCTTTAACGTCATCATTTAAAAATCAAATAAAAACAGCTTTTACATGGTAAATGAGTAGATGAGCCGATTTCACCAATAACCACCTTATTAGCAACGATTTTTAGGATATCCGATGAATAAAATGAAAGCAGTTAGTTGATGTATGGTTCAATAACGGGCAATTTTTCTGAAGACGCGGTTGCAGCGTGGGACCTGTTTTCCTACAACTGAGTCAAAGAATGCAGTCATGGCATCTGAAAGTGATTAAAACTAAGCAAGTTAAAATAATATGAGAGTATCTATGTATACTCTTGCTGTGTAGTACTCCACTTTGCTGGTGCACACTGTTCAGAGAGACACAACTGTCTGTGGATGAGACAAAGTTTACAGAGCTGCTGTGTTCTGCTCTTTATCAGAGGTGCATAAGTTCATAAGACATTTGTCAAAACAAGTACTAAGTACAAGTACTAAGTCCTCATCCTTTAAGCCTCTTCTCTTGTAAGACCAACACAAGCAGTTTGAAAACGATCTAATGAGGCATGAATCGGACATTTGTGTGGCTTATTATCGACATAAATGTTAACGTCCCCACTTCTGCTAAAGTGCGGCACACGGCACCTTCGCTACACTTTTAAATGGAACACATCCTGGAAAGTGGGAGACAGTCCCAGAAAAAAATACAAAGTGCAGGGAGTGTTAGACATCTGTAGAAAAGCCAAGCTAAGGAGGCCACACAGGCAACCGACAGCGGACACCACAATCCACAATGAAAATATGAACTGAAGGCCACTGTATGGACTGTCAAAGACATACATAATATCATCTTTTTTTATTCACAAAATTATTTTTTCCAACAAAGTTGGACTCTTAAGTCTTGAAATCTTGGCATTTGGCCTGAATAGTATGTTGTATCTTTGTCCAAAGCAACTTACAATGTATTCACTGCACATACACACACCTCAGCACTTCCACAGTTCACCGTCTTACTCAACAACACTTTCAGATGCGGAAAGGAGGCGATGTGGATTGAACTACGAGTCCTGTGATTAGAGGCATACCTGCTTTACAAACCGTGTTACATCGAGTGTTTGGCTGCTTTTGATGTTTAGATCTAAAATAGGGGTGTAACAGTAGCTGTGTTCAGTTCGGTGTGAGACTTCTGTTTAATACGGACAGAGATACAAATGGACCAGTGTCAGAAGTCAATTTAGTTCTGTTAACTGCTGCCTCTGCCATATGCACGGCAGTAACCTACAACCTCTCAGCTCACTGTGTGGGTTCGTCAACAGGCTGCCGTGTGGAGCTGATTTTGTGCGGAAATTACTCCGCTATGATAAACTCTTTTGAAATCGTTGCACAGCGCACGTGAGATCATACAGTTCAGTATTGCAATGAATCCGTACTGACGTTTCTATTACCTTTTTTTTTTTCCGTTATTGATTATATGCCAGCATCTAATTGCCTGAATGTTTTTCCAAAAAATGAATGACAAATTATAATTATGTTATGGATTTTTTCCAATTTTCTCTCTTTTACCGAAAACATACAGAAACACGACTCCAAAACCGAACAACATGTGACGTGACTTTTGTCAACCATCACACCTGCCCTCAATTTATTAAGTGATTCTTTCATTCAGAGAAAAAACTTTTTTTTTTTTTCTTTTGTAAATTCATTGCAGGGTATAAAAGCATTTTGTGGAGATCCGTCAATATGAGGAACTACAGGAAACCTATAAAAGAGTTCTATAAAACACCAGAAGGACTTGTGAACCATTTTCTGTCACTGTGTTGTTCTCATGGGAGGTCAGTTTGTGCCACTACCTTGAGATCCAGACTTTTACTTTATTGAATCTTATTCTGCTCAGCCTGATAAAAATGCCACTGTTGTCTAACAGGAAAATTGATTATTGCCACGTAGCCCTCCACCTCTTTCCTCCCCTTCAAAAGAGAGATGCAAAATGATAACAGATAGCCAGTTAATGAAGCATGAATGATTAAAGAGCCCCACAGGGAGAGGTTGTCAAACACTGCAGACAGCAAAGCGGGGTTTTTTTTTCATTTTATTTTTTTTATCTAAGTCGTTCTCTGTTCACTTTCACTTTCAGCTGGGGGGGACAAAGAGAAACAGACAGGGAGGGAGATGTTGTGCCACGGGGTGAACTTGAAGGAGACCAGACTAATTTGCATAACTAAGATAAACAAAAACAATACGGGGCAGCAATAAAAAAAATAAGGTTTATCTCACCATGAACTCTCAAGTAGGAGGGTTAGAGCACAAATAAGAGCTTGTTAATTGCACTGGCATATTTAAAAAGGCCTTGGCAGTGACCTGCTCTAATATGAACTCACAATAGCCTCTTTTCAGTCGAATGCCAGCTCATTAGACCCAACATTAAACTCCCCCACAATGCTCACCTCAAACACACCTACAGTGACTCAGCTTTGCAACTCGGCAACTTCCCCTTTTATTTCATGTCTCTCCATGCAATCCTCCAGCTCTCCCTCCTCCCTTTGATCAGGAAACCTCAGTAAACAGGGGCAGGATTTACATCAGTGGCAGCAAGCTGCTCTCATCACTTTGCTGTGCCAAAGCTTTTTCTATCAGCGAAGCATTTGAGGCACCCAACATGGAGGACAATTCCATCAGCTCTTAGGGTGCAGCTTTTCTGTCAGCCAGACTATGACTGCATCTCAGAGCTAGTAAATAATCCCTAAGTGCTCCTTATTTGACCCTAGATTGATTCAGGGGAAATAAATCATACTGCTGTGTGCACGGAAAGTGAAACACTATAACGACAGTGTGAAAACTGTCTGTTGTAGCTTAGTGAGTTAGTTTATGCCAACAAATCAAAAGTGATAAACAATAAAACATAAATCAAACGTTAAAACTATAAATTACAAGATCCTGCTTTGTACACTTTTTATGGAAATATTTGTAACCCCCCTTTGATGTATGAAGCTTTTCAAATAACAGTTCCTCTCATGCGCTACATCAAACTGTCGTTCTGTTTATACAGTATGTAATGTGGGTGTAATTTAAAGCCTCTTTAATTTCCTCTACATTAAGGATCTTATTCACTTTGAAAACTAATCAAATATACAGTTTTTCAGATATTCTTCACAAGCCAAACTCCTAATTTGTCTCTGTAAACAAGTCAGTCGCTCTGCTTTTGGGAAAAAAAAATTCCCTTTTTGCTTTAAGTGGTTTTTTTATGTTTCAGTACCAAATTATGTATCTAATCATTCTATTTACAACTGATTTAGAGTCAGGTGAACGCACAAAGAAATATGGACATTAATATGTACACCACATATTTGTTGTAGTATCGAGTCATTTTCTTCCTTCTATGTGTTCACAATTCCTAAATGGTAAACACTTAAAAGTGACACAACACGTACGCTGTGTCGCCCGAACAACATTATCCATACAAGATACCATCCAAGACTTCTGAGACTACTCGTGCTGCGGGCAAACGCAGGGCAGCATGAGTAAGCTTTTCAAGTTCCATCACTTGATCAACATCAGCACCAGAGTTACACATGTTTTTATGACCTCTGGTCCAGGCAGGTTATAGCTTCCCTTCTGCTTTGATACGAGATACAATGCTGCGCTGCATTCAAGCGCAACAGGAGCAGTCGGGAACATTTTGATTGCCACTCATATGTCAGTCATATTGAAAGAATCTCGAAAAGAAGATTTTGGTCATTTCAACATATCGGTCTTCCCATATAAACACTGTACGTGCACGGCTACTGTTCGATAAAGAATGTTCAGAATGTGTTCTTAGCGGAGCAGATGGTTGCAATTGTGCCAGCGCTAACTAGCACCGAGCGATTATGTGAGATGATAAGTTGCTTCTCAGTTGAAAGCCTATCATTAGGGCTTTAATTAAAGCAGTAGCCGGGGCGGGTGACGTGTCTGCCGCAGATTCCTGGTACCCATGGGGAGAGAGGGGCGTCTCGCACTCACTCTCTTTCTGTCAGAGCCACGTGGTGCACATGTGTGCCACATGAATCTCTTTTTCCTTTTGTGCGAGGAGCCTGGTATACACAGACTCGGCAGCTCACGCACACACAGATGGCAGCGTCTAAGACTGGGGGCAACCAGTGTCGCCTTGTGTGGTCCAATGTCTAGACTAAGTGCGTGCCCTGTGGCGTTTATAAAGGGGATGGCTGGGAAGAGGGCAACGAAGAGTCCTTTGAATTAAAGCAGCTTTTCACTGTTGTTTGGACACAAGAGCCTCTCGAACTCATTTCAAACGTGTCTGTGCAATACTGTGTCCAAAACTGCAACTTCATAGTGACAGAATGTGTTTTCATGGAGCAGAGACGTTCAGTGACAATGATCTTCCATTGATTGTCCATCTGCAGTTCTGCCATTGCTGCTTGTCACCCAAAAAGACAATTTTCAGAACAAAAATGAAGTAAGTGCTCCGCTGTGCATCTTACCCACGTATAAACACAGGAAACAAAAGAAATACCATGTGTACAAAGGACAAGTGGATAGTCTGGGCTCTGTGTGATTGGCCTAGTTTGGGGGAATGCAGATGGGTTAATAAAACATGGCAGGGAGTAGATGTTATACCCTAGACCTGTTTGAAGAGAAAGACAAAGCCGCCTTTTGACATGTTGAATGTTTTGCCTTAAATGTACTATAGACCACCACACAATCCTGCATAAACAAAATCAAACCACTAAGTTATTGCTTCAAATATTTCCTTGTCTTAGATGTACCTTTGCTGATTGTACACTTCAGCTAGGACTCTATTCATAGCAAAAGATGTAAGTTTTTTCTTATGTCAATTTCATGAAATGTGGATTTAACACCTTCAAATTAAACTTGGCAGAAAAAAATGTAACATTAATCTCCAAAGTCAAATGATTAAAAAAAAAGTGTCACTGTAAAAACTGTGTTTGAAAAGAAGAAGAAGAAAAAAAAAAAGCCATGTATCTTAAACTGTTTCAGAGGTGACTTAATTCTGACCTTCACTGTCTTCTTTTCTTTCTCTGTGTCTTACTGTTTAATAGCGGCACTTTGAAAGCACCAGACATTTGCCAGCATCCTTATTAAAGGAATATACAGCTAAATTGAATGCCACCAACACCATTAAACTGCAGGCATTGTATGAAATATCAGTCATCATCATTGAGAACAAGTTGATTTGAATGCTCCTGAGTGTTTGTTATTCAAAGCTGTCCTTTTAAAGTTTGATAATTTTTTTTAATTTTTTCCTCGGGAATTTTTAAATTTTTACTTTTCAAGGATGCTTTGCTCTTCTTTACCTACATTAAAAAAATAATCTGTTCCTATAATAGATGAGGAAAAAAAGGTAATAAATTATATTAGTGTATTTTTCTGATAATAAAAACATGGTGGACCTGATTTTTTTTTTTGTTTCCGTTGAACCCTGGGATAATTTCTTAATAGCCTGTTTCTGTATTTTATGAACCTGTAGAATGTGATCCCTGAAAACTCCATCACAGTAAGTTCTAACACAAGTGAACCCGATCCCTTAATGCAACAAAGTTTGACTGATGGATGTCATTTCAGACAACTCGGGCGTGTTTGGGTTGAACAGAGCGGACTATCCAAACACCTCGAGCTGTTTGAATTAATGTTGTACAGCACAATAACCACCAGAAGAAAATGAAGATGGATGAGCCGGCTATGAAAAACATTCCTCAGTCAAAGGTCACACATCATCCCACAAGCAGCCTCCAACTCTGTCAACCCGCAATCCAGCACGCTAGACTCAATACGAATATTATCCTGTCTATGTCAATGCTGTCGAGATTCAACCGGTACGGCCAGACTGTACAGGAAAAGTCCGTGTCAGACAAAATATCTAGGATGTAAATCCAGTTGTATGTAATTACAGCCGAGATCAGCATCTGTGCCGTTCACCCTGCTGCTCCTGGACTGAAACCTCAGAATCATCTTGTCCCTTATTAGCTTTGCATTACATTACATTCAAGGGAAGGTCAAGCCAACGTGTGTAGACTTGTTCTGCTCTCTTCCTCGACACGTGGAATTAATTCTTCACAAGAGCAGCAAAGTCGCAATTTCCTTTTTCTCCTCCTGCTGCTCCTCTTTTTTCTATCTGCCTCCTCCCCCTCAGTATCTTTCTCTATGACCCTCGCTAATGCAGTATAGAAAATTCATGCCAGAAGCCTGATGATATGAAGCCCAGAAATGTCCCTCTGCGTATGATTGTTTTCCAAATGGACATGATATTACTGTGATTTCCGAGCTTTTAGCAAAGCGTTTCATATTTACGAAGCACTTTCAGGTCTAAATGAATAAATATTGTTCAATTCTGCATGAAAGTTGCTGCTGTGGACTATTACTGCAAACCACAGTAGCTCGGACGGCATCATTCAAAAGAATGGTTATTGTACAGTGAGCACAGACTCAACATAGTTGAAAGGCGGTTTCTCCTTTGAAGCGTATGGGCTGTGTGCTTTTGTACCTGTTTTTCTATACTGATTTCCCTTAAAGGATTTTATGAAAACCATATTTTCTGTAGCAAAGATGGGACCATTAAAGTATTTCTTGATAGTCAAAGCCTCACATATTTTCCCTTGGAGCTCCACAAACAAAGATAAAACTAAATTATTCATATGCTACATCTGTATTGAAGGTGTATAATCCTATAAAACGCTCGGTTTGCTCTCTAAACCGGCTAAAATTGTTTTGTCAGCGCAGCCAGGTTTGGACAAGAAGTGCCTACGTCTGCTTATACAGCTCCACCCGGCGAAGAGTTCCCCTCTTAAACAAAACAAACACTCCCCCATGTGTCTGTTCATCATCACAGAATGCCTCTCCATCACAAGAATGGGAAGCACATCATGGGCTGCTTGAGTTATGACCTACAGTGTGAATACAGAAAAAGACGGCATTCTGCAATGGATATTCAATGGAAAGAACTAATAATCAGATGGAGACTGTTTTGCTGACACATCTGCAGCGGGTTACGACGCTGCCAACTGGCAGCCATGACGATGATGACATATTGACAGAGGCTCCACAGGGATGCTCCCGGCTCCATCACTTTGCCGAGCTCAGGGCAAGAGAGTTCTGCTTTGGGGTTTCATCGGGGGAAATTCAGACGGGGTTGATGACGCCTGCGGGTCTGCTGGATGAGGATGGATGAGGACATTTGGCTGTCAGTAGTGAGGAGGCCTATCTGGCTCCATCAGAAGTCCACGTGGAATTGAGAAAACGCTAGGGGCCCGGTCTCAGTAGGCAAATGCAGCCTTCCTCCTATGCATTTCTCATCATCCTCATCTTTCACAGGATGGAATCTGGGGTATTTTCACATATCCGGGAATTACTCTATAATGCCAGAATGCTTATATTTGTGACAGAAATTAATCTTACTTAAACCGTCGATTGCTACTTTAGCGCAGAAGGTGCTCGCTAACCCGAACTGAACCCGAAGTGTCTTCAACGAATCATACCTCGTTTTTGTTTTTTTCAGCGCAGGTAGGTGCAAATGGAAGTGCCGAGGGAGCCACTTCAGATGATTGGGGAGAACTTATAAGAGCCCTTTGTGAGACAGTCATTGATTTCGCTGTCTTTCTCTGCCCGTCTGTGTTGCTCAGGGCCTTCAGGCGGCTGTCGGTATCCCACAACAAACACACGATGGGGGGCGAGCAAGCCACAACCCAAATCCACAGGGTGCTTTATCAATCAATATGACCTTCTACAGTACTGATCCTTCTCTTCACTTTTCACCCTCTAGCGTCTTGAGCTGCACAGCCTGCACTGCCCACTGGGTAATGCAGACTCTTAGCACCCACAGAGCTGATGCAATCTGCGCTCATTATCTGTGTGTCCTTTAGAAAGATAGCAGCGGGTTAACATAATGATATAAAGTACTCTGGCTTGTCTGCAGGATTCAGCACAGCCAGGAGTACAGTATATTTGCAACCCACTGGCATGACACTGAGTTGTTAAGTCACTCCTTCGTGAACCATTAAAATCTGTCCTAGAAAATCTTAGGAAGAGGGCGAAAGAAGAAATGGATTTAATAAACGAATACGGCCGTCTGGGGAATTCAAGCCCGGAATGTTTTCATTTTCTCCGACTGAGGACTGGTCTGCTAATTGGGTTAAGTGGGCTCAGCGAGGAAGTTGTCAAGCTTCAGGGGTTTTTATTTGGGCCTAGCCGTCAAATCACAGCCCAGGGCAGTGACCCTCACGGTGATGCCCCCGCGAGGCCCTTTAAGGTACAGCTGTCTGATGAGTCAGTCCAGAAGCCAGATTTTTCCCAGAAAAGCCCCGGTTCTGAGGTGATAGGGTGACACGAGGCAAGAGGCCACACAGCTTGGCATGATGGGAATTTTACTGCTCCGTGCTGATCGGCTTAGTGGTTGCCAAGGAGGAGCAGCAGCCACATTTGGTCCGTCACTCTCCTTTCACAGGACAAAAAAACCCAAAAACAAGCTGATGATAGGACCGTGGACCAAATACACTCTGGACATCCATGTACACGGATAAACACACCTGTATGCAGCCACACATTTAGACACTCTGTGAGACTAATGTGTTCTCCTGGAAGTCATCATTTTCGGGTTTTGAATATTGAAACTGTCTGATATTCGTGTATTTGATCTATATTCATAGACTTTATTCAAAACATGCTTTTAAAAAAAGCTGCGGCTGATTATATTACATTAAATTGCTGGGAAGTGTTTGTGTACGAGTTCGGAAAATTCAATGAGTCAAAGATAATTTTATCCTCGCAAATCTTTGGCACTTCCGAGGCCACCCTACCAGCCCAGATGTTCAGATTTTACCAGATGCTGTCCACCTGCTGGGGTGAGGACACTGACTTATGACCAGCTGGTCAGAGTGACTCTTTCTGTCCCAGGCTGCCTCACAGGGAGAGAGAGCAGCTGAGGTAGAAAACAGACACAGCTGCTAATGACATACAAATGAACAGCAACTGATGACAAGGCGATACAGTGGGTGTGTTTGCAGCAGTGCATGTGATCACTGTAATACACGAGACTAAAGGTAGTCAGACTCTTCGCTGACTCAAACATCGATGTGAAGTTAGTCCTGTGTTTTACTGTAAATTGATTCACTTTCTCTCATAACTGAAAAATACTAATTACATTTTTAAAATGGATGATGGACGTGGCAGGTGCACAACAACTTAATTCACCTGTGTCTCAACAGGATTTACAGCACAGGAACTTTTAAAGCCAAGAGCACAATAACTACTGATATATTCACCCGTAGCTCAACAACGCAGGATCAGGTACACTCATGTAAAGTCAATACGTCAACAAAACACACCACAAATAAGAGATTTAAATTTAAGACACCACTGATAACACAACAAAGCCCGAAAACAAGTTCACAGCAAACACAAGCAGACATAGTAAGCCTAAAATAAATATTAAATAGTCTTACCTTGTGTCTTATTTTTTTGTTCCTGGCTCTGCCTCTTCCGAAATCCACAAAGTAAAATGGATTCATCACTTCGCTCTCACTTTCTGAGACAAAGTGCCTTCCTGCGTCAGCCGAGTCCTCAGTTCATGTTTAATCCTGGACAGGAAGGTAATTGAGCTCGTCCTCGTAATTACCGGCGAGCAGAGTCCCAACCAGCCGCAGCTCCGCGTCAACATTTGGAAGATCGCATTGCAGGCCGTAATCTGGATTTATTCGAAGCAGTCCTTTTGGGTTTGTGTCATCTTCAGCCTTAATTAATGATATGAGGTCAAATAAATTCATCCCTCAGCTGTCATTTAGGTCAGATGCAGATGTCAGGACTTGGGCCTGCTCTGTTACTGACGCAGCGGACTCAGGTTTTACACAGAAAAACACGATAAACAAACTGCACAAGTGGCTGCAGACCTCCAGTAAGATCAGTAACCTGCACTCCTTCCAAGCAAAGACCTCGCGTCTCTTTCAGCGTTGGCTGGCGTTTGAATTCTTGCACAGACATGCGCAGTTGTGGAGGGCATGCACAGCAACATGTGACCTCACCTGTGACCCATCTCTAGTTTAAAAAAAACGTAAATGTCCCCCTCTATGAATTCGTCTGTATATTGATCTAATGGGAATGTACATAAGTAGCCGACACATCTTCTTCTTACTTGAGAAAGGCTTAGCATTATAATGTCTACAAGAGGAGAGCCTATAAACTATTCAAAATAGATTTTATGTTCATGTAAGGAACCTTAGGCCTGTTTAACTTTCCTACAAATAACTAATTACTAACATTTAAAGGATCATACAGTCGTGATACACCTGCCACAACAAAATGCAGCTTATCCGGCATGCATTATTTCAAAAAGGTTCCCCTCAATAGGCAGAACTTTGAGCATTTCACATATCCCATCCTGCCGTGCAAAGCTGGATGGCCATATATGCTGTTGTTTGGCTTTTCGGCCCATGATTCAGGGGCCTCATTCAGACAGATCAGGGGTGGATAACAACATAATGGGGACTTCATGAATGGATAAACACTTATGATGGCTTCTCTCTTGTGACATCTTCAACGTGAATATTTTTTTCAGTATGCTTTTTGGGACTCCTTGACAATGTGACAAGCAATGCTAAGTTAATAGCAGTGACTACACTCAGTGGCTCTGGGGTCGTCCTGAGCCCCTGGGACCCTGAGCCCCTGGGACCTGTAGGCCCCTTCAGTGGTCCACTTTTTACAAAATGCAAGCTCGTGTCCATTCAAATATGCATGTATACCTGTCCATACATGGAAAATATCAAGGACTGTTGACAGGCTTGGACGACAGTTTCCAGGTGAAGATAAACACTATGTTTGTGCAGTTAGACACAGAGAGCACAGGAGAGAATACATCTCACAGGCATTTTTATTGCAGGGTGGAACACTGAGGATGACAATGACTGGTAGTTAACATGTTTGATATCTAAACAAAGGGAGCAACACATAAATTATAATAATTGACTAAATACTGAAAATGTATCAACTAAGTATGCAAGATGGGTTTAACTTAAAATACAACAGGAATGAAGAACTATACTTAACGGCTGTATTTTAGCAGTCAAGCAATTGTCAACAATGAAGCTCAGCATCACTGCTGTAGGTCAGAGAAAATAGGGTCATATCTGAATTTCATCCCTTTTTATAAGCTACTAATCAACCTGCCTACTCCAGGTTTCTCCTCACGTCTCCACTTGCAGGTCAAAGTTAACCCTCTCCATGCCACACATGTATGTGGGAATGAGAGCGTGTCTGCGTGTGCTGTGTGTGTGTATGCCCATCTAAACGCAGCCACGGCGGCGGTGGTGGTGGCTTCCAGGGGAATTGAAATTAATGAGTGTAATCAGAAGCAAACAGCGAGCCAGGCAAGGGCAATTAATACAAGCAAAGCGAGCAGTGCTGCTGGTTTGCTCGGCCAGGCATGGCTGGAGCTGAAGAGATGGAGGATTAAGATGCAACCACAGACAAACTCCACAGCTTTTCCACACGCAGCAGATGTCCACGGAGGGAAGGCGCTGGGAGCCTGGCATCGGCACACATCCGCCAACCGGCCACTTGGTCAGCCCGGCCCAATACAAGCTGACAACCTCCTGGCAGCGTTCAGATAACACCATCTTCTCTGTTTAGTTTGAGAGCCAAGGGAAGGAACTCATGGGGGCTCCTGCGCTGCATACGAAAGGGACTCATTGCAAAGCTGCACAGTGGAGCCACTATGTGTGAAAGGGAGAGATAGAGGAATATAAAGAGATAAAGAGAGAGAAGGGGGGAGGGCATTGTGTGCAAGCTCAACTCAAGTACATCTCAATGTGAGGGACATTTTTGTTACCCTGACGTTGCCTCCATGTTTTTCTGATTGAAACATCCTTGACTGCATGCATTCCTTCAAGCATACATACTTGCTTAAGTATAAATAAACACATCAGATCCAGCTGCCTTCAGCTAGACCTCTGCTTGTTGTTTTCTTTAATTGACACTAAGCGAGAGTGTCACCGCCCAGGATCTTTTCACTCAGCCCTCGCTTTGTTGCCTTGAATGGCGTTCGTTCCCCCGACAGTCTCGTATTTCCACTGTTTACGTGAGATAATGATGCATGTGTAAGGATACACCGCCAGGCCAAAGAGAGAGGGGCTGATATGAACTGTGACGGCTGCCTCGTCAGTCCAAAACAATTTGCGTTAAACTGTAGCAATGATGTCAGCTCAGACATTGGGGAGTGTAATAAAGACAGATGCAACGGGGGGGAAATGTGTGATGCACACAGAAAATAAAAGCTCATGCACAATTCGCAACAAGGGCGTAAAGGTCATATAAGGTCAAAACAAACATCATTGTACAGATATCACAACGTTGATGCACTCTGTGTTATATTATTTGCTTGTAAATGTTATTACTTTGCATGCATCTCGGATCTAAGTGGAGATTTTCAGGATATTGAAACTCAAGTGTGGCAAGAAGTGACTGGATGAGATGAGATATAATGTTTTTCTCTTTAGGAATTAAAAGATTTTCATTAAAGTGTACTTAAAATGCAAGAGTGCAGAACTACAGCAGTGGAACAAGTCAAATAAAAACTTGGCAATAGCCTACAGTCAGCTCCATAAACCAAACAACAAATAAAAACTGAACCCCTCTTCAGGAAAAGAGAAAGTATTAGGTTGAAGAACTGTGGATTGCAGCTTTAACACCAAACACTGTTGACCTCATTTCCTTCTCCGCCAGTTATGTTGTTGTTTCAGTGCACTTTTAGTATGTACAGGGTTATGAAACACTGCTGGATTGGAGGGCAAGTCCAAAAAAATGACAGAACAACTTTGTCAAGCTTTGATTGAATTCTCCTTTCATGTTTTGTCAAAACGAGAAATATATTTGCGTATAGAATGATTCACTTCCCATTCATAAATCCTGTTGTGTGTTGCTCAGAGAATGCAGACTGCAGACAGTATTGCTTTAAAGCCATCTCTGACACCTTCACCGGAGCAGATGAATTACTGGCACTTCAATAACTTGTGAAATACGTGGTGGTGTGCCTATGAAAGCCAACAGTTTAACGTGTCTCTCTTTTAGAACCCCATTACTTTAATGGAGGACAATTCAAGCTTGAAAAATTTACAGTTTTCCTCATGGATGTGGCCAGATAGAAATTGCCCGGTAACATCAGCTTGCTCAGATTGCTCTTATGAATTGATGATTTTCCTCAAGAGTGTTAAAAGGATTTTTTTTTTTTTTTTATTTTTTTTATGAGCAAGGCTCAAAGTCTTTCTTCTTTCTGGTGTAGCTTGTCTGCCCTCTTCTGGCCTCACGTTGTCATGAGGTCAAGTCACTTTAAGTGATCACGGCGCAAATTTGTAAAAATATAAAATGTATATTAAAATGGTATATTCTGTATCAACATTTTTTTTATTACAAATCAGATTGTAAACGAATAAATAAGACTATTAGTCACCTCAAACAAACCTATATATCTTGTAATATAATTGAAGAAATGTCTTGGGGTTGGTGCAAGTAAATAGTAAAGCCAATTGTGATCTTTTCTAATGAAAACTATCAATATGAGAGTTTTTCCTCATTTTGAATAAAATGCCCGAAACCACTTCAAAGATTTGTTGAATTGCTGGAGAACACCCTCAGTAACCTTTTAAGAATTACTGCTGTAGCCATTTAAAAAAAGGCACTTTGGCATCAATAGATCTGTAAAACCATCAGACTGTCAACATGACGCATAAAGTGATTCATAAAGTCATAACTGATAACTAATGAGCCTGTTTCTAGGGAGCACAACTAACAACTAATCAGTCACAACCAAAGTGGAAAAAATGGATTTACAATTAAAGCAGCCGTTTACGTGGTTCACCACCCATAAGCTATTTCAAAGGGCCACGGATCTACGTTTTAGCATGTTTCTTTATGAGAAACACACTTCCCTGTTAGAGGAGGGGAAAGAAAAAAAGAAAAGTTCTGTGGAGCCGAAACCATCACCAGACGCCACTGCAGCGGTATTTTTGAACGTGTGCGTCAGAGCTGCGCCCGTGGCCAAACCGCCTATTAAAATGCAGAGAAGCCAAGTGCCATAAAGACAGAAGGCGAGCAGCTTGTTATTATTCTTTCTGAGAGGTGAACAGGCTGAGATCAATGGCTGTAGTGGTTTCGCCTCACCACAACTATGGCCCTGTAAAGCACAAAGGGCCGTGTGGCTCCGACCCATACAGTCACAGATATTAACTCTTCCAGGGGCCTTTGAAAAAGGCTGCCAAGAATAATTTCCCACATGCAACATTTCAGTCATACTGGCCCATTCGGTGCCCCACCAGACCCTGAGTGCCCTCACTAGGATGACAGAGCAGAAGCAGCGAAAAAACAGACCCTCTCCATTAATAAGGAGTCATCTTGGGGCGTGTGAAATGTAAATGAATTATTTAGTTTTGCCACATTAATGAGCCATATACTGTACAGCATATCAATGCAAATGGTGTATTGTGCATCTGAAATCTCATTAAACACACCGGTGAGATAAAAGCAGAGCTGCTATGGGGATAAAGCCTTTAGTTCCAAAACAAATGCAGTCTGTTGTGTTCTCTCATCAGTTGTTGCTCAGCTGTTTTACTGAACACTGAGATTCAGTGTTAATGAAGAAGACGCCGGTCCCCTGCCTCCCCTGGTGTCCCATTTACACCGGATATTAACACGTGATCTGCATCACACCGTGTCTGTTGATTTTTTTTTAATTTTTTTTTTTTAATTAAAAAAACAAAAAAAAAAAAAATACCACGTTAATGGGATATTATCACCCTGGTTTTCCTGATATTTGTTCGGGACAGCAGATGAGTCTGAAAGCCTCATCTAGCTCTCAGGCATGTCTTCAGGAGGATTGACGTGCTGTCTTCTTTCCTAACAGCAAAATTAAGCACCTTGGAGTTTGGTTGGACTCATACATGTGCATGTCATGTCATATGCTCTTTTGGTCAATAAAAAAAAAAAAGAAAAGTAAGACCTATATAATGGGGCTTTCCTTCCTGACCACAGCTCGTGATGAATGTGTATTTTTATATCAGGCGTCTGACCCAGCAGTGAAGTCCTTCCAGCGTTTTGTGGCAGGCTGTCAGCCTGTAACGACACCTGCAATCAAACCTACCTAAAGGGCATGAAAATGGTCACATATATAGACATTTAAAGCTGCCACAAAATACCAGATATCGACTCTGTCAATCTAAAAATATCCATTTTGGCCTTAGAAGCTGGGAGAATGTCAGAGATGGCAGGCAGCAATGTAGGGTTAGGGTTAGATTTGCATGTTTGCCCTCTGCTGGCATAAGAGGAGTGGAAATTACAGAACACAGCAACAGCAACGATTAGCTATAAGAGCCGTGGGACAGCACAGCATCTGGACTCTGTTTTAAGAAGTAATTCAAAGGAACCCTTGCTGTGTTGTTGTTTAGTTTTACGTACATCATGCACATTTTGCGCCAAATAACAACACAATCCAGAATAAAGAGAACACGGAAAACATACTTACATACTGCACTTAAAAAACAACAGGAGTCTGCCTTTTCTCCCACAGCTACACTTTTCTATCAGAATCAAAATTGTATCAAATGTTTACTATATAGTACGGCTGCTATGCTAGACAACCGCTGGGACAAAAAGATTTGTGTCACAATATTTTGCATACAAAACTTTATCCAAATGGTAGTAATGGAAGATATAACTAAAATGACAAATTGAAAAGGTACAAATTAATCACGAAAAGCTGTCAATTTTCCACCAGACCGCTCAGGATTGAGCTTCTTTATCAAAAGTACATGGAAAAAGAATATAAATGTATAACAACAATTAACTGTCTTAAAGCGGCGATGCCAGAAAAATATATTTTTGATATTTTGATATACAAATATGTCTAAATATTAGACGTACCCACCACAGAGCTTTGCATAAATGTACTAATCAGATATATCTGTAAACATAATGGACTAACTTTTACTCATCCAGAAGGAAAGCACACGGGTCTTAGATTATATTTAAAATCAATTTTACTCATCTTTGTATTGTCATTGTCATATCATTTTTTCTGTTTGCAAGTAGTTACATACTTGCAAATCTTTGCATATAATTTGTTACATATTTACAAAAGCAGATTCACGACTGTGCCAAGAGCAGATTTAAAATAAGGCACAAGCTGCCACAGCACAACATGCTTTGCAGGAAGTTACAGTGTATTTAAGCTTGAACTAAAATGTTTCCAGAAACAAGAAACAGTACAGGCGTTATTTTCTAGAGAGCTGAGAATGTTAAAGAAACCTTTTTGGAATTTTCGCCACGCATTGACGAAGTAAAAACTAGATTTGTATGTAACGTGTTCACCTACCTGCACTTTCTGCTTAACAAATTAAAATAGGGCAGTATGTGACCTCAACTGCCAGTGAGATGTATTTAGACAGCAGATGAGTAAAAGATGCTCAGTCAAACCTCCTGTGGGTAAATAATTACATAAAGGAAAAAAGTCTTTGTTTCGATCCTCATCAGCTACATAGAAGCTGCAGTTCGCTGGAGTTGTTGCTCAAATCAGGTGCTGCCACCTCTATCCCACCCAGAGTATCCTGTCCTCTGATCTTCAGCTTGATGAACTTTATCTTCCAGCTGTTGTACTCCGGGGAGCGGATGAGGCCAAATATTTGCTCAAAGATACCCAGACAGGCCGCATCTCTGTGGATGGTCCCGGCCACGGCCACCGGCACCAGGCCGTGGGGCGAGGTGAGGGCCTTGAGGCCATCAGAATCCAGGTTGGGACTGAAGAGCAGGTGCTCCTCTTTGGTCAGGGCTAAGAGACGAAGGCTGACCAGCTCAGCGCCCAGAAACTCCTCCATATGCTCGCTGCTCACTCTGAGGAAGACAGAAAGACAAACCTCGCAGTTTGTTTTGGGGTTGTTTTCCTTCTTTATGACACTTCATAAGAAAGAAAAACAGAACTCCTGAACTGAAAAGCAAACTAACTACACTGTCACACTAATGGTAATGGTGCTCTTACCTGGAGAAGAGGTGTAGCTTCACATTTGGCCAGAAGTGTTGCGGTCCCCAGTCTTGAGGCTGTTGACCCAGCGAGGGGTTCTGACTGTTCCAGATCTGGAAGAACCACTGGCAGAACTGCTGGCCGAGGACCAGTGGGTCAAAGCCCACCTTCATATCTGTGGTCTTAACCATATCTCCTCGAGGGCTTTCATCCACCCCACACTTAAAAAAATGAGAGATTCGTTGCCACAAATGATCATATAGTGCTTTAAGTATTCTTTAGGAGTCATATTCAAGGAATACATACATCCAACAGATACAACTTGACATCTTTCTTTCTTGTAGTTCAACTTCCGTCACACTGAAAACTTCTGAAACACGACTGTAACCTTTTCTTTTAAAATGAAAAGCTGCACTCCTCCTGCACACGTGTAAAAGTCTTCAAAGACTCACTATGTCACAACAACCCTTTCAGTGAAGACGAAAAGCTCAGGACAGTGTCTAAAGCTTATAATTACAGAAGTTCAAAAACAGCAACAGCTTGTGTATCAAAAATATAAGAAGTATATAAACTAAATTTTAACTATGCTGTTAATGACACTAGCAAGCACGCACCACTATCTCAAGGGATCTTTAAGCCTGGTCCTGGGCCACCGGTAACTTATTTTAAAAGCAACGACATGTAACATTTGCAGAGGCGAGGAAACAACAGCCTCTTCAAATGGTAATTATAGAATTCATGATCTAGTTTTATTAATGATTTCGACAACTACCTGTTTCCATCCATCAAGTTGTTGTTTACTATTCTCTGTGTTGCTTTCATACTTGATTTGAACAGGTGTCGGCAGAGTGATCGGACGTCCTGTCCCTTACCTTTACTGACGACCAGAGCTCCAGCGTCCTCTTCACCAGCTGGTGTTTCTCGCTGCTCGGGGACATCCGCACACCTTCTCCGGCCAGGTATTTGAATATGATGTCACGTTGGACCTTCTTCCTCCTCAGGAGCTCCTCGGCATTTTTGGTAAAGGAGAGAATTGTTTTCCTGGCCTCTAAATGTACAAATGAATATAAAGTGCAACACAATTACACGATTCAATCATCGGAAGGTGATACGCTAAAGCTAGGTTGACGTGGACTTCAAATTACACCAGAAATTCCAGGTTTGGTGTCCCAGGTTTTCTCTTTTTTTGTTGTTGGTAAAAGTATGCTACGAATATGCCGGCTACGAGGACGGTCTGGATCCTGGGTTCACCGACTTACTCGGAGCTATCTGATACAAATTCAGAGCTTACCAGTGACGTTTTCCACTGCTATCATCTTGTTTGTGACCGTGTCACTAAGTGACAGAAGGTCGCCTTTTGTCATTAACTCCAGTATCTTCGTAAACCCAACACGCTCTGTTTCTGATAGTCCTGACATCCTCGCAAGCGAAACATTTATGCGTCTTCTTCGTCCATTTGTGTCCCACCAGAAAGTCGTCCGTAAAGGAACAAATATCAGGAAGAACATTGGTCCGCGCAAAACTATGGTTGCTATAGTGCTGCTGCTGCTGCGTTCGAGGCAGCTCGGAGGAGTTGGTGATATTCGCTATTTATCATATCCAAACATGCTCTGTTGATGTTGCAAATATTGATATGCTGCCTGCAATGAGAAGGTGACTTTCTCGCACATGCACATAACTATGTTGATTGTTTATGAAAAGTTTATTAGTCTTGAAACGCTGAGTTCAACTCGAAAATTCTTGACCTCCATGGAAGGCTTTTGCTGCCTTCCAGATTGTATAAATTCTGTTTATTAGGTTAGGTTAGTTTAAGTAGTTACTTTATTAATCCCCAAGGGGAAATTTTTTTCGCTACAGCAGCATACAGGAAGCAATAAGATAATAATAGAATAATAAAAAGCAATAAAATAGCAGTACAAAATATTAAATATAAAATGCACAGTATATACAGTACAGTATATATCTATATGTATTATATACAAACAACCAAGAAACACAGACAACAGTGTTATTTTATTTTATTAAGTTAAAATTCAAACCAGCAACACCTAATACTCATTTATAACTCATTACCTTCGTCTGACCAATAAAAGAGGTTATTATTGTTTGAAATTATTCTTTTGAAAATAAGTAAAAAAAACTCAGACTATGTTTATCAGTTTATCTTTCAGGATAAACTGGTGCTGTCTACTGATACAATTTAAGGTTAGATAAATAATTACAGTTTTATAAATTGTATTACCATTTAAAGGTAGAATTTAGTTCACAGAAGCAATAATCTGCTGTCACAACGAAACACATGGGTGTTTGTGATGACGATTGAGATGATGATTTACGCAAGTGTTCGGTTTACGAGGAACACTTGAAGGCGTTACGAGACGAGCGAGCGAGCTTCCGTCCGGCAGTTAATGTCCTGCAGCCTGCGGAGCGGCGGAGCGGCGGAGCGCAGTCAGCACCGCGGCTCGATTTACCTGAGAGACAAGCCTTTCAGCCGGCGTTAACACTCACTCATTATTTCATATGTTTTAACCAACGGGGCCAAGAGGATCAGTTCTGCGATTTATTCCTGTTCGGGAGCCAAACTCGGCGAGGTAACGTACTGTTGTCATTTGCTAATAATCCTCAGTTTGTTATTCGGTTATTTTTTTTATTTTTTATTTTTTTTTAGCTTAGCTCGATGCTACGTGAAGCTTTGACAGTGAAACACATCCAAGGAAAACAGTCGGGTCAGAATGATCACTTATAACTCAATTCATAAACATTTATAGGAATTTGATAAAGCTCCGCTTGTGTAGAAATAATACTTTTCTCCCAACACGAATGGTGATTCTCACGCACGCTTTTATCGTCATACAAATTCATAACCAAAGAAATCTCCCCTTTCCGGTTTATCATCAGTCGTTCTCCATCGACAGAGTGTATTACCATACTTATAATATGCTAAAAAAAATAAAATAAAAATGAAGGTAAATTGCATGTGGAGAAACCTAACACATTTTGCTCGGGAGAAATCGGGCTTTTTTTTTTTTTTTTTTTTGAGTCCATACGCTATTATTACTACGTGATGACACTAACTACTACTACTATCCTCAATACAAGTTCAAAAACCCTGGACCTTGTCCTTTGTTTACACACCAAAACCCAACATGAGGTGCGGTGCTGTCCCAACATCTGATAAGACTGCGCTCATATCTGGCAGCTGTGTGAATGAGGAACTTGTTTCCTCGGGTAACTTCATGAAAGCAGACCGCTTTCAACACAAGGAAATGTTCAGAAATTAGCTGGCAGGAAACTGCTCTGAGTTCCTGATACACCTCATCATCACTTTATAAAGAATTCAAAGGTCTTTGCGATTCCTAAATAAGATCCTTCAATTGGTCCCCGAGAACCTCACATCGAACTACTATTCAGATAAATTCATTCACATAAACCTGCACTTACATACGCAATACACGCAGTAAGGATTTACAGCTATATAACATTGTCACACGGAGAGAAACGATCTCTATCAAAGATCAATTTATGAAACGGGCCGATAACTCAAGAAAAAAAGTGTGTCTGTTTAAACAGGGACGTACAGCCTGTTGGACCGACACACACACACACACACACACACACACACACACACACACACACACACACACACACACACACACCCTGCTCAGTAGCCGAGAGCAGAAACAGTAAGAACAGCGAGGACCTTGTCTTTCAATTGTCGCTGCAGATGGAAGAGTCCGAGGGCGTCCGAGGCCGGGTCACGGTGTACTCCATCCAGGGCTGCCCGCACTGCGTGCGGGCCAAGGCCACCATCGGCCAGCTGGGGCTCCCAGTGTGCGACGTGGACATCGGCAAACACTCGGAACTGAGGGCGACGGTGAAGGAGCTGACGGGACGCAGCACCGTCCCTCAGATCTTCTTCAACAACATTCACGTCGGGGGGAATGACGACCTGCAGAAATTGGTGAGAAGGCGAGAAAAAACAAAACAAGCTCCGGTGAACTTAGCGCGTCGTGTATATTTTTGGTCTTTGTGTGTAGACGAGAAAACAAAACCAAAAAAAAAAAAAAAGTCTTGTTGATCTGTTTGACTCCGTCAGGCTCCCGAGGAGCTTCAGAGGCTGGTGAGGCTGGTCAAGGAACAACCTCTTCCAGCTGATGCTCCACCACTACCGGAGACGAGTCAGTCAGAGGACGCAGCGTGGGAGACCGACGAAGGTGAGAGGATTCGTGATCAGACTTTTATCAGTGATGCAACATTTCTTCTGAAGTAGAACTCCTCCCAAATACCCAGTTCACGATGTGCGGAAATGTAATAGTATTTTGCTCTTCGGTATTTTGGGGGATTACTTTGAAAACAAGCGCTGGGTCTGGTTTCGTCTGCTCTGGGATGAGTTGTGAAACGATGAAATCTCCCAGGCTGAGGGTGGTGCGTCCTCGATAGGAGGTTTCTTGACTGATGAAATGCAGCTTGAGCAACGACTGCGGTGTAAAACTGATTTCATCAGCGGCAGCGCTGCTTTTGTCACCTTGGAGTGCGAATGAGCCAAGAACAACAAGTGGTCATGAAATGGTGCTGGCTGATATGGACATGATGGTATGTTTAGGTAATGGCCAGTGTGTGTGTGTGTGTGTGTGTGTGCGTGTGCGCGCGCGTGTGCGTGTTTGTGTGTGCGTGTGTGTGTTGCCAATGCTGACACAGACAGTTGATAGAAGTTGGTCGTCATCCCAGCGGCAGCCGGCTGCCTCACACTACCTCATTATTAGTGATGTGACATATCCAGTGCACACGCGTTTGTGTAGAAATATTCAACGTCGGCTTTGATGCGGCTGCAGAAGCTTTGTCACCAGTTAGCAACGAGCTTGCGGCGTGCGTGTCGGTCGAGTTCTGTTTCGCCCTCTCGCCTGTCCTGCTGATATCTTTTATGATACTTACGCCGGACGCTGCGAAAGCGACATGCGGGTTCCTTTAGGTTCGGATGGAGACACGTGGATATTCTTTGGATTCATTTAATTTAACGACATGCTGATTTGCGTTCATGAATTCTTAATTTAAGCGCAAG
Organism: Brachyistius frenatus; assembly: GCF_029030835.1. NCBI lineage: Eukaryota > Metazoa > Chordata > Actinopteri > Embiotocidae > Brachyistius > Brachyistius frenatus. Next base: position 873,827 of record NW_027210626.1, read on the forward strand.
GAAATATCATTTGAGGACGCCAATAATTTATTCGACAGCGCAAATGATCTTTTTCCCGATCGGACTCCGTATAACAAAACCGTGCTCTCGTCCATCAATCAAAACAAACGAGTCACACGTAGAGAATAAGGCTTTTCATGCACATCTTCTTGAACGGCACACCATAAAAGCATTTCTTTTCTTGAAATGCTCCCTCCCGCTTCCTCAGTGTGTCTTCACATTATGTCGGGAGTAAAAGAAGCCGCAGTCCGAACCAACTCAGTTAGCACCTTCTCCATCGGCCAGATGTTCTCGCGCACGGTTACCGACATGCTTTCTTCAGTGTGCGTTTGTACATGTTCGATTTGAAATGTTCCTACTCTCGCAGAGTTCAAGTGCGAGAGAGATGAGTTGGCCGGCCTGGTCGAGGACCTCAAACACGGCAGTGTGATTGGCAGTCACAGGAGGGGACTGACTTTATACAAAAAGAGCTTCTCAGGCAGTCAGTTGGTTGACTGGCTGAAGCAAGAGAAGGGAATGGGTAAGTAAGGGCTGCAGGCGCCGCAGATGATTCATACAACACGCAGTCACGAATCCAGCTTTGTCAACGCCTCACCGTGGTGTGCGCTGTGTGTGCCAGCCAGGGCCCAGGCCTGTAGTACCGGCCAGGCACTGTTGCAGAAGAAGTACATGGTCGGTGTGCAGGGCAGTGGGCAGCAGGATGGCAGTTTTGGCGAAGGAAAAGACACCATGGAGTCACTGTACAGGCTGCTGGAGGACGACCCCCACTCAGCCCTCAACGTAGGACAGACTGCATCCTGCAGTCCCATACCGGGTAGGTCAGGACCGGACCGGGCTGGGCGTGGAGTACACACATACACACACACACACACACACACACACACACACACACACACACACACACACACACACACACACACACACACACACACACACACACACACACACACACACACACACAGACACACATACAGACACACACACACACACTCACGGCATTCTAGGCTCATGCTGACTACTGTCCTTCAACGCCCTCTGACTCCTGTCCTTTAACGCCCTCTGACTCCTGACCTTTAACGCCCTCTGACTCCTGTCCTTTAACGCCCTCTGACTCCTGACCTTTAACGCCCTCTGACTCCTGACCTTTAACGCCCTCTGACTCCTGTCCTTCAAAGCCCTCTGACTACTGTCCTTTAACGCCCTCTGACTCCTGACCTTTAACGCCCTCTGACTCCTGACCTTTAACACCCTCTGACTCCTGTCCTTTAACGCCCTCTGACTACTGTCCTTTAACGCCCTCTGACTCCTGACCTTTAACGCCCTCTGACTCCTGTCCTTCAAAGCCCTCTGACTCCTGACCTTTAACGCCCTCTGACTCCTGTCCTTTAACGCCCTCTGACTCCTGTCCTTTAACGCCCTCTGACTCCTGTCCTTTAACGCCCTCTGACTCCTGACCTTTAACGCCCTCTGACTCTTGACCTTTAACGCCCTCTGACCCCTGACCTTTAACGCCCTCTGACTCCTGACCTTTAACGCCCTCTGACTCCTGTCCTTTAACGCCCTCTGACTCTTGACCTTTAACGCCCTCTGACTCCTGACCTTCAACGCCCTCTGACTCATGCCCTTTCTTGGCTGCTGGCTTGATGTTATGGTGCTTTTGGGTTCGCTTGGGTCCGTGTATCCTGTCAGTGAGGTTTGCGATGTTAAGAGCTGCAGTAGGTTTTAATAGTATATCTGATAATGGCCTCTCCAAAACACAAATCATTGGCTTCCACCTTCTGTACGATGGCTACGATGCAGCATATCATGCAGTTTATTCTTGATCTTGAAAAAGCTGCTTTATTTTGTAACTCAAGGTCTGCTTACTACCAGCTGATGTGATTGTTATCAGACTATTTCAATTCGGTCACCATCACAGATTTGCCCAAAATGTTTGGGCTAGTTGAAGTTTACCGAACCTACTTAGTTACATTATTTGATACGTGAATTTTGAGGCACCAAAGATTCTGTGACAAAACTCGAATTGAATTTCAAATACACATTTTTGCCATTATGGTCATACTTTGTATCCCGTTGCACATAACATTGACACTAAACATCAGCTTGTATTGGCTACACTTCACAAATATGATTTAATAAAAGGAAAATAAACAGTATGTCATCGAAGCCTTGTTTTTAAAACCTCGTTCCGCTTTGCTGCTCCGGTGTTTCCTTTCGACAGATTAATACTTGGTTGGCTTTAATTTCTTCTCAAATGTTTATTGTTTGGTTTTGTTCTGTGCTGGTGGTGGTGAGACATACTGTCTTTCTCTGTGTTGGTCTGTTTACAGCTGAATGTCGCAGAAGTTAACTAACAGCTACTCAACACGGAGGCGAATATAATCCTCGCTTTTATAAATGTTGGTGTTTTTGAGCTTTGCCATTTTCTGCTCCAATTGATCAGCAATGCTCTTTTCTCACACAAGCAATGTATTCTAATAATGATTTCATTTGTCACATTTATCAGCCTGATCCTGATTACAGTTTGTATGTTTTGTTTCCATGACTACTTAAAAGATGAACTTATTATTTATTATGTTTTACTGCGCAGTAAAAACGTCCAAGCTTAGTCCCAGTTCGAGTTTAATATTTGGACATTCAGACGCAGTTTGAACTGTGTTAATGTTATTTTTTTTTTACAACAAAATACGGGGAATGCTTTTTAAAACAGCTTTAATGATAATATCAGGGCTCTGTTATCACAGTTGCTGTTTTTTGTATATCTACGATCCCAGCGCTCAGATATTGGCTTGGTTTGTCTCACCAAACAAAGCTATTGACCCCGTCAGTACATCGACCGAGCCTCTCACTATCTCTGTTTGTCTTTCCAGCTGCTGAGCTCTCTCTGCTTTTACGGGAGATGATTCTGAAATTGTTCTCGGAGCATCTCTCTGCCGACGGCAAGGTAACGTCCTCACTGAAGCAAGGCTTGTTGCTCACAGAGTGTTTTCATCTGTGTGTGTGTGTGTGTGTGTGTGTGTGTGTGTGTGTGTGTGTGTGTGTGTGTGTGTGTGTGTGTGTGTGTGTGTGTGTGTGTGTGTGTGTGTGTGTGTGTGTGTGTGTGTGTGTGTGTGGCTGTTTTGTAACTGTAAGGTTGCGTGCAGACGTGTGCTGTTGCACTGAGCAGGCTGTGTGTTCACATGAAGTGTAACTTGTGTAAACAGAGGAAACAGAGATTCTGTGATTCTCCCAGTGTGTGCAGAGAGATCGTGTGTGTGTGTGTGTGTGTGTGTGTGTAATGTGTGTGTTGTCTTTGCTCCTGCAGTCTGTGGACTACAAAGGCATGTCAGTGAACCCTGCTTTCGAGCGTTACTGCGAGCTGGCCATTCAGCTGCAGAGAGTGGAGCTCCTCTCGCTGAGCCGGGAGGAGAAGCTGGCCTTCTTCATCAACATCTACAATGCCTTAGTCATCCACGGCTACCTGCGGCTGGGGCACCCCACCAACATGTGGCAAAGATACAGAGTAGGATTAAACGGCCGCACTAAACCCTCATCTGCCTCATCAATTAACCATTTTACTGATGAAGAATTATTCATTATAATTCTCTTACATGTGCTCATTGGTCACTTAGGACCTTACGGCGTGTTCCGGTATTTTTGCACATACTGTGGCCAATGTGCATTATCAGAAAATGTATGACGCATCATCAGTAAGCCTGTTTGAATGGGACGCAAAGTAATGATTCAAATCAATAAGGTTTTTGTACTGAAGTTGAGACTTTTTCGTGCTAATTTAAAAAAAATTTAAAAAAAATTACAGCTTCTTATTGATTTGTATTCACATGGAAATATGAAGTTAGATTATATGCACAGTAAACCTCATTAATGAAGGGTCATTTCATTGTTATTTCTAAGTTGATGCTAATTCTCATGTACCTAAGCATGAACGAATGACATTACATTCATAATATTTGTTTGTGTCCTGTTTTTGTTATTTAGTTCTTCAATTATGTAAGCTACCTGATTGGAGGAGAAGTCTTCACATTGCAGGACATCGAGAATGGCGTTCTCAGAGGGAACAGAAAAGGTGTCGCACAGCTCCTAAGGCCCTTCTCCAAAACAGACCCACGACTCCAAGTATTCAGACGTTCTGTTAACTCGCAGCGAAACATGTCACTCGCTCTTTGACTGGATTCTTTGGGAAGGAACTAAATCCCACTTCTCTTGTCGTCCACTAGATGGCGCTTCCAGACGCAGAGCCCCTCATTCACTTTGCCTTGAACTGTGGTGCCAAGGGCTGCCCGCCTATTAAAACATACACACCACAAGTAGGTGGAGTTGTCTTTTCTTATTACTGCGTAATTAGTCATTAGTAATGAAAATATACTGAGCAATGATCTACATTAACATTCACTGTATGTGGTAATACAACTGTGATGTGCGGTACCGTGTCAGGACATCGACAGCCAACTCCGCACAGCAGCCGAGGCCTTCCTGGAGAACGATGACGGCTGCGTGGTGGATTCTGGGAAAAGAGAAGTGCGACTCAGTCAGATATTCAAGTGGTACAAGGCAGACTTCGGAGGCACCGATGATAAGGTAGTTTGGAATCTCGCAGCTGTACGCGTGTGTGCGTAGACACGCTGAATCAATATCTTTGCAGTTGTGTTTTTCTGTATCTGAAAGTCCTTTTCTCCGCGTCTCACCGTGTCTCTATCACAGCTGCTCAAATGGGTGCTGAAACACATGGGGGACTCACCGAAGAAGACCAGCCTGCAGGGCGTCCTCTCCACTGGGAAGACCAAAGTCAGCTTCCTCCCTTACGACTGGAGCTCCAACAGCAGCCACTGAGCATATACACACACACGCACGCACATGCACACACACGCACGCGCACGCACACACACACACACACACACACACACACACACACACACACACACACACACACACACAGCTGTATGCTTTTGCTCTTTGCATCTATGCCCTCTGTCTACTGAGCTACAGCTACTTAAAAACCAGAGGGTTGGCGATTGAGTGCGTACAAATGAAAAGCATCGGTCCCCAAGCGTGTAAATGTTTTTTATGCAAACACACTAAGTCCCGGTGGTGAGAGGGGCACATTTGCACTGCATCATCGAAACATACTTCTCTTGCAGGCTCGTTCTAGCTTTGCTGTAAGGTCCTACTGGACGCTCCTACTCCCCCTCTTTGGATGCCATACATATTAATAATTAGTAATGCATCATAATGTAAAGGTTAAAAGTAATAAAAAACACACAGCGATTTACACACACACAAGAAAACGTACTCCGGCGGCCTAATAAAAAGCATACAATGCACATTAAGCACATTTTTGCATTATTAGTTATGGCCGCCACGCTCTCCAGTCTGTGTCAGCAACTCAGGAGTCATAGATTGCCGTGCCCCTCTCTGGGCTCATTCATGTGGAGCATTCAGTCGGAGCAGATGGAGATGATCATTTAGCTGATTCTAACACACTGCCCTGACAAGCTATATCAAACTCCTATGAACTTCCAAGTTAACTCCTGTATGCGTAGCGGATGGCAGAGTATCTACAAAGCTGGTCCATAATTTCAACGATATTTTTGATCTGCAGATGTCAATCGGTTCATTTTGTGTTCTCCAAGAGCTGTTGTGGTTTTGACACTTAATGGAAATTGCATTAACCTGCACACAAATCCTGAACTATAAACACAACTCAGCTTGTAGCTGAAGAGCACCAAATGTTATCCCTTTGAAGATTTTGTAAGAAATGATGAACATTTCATTTTCTAAACATCTATGATTCTGGTTGGTGTGCAGTTATCGAGCGCTTTTTCGTTGGACAAACGCCTGCTGTCCCTGAACTTCCCAGCTGATTGGGACCTGCAGGTGATTCAGTCTCTAAATTAAAAAGAGCAGCTACTGCGTGGGCTTGTTTGAAATGCATATGTCTTGATTTAGTTTTGATTCTCATCACCCGGAGGTATTTTTGTTCGTAATTTCTTCACGGCTGCTCAACCCTCTGTTTGATTCAGGTCTTCCACTGTAAATTAAAAAAAAAAAAAAAAAATGCTACTGCTGTGTTTTCAGCAGTTATTTAGTCAAGAATAAAAAGGGAATTTGAAATATTTATTAAAATCACATGTTTGGGATGCACTCTGACACTTTGCATGTTTATCGCCAACTTTAAATGCTACTGAGACATCTTTGTACTTTTTTCACGAAGACAATTGTTTCAGTGTTTGTCTAAATGCGAATAATCTACTGCGTTTATTCAGATATTTATTCCAGCATGTGTGCAGAAACTGTAAAAGATCTCAGCCGAATCCTGTCTAGAACTTCACAAGACCAAATATCATATATGAATACAGTATAGCAGATTTGATCTATTTTTAGTGTTTGTAGGTTGTCTGCGTGTTTAGTTTCCACCTGAACAAGTTTACAAAACAAAATTGTAACATGAAACATTATTTCTTTTAACCTGGCCTTTAATGTTTTTTAAGATTCATTTTCCACTACGATGCCCACACGTGACGTTTATACAATGCAATATGTTGTACGTTTTCATAGGTTAGGATTTTTCTTATCTCAGGTCAAAGCAACATTTGAGTGGAAACGGTATCCAGGTTGTTCGGTCATCAAAGCACCGTATGCTGCGTGTATGTTTTCTAGTCTTAGCAGTTTCAGCTCATGTTGCACAGTCTGGATTTTGTTTGCAGAAACATTGTCATGCGATTAGATCCGGCACACAACTACAAGTTTGTATTTTTCTTAAAAGGTACAAGCAGCACCAAAGGAGATGCTTAAATTCGCGTGCGTCACAGCTGGAGTGCAATTTGCTGCGTGGGATACTGGAAAACCCTCCGATGTTTGAACGCTGGCTCGTAGCAGGACCGCCTGGGTGTCACTGCTTTGTTTTTTTCAACCTGCGAGCTCTGCCATAAGCTTAAGTTGGACCTAAAAGTGTCACTTAGACCTGATATCGGAAAACAATAATACAAATCTACACCTGGCAGAGTCAGTTATAATTAAACTGGAGACTAAACGGCGTAAAGATTTGAAGACGCCTTTTTTTTTTTTTTTCTTTTCTTAAACTCAAGCCAAGTAACTCTATAATGGAGTGACTGAGTAAGATGGGAAGACACTGTTGTTGACTGAAGTGAGGAGTTTGTTTGTGTATATTTATGGTCCCTGTACTTTTTGAAGAAATTACCTCATGTATCAGGAAAATGTGATGCAAAAAATGTTTTTAAACAAGCAATTCTATCATGAAAATCATTCTACTCTCCTCTTTCCTGGGGTTAACAATGAAGCAATATGTTGATGACGAGTAAATATGCAATGCTGAACTAAATGTGGTGTATTTTGTTCCGATACAATCACACTGCGCGTCATGACGCAAAACGGCAGGCTTGTCTGTGGTCGTTCATGCAAAAACAAATGTCACAAAAGCAGCCATACAACTATCATCTGTGACAACAGACGTTTAGTTGAATCATTTGTTTATTCAAACAAATCACCTTTTCTATAAGAAAAATAGATGGGGAATCATCATTACCTTTACAAATGCAATCTATTGACATTTGTACATATAAATAAAGTTTGAGTGCACAGTCCCATAAAAACATTACATTAAAAAGTTATTAAACACATCGACCATCTGAGAGGTTTATACATAACGGCCAATGTGAAATATTCTACATGGTGAAATACACAATCATTGAGTTAAAGATGCAAATTCAAAGCAAACCGATGCCGTGTTACTGATGGTAATGTTTTATCGTTCTACAGTCTGAACACTGGGATCCAGTCTTGGCACTACCAAAATGTGAATGATTCATATGCTGTACAGAGAAATAGTTCGACAGTATGAAGGCAGATTTACAAGGTTAAAAAAAGTTTTTGGTCACGGCCGTTATGAGTACGTGATTGTTGTCATATCGTTTCCAGAAGACTAGTTAACGAAGGCAAACCCGATCCTGACGGACCGGCCGAACTACTGAACGATCAGCCCACGAACGTTACGCTGAAAACACCTCCTCGCAGCTTTACATTTTCCTTTATGAATTACAGATCTGGAGGATTTACTCAGTTCAACTACACTTTTAACAGTAAAGAAATGGAGGAGGAGGACACAACCTCCTGATATCCACTATTACTGTCTAATAGACCGTTTGCATGTATATGTCCTCTCTACAATGCCAATACTGAGTGGTGCATCATTCATTTGGAAGACTTCATGTGCTAAGCAGACAGAGCACCATTTACACACCGCAATACACATTTTCAAAGTATGTAAATCCTTCTCTGGGGACTGCCAAGTCGTTTCTGGCATCATTTTGAGCTCTACAGATGTGGCCTGATGTGGGAGTACGTGGAGGACGGGAACGAGAGCAGGGCAGGAGAAAAACACATTCAGTGCTCGATGCTTAAGGCCAACCCCCTTCTTTTTTTTTTTTTTAAGATAGATTGTAAAAATGATGGTTTTCCATGAAAGGAATCAGGTTGTGAAATAATTAAGATCCAATCAAAACCAAAACATTTACCGACGTTGGGCAAAAAGAAAGCCTGATTGAGCTCAAAATGGCAGGTCAAACCTGTTTAACGGACACACTGGATGGTTTGTTACAGATCTCACGAATCCATCTGCCACTAAGGCAAAGTCAAACTGAAAGACAACAAAAATGTTAAAAAAAAAAAAATTTTAAAAAAAAAAGATCTATTTCTGAAGGTGCATCAAGTTCTGAAGGGATTCAGTTTCCCGACGGGGATCTTTTCACTGCTTTATTGCATAACTTGTGCGAGTCTGGGACCCTAACTTACGCAAGTTATACCCAATAAAGCATTTCGCAGCTGATTTTCAGAGAAAGCACGAGACTACAGGAGTTTTTAAGCTACCGAGAAGTAGCTTACAATTTATCATAAAAGACAAAATACTGACGAAGATTTTTACTTCATTGTGAGTTGGGGCAGATGGATTAGTGACCTCTAAAATAGGAATACTGTGTCTACAAGTTTTGTTTATGGTTGCATGTTCGCTCCTTGCAGTTGTACACTGAACACACAACTGCTGTGTGCGTGCTGTTTCTGTTCCAAGGGAAGTTATTATGTTATATTTATAATTATTATATTTCTTCTGGTTTCCCAAACATTGTTCAGAGTTGCTTTTATATTTGCTGGGAAAACAGAATTAGTTTTTGTTACCAATGTTGTTTTGACGCTGCATAAATATGGAATTAGAGAATATACAGAATGTATTTTTTGATGATGTTTTGAGGAAAAATAAGTCATAGGTCTGAAAATTATTGCTTCAACAGTTCTATTCGTTAATATCCAATTTTATTTTATTTTGGCACACATCCCTCCCCTTTGTATGAAACAAGTTGTGTATCTGAGGGTTAAGAGAGGGTTTCCAGTGTTCATGTGCCAGGGGGCAGAAAAAAAAGTAGTCCTTCAAGGTGCAGCTCCTCTTCACACGCTCCTACCTAAAAACCTAAAAAATAAAAGATGACCAGTGGTTAAAATATTGATGCAGTAATGGCTTGACAGATTTCAGTAAATTAAGCATACTCGCCTTCATCGTCCGAATCGAAGCCAAAGAGCGCAGAGCAGGTGTTGAGCGCTCGGTGTTTCTGTAATTCCTCTAAGCTGCCGAAGGAGGACAGACATTTGTCACAGCGATGTCGGACCTTCTGCTTGAGGACTACTTCCTCCACTGGCTGCTCCTCTTCTGGGACCGGCTCTTTCTTCTTCTTATGACTCCAAGTGACATATTTCTTGGGAGCGGGCTCGTCGACGGACCTCCTCTTTGGCATCGAGAGCAGCGATTCGTCCAGGTAGGTGGAGGGCGGCGGCCGGATGAATGGGGCTTTGACAAAAGTGGCGTAGACGGGATCCTCGGGCTTGAAGGTTTTGTGCTCGGTGATGTGTGGCTCTCCTAGTTTCTGCTGGACTCCCTCGGATATGGTCGACATATCCTCGACATCTCGGACGTTTAAGGGGTCCAACTCCATGGCCGGTCGTTTCCGACACCTCTTTGTTGGATTGGTTGAATTTCTTGGGACATTCTCACATCCATTGACGGTAGTTTTGCTGTTATTGGTCTGCTGATGATCGCCAGTTCTCTCCGAACAATTATCAGATTTAGACGGAGCGTCTGGGACGTTTACTTCACAAGCCCGCTCCTCAGTTCCACTCCTTTCCCTGAGATCCTCAAGATGAGAGGCCTCACCATCTGGAGTGGGACTCTCCCTCTGGCCCTTTTTATTCTGCAGCCACATCTCCTCGACCTTCACTCTCTGCTTCCACGGCGCCTCGGCACTTTCCGTGATCTGTCTGTTGGCTCCCAACTCGAGCTCGTCTTTCTGCGGCGCCGGGATGTAGTGTCTCCATTCGTGGTCATAGAGACCAATAAGACTCGAGAAAAGCTTCTCACAGTTTGCAAAGGAACACTGAGGTCTGAACGGCTGGTGGGTGCTGACGTGGTCCTTCGCTTCCTGCTGCGTCAGGAAGCGCTGGTTGCACTCCAGATGGTAGCAGAAGTTGGGCAGAGGAGTGTCGTGGAGCTTCATGTGGTCTTTGTACTGTTGAAGGAACTGGATCTGCCTGTTGCAGAAGACACACTTCTTTAGAGCAAAGTTTAAAGAACCTTTAACAAACTCTAATAATACAAATACTGACTTCTTTTCAATGTTTGAAGTATAATCGTGAAAGAAAGAAAGAAAAAAAAAAAAAGAAATTACATTTATGTCCAACAATATTATTATAACTATTGTCTATAGTTTGCACGTTACAGCAAAAACATTTCCACACGTATTATGGGCTGGTACTAATTTACAAGCAAGTCTGCGATACTTTAAGTGCTTCTTACCTGAGGCAGAGGGTGCACTTGCGCTTGGCCCAAACAAAAATCTTCTCCAGCACATGCTCATCATTAATATGGCATTTGATAGAGTGCTTTATCAGTGTGGTGCTGAGCCTCAAGAATACTCTGTCACAGGACACCGATGGGCACAGGTGATACGTGATGTCCACACCGTAGCCATTTTCTCCTGCGGGCGTCTCCAGCGCTTCTCCTTCCACGTCTCTTTCTCCCTCCTTCTCCGTCGCAGATGGGTTTCTTACAGTCACCAGTCCATCTTGAATGACTACCTGCTCGTCCTTGAAGTCTGCCTGCTTGAACACATTTGCGTCGGGGTTTTTGCATTTTTTGTGAAGCACAGCTGTCTTTTTGAGGAGGGTGCGGAGGTTCCTGATGATCCGTTCTTCCCTCTTGAGGCTTGACACTTTACTTTTGCTTCTGGGTTTGTGTTCACGTGGTTCATGGTCATCACAAATGGAAGTCCGATTTTCATCCTGAGGCTTGCACTGATTTTCTGTATTTTCTATTGTTCCATTAGCAGCGGGAGTGTCCTCGGTGTGTGGCTCATTGTCAGAGGGTTTCTGCTTGGACATTGTGTCGATGTGATCCAGAACATGTTTTTTGGCAAAAGGGAGCTGTTTAAAGCGTTTTCCACAGAGTATGCATCTTAGTTTTCTATTCTTCAGGTGTGAGAGCGCATGCCTCATCACGTTCAAGCCCTTGTAGTCTTTGCGGCATAAGCTGCAGTGGTGCGTCAAATGGGCGTATTGTTGAGTGCGGAGAAGTCTGTCCCTCCACGTTCTCTCGATTTTCACCTGGAAAAAAGACAACAAGCAGGTGCAATCAGCGCCAGAAGTTCAAAATCAGCAGAATATCAAGTACATTTCTAGAAAAAAAAATAAAAAATAGTCATAGTTAAACCCCCTGCAGATCTTCCTTCTGTGCTTACAATTGTATATCTGCAGACACACTGATCCCTCTGCAGTAGTTTATTCAAAGCAAAACGCTACTAATACAATGTTACATAAACAAGTAGAAAAAGTACAGAAGACTTTCTTTTTTTTTTATATATATATATATATATACTTGTGCCTAGTAGATTGTAAAATTCCTCTTAAGGTAATTAAAGAATAATCACTGACCTTAGTGTTGGGGGGTTCTGTTTCCACCGCTGCTTCGAGCTCCTGCTCTGCGTTGCCATTGAGCTCATCAGATGCTGTGGATTCTGCAGGTTGCGATTTCTCACTGTCAAGCATTTTGGATTTGAGGGAGTAACTGTGCAACAGTTCTATTGGACAATCCAGTAACTCTAAGAGTGGACCATCAAGCTCAGGATTAGCTTCAACAGCGGGAATAACAGCTTCAAGATCCATCGGAGGACCTTCACAAAGCCTGGACCCTGACTGTGTCTGAGACTCCTCAGTAGCTTCCTCATTTTCCCTCTCAAGGTCATTCATCTGCTCAGGTTGACCCTCCCTCCGTTCATTATTCTTCTCAAATTCATTCTCCAGGTGAGGCATTTCCTGCTCTATGTCTTCTGGGTCACTTTTCTCCTCAGAACCGGACTCCTCCCCGGGGAGGATTATTACATTATCAGGGAAAGACAGTTCCAATTTTAGTAAAGACTTGGGCTTTCGTCCCCGTTTTTTCCCTTTAACTTTGACCTTATTCTCTTTAACCATCTGTACCTGGTCCAGCCTCGGAAGACCCTGCAACCATCTTTTCTTCCGACCTTTCCTTTTCAAAATTTGGCTCTTAACACACCTAGACAAGTATTCTCTTTTGCGGTTTAGAGGGAGCTTTACGGAGGCCGAATTTTCCAAGTTGGTGTGATTGCGTCTGAGCGAGTACACAGGCTTGTTACCCAAAGCGGTGGATTTAAGATTGTATTTGATTTCTGGATCATCACCATGGTCAACTTCATCATCAGACATGGATTTTCTCCTTCGCAGCCGCCTCCTCCATTTCTTCATCTTCAGAGGAGAATTATCCGGTGATGGTGCAACACACTTTCTGTCCTCTTCTTCCTTAGTTTGCTGCTCTGGAAGGTCTTGGTTCAGTGCAGCTTCAGTGCAGTGACATGGATTGAAACCTTGAGTGCATGAGTCATCCACACAGTTATTTGTTAATGGCTCTTCACTAGAGTCCTTCTCCTCCTCCTCCTCCTCCTCCTTCATGTCAATGAGAACAGCAGCCTTCATGACTTTATCACTCATCAACTCCAAGCAATGAGTCCTGAGTGTCAGGAGGTTCCAAAATTCAGGATCAAAACACAGGCGCTCCTTGAGCATCTGGAAAACAGGTATAAAAAAAAAACATAGTCGTAACCAATGGTAATCCAAAATGACATCATATCAAGTTGAACATGTACATCTTTTCACTGTCTCCAACCTGCAGAATATGGAAGCGAACGCTGGTCCGGACAAGGTCGCTGTGGGGATGCTGCTCCTGGTCAGGATGCATGTAAAGCAGGCAGACGGTTCGGTACGCCTCCAGGCTTCGTTCCTGGCAGAAGACGAGCAGGGCGCACGCTCGGCAGATCTCCAGGTCATGAGGCAGCAGGAAGGCGATGGTCTTGCAGACCAGTGACCGGGTTACAGTGTCGGCCTGCATGTCACACAGCTGCAAGGCCCTCGCACAAAGCTCCACGCAGACCTGGACTCCTTCACCACCCAGCTATTCAAAAGGAAATAAACATCAGGGCATAACATTGGGTAGAATAGTAAATAGGAGAACCAAATGACTAGAGCCAAGACTAAAAAAAAAAAAAAAAAACTTACATTTTAATTGCACAAGTCTGCACCACTTACATACATGTTTTTATATATATATTTTTTTTTTTTAATAGAAAGACTAGAATATTTATTAGAATATTAAGCAAACACCAAGTTCTCGTTTCAAGTTTGTCTTCTAAATAAAATTAGTGGACTCATCACAACAGGTTAAAGCTTTGTTTTCTGGAGAGAGTTTATGATGGCAAAGCGGTGTGCTTCAAACAGTGTTGTACAGTGTACAAAAAATGATGCCGTGACGACAGTCTCACCTCTGCAGTGACCAGTTTGATGAAGGGGAAGATGGCTCTGACATTGGTAGCAGAGGAAGCCAGCTGTAAGCACTCTGCCAGGAAGCCTTGTCTGGACGGATGGGCCCGAAGGTGCAACCGGCTCCAGATGAACACCAGGTCCCTGCAAGAAGGAACAGAATGACAAGTTAAATGCTCAGCTATATATTGATTGAGCAACAACTATAATCATCGTAAGTCAATAAGGAAAGGGGCACTGAACCAAATTTATGAAATAATATAACGTAACGCGTGTACGTTCATGTCAACAATTGCCCTAATTGATATATTCATGGTTATGCACTCAATATATAGGGCCTGCATGAAGCTGAAGAGACATTTCAATGTCACGTTAATGTCATGCTCAGCGGATTAAGAAAGTATTCAGACCCCTTCACTTTTGGCACTCTTTACTGTTTTGTAGATTTTATTTTTAAAAGGACAAAATATTTGTTAACATATATTTATGCTATTGAAAATCTAAAGTATAATCTCTCATTTACAAAAGTATTCTATACCCTTTGCAGTGGCACACCAAACTGTGATCAGGTACATTCTGTTTCATTTCATTTTCCTTGAGTTGTGTCTAGAACTTGACTAGAGTCCACAAGTGGCAAATTGAATGGGCTGGACATACTTTTAAAAAGGGACATAACTTTGCATACAAGGTCCCACAATTCACACAGTATTTCAGTCATGTCAGGACAAAAACCAAGTCATGAACTCCAAGGAACTCTGTAGACCTAAAACGCAGATCAGGGTTATGATATAAAACCATTTCTAAAGATTTGAGTGCTCCCAGGAGCACAATAGTTTCACTAGTTGTGAAATGCAAGATATCTGGAACTAGACGGACTCTCCTCTTTCTTTTCAGATTTCTAGAGTTGACTGTGGAGTCACAGTGGGTGCCTGAGCAAGAGAGGCCATGGTCCGAGAGGTAAACAGGAACCTGACTGTCTGTCTAAGAGAGTTTCAGAAGATGGTAGAACCTGCCACAAGGACGACTACTTCAGCAGCCCTCCATCAACGATGGCAGAGTAGCTGGCCAGAAGCTACTGTTCTGTAATAAAAGGCATGTAGCAGCCTGTTTGCCAAATGGCATTTAACTGACACTGAGAGAATGAGGTAAAAGATTCTCTGATCTAATGAGACAGGACTTGTCTGGCGGACACCAAGCTCTGGTCATAACCTGTGTAATACCATCACCATGGTGGAGCATGGTGTCGGCAGCATCGGTTCTCTGGGAGAGTTTTTCAGTAGCTGGGACAGGGAAACTGCTCAGGTTTGAGGGAAGGATGAATGCAGCAAAATACAGAGAGGTCCTTTAAGAAAACCAGCTCCGGGATGCAGCACCAGAGACCGGTTCACCTCGTTCACCTCTCAGAACGTCAATGACCAGAAGCACACAACCAAGATGACGCTGGAGTGGTTTCAGTACATGTATGACTGTGCTTGAGTGTCACAGTCAAAGCACAGACCCAATAAAACATCTGTGAAGAGACAGTTCAAAATCACTTCCCATCCAATGTGACCGAGGTCAAGAGGATCTGACATGAAGAACAGGGTCAACTGCCCAAATCCAGATGTGCAAAGCCTGTAGAGGCCTACCCAGGAAGACTGGAAGCTCGAATTGCTGCCAAAGGAGCTTCTATAAAGTGTTGAATAGGGTCTGGATTAGATATTTCCGTTTTTGTTGAAAATTTGCAAATAAAAAAAATGTAAGAGTATGTTTTGTATTTTCTCATTATGGATTATTGAGTTTGGAGTGATGCTTGAAAATGTTTTTTTTTAGTTTTTTTTTTAATCCTCTTCAAATTCAATCGGCAACACGAAGTGTGCAATGGAGTGAAAGAGTCTGAATGCTGGCGTACTTACCAGATGTAGTACATGTCTCCGTTGTGGAGCTGCTGGGTGAGGAAAGCTTTGCAAAGCGACAACAACAGCTCATCTTTTTCAACACTCTCTGTGTTGCAGATTATCTCCACTGCGTTACGGCCATCAATCTCTGCCATCTGAGGAAGAAGATATATACATTATAACATTATTTTCAAAAATACAGCAGTTTACTGACATGTATTACAATCAATGTATGGCACACACTGTTCAATTGGCTGATATTACAGGCTTGATTCACCCAAATAAAAGTTTTATTGAATTCTGTTTATATTTTGGAATCCATTTTTTAAAATGCCCCTTTTTATAATAATGCTTGGAGTTTTAATAACTTGCATGATTATACATTTTGGGGGTTGATTTATGCATGTTGTAGTCCAACAAAGAACACAGGATTTTACTGTTTTTTTCATCCATCTCCACTATTTAAACAGGCAAATACGTTCAAGAAAAAAGCCCAACAGTGTCTAATGTCACAAATGCTTTACGCTTTGCTCGTGCTGCTCTTCATCTCTTACCTCCTTGTGAAGGTTTTCATGCAGCGAGGCCTTGTAGAGGCAAGTCAGGTAGGCCTGGTGGAAGTACAGATGCTTTCCAGCCTCACGGTTTTCCAGGCAGTTTTTAGACAGGGCCATGGCCTCCCGCATTCGTTCACAGGCTTGCAGATATCGAACCCGCAGCTCCAAGAATATCGGCAATTCTGAGCTCAAGTAGTCCTCAACTGTACAGAGTAAACCAACAGCCAACATAACCTTGTAGTTAATCATAGGTCAACAAAGCCAGAATCACATTTGTCCACTCTAGCGGCCTTTATTCAGAATAACTCGATATAAATCAGGGGATGCTTGACTTTCTCCAGCTAGCAGTTTGGAATGACAGTGTGATTGATGGTGCTTAATGATTGATAGGTGAGAACACCTGTCACACCTCCCATCAATGGCAACTGCTGCCCCACAGAGCTGCGTGCCCTCACCTCTCCTCTTCTGTCTGTACCTGTCCCCTGAGTGTCCTATCATCTGTGAGTCTGGTTATAGGACTGGAGTGCCCTACTTGACAGTGTAGTGTTCTCTGTGTGGATGACGTATTTTCTAATGAATACGATTATGAACCTACCATCATTTGTTGCCAAATCTGCCTCTTTTAGGATTCCTTGCAGCACTGGATTTTCCCATGGGCCTCCTGCTTTGATAATCTGCTTCACATGCTGAAGGTAGATGTTCCTGTGCCTCAGGAGTCGAGAGTGGCATGCCTGCAAAGGAGACGTTCATTTCAAAGTTTTAAGATGCACTGGACCATAATTGCCCACAAACAGCGATCAAATGTATAACTGCTAGAGTAGTACTGCAGCTGGGTCTTCTGAAAGTGTGTTGTGTGAAGATAAGTGGGTCAGTTTTTGTCACCTGAAAAGAGTCAAGGATGTTTTTTAAAGGCTCTTCCATGAATTCTTCCTTGCTGAAAAAGAGCATCAGTTCGAAGAAGCTCCTGCAAGACAATGAGAGGGACATTAGTTTGACAAAAAAAACATCAGTGAGTGAAACAACAGCTTACTAAAAAGGTTCCACACATGAAGCCCCGTGGATTGTAATTTCCATACCAGTGCTACTGTCAAATCAAACAGCTTATTAAGAGGATCGAAAAGGTCTTGGACATATCATGCTTTCTGGGAACAATTCCTAAAATAAAAGTGCACAATACAATATGCTTGTTTATCAATACAAAAAAATGTATAGGTAACATATATATATATATATATATATATATATAAAACGCTTCAAAGTATCAAACTACGTACAAGGCCAGACTGCTGAGAACATAGTAAATGTGCTGACAGTCATCAGGGAAGGCAGTTGTGGCTTTGGTAAAATGGCAGAGCGCAGTCCGCAGCAACTTCAGCTGAGGGAGAGGAACCTGCCATTGTCCCGTGTACTCCTCAACCAACTGTAAAACACCACAAAAACATCAACATATTTGGTGATTTAGATACATGGTGACAGTCAATCTTATGTTGTCTTATGACCAAACACACCACCACCAGGACGACATGTCCCTTAATGTGGGATCAATAAAGTCCATCCATCTCTCTCTAACTATGAGAGAAAATGCATTACCATAGATAGATAGATGTATAGATAGATAGATGTATATAGATAGATAGACAGATAGATAGATAGATAGATAGATAGATAGATAGATAGATAGATAGATAGATAGATGCATATATAGGTAGGTAGGTAGGTATATACTTTCTTAATCCCAGAGGGGAAATTTTTTCGATAGATAGATGTATAGATAGATAGATAGATAGATAGATAGATAGATAGATAGATGTATAGATAGATAGATGTATAGATAGATAGATAAATGTATAGATGTACAGATAGATAGATAGATGTATAGATGTATAGATGTATAGATAGATAGATAGATAGATAGATGTATAGATAGATGTATAGATGTATATAGATAGATAGATAGATAGATAGATAGATAGATAGATAGATGTATCCTAATCTGGCAGTTCATTTCATGTATTAATATGTGAGATGAGAACATGCTGTATGTCTCTTCCCCAAAACCTTGGTTCACCTCATACTGTTAATTAGCTTAGCCTAACTGACTCGCTATAAAGCTTAAGTATTGTCAAATGACAGGCATAAAACACGGGCACTACGTGCAGTCACTTTGTCCGGAGCCCAGTTTGTGTGCATAAAAAAAAGAAAATGGTAACCCCTTTCTGCTGTGTTACTGATGGGCTCCGCCGCCGTGTTAGCTACATAAGTGCATAAATACAGCCAGTCCGGCGGCTAACGTTAGCTAGCGGAGCTAGCAGCATTAGCAATAAACAAACGCCGACTTGGTATCTCGCCAAAGAAAATGGATCTCGCATACCTCACAAAACTCAGAGCAGTACTCTTTGCTGTTCAGAGACGACTCGTCGCTGCAGTGTCTACGACACAATGTGTCCAGGGCTAATTCAAGCCTGTCTGTTTCCAAATCACTCTCGTTGTCCGCCATACTGTCTGCTGCATCCAGCGCATACTCACAGCTGCCAGGTTTGGAAGACGGCATCCTCCAAACCCCCTACGGCAGGAAACCACCAACCTGGCAACCGCGCAATCACAAAGGCTTTCGAGGCTTGTTTAAAGACGTATTGTCTCTATGGCGACCGTGACTTCTTCAGAAGGCGGTGCTCTCTTCCCCCCCCCCCCCCCCTCCCTCCCCCTTGTGATTGGGAAATATTGTAAATGACGTCAAAACAAGAGTGATGCGTGACCTCAGCCAGTGGCTTGTGACGTCTTGCAGCGTCCAGTGCATCTCCTTTATTTATTCGCGTGTTACTACAAATCTTGTTGTGTTTTCCACAACGCGGTCTTTAAGACGGTTGTCTCTGGAGAGAATTACTTTTCTTGTTTGAGTATTCAAAACTATGGATTTAGGACTGGAGTGTTAAATTAGTCTTTGGTTGGAGGAAAGGAAATCTTAAGAGGAAAAAGTTGTTTTAAAGGTACATTGTATGCAGCTTGTACCCCCATCTCAGAGGCAAATATTTCACACATTGCTCCACTGAATTCTTAGTCACTGAATTCTTATTGTTCCTCAAGGAATTATTATTCCGCGTTATTATTATACTCCGTAAACGACTGCATTTTTGGAGGCTTTAACATACTCAAAAACTCATGAAACTTGGTACACCTGTCTCTCCCGGCAAAAAAAATAACGTCGTCTTTTAGTGGAGTCGCGAGTGGGCGTGGCCAAATGGCTATCGCCCCCTAAAGAGATGCCCCGGAGGCTACATTTACCTACATGCACGAAATTCGGCGGACGTGTATCACACAAGAGATGTACAAAAAAGTTCCAATGCACCATTACGTCAACTCAACAGGAAGTCCGCCATTTGGCGATCCACACATGTTGTACTTCTCTTACAGATTTTGTCGGACCAACTTCAAATTTATTCTGTGCACTCTTAACATGTTTGGAATTAAAAGTTATCAAAAGAATTTGTTTTCATCGATCGTTGTGCCCGTGGCGTGGTGGCCAAAAAGTGACCCAAAAGTCATACTATAGCATGTCGTCCAAAAAGCGACCCAAAAATGACTTTTGGGTCAATTTTTGCTATGGTAGGACTTTTTTTTCATAATTTGGACAACATGCTGTAGTATGATTTTTTTTTTTTTAAGTCACGACAAAGGGGAGGGAGCTTGAACTCCAAAACTTCATGCTGTGAGGTAACAGTGCTAACCACTGCACCACCAATCTTCCCAGGAGACAGTATGCATTGTGACAAATCTTTGGCTCACTGCAAGCTATAACTCCACCGTCCACAAACATTCATTTAAATGCGACCAAAATTGCCGCAGACATTGTTATACATGTTTTCAAGGGGGACTTCATTGCTATTAAATATCTTCCTGTAATGTGTAGTGTACGCAGAACTTTTTCAATTTCTCCAAACGCTTCAACTTCACTAAAAGTTGAATCATCATCAACAGGCCGAGGTGGAATTTGAACCGTTGATAGCAACCTTGGTGAAGTAGAATCTTTTACCTGTTGAGTTAACCAGACTGTTGGTTGAATCACTGGAAAGCTCTGAGTGAACTGCGTGAAATACTTTCTCCGCCGCGATTCCTTCTTCTGTGCTCAAGATGGTCCAGCGATCTATGATGCTGCTTCAGAGCTGGAAATGACCTCATGAGGACGCAGGTTTGATCCCTGCTCAAGGTAATCCACACAGTTCATGGAGGGTGATTCCCCATAAGGGTAAACCACACGGTTTATGGACTGTGAGTCATCCTAAGGGTAAGCCACACATTTTTGGGTTGCAGGTTTGTGTTGTAAATGCACTCATACTAACACCAAACCAAAATTTGACAATAATACAAAACCGAATATAAAAATCAATAAAAAAAATTCAAGGTTGAGTGTAAATCTTGGATTTCTGTCCAAACTACCACAAACTTTATCCCCCGAAATCCCATTAATACATTTTATCATATTTCGGACAACATGCTATAGTATGACACAGTGGTCCTGTGGTTAGAGCAGTTGCCTCAGTGAGAAGTAACTGGATTCGATCCCCACTTGAAGCATGCATGTCATGTCAGAAAAAGGTCATATTCCAAAAAGTGATAAAAAAGTCATACTATAGTATGTCATCCAAAAAGTGACCCAAATGTTATTTTTGTATATAGTATAGCCAGTGCGATGCGGCTAAGTTTGATGTTTCGCCGTGACACAGGAAGTTGATGTTTAAGGTCAAACGATGCTCCAAACCTCACCAAACTTTGCACATGCGTCAGCCACCAACTTTCATGAGTTTTTGAAGGTGTTAAAGCCGCCAAAAAAAGGCAATTTCTTTTTAAGAAGAATAAGGAACGAGATCGATAAAAAAAAAAAAAAATGAAACTGCAAGCGAGAATATGCGGACCCTCACGTGCTGCACGTCGGGGAGCCGGCGGCCCGCATATCACTGCTTGCAGTTTTAATTATTCGTTACTTTTCAGATTACAATTTTTCATTCCACTCCTGTCCAGTGAAAACAATCTACTGTACCTTTTGATTTTGAATTAGAATGTTTCTGATAAACTGAGGAATTAAATGTCACCTTATGAGTTGGATCAAATTCTGCTACTTCTTAAATAAGCAATTTTAAAATTGATTTTGGATTAGCTGGAAAACATTGTGACAAAGCTGAAAACAACAGATTTTTATGCTTGTTGACTTTTTAGAGATACGTAGTTCTCACAGGACAGCGACACTAAAAACATCACATAGATTAAACTAACCAACAAAATATAACCACACAAAATATAAAGTAGTTAAAGGGAGCATGACATGAATTTCACTGATAATACTTACATAACCTACTTATAAACTGTTCAATCCAGGTGGTATCAATAATTGTACTCAAGCAAAGGACCTGAATACTTCTTGCAATCAGCAATCAGAGATTTATTATTTACAGCTGCGTGTTTTATAATGTGACAGTTTAAAGTTACATGAAAGAGACATCTTGGTTTTAGTTTTCCATTTGAAAACAATCCCCAATTGAGTTGTTTTAACATAAAGGTAAATGTCTCTTAAATTACTAACCAGTACAAGAAGTATGTCAGGTAACATCAACATGGACACACACAGCATGACTGGGCTGTGCACAGTCTCCCTGAACTTTACTGGTGAAGGAGTGGATTCGGGGCAAACAAGCTGTATCAGTGGAAGCACTTTGCCGTGTTCCCCTGCACAACATCAGTGACTTCAACTAGAGCCAGGAATTTCACACCACACTACAGTATTTGAATATGGTCCTCATATGGTCATCACCTCATTAACATTATAGAACAGAGTATAAATATAAAAATGTAAAAAAAAAAAAAAAAAAGATATGCGAGTTTGAAAACTGTTAAGAGTGAATTTTTGTTTATTTTTTTTTTTTTTTGCAATACCTCCTCTGTGTTTTTCAGAAGCAAATATATATTTTCCATGAGCATTTCAAGACAGAGAGGACATGCACACTAATATTTGTTTTTTATTACTTTTATTTGTTTAATCGATGAGGCTAAATGGACAATGTCATATTTCCAGATTCAGGAACCTCTGTTGAAGCTGTGAAAGAGTGTGACGCAGTTAATCACAACCCAATGGCAAGTCGGAGGCCTTTCTGGCAGCCACAAAGGGGCAGCATCACACTAGAACATGGAACATATCCTGACTTATTCACATTAAACAGTGGGACATAGTCTGATACTTAAAGTTTAATTTACGTATGCAGCTTATCAGTGGGTTATCATTTCTGTTACTGCTGTGCATACATACAGGCGAAATGCTGATAATCTCTCTTCTTCTCACTTATTTGCCAAATCTTAAGGTATAGAATAACTTAGAGAAGAACAGGAATATCATTTCTGCTGTGGACCTTTTAATATTGATTATTTAGACAGTGAAAGACAAAGGGAGAAACAATACACTGGACATACTGTCAGAGACGTATGTAAGTATATGACACACCTTATATCATCTCACTGACATACAGTAGAATCTCACACCTGACTCATCTGCAGTATTTCCATTTACATCATGTGCCCTCTTGAAGGCATGTAAAGAAATAATAGTTAAATTCCCAGTATCTGAGTGGGAGTAATGTAATGAAATGAGGATTTCTCCATCAGTGACTCTCACATTCATTAACCTGATGCTGGCTATAAAGTGGGAGTGAAGCAGGATGGGGTGTTTAATGGCTCCAGGAAAAACAAGAATAAATAAATCAATACCTTAAGAAATTACAGAAATTACCATAAAAGCTTGTGCAAAAATATCAATTAAAGTGTCTGAGTCTTGTATAACTTGTAACCCAAAACCACTGAACCTTCTCCAAAAGCTAACAATTTAAAGTGAAAGTGAAACTACATTTTTATATTGGTCCTGTTTCAGAATGTGTCAGAAACAGTATGACGTGACCCTCCATCATAAAATGATTTCTTAATACTGACTACATTTATATCTGTTAATCCTAAATGTTCTAACCGTGGTAAAGTTGGGCGTTCTGAAGTTCATGTATTTCCACTTTCAGATTGTCAAACAAATTAAGCCAGTACCTTTACCATTACCTAACAAGAAGCCTGAACCTTTTACAAATGTACACTACATTTTACATTTGTTGGAATGTATAGCGGTGCTGACTAGACACCATTTTCAACGACTAGTTCTGATGACAGTCATTGTGACAGTCAGATAAAAGTGACCCATTGTTACATCATGGCCACATAACAAATTGGTATGTTGTATTTTACACATGTTCGGTACTTTTGCCTACAGCGTGAACTCGACAGAAGGGAGGTCATTAGATGGAACAGACATAATGGTCAGCTATTTCAGGACCCTTAAATGGGGCTGATCACTAATGCTCAGAACCCAGACCTCAAAAAGGTCAGCGATGGCCCATTTGCTGAAAACTAACATGTCAGTGTCCCTTCACACACACCAATTAACATCAAGGAGATCTCGGGCTGCTCTATTAATAGCAGGACATGGATTCCAACGTGGAACTTTGCTGCAAAGCTCATTAGTGAGCTGCGGCCATTTAGGCTGTTGAAGTGGCCGATGGAGTCTGGAAATGGGTGTCAATCCTTTTCCCTCTGAGATTATTCTTTCTCATGCACGCTGAGTCAGTATTCAGTCAGCATTCTCTGCTTCCAAGTGACGAGCTTTGTTCCCTCTCTGTTCTCCATGGTGCATGGGTTTGATCATGCATGATGAACCATCACAGATAATGGCTGCACCGAACAAGTCTTTGGAAGGCTTTTTTGAAGTCTTCATTAAAGATGGTGTAGATGAGAGGGTTGATCAGAGAGTTAATGTAACCCAACCATGTCAAAAAGTCAGCCATTTCCATTGAGGTACTGCAAGAACCGCAGGTGTTGACGATCACTTCCTTGACAAAAAATGGCAACCAACAGATGACGAAGGCCCCTATTATCAGTCCCAGCGTGGATGCCGCTTTGCGCTCCCGTGAGCCTGAGATCCGGGGTCCTTGGTAGAACTGGCTCCGACGTGACTCACTACGTGACTCTTGTCGGCGTGACTCTAACCGCTGTGACTTGCACCGCATAGCCTTCACGGAGACGCGCACCCGTTCACGTGGAGGTTCCTCAGTTGAGGGTTCAGAGAAAGACTTCTCTGGTGGGCTAACAGGCTCTGGACTATGAGGCCCACTATCGATATCGGCATCTCCAGCAGGGCAGGACGAAGGGATCATGCTCCCATTGGTCATGCATGAGTGACGGCTAGCCCGGCTGGCTTCCCTGCGCATATAGAGGGTCTGAGCAGCCTTGTAGATTTTATAGTAGAGGATGAGGATGAGCAGCAGGGGAATGTAAAATGCCCCTAGTGTGGAATAAAGGGTGAAGGCCATGTGATGATGCATGATGATGCACTGGTCCTTATGTTCTGCATCCCCGCTGAAGTGCCGCCACACTAGAGGAGGAAGCGAGATGAGGATGGACAAGAGCCACACCACTGCCACCATCGCACCGGCCCGGGCCCCAGTGCGCTTACGAGAGTACTCCACCGCATCAGTAATGGCTCTGTAGCGGTCAATGGCAATGGCGGCGAGGTGCAGGATGGAGCATGTGCAACACGTGATATCCACACTCAACCACATGGTACACACCACCTGACCCATTTCCCAGTGCTCTTTCTGGATGTAAATGATACTGAATGGCATGACCAGCACAGCCACCAGCAGATCGGTCACTGCCAGCGAGCAGATGAGGTAGTTGGCTGGGTGGTGCAACTTGCGAGTGACCGCAATAGCTGTGATCACCAGGCAGTTGAAGAAAGTAGTCAGAATGGCCACCACAGACAGGGTTAGGGAAAGCAGGATTTTACTGGGAGGTTTAGTGGTCTCAAGTGGGTCATAACTGCTGTTGCTTGTGGAAAAAACCCCTTCAGTGTAATTGAGGAAATCCATTCTGCAAGCACAATGGAAAGAGAGATGTGCATTAGACATCAGCGGAAGGTTTATTTAAAAAAAAAAAAAAAATTCACAGAAGACACATAATTTAGAGTTCATTTTGTGGCTGTTGTTACTTGATGTTATAGTCCGGTCATATGGAATTTAAAGGTTTGGTTATGAAGTGTTTTGAAATTTGCTTGTTGCAAGAAATGTATTATTTTTCCACCTCTTCTATTTTCTTACAAAATTCACAGCCATTGATTTCTGCACTTCAGAATGTCAAAGTGGATGAAAAGACTCTTTTCATTCAAACATGTGCCTTTCGACTGTTCAAGGTCTTGAAACATTACGTTGTTGACAAAACTTAGAAAATCCTGTCTTGAAGAAAAAAGTTTGCCAAAAACCCTTCATAGTAATCCAGTCCTACCTGTCTCGGCTCAGCTGTCTTGCATCCAGTTGGTTCAATTTGCAGCACATAGTCTGCTCTGATCGGTCCTGTCTGCCTGCTCTGCCATCACATCACCTCTGTCACTCATCAACACCTGGGAAAGGGCGAGAGTGAGAGGGAAAAAGATGGAGAAATTGTGTGAGAGAGAGAGAGAGAGAGAGAGAGAGAGAGAGAGAGAGAGAGAGAGAGAGAAAAATAGGGAAGAGAAACATGAATACAACTTTGAGTTGAAAAAAAAGAAAGTAAAAGATGGAGCCTAGGACAGCTACACTTACACAACAGGAAAAGCCTTGCAGATGCAGTGAACTGATTTCCAAAGGCTTATATGTGGGTTGGCATTCGATACATTTAATTCATGTGAAATGTTTTCTCAGATTATGGACCCGTGGGAGTATTTATCAATGTCACTACTGTATGTTTAATTATTGTACAAAGTAATTGAGTTCATTACATTATTAATGTGATGAACATTAATTCATTACATTATTAATGTGATGAACCAGAGGATTGTCTATATGCTTTCAGAGGCTTCTCACTTTTGATAAGATTAAAATTCTGTGAAAAAATGAAATTACTGGCATGAGCACAGTTTAAATCACAGAACATCAGACATTCGATATCTGCAGCTTCGATCCCCCCCAAAAAATAACAATTTGCTGTTGTTTCATATGATGATAGTGGTCGAACAGTCAAGTCAGCAACAGCCATCATGATTAAATCAAAACGCTCAGATATGACTGTCATTGCAGCTCTCCTTCACTCTCTGCATTGCTCAGTATCCTGAAGACATGAGAGTTGAAACTGTTGCTATAGTAACACAAGAAGTACAGTACTTTCACTTAATGTGGTGATCGAGCAGCCCAACCCTGACTGTCAGGTCTCTGGTGAGATCGTTCGATTCCCAGGCGGTCGGTCCGGGCCTCAGTGGGTGGGTGAGCACAGTGGCGAGGCTACGCGACAACTGAATGAGGACACTTAAGTTCACCTAACTCCAACATGTGGCAAAGTGCCTGCTAATATAATTTACCGTGAACAGAATGTGTTTTTCTTTTCTTTTTTTACTGCTGGACAACAGTTAACCCTGACTGGTATGATATTGTATCCCATG
This sequence comes from Brachyistius frenatus, assembly GCF_029030835.1. Classification (NCBI taxonomy): domain Eukaryota; kingdom Metazoa; phylum Chordata; class Actinopteri; family Embiotocidae; genus Brachyistius; species Brachyistius frenatus. The sequence continues at coordinate 900,634 of NW_027210626.1, forward strand.
AAAAAGAGCTCCAAGTAGCAACAGATGTAAAATCTAGGTGTTTATCACCATCACAATTATATAATATGTAAGTGAAATTCACCAAGAAAAGTGCAGAGGCATACGATGAGTATTGTTCCACTACTTCATTCAAGGTGTGGGCACCGGCCATCCCTTAGCCAGACTGAGTCACCCTGCTGATCTCCATTTAGCGGTTTTCTTGTGGAAGAGAAATCAAATGTCCTCTGGTTATAAAGCTGACACAAAGAACCCTTTGGATTATTATTTATTTAAAAAAAATATTCTATATATTTAAGTATTTTTGCTGTGCACCCAATTTGTAGGCGATACTTTCCCCAACTCAGTGCTGACAATGCCAGAGCTGTTGTTGAAAACAGCAGTTTTGGACTGTTAGGAAAGGTCTTATAATTGATTTCCAGGCTCAGTACAAGAAAATTGCTCCCTAAAATGAAGTTTTACCAAACACTTAGATAAATTTGGCACTTTGCTGAGGAGAGTCATTATGGTGCATTGGCGGAAAAATACATTTAAAACACAAATCTAATCCTGAACAAATTGCTTTGCTACTGTGAAGTGAAGCAATGAACTGTTTTTGTTTCTGCATAGCTATGATTTCAGTCTTTTCAGACAACAGATTGCCTTCCTGTGCGTTATGATGCAGTTCCACATTCCTTCCCATTTACCCTTGGATATGTTTGGGAGAAAACCCTAATAGTACTTAATATGCAGATTACTTTGGTGCAGATAGATGAATTATAATTACCGCTGCACTTCTGTGGCACTCAATGTCAATGCACTGATGCATTGTATTCTCAGTTGGGAATGTTCTGGATGTATATGTATGCCGTGATTGACAGCCTATCATTATGTGCAGCAAATAAATCATCTGCTTTTGTCTCAACATTGTTGAAAACACAGGCTTTCTGTTCAAGGCCATCTGAAGATAAGCTCCAGTTCACCAGCATGAATCTGGTCTTTTCGGATCTGCTTCACTGTGAACACTCAGAGTCTCTGCATGCATTCAGAAAACTGCTTAATCTACTGAACGATAGCCACAGTTTCAAAATTATACAGTAACTTTCCATTTTATTTTATTTGTTTAAATGTTGCTATAGCTTCACTCTTCACTATTTATCTACTCATTATGGTTGTGATAAGATGAATGACCCACCAGCAGTGCTAAGTAACTTTTAATGAGCTCTATATTCTCTGATATTAGCAGATTTACTACACACATTCTCTAAAATGAACAATTTGAGCTGCAAGGTTATTACTGTATATGTGACTGTAATATCAAGTTGCAGCAATATTGTGTGATTATACCTCTGCAGTCCACAAGCAACAGATTCAGGATGTGCTGATTACAGGGAGGCTGACAAAGCAGAAACATGGTAAAATACTCCCTCGACCTTCAGCGATGATGCCACAGATTTTAATTTAATCCATCCTTCACCAGTATCTGTCACACACATTAAAGCTCAAATGTTAAAGCGCTCACAAACCAGCAAATATATTTTGTGTATACACACATGCAAACATAATTTCTACAAGGAATATAAAAAAAACATGTCAATCCTTTGATACTTGATATCCTTTTTTTTCTCTGTTTCTGTTCTTACAAGAGAGAAGCTGCATCTTCCACGTATAGTACAATCCCCACGACACAAGCAGTTTGGCCCAGACAGGATGTCAAGCTGCCAAGAGTTGTTGTGAAGGAGGAGAGTTGTGAACAAGTGGATTGTGTGACTGACAGCTCTGCAAAGATGCTAAATAAATGACCAACTGCGGCACCATACGGGGCCACAGCAAATCTCATACATTTGCCAGCCTGTCTTTCTGTTTATCTGTTATAATCGGCTGTATTTATAGAATTTTAAGGTGGAGGTAAAGTTGGCAAAAAAAAATAACTGTTGAAATACTAGTATTATTGTTGTTGTTTGTTTTTACGTGGACCACATGTCATGACAAAGTGAAAGATTAATTTAAGCTTTCTGGGACAGAAAAACATCATAATGGCAAAGTAACACTAAATTGTATTTTCATTGAATAATAATGACGTAAAGGGCGGGTTGTCTGCTTGGACTAAACATTCTTCTTAATATTCCAGTGTTTGTAATTTAGCAGTTTATTATATATGATCACAGATTGACATATGAGAGTATTTTATGTAGATTAAAAACTGATAGCATGAGAACAGAGCTCCATATCAAGGGTTAATCAAAAAGTATTTTGGATAATGACAAGGGACTGTGCTGACTACCAAGATGTGTCAAATTTATTGACTCATACTTAATGACCTGCATTTCACAAATGGGTCATTATCATTATTCTGAGAGGGCTAAATTACTGTGATATCCATAGTCTCTGTTCTCCCTCACCGAGCTGTGTCCTCGTTTCCAGCATGATTGTATCACTTCACGAGTGTCACAGCTGGGGTTTCTCTGTACAAGCGGAAGCAAACCATGTCACCACCGGCTCCCTCTACCTGCTTCATGCAGATAGAAGTATTAGCTGGCAGGATCACCCCCCACAACTCCACCAACCCCACCCCTCCACCTCCCGAGGACTGGATTTGATGGAACTGGTTCAAGCGTTCACTAGTCGCAAACAGAGCAGCTGTAATAGAGTTGTTCTGGTTGTTTTCATTCTATTCTGCAGGTATAGTACGGTATTATTATTATTAGTCACTGGGTGTTCAGTGATGAAGATCACCTCCAAACTTGGTTTATGATACTTATAAAAATATACTACAGGGTATGATAATCTATGTAATACATTAACTCTGTCTCCCTGATCGAACAATCCAGAACATATAACTATGCAACCCAGTATCACGGCAAAGCGTGAAATTGACACACGTGGCCACGACAGCAAAATGTGAGCCATGCGTTGGGCTGTCTAGGCGTGAGTTACACATTTTCCAGGAGTGGACGAAAAATGAAACCTGCTGCATGCTTTGAACCATCTGATTTACAGCAATACAAAGCTACGAAGTCACATGGTTGGGGTTGATAAATAAACCCATGGTTAGACTTAGGGAAAAGTAACAGGGTTGAGCACGGGGGGGGGGGGGGTGGATGGGGTTAGTAAATAAACCCATGGTTGGGGTTGGTAAATAAACCCATGGTTGGGGTTGGTAAATACAGTAAACCCATGCTTGGGGTTAGTAAATAAACCCATGGTTGGGGTTGGTAAATAAACCCATGCTTGGGGTTAGTAAATAAATCCATGCTTAGGGTTCAGGAAATAATGCTACTCAGTAACAATGTAGTCACCTCCTGGATTTGAACCTCATCGTCCCGCATGGCAGTCTGTGACTAATGGGTTGAACTATAAAAACATTTTTCACTTCAAAAACCTAACCGCTCTGAACTCTCAGTGTACAGTATGTGCAGTGGTTGAGCAAAGTCTGTTTGTCCTTCTTGTCAGAATCTGAACATCTATCTTTTGTAGCCATTGTGCAGGTTAGTCAGAAGCAGCCGGGAATTTAATATTTAGAAACAAGCTTCACTGTTGAGCACTTTTAGACCAGGGCTGATATCTATACATTCTTGGACCTTAGTTTGAACTGACTGGTTTTAATGAAACCACATACACATACATACAAGTGTCTGAATGAATAAAACGTACAGTACGTACAGAAGGTGCTATCTGGCTTACAGGGCCAGGTTTGCTATGACATCTAAAACAAGAAAACACTGACAACTAAGCCCTAATGTGACTTCTATAAAGCAATTCTAAGCAGTGGTATTGATTTCCTTTCCTTTCATTGAGTAATGAGCCCACTAATCTCATTACAACTTTTACAACAAGTTATTGACAGAAATACCTTAACCAAACAACTTTCGTGCCACCGCTCATTCTCTGACAATTTTACGAGCGAGCACAAAAACTGTATGACGAGTTACAGCAATTACATGGTGTGAAACATCCCTCTGATTACACATTCAATATAATTAGGAAAGAGCATACGTCTACTGAGAAGTGAATTACAGAGACTCTCCAACCACAACACTCATTTGGAGCCACATCAACGAGACAGGATTAATGTGGCTCGACTGTAGCAATAAATGCCAAACAGTCAGAGTTTAAAATTTACAGGAGATTATGATCTGCATCTGTCAGCAACAGTTTCTTTTCGACTACATGCCTGACTGTTAGCATGGCTGAACTTCAGTCTGTAGTGTGAAAGTGCTGAATCAAAGCACATTGTCTATGGACACGCTAATCCACTTTTCGCCTTGGTCTAACTCCACACAGGATTTTAACATTTTTGACTTTGTGGCACAGCCATACATTTACACGGTACTGCCAAACATCCACACAAACCTTGTGTGCATCTGGGAGATGGTCACATTGTGAGGAGGCACTGGGCACACATGAAAATGTATTTTTTCTCAGCATCACTGAACATCCTGACAACACAAGTACCCAGTCCAAACAATCCTCTCTGTGTGTTCTCATCTACACCACCAGGCTACTGAGGGAAACGGCTAAGTGTGTCCTATTATACAGTAAACTAATGAAGCCCTTCTATAATTCCTACTTTCGCAAAGGTCATAATGTTCAGTTGTTTTTTTTAACTGTCTTAGAGAAGTGGTGATTAAACTGTACGGTCATTTTGGGCTGCAGTTTGTGGTGCTGCTGAACTGTGCCACTGCCAGGTGTTTCTATTATTTTGTCCATCCTATTTATCAGTAAAGGTCTTGTTAATAACAGAAACACCTCTGTGTTCTGTATTAGTGCAGCATATTCTTGCAGCATGTAGTCAGACAGATATAAAGGCAGTTGGTAGAGGTCGGTTTAATCCAAAACTGAATTTGTCTGCTCAATGTTATGTGTATTTTCAATAAGAAAAGTCAATTTAAGTGTATCCTTCACACGATATTCACACATGTAAACCCCTAAAATCTCCCTAAAATCTTCTTCTTTTTTTTTTTTCAATATGTGCATTACAAACGGTATGTGAGTTGCCTTTTCAGACATTGTATTAATTTATCATTTATATGAATGCACAATATCAGGCATTGATCATTTGAAGTGATTTCACCTTCAGTGACGTCACACCACCTGAGTCTTTTATGCAGTGCTACTGTGTACTTGGAAAAATCCTCGTTGTCCTTGTGCACGACTGAGCTCTTTTTAGTAATTTTCATGATTTTGCTCCTGAAAAGATTTGTCACTGGGAAAACCTTGATAAGATCTTGATGAGATTAAAAAAAAAAAAAAAAATCTAAAAACGTTTAAATGCAAGTTTCAATTATGAACCAAAATAAATCTCAATTAAACTTCAATATACATTTTTTTTTAATTAGTTTAGCACTTAAAAGCTACAGTTCAAATAACTTATTGAATTATTTTACAAACTGTGTTTGATAGGTATTTTTTATTTCATTTAGCTTTACAAAAACAAAAGTGATTTCTACTGAGCCACACATCCCACAATTCCTTAGTATAAGACGTGTCTTTCCACAAACACAGCCTTGTCACAAGAGTAGTAGTCAAGCGGCCATGATGACACATTCTGATGGGAATCGTGTTATAAATTGTTAGATTAATACTAACAGCGGCCAAGATAGTTTTGAGATCAAATTGTGGGTGGTGAAATGGTGACAGCTAAGCTTGTCACAAATTGGACTTTGACATGTGAGCTGTGCTATTTATTTTAAAGAAATCTGTTTAATTCCCGCAAATGCCAGGAAAAAAATCAGAAGTTGTTATTTCTCACCAAATTAGGGTTAGAGCCACAAGATATTCTGAGTTAATGAGAGTATCTATTTTTCAATATTTAACTTAATTTGTGTGTAGTTTTATATAATTAATGGTCTGATACCAAAATGTTACAGTTTTTATGGCCACTAATTCTGTTGCTAGAGAAGAAGAGTTAAGGTCTTAATGAATTACAATTTTCATTCCTTTGGAATAAAGCAAGATTAAAAAACACTGGTAAATGTTAAATATCTTTTTCTTTTTTTCTCATGGCCTTTTAACTGATCGAGATACATCACCACAAGCTGCCAGATACACACACCTATCATCAGTTAATAAAGGTGGAATGTGTTGTGTTGCTTTGCCACCTTATGACTAAAATGTGATATAAAATGTTCTTATAGTTCTTTTTTGGTCCCACCAGCTCTAAGTTTTTATAGCTAGATGCTGATTGTATTACCAGCTGCAATAGCAGTATATTTACAGGAATAGCACCACCTGTCATCTATTGGCAACATTGTTGAAGCTATTTCATTTGTTTTCATGCAAAATCCATATCCATGATGTTTAAAGCATGGTTAGCAATTTTAGTATTTAATTACTCAAAGTTCTTCTGGTCTTCATTAAATATTAAAAAGTCATTGTTTACAACAAGCACCAGAACTGACACACTGATACTGTCAATATCTATGCAAAACCATGATCTTACCATATCCTTAACCTGGTGTTTTATATTTGAAACTTAACAATAACTGAAACATTTGGCTCTAATGTGAAATTTCTGTGCTTTACTATTCAGCCACCCCAATTTAGTTTTCTCCCTATGAATGTTACATTTACTGTTTCCTTAAGAAAAGCAAAAATGTATATGTGAAGCTCACTTTCAAGGTAAAAAGTCATAACTGTTCTAATTGTTAATGGTCTGAGCGGAAATGAATATCGAAAATGAAATAGATGGTCAGCAGAAGAATACTGACATACTGACAATAAACACTGACATCATCAGCCAAATAAATGTATCTAAGTGCCATAATGCATAGATCCTCACATCAGCAGGAACTAATATCCTCTGCAAGCGTTTACATGTTTCCGCAAGAGCTGCCTGTAACGAGAGCACCTTAGTGGAAATGGATTTGGTGAAAGCAATGGAGCAAACGGCTAAATTGATGGGAGATCCATGCGAAAAAATATTGTTTACATGGCAATTTTTTTAAGTTATTTATGTCCCCCAATATTCCACTACTGCAATTTTCCTTATATTTCATACCAACGTCAAGTAACAACAGATGCACTAAAAAGGATAATAATTTTTAGTTTTTATTCAAAAGGTTGTTGTTAAGCAGCCTAACTCTGATATTTAAAATGTCTTTCAATGGAAAGAATTCAAAGAAAAGAAAAACCGACCCATGTCACAGCTGCACCGTCATATGACAACTTTATCATAAAAATACAGCTCATACTTTGTTCACTGCAGTTTCTTTGAAAATCTTTCAGTAAATTGCAGGATTTGGTGCATATCAGAATTATACTGGCATAAATCACACCCATATTCTACTGCAATATGTTTTAATTTAACTTAATTTAATTAGAATTGCACTAATGCAGGACAGGAAATGGGCGTAAAAAAAACAACCAATTTCTTGGCATCCTTTGTAAATGATGATTCCTTAAAGGGATTGGAGCACTGCAGCAGGGTTCACTAACATGTTGATGGAAAAGAAAAAGCTCCTAAAAAGTAAAGTTACTGATTTTCTTTTGTGTGTGTGTGTGTGTGTGTGTGTGTGTGTGTGTGTGTGTGTGTGTGTGTGTGTGTGTGTGTGTGTGTGTGTGTGTGTGTGTGTGTGTGTGTGCGTGTGCATGTGTGCATGTGTGTGGATATCCTACTGACTCAGCAGCTACGTGCTCTCCACGGTTGGAAACAGATGAATGATTAGGACCTCCAAGATGAGAGAAATGGCTTTAAGTGCAGGAACATGCAGCTTTAGAAATGAAATATACTCAGCATGACGGCTGCAGGGGTTGAATAAATTACAAATCATCAAGTTAATTACTTCACAAAGGTGTTTAGATTGCTGGCATTCAAAGCTATTTTTCCGGAAGACATTAAGCGCATGAGTTAAATGTCCCCTCTTATCTGTTTTATTTTTCTTTGATTCGGGAATTTCTGGATTACTATATTGTAAGATGTTGAAGTCACACGACTACTGAACCTCCAAGCTTGGGCTACAATTTTTTTCAACAAAATCCCTGAAAAATATTTTGCAGACACAGACTGTGCTTTTTGCACAACCTTTTATGTATTTTGCACTTTAAAAAAAATATTTTTTTAATGTATATTTTAGTGTTTCTGCTACTGGGCCAAGAACTGCCAAAAATGTTTTGTTGCATCACATACAATCATATTGTAGACATTGCAGACAATCTTATCTTATCTTATCTTATCTTATCTTATCTTATCTTATCTTATCTTATCTTATCTTATCTTATCTTATCTTATCTTATCTTATCTTATCTTATCTTATCTTATCTTATCTTATCTTATCTTATATCTTAGGTACAGGTGGACACAGTTCTTCAAGGTATTTGGCAGGTACGTTGCATTTTGGAGAACTTGCCAGTTTCTCTGGATTTAGGCTGTCTCACTTGCTTCTTTTTTTTCATGCATTGCCATACTGACTTTGTAACTTTGGGATCAGGGCTCTGTGGGACCCATACCATCTGTTGCAGGATGCTAGGTTCTTCTAAACTCTGGCTGTATGTTTTGGGTCATTGCGATGCTGCAGAATAAATTCAGGACTAATCAGATGCCTCCCTGATGGTTGCATGATGGATAAATATCTAAAAATCCACAGATTTTGTTGTTGTTTATGATAATCTCAAAATCGTATTATTGAATAATCAGTGTGACAATAGCTCTCAACTACTTCAGTGGGCAAAGGGGTTTCTGCAGACTGAAACCGCCTCCAAATGGACAGGCGAGTTCCAAATGTGGGAGGGATGCTCTCCAGTCCTAATGGAGAAATAAGGACATGGAGCATTAAGAATGGACTGCAGTTTTCACAGCAACAACAGTAAGTAACAATATGTGTAAGAATGCAAATACAACTTGCAGTTTTTCTTACTAAATGCCAAAATATAGTATTTAAAGTAAGTATTTAGCATATAAAGTAAGAAATTAAATTTACTTTTTTTTTTTAACTGAACAAAAGAAACATGCAGCATTTCCTGCTGTATTTTATCAATCCAGGTTGTGTGGTCAAAAATTAAGGATACAGGGGGATAAAGCTTGTTATGTTATGTTTTGGATCAATTTATATAAAATTTACTTTACTGTCTTAAAGTGTGATTTGGACTCATCACAGACTATGTTAGACATTATTGCTTCTGGGCTTCCACACTTAAAGCCATGCTGAGCTAAGAGCATTTGACATTTGCAACAAGAAGATATCACCATGCTACACTACACTCAGAACTATCGTAAGCCAATAATGGACTCCTCTGAAGTGATTGTGGCAAAAGGATTCGATTAGTTTTGTTGTAAATAAGACAAAGAGGACATCTCTTAATGGGTGCTTCTTGTAGTATTAACCAACCTAAGCCTTTCTGATCAGAAGTTAAAATTCCTAATTGATGATGTCGGGCAGCAAACACATGAAACACGTGTAAATGCTCATTATGCTTGCCACCCCTTGCCTTGCCTTGAATTTCCTGTTGATGTTGGAGTAGTTTTATATATATATATGTTCATCAGCTGATGTTGTCATCATATGGCAATAGGGAGTTGCAATAACAAACAATGCTGTGTCTAGCGGGAAACCCTCCCAGAACAACATTCAAATGATTGCTATGAAGCCGATCGATTTCCAAGCCACTTCTCTGTCACCAGCTGATATTGACATCAGAATTGTCACGATTAAACTGTAACAGCATGACTTCTTTCTGGTATAGACCAATAAAATTGGACCCAAAAACTCAGGGAACAGCATCACAAAGATGGTACCATCTACTCCATATTTATTGTGAGCACAGACACGTATGTCCTTCAAAACACCTACAAACTCATTGTGCTTTTTGACAATACTTGTGATGTCTACGTATCAGAGGTAGAAAGATACAGTATAGCAGTGTGTTGTACATCGCAAGAAGCTCTGAATACTCACAGTTAACTCACAGACACACACAAATACTAATGCAACATTATCCTTCCTGCATCTACAACCCTCCCACACATAGAAAGTTAACAGCTTTGAAAGTAGCTGAAATGAGTCGTTGCGGTCACGGCAAATTCTCATGAGATGAGTAACGGACAAGAGCTGCACAATCAAATATATATTTTTTCAAACGATCGCACTCATGTGAATCAGTCGAAACACTAAAATTGAGCGCATCCCTTTTGCATGACAGATCAAGTATTCATGTGTTTTGTCCTCAATAGTCTATGAAGAACTACATGGAGACAAACCTTGTGTGTTGAAAATAATGTGATATGGAACGCAGGGCGGAGGGAATTAGTTTCCGACACAAACTGGAGAGCCATTGGAAAAGTCATTTGAAAATTTGTATTCCAACTTGTTGATCTAACAGAAAAGCACTGAAAATCTTTTCATTGTGCATTTCATACAGTACATACACCTCAAGGCTGGACAACAATGTGCCCTTGACTCATATCTGAGTCCCAAATTCACCAAGCCCACTTTCATATTTGACTTTTTCCACACATTCAGAAAAAAAATAATAATGTTTTGCATCTGTAGAAAGGAGTGCTGCTTGCTGTAAAATCTACACAATAGTAATCGATGTCACACAAAGAAGCCAAAAATCCTCTTTTTAATCTTTCTTTGAAACACAAGGTTAATATTTGAATGGGGGAAATGAGTACAGAGAGCTTCGTGTTTACTCTTCACAGGTAAGAGCTGTGATTTCAACGCTCTGCTTTCATAGATGTCGAGTTTGCGATAATGACAGGAGTTGTGAGAGGAGTTCTTTTGCACAGGATCTATTTTAATGGCTATTTTACATGAAGGCATATGCTGTATGTAGGCAGAGTGAATGATGTACTTTTCCCTGCAGCTAACTCCATCTGACAAATTGATTTTTTTTTTTGCCATCCCAGCAACTCAGCCTTGGACATGGTGATGCTGGTTGGTCAATCTGTCTTGCCTTCAAAAGCTGTAGAGAAATGCAACATTTCTAAAGCGACATTTGGAAGAGGCTTATCTTCTGCAGCTTTTGATATCAACGAACCACTTTGTGCTTGTTGTTTGGTTCTGCTGGTGCTCTATTTTTAATCAGCATTAGAGCTTGACAGATGGAAAAGGAATGGCAGTATGCAAATATGGAATCCATAAACATAAACCCTAATGTTACCCTAGTGTAAATCAAATGGTATTTCAGAAAGACAGCTTTCCAATACCTATTTTCAAACAACAATCAACATAGTTTTTTCAGTATGTATTCAGTATTCAGTATTACGTATGACCACCTATCATAAATCCATCACTACCATTGCTCTATAACATTAAACACCCCCACCCACCACCATCACCAACATTTTTTTGCTGAAACCTGACTGTACTACAGCCCTGTCAGTCCAACCTACTGTTTTTTGAGGACTAATTCATGCTGGAATTATTTTCAGAAAGACCACTAAAAAATTAAAAGGAAGTGACTTTAGCAAATCACACAATTAGTGAAAAAAATTTTTTTGACTTAGTGGCTGAATGGGAGTCTATGGAGCCAGAACCTTTTTGGAACCAACTCCTAGTGGGCCTCCCTCACTGGTATTGGACATTATATGTATATTATCCGCATTGGCCTAACATGTCAGACTTGGAAGCTGTGTTCATACAGTCGATGCATTGAGAACTTGTATATATTTTTGGGGTTTTAATGTGCCACTTCGCACATTGGGCCATAACATGATAGTCTCATTTGGGACACGGAGAGTTAATGCTTCCTACTGCAAATACAGTACAACATTACACAATTAAGTGACACAAAAACTGCAAGTCATATTCTAAATATTGCACAAGCAATGACACAGCTAAAGAAACTAAATTATTTGCAATGATTTTGAAAAGCACAGACGACCTATGTCATCTTGCTGTTTGGCGCATCAGATAAAAAAAAAAACAACTTATGTCACTCGAGACAGCATGAAAAAATAACAAATTTGTCTTCTAATTTAGGGACTTAATGAGTGGATGAGGAGCAACTAGTCCACCTTTCAGGCTATTATAGAGCCATTATACAAGAAGCACGAACAACAAGGGGGAAAATACAGAGCAGAAGAAATTAAATGGATCTGATTCTCTATGGTACTGAAAACAAACAAGTTTGCTCTGATGCTGGTGAGGCTATCAATATTAAGCAGCACATTTCACAAAACAAAAAAAAACCTTACAAGCAGATTCCTAATAGTGTATGTTGCAACCACAGCTAAATGTTTAGCTCAACCTTGTGATGGTGATTTATATAAAGAGAAAACAAGGAAAGGAAGAGGGGAGACAAGGCCAGAGGACCCAGAAAATCTTCCCTGAACTAGCCAACTAACTGAAAATCAAAAATTGGACTTCCAGGCCTCCATCCTCAAAAGAAAGTAATACACAAATCAAAGCAAATAGTCACAGGGCTGCTTCATCTAGGAGAGAGAGAGAGAGAACTCATCTCCACAAACCTCCCTTCAATAAGCTGAAGTAGGCCGGACCATCAGAAACACCTGAGAGAGAGAAAGAGAGAGAGAGAGAAGGATGAGCCCATTCTTATTTCTGCCATTTTGTCATAGCTATTGGCATCAGAGAGATACACCCGAGGTACCTTATGTGATATTTACCACAAGGCGGGTTGAAGAAGGTGATGTGACAAAGCACAAAGGGGGTTAAGTCTGTGGAGGGAGGTAAAGGTGGTTAGATCAAACAAACCCAGGGCTTTCACCTGGAAGCGTAGTGTTTGAGTCGGATTTCTTTTAGGTAACCCAAACCATTATCTTTTCCTAATCATAATCAAGTCGTTTTTGGTGCCTAAATGTAAAGCCTGACTGCACCTTGGAAATCTCATATAGACACCAAGGGGCACGCACTAAAAGTTTTTCGCTCTGAAATTGCACATTTCTTTGCGAACAGTTAGGACTGTGGCATGCTCACGTATGGTCCACGTGTGCAGATGTTTCCAATTGAAACTGTGTCAAAATTAACAAAATAGAAAATGATGGCAGAATGCTGCCAACAACAGACTGCATGTTGCAAATTTGGTGAAACAGGCCCCAATTTAGCAAGATCTTCAATGCAAAAAGACATCGAATTCATCAAAGCTTCTTGTGTCTGTTTGAGTAAAGTTTAACTTGCAAACATGACTAAATAACTCAGCACCAGTTGATTGTATGATCGTACATAGTTAAGGCGGTTTCCAAATGTTAGAATTGGTAACTGGGCGAGACCATTTCCTTAGAAAAACTGCAAAAGTTCTGCATGACTATCAGGCCTCCGAAGGACTTGAATTTGTGAGCTACAGTATGTCTTTGGTGTAGTCTCTACAGGGTAAGCAGGCATAGAATAGATGGACAGATGACATACGTGATCCCATTCTACCTCCGCCATTGCTCTATTAAAACAAACCTTTAGTCCTAGTGGAAGATAAGACTGTAAAACAAGCAGACAAGTAAGTAGCGTATGTGCTATTTCTTCCAACACTCAGCATAATGGACATTGCAGCCTCTAGGCGTCGCAAAAGGGGCCTTAGGGTTTTTCACTTGTTCCATTAGGAGTCAATTTCACATAAGATGCCATGGGGAGGGACAATCTCTCAGGTTCCTTGACAGAGTCTACTCTAATAGATATGGCCAGATAATGGATGGTGTCTTTGGATCTACTGTTTTAGCCCCTAAAGGTTATTCAAAGGTAGTGAACACCTTAAAGAAGACAGTTGCTGTATAATACCTTGAATTAATTTCAGCTACTCTGACAAGCAAATGGGTGCTCCTTCCATCTGTCTCTTCTTCTACTGCTGTGTATTTATCTCTCTCTCACACACACACACACACACACACACACACACACACACACACGCACGCACAAACAAGAATCCTGTGTTAGTGTTGCTATGTTTGCTCTCTGCTGTCTTGGTTTTGAAGAGCCTTCAAATGTCTTCAAAGATCCACGGAAAAACAATGAGAGCTGTCTGGCATTTGGTTCCCTTTGGCTGCAAATGTTGGTATAAGAGCCTGTAATTTGAATTCTCATCTGCCGTGGATTGGTGACAATTAATTAAACGTTGATTCCCGAAGGCTTTGGACTTTTTAAGGTAGCTGTAAAGCAAATGCAATTCTCTTCACAATAGGCAGCACTTAAAGACGAGGAGTTGAAAAAGACCTATTTTCATGGTCTGACATAAGCTAGATGTATCCAGACATATTCTGATTGAGGCTCTTGCATCCGTGGCATGTCAGTGAAAAGCTGTACATCCAACATGTGTCTGGCCTTTGTTAGAAGCCAGGGGAAAAAGGAAGACACAAAGAGTACACTCAGTTAAAAAGTTTTTTCTATGAAAAATGTGCCTGTCTGAATCTAATTGACTGGCAAGGACCATAACAGAAGCCTCATAAACTGCATTTGTTTGGATGGAGTTATGTTCGGATGTAAAGACAGCTGTTAGGAAAAGACTAAATTAATTTTGGGGATAAAATCCAGCACTCCTGTCCAGTCCATGAACATACGGCTTTCTACTTTGAATGTGGTAGGATTATTCGATATTACCAGCAGTATCACAGAAGTATAAAATGGTAAAAATTAAAATAGAAAGAGCAGGCCAGATATTGAGCTGTGTATTTTGTCTGTGTACCAACCACATAAACTAGATATCATAAACCTCATACAAAGGATCTTTTTCAGTTGAGTAAACTCTCAGTGCACCACTGAAATCCATGATGCCACAAAATAATTTATTTGAGTACACTCTTGCACAATATAAACAACGGGGAGACACCTGTTGAATATTATTGAAAAAACAGGCAAACATAAGATATGTTCACCTTCAGCTTGGCTCATCCACTGTATTTTGTTTGCCAGTTTCCTGTGAGAGGTTGTAATTCAGCAGTCAAAGTGTGTAAAATATTCATAGTACAATGTCCCAACACTCAGTAGTGGCTTACGACCCTTTGCTCTCTCAGTCATTCTTTTGGAATAATAATTATAATAATATAAAGCATGCAGCCTAAAGTTTACTGAAATCCCCTCTCAGAACTTCTCAAATTCACGTATTGAGCTTCCTCTCACTGTCGGGTCAGTGATGTGCAAATATTAACTACATACGTACATATGTAAGCATACTTTTATCTTTTCCAATAGTGCACTCCGAGTGAATTAGTGGAATGGAGAGCTTTTGTGAATGCTTGACATGACCCTTTATGTTTTCCATTTTCTGTTAATACATGGTTTTATTATCATCGTGTATTGTGTTTTGTTTGATTTAATGCTTCTCTTTGCTTGAGCGTATTATTTTTTATAGATTTTTCTGTCATTTTCCTTCCAAAGGACTCTCTAACCTGGGTAAGGAGTGTAAAGGACAAGTTAAGAATAATTGCAACTGTAAAGCTGTGAAGACAGAGCAGTTCCACAATGGAAACACTCCACATTTTGTAGCAGAGACAAGTTTGATTACAAGCAAGGAACTAATAAAAGCAGGTGTGGATACAGAATGAGGCCTGATGGATGCATTTACCAATATACAACCCTCACAGCTAGTGCTATACTGTGAAGACAACGTGGTAGGTCTTCGTGCAAGCGGCTGTTTATGGCACACACATTGAATGTATATAAAGGTGGATGTAGCTTCTGGGTCTGACAAATGAGGCCAATATGGAAGTGCATTGAACTGCCATACCACTGAGGGCCGCTAGGGGGGGGGGGGACTCCAAAAAGCCTCAGACTCCCATTCAACTTCTCATCAAATACAAAGTTCCACAAATAGTGTCATTTACTAAAGCCCCTCTTTCTTAGTTTTCTGGCAGTCCATTAATCCTGTCATGAATTAGAAAATAACCCTCAAAAAGCTGTGTTTTGGGAGGTGTGTCTGTTTGATTGACAGGCCTGTAATGCTGTCAGGTTTCTGCTATTGATTGGCGGGACATAGTGTTGTCGGGTTTCCAATCAGATCGAGTCAGATCCCTGCTGGCTCTTCCCCTGATCGTCCAAATATCGTCCAAACTCCAGCTCCAAACTCGTCCAAAAGCGCGAGCAAGATGGTGAAAGCCAAAATCCAAACTCGAGGTTTAGTTTACAAACCAATGAGTGACCTCACTGTTGGTTGCCGCTTGGGCCCACAGTTATGTTTTAAAGTAAAGCGACCTCCAGCAGTTATAGAAATAATGACAACCTCGTGTCCCGGAGATTCTCCTTGTTAGGAGGAGGCAGGCTGGGTGGGTGGGTGGGTGGCTGGTTCGATACAAAAGTGGACAGAAATGGAAGAACAAACAACCTACATGATCATATGGGTTGGAGGACTTGTTGACATTACCCTAGAAGCATGGGCTGGTGCTGCCACTAACGCCTGAGCTCATCATCTTTAAATGGCGTGTAGCTACACTCTCATGTTAAAAATAAATAAATGATGCAAGACAGTTTCATCCACAATGTAATTCTGTATGTAAATATTAAATGGAAAAGGAAAAACAACCACTATCAGATTGGTAGTCTACCTGATATCAGTCGATAGCCTGAGTCCAAGTATGAGAATTAAAACAGAGAAAAAGCGTCACTGTTGCTTCCCCAGCATTTGGCAGAGGGCAGCGCGATAAACCATGATGAAAGCTGGCTGCCCCATGGGCTCAAACCATCAACAGCCTTTACGTGCCCTTGGTTTGACTGCGCTACTCTTTATTGGTGTCCATTATTTTTCTTTCCAAGATAACCCTCCTGCTGAAATTAAGTGCCCAGTTATTAAACGAGAGGTTCCTCAGTACTGCTCCTGAAGGGGGAATGGCACTTTCCTGTGTGTCCGTTGGCCAACCTAATATTCTGTGAATTACATCCATACTTACAGCCAATGTTAATTGCAGTGTGGGAAGATGGAGGTCTCTTATGTGGTGAGGTGGGGAGTAGGATTATGACTGTGTATTTAACATGTCCAATTGACATGTAGGATGAGACCAACTTTGCAGTTATAACATTCCCATTGCTATTGAATGTCACCAGTCTTGGGTCCACCATTAATCAGATGTTTTTTCATTGCCTCAAGTTAAAGCTACTTTATTTTATCCCTGATTATTACCATAACATAGCTGCCAAGTGCACAAAAGGAAGATTTTTTTTTTGTGGCCAAAGGATGTTGAAAAAACATTGCTTGAATCTTGATTTTTGCTGAATGGCCTCTTATAGACATTCTTATCTGGTGACAAGGTTGCATGAACATGCAAACAGTCAGATGTGCATGCATGCTTGGTCCTCAGAATGACATGAAAGAGCCTAGAAGTCTCTCAACCCTGTGATTCCCTCACTGTCTCTTTATCGTACCAACCCATTACGGCAGCAAATGAATCCCGCATGTATGCTGCAACACACAAACGCGCACACGCACGCACACACACGCACACACACAACACTCACTACACATGCAAATCTCTCCCTGTCTCTACCACACATATCCTCCTTCTTTATCACGCTTGATGTAATGTTGTGGGTTTGATCCTGCATGGGTTCGTCAAGGAAAGCAAGTGGACCTGCTGCTGTTCAAAGAATCATTTTTCAGTGCATCAAAGCTCTCCCAGATGATTTTCAGCAGGTATTTGGAAAGCCCTTTTACTAATTTTACAAAATCTGCCTAAAACGTGAAGCTCATTGTGAGCAGATACAGTCTGTGGACATAGTGTATATTCACAAACACACATGCAGCCACCAGAGAGCCTTTGCTTTAAGATGAATCCTTCAGAAGAACAAGAATCTCCTCATCATGATGAGCCATTTCTATTCAAGACGTGGGCATCAGTCAGTCAATTCAGAACACTCTACCAGCAGCAAGTATATTAATGACTTACAGCACATTTAAAACCACTCTTTGATTATCACAGTCACTGTCTAATGAATGAGACAAAAAACTGACTAAGAGATACAACTCCTCAGACACATAAGCAAAAGAATTAGAAAGGTACAGATGTCAACATTAATGATGCTAAAGTCTTTGTGATCATTCACTTTATCGAATTATATGTATGAAAATAGTTCTGCTTATAGCTCCAAGGTGGGGGCAAAGCGGGAGCTCTGCTTGGATTTATAGTTGTTCAGAGACTACGTTCAATAGTTGCATACAATTTGAAAAGCCAATTAAGATGACACAGCATATTTATGTCATATCAGTAAAGCCAAATGGGCACCCACAACATAGAAATCCTTGAAAAGAACTTCTCAATTTCGGACCATGAATTCAAAAGCTGTGCACCAGCCTGTCTGTCAGTAAATGCAGGTACAACCGGCAGAAAATAAACTTACCAGGCTTCCGCTGCAGTGATTAATAAACAGGAGAAACCAGGCAGTGAGAGAAGAATATTACAGTCCCCATTAATGTCCATTAACAGCTCACCGGCGTTCAAGCCGAGACTCGTTCAGTGTGCCGACCGGGGGAGGGGGCAGGGGGGCGCGCAGACGGGAGCGCGCCTCTTGGCCATAGACAGGGCTCAGAGAGGTGCGTCAGTAAGGAGGAGGTGTGAAGCCAAGATAATAACGAAGGCGTATAAGGACACAAGCGGTGTCTCAAGCGTGTCATTTTGATATTTTCTATTAAAACCTAAAGGTCACATGTCTGTGGTTCACGGTGGCTTTACTCTCACTAAAATATGCATGTTGCCAAATTGGGAAGTCTTATGGTGGAAACGGGCTAAAAGGTGCAAAAAGGGGTTATTTATTTCAGTTTATTGAGCATGTGGTCACACATGAATAGATTTGAAAAACTTCGAAAAAAATTAGGCATCCCAAATTCTTCCTTTTTCAGATATACTCATGTTTACATGGGTCTAATACTAAATCTAATAAGTTATTGAATGTGAAAATGATCAGTGAGTGTTGTTATAATATTTAAGTATTTAAGAAATATAATCTCATTCGTGAGGGTTATGACCAGTTGATCTTTCAGGGTTGTCCTCAAACATTTCTAAGGATGCATTAAGCCACACTTGTTTCAGTCAATAGGGAAATTAAATACTTTCAACCTCAACGTGTTCCTTCCAATCCACAGGATCTATCGACAAGACCCTGTTAACATTAACAGGTTATTTCACAATATCACAGTACCGCATCCATATATTTTCCAGAGAAAGTGGGAAATCTGTGCAGGTTTCATGCAGTGAAAATAAAAAAGGTGCATTAGCTCAAACAAGCTGAAGCCACCAGAAAGTTCTGTGATGGAAAAAGAGCCAGTGGATGTAATTTTGGTGACATTAGTGGTTTGGATGATGGTCATAATTAGGGAGCTGGGAAACACTGCTTACAAAATGAGCTGGCTTGTGATCTGCAGTTGGAGGTGTTGTTACATTTCCTTTTTTTTTTTTTTCTTCATCAATCTCTCAACTCACCTCCCTCTGAGCGCTGCAGTCCTCTGCTGTTTATTTAGCTGGGTGTTATGTAAATGTGTAGTCATTGTGTTTCCTGTAAGAAATCACGGAATAATGTTCAAACTCTCCAGATTGACTGTTGGATGTAGATTGGTTTACGAGCGTGCTGTGCAGATAAAACGTGGACAGCGAGATGTGATGTGTGGGCTGATGTGCACTGAGGACCGAGATTTAGCTTTGTTTGATTTAATAATAAATAACATAAGGCTGAAAAGAAAAGAAATTGGTTAATAATCTGAACATTTTCTGCAGCGCAGTCCCTTGTCTTGGCCACAGTCATGGCTGCTACTTCAGAGAAGCTGAAGCTCATATTAGTCACTGGGGACAAAATGTAATTTCATTTAATCAAGTATTGCCTTGAGTAAAAGATGATATTACTATATGGCCAGACTCTTAGACAGATGTTCAATTTCCTTCGAGATAAGTCTTGATATGTGTGAATGTCTCTGTATGGACTGTGGCTGTACAACATTCAAAATGAAGCTACTGGCAACAAAAGTCTTAAAGCTGACATTGTGATAGGGAATGTGTCTCACAACAAATGCTGGCAGCAACACTTTGGAATGACAGGAGCATACCAGCTTCTAACAAACAAAAAGAAGTTCTCCCTCCTGAAATTCATCTGCTGCAGTCGTTCTCAGGCTCCTCAAGTAGCTTTTTACAGTGGGCGTATAAAAGCCCTTGTTCCCGGGGAGAATTGGGCTGGAGTAACTCCTTTTTTTTTTTTTTTTATGCTGAGAGGCCACCCTGACAGTGAATGTAAGCAATATTTTTATACAATCACAGATAAATGAAACCTAAATGATCTTATGGGAAAAGCATTTGTGTTTTTATACTATACCACTGAAAAAATACAATGTTTTTTTTTTATATAATGCATAATTATATTGTTTTTACATTAACAAATAGAATAGATTTAAAATATTACACCTTCAACTATAAATTAGAAAACTTCATGATGCTATTCATGCCTGCGTGTCTGAGGTGCATTTTAAGGCTTCTGGATTTATGGTCTGTGCCAGGAAATAATCCCCCAAAAATGTGTTGCCCTTCCAACTTTTTTTCAACATCTGTGTCTGCAGATTAATGCAGCATTTCAAATGAAGATAAAGAGCATGGAAATGCTAAAGAACATCTTTGTATGACACACATTTATATAGTACGTACGTGTACAGAATAGAACAGTAGTTAATTTAGTTATAATGACTACTTATCTTGAATGTTGCATTTTGTGTTATTAGAAATGTTATAAATTACACATGATACATATCGTCGGTAAGTATCAACATGTATTTTCAGATCAGTCTTCTCATATCCAACTATAGGCTTCTGTATTTACATTTGGGCAGATGGCTCTCAAATGAAAACAGTAATAACATGCTTTATGGTTTCATGAATTGAAAAGAAAGGCTTTGAATGGGGGGCGGTGGGAGGGTGGAGGAGTCCAGTTTCAGGAACCTGCTCATGGGGGCTTCACTCATGAGGAATCATGGTCCATCACTTTGCCTTATTGGCAGTCTGTTGAACAATTTTAGTTCCATCTTTTGCTGCTCTCAGTCCTCTATCATCACCTAATATCCGCATCTTCCCATTTTTATTTTCTAACTGTTTGAAATGCTGAAGCTTTATTCTCACGCCAATGTTTTTCCCATTCTGTTTGATACAAAGTGACTTTATTAGAAGCCCTTAATAGAGAAATTACAGTCAAGGTTGTTGCTGATAATTAGAAACAACTGTTTTTTTTTCTTATCTTGTTACTTTTGAAATTAAACGGCACAATTTAGTCATGCGTGTCTGCTCGTCACTGTTATGAACTCCGCAAAATCTGTCGTGCTTATTAACAATTATACACTGCATGTTAAATAGAGGATGATTTCTGAATCATTAAAGTTAAGTGGTAGATCTGACAATCATTTGATTCACCAATCTGCATTGAATTCAATTCATTATCCAGTGTGTTTGTAATTTGTCACTATCCATGTCTTACTTTGGGACAAAGAGGCAGATTTTTTTTTTAAAGACAAGGCCTCCAATTATTCTAAGCTTGCAACAGTAAAATAAAAATACTGTACAGTATTTTCTAGTCTACTCCTACTAGGGTACATCTTTTTTTTCTCACTCTTTTATGTTGTCATGCCAGTTACGTAAAAAAGGTCAGCAGACTTGCCACAAAAACTCTGCAGGTATTCTGAAAGACTATAGAACTGGCATGTTGTCTGCTATTTATTTGGAGAAGATGGAATTTCTAAATAGCTCAGTTACATCAGAATGACCTTCTCACCAAGAACCTTATGTTTTATTCAGTGTTGTGTTTGTATTGTTGTGAAGATCTGAAACAATGAGTGACAGTGAGAGTTAGTACAATTAAGATTTTTGAGGAACATTTTTTACGGTAATTCAAATCACAAAATACTTCATTTTATAAGGAATGGAAAAAAAATCGGTCAACGGCCACACTTCTTTTATGCAAGTAAAACACATTCTTATCCACTCATCATTCCTTTGTGTGACTAGAATCCAGATAAAAGACTTTTTTCATTACAATGCAGAGGTTGTAAACCCACTAAATATACAGCATAAGCATACTGTATAATCAGTACATTCAGGCTGTATGCCTGAGATGCAAATTAGTCCTTAAACACAAAACTAACCTACGCTCACATTTAACAATTTTACGATTCTGCTCCGTGCATCAGACTTCCATGTCTTTCGATACAAGACTTGTAATAAGCACTCAAAGTGCACACAGAGGGGACCGGGGTGAAAGTTTGAAGCCAGAACTTGTGGCTGTCTACACTTGTAACCACTTAAGTCACAATGTCATGTCAAAGCTGAGAGAACTGAGTAAGGATGCTCTGTGGCTGTTTGCCATCACTTTCACTGCAGTGTTAACATAACTTTCATTCCTCTGATTTTATAGGTATTTGATGCAAAGTTGGAGTCGGGCAGATGAATGGTATCTGGTCAGCAAAAGATGCTTAGGTTGTGATGACACCCCTGCAGAGATGCCAGCCACTCGTGTCACAACATAGCTGTGGTGGTGATGAGGGCTCATTTTAATCATGAGAGTGCATCTGCATGTGTGTACCTCGTGTCATATCTGACCTATATGTTGATTAAAAAGAGCCTGATGAACATCCATTCTCGGAACTTAACATTGTCTCTTTTTTCTTTCTTTTGTATACACGTTTCAACTCCTACTGCATGCTTTTGATAATTTGCACTGCAATTCTTTGACTAGAGCAATAAATTAGAGGTTCGAGAACGAAGGAACACTTGGGAAAAGAGCATTTCAATGAATGTTTTTTTCCCTATTTTGTTGAACTGCGGCCCATTATTTCCAAAATAAATCAGCTATTTCAACACCTACACGACTGCATTACAAAAGAAACACAAATAATTTGAACCAAATGTTCTGACCAGTGGGAACTGCAGAAAAGGTAGACTGCACGATACAACCACGGGTCACACTTGTACAACATGAGAGTACTGTATTCACCACCACTAGCTTGATCGTTTAAAAGAGACAGATGGATGGCACTGCTTCTTTAATGTCATCACGACACAATCATTACCTAACGATTTCCAACCCTTTCGTTTGCAGTAAACAAGCAGTGTTACAGCTGGTCAGGGCAAAAATTACACGGGACACATCTTGAAGGCTGAGCAAGCAAACAACCTTTCATTTGTTGAAGTCTACAAAGCAGAACAAAATGTACCACTGGTATGTTGTTGTTTCCTGACAATGTTAACTGGCATGATATTAGATAGCTGTCTTTTGAGAGTCCTAAACAATAACAAGAGTCTTAAAAGACTTATAGGATAAGGATGGTATTTTTCTTTTTGTCAAGAAAGCCTTATCTTTCAATATTTCCCATCCTTCCTACCACCAAGATTTATTGTGCGTGTTGTGCCTGAACGAGGCCTGATGCTCCCAGAGTGGAGGAAAGCAATAACTTTCATAAATATGTTTTTCATGTTGCATTGCTTGATCAATATCTACACCTGTGTTCGAGGCATTTTTGTGACCACTGGTTGAATGAATTTCCCCACTGTGGGATTAATAAAGTCCAAGTCTTACTGCATTTCTGTTATTTGACCATGGACTTGAGCAGAGAGTGCAAATCTAATTTTGTGTCAGAAAGTCTACAGCACTGAAGCAAAGAGCCTGGAGAGGTGTTTTGAGTGGTATTCACATTTCAGAGGAGCAGAACATCACTTTCCAAGACGGGAGAAGGTGCGTCAGGTCAGAGGTGCAATCAGATGGGTTTTCTTTGACATGCACCTTGCACTTGACTGGGGTCTGTAGGTTGGTCTGGATAGTTGGACAGGAGGACCGAGGCCACAGGCACCTTCAGGGCTTCATCATCCTCAATATTATCACCAGGAACAAGGCAGCATCTGTTACATCTTTAAGCTTTCTGAAGCATTTTAATGTCATTGCTTCTTAAATCATGTTAACACAAAACACGCTGCCAACTCTAATGCTGTTGAGATATTTCCATCTCAACTTCCATCTTGACTGCGTCAATGTTCATCCCTATCCTGAAAAGCTATTTTTCTTATATGCGAGACTGGGCTCCAAACTTCACATAAATATAAAAGTGAAACAGTTAAAAATCCATTACAGTGTGACCAAACACCTTGTGTGGCCATAAATAATGGAAATTCTCCAGGCTAAGGCATAATCTCACCGGCAGTTGTAGATATGAAAGGCTGTTCTGGGCATTTTATCCTTTGACAATGCCAAGACTCATTCTGCATTTATCACACCGTCTGTGCAGTCTTTGTCTGCAACATGCAGTTCCTCAAGTGTAGATTAAACTACTACAAAAATGTATCTTTTGAATAACAGTTGGCATTTTGTGCTAACTTCTAACTGTGTAGGAGGCTTTAACCAAACCTGTGTCACTCAGCCTTATGGAGCTGCAAAACCCATGTAAGCATCTGCCCTCATTAGTCTGGCTTTCACTTACATTTTTAAGTGTCCTTTGATGGTCCAAAAACCTGTTTCAGCGCTTACCCATGCATCCTAGCATTTCAAGATCTTTTGAAATACAAAAAGCAAAAACCAAATTTATTGTGTGAGCAAAAACATCTTGGCAGTGGCAGTTTAAAAAACGATATGGGTATCAGGCATATAAAAGCACGTACAGAATGACACCGACTCTATTGTGTCCGCGCCAGTTGACACATTATTGCAGATAGCCGTGGGTTTGGCCTCTGCTCGGGCTTTCCTTGACTCAGCGGAACAACGCAAAGGCGGCAATGCAAAGTGCCATCTGAAGGTGGGTTCACAAACCAGATCATAGAGGTTGCTGGCAAACACTGAAAAGACCAAAACACAAGCAAACACATGCTCACGAGCCCACTTGTACAGAACCACAAATACAAGTTGAGTTCAGTTAAGAGGAGATGAATCACTCTTTGAATAGCAGTCACTCTCACCTCTTAGCAACGACAGGCAGTGCTAAAAAAGAAAGGCAGATACAGAAAATACCATTCTGATGAACAGCAATGACAATGCATGCTGCCATTAAACACACATCAGCCAAGTCACTGAATGGGGAAATGAGGGCATCATGATATCCTCTAATGGGCAGAGGAACACACAGCACTGATCTGAGACAATACTCCCTGATAGAGGAAGGTGTGTTGTTGTTTTTTTCTCCTTTGAAAAACAATGATTGTTTAAACCTGATTTAAAAGCAACTGAAGCACCACCTCATACTTTGTTTCTAAATATGATCATTGGCTCAAGAGTTTCCCCCCCCACAGCTCCATGTCCTTGAGATCTAAGCCAAACTTCAATTGGCACACACTCCCTCAGTAGCAAATAGATCAAATTGTTCATTGAAGCTTGTCATTGAATTAGGAAAAGTGAATCTTCGTATTCAAACCAAATGCAGAGTGCCAACACAATTCAGAGCCAATGTCTGATTGCCTTTTGCTCACTGTGTGTTTTGTATTTCTCTCACCTCAAATCCCTTTTTTATTCTTCTCATATTTTCAGTGAAATGTTGACTCAAATTTGTACTGACACTGTTAAACAGGAGGGTAACAATATCATGACATGATATCTTACAAATAAAAAACATGACAATTTTGATCCTGAAGCTGAAAAATGCATTCCAGTATAAGCTGTGTATGTTTTGAAGAGTCGGAACACAGCACTACATTTATTGGCGAGTGTGCTCTCCCACTCCAGAATGAATTTATCATTTATGCAAGCTGCATTCAGATAAAAAGGTGAGGTGAACTTTCCATTTCAGAAGAGTTTTTTTAGTCTTTCGGTTTGGACCAAAACCAGTCAGTCAGTTCTCTAATTGGAGGTTCACTGTGCCAACAAATAGCTGCACTCTGTGTGGCAGCTCAAACAGACTACTTTCCGAACTTGCCAGCAACTCCGAGCTCTCAGAAATTCATCATTCCACCTTCATATCTGTCCTTTTATAGGGTCATAAAACAACAAAACTACACTCAAGTTGAAATAGTTTTAAAACTTCACTTCAGCCTACTAATGTTTTAATCTTTTAGCTTTTTCATCTCATTGTTTTGATTTTGTGACCCACAGTTTTCTCTTTGCTCTCGTAGGCTTGTTTTCAACAACAGCTGGCAGTTGTTATCAATTAAAATGCTATAAAAACTCTCTGCTACCAGTCCAGCACAAAAATGGCAGACAAACTTAATAACCTCGCAGGTGAACGCTGTCAGTACAGTATAACGCCAGAGCATGGTCATACACCTGTGTCCACGAGAGAATATCTTGACAGTGTCATGTTTTGGCTTTCCTAACCATGAAAAGTACACACATTTATGACCAGAGTCGAAGAAGGAGGTCATGTGACAAAGTATAAAGAGTGATAAGATTAGTGTAGGGAGGAGATCGAGGATGGTTGAAGGGAAGCGATTAGATCCGTGAGAAAGCCAAATTCCATGTGGATTTCTTTTAAGTAACGAAAGTAAGTTACCTACATAACTATATATTTGACAGTGTGTCAGGTGACTTGAGTGACGTACATAACGTTCCTTGCGTTAAGTTGCTTATTGTAACCCAAACCATAATATTTCATCAACCATGAACAAGTAGTTTTGGTGCCTCGTCCTTAACAAACTGTGGCCCTGTCACATTTCACCCAAGCCATGATGTTTTCCTAAACCTAACCACATGGGGTCTTGGGGCCAAAGCCAAGGCACCTTAGTTTTCATGCATAGGTGCAGTAAAACGTGAATTTGACATGATATCGGGTTTACATAGAAGAGCATTTACCTAAAGAGCCAGATATTTCCCGCAGGGGCTGGTGGAGACCAAATCAGAGCTGGATGGAGAAAAAACATTGGCTTTAAACTCTCCAGGTCAAGAGACTTCAAATCAAAAGAACGTGTAAAATGCTGTTATGAAAATCAAAGTGTAATATGACCTGCGGTAGTTTTACATGAAAGTTTACTATTTCATGCCGAGATACAATTGTTGACATGGGATGGTTGCCAGGTTACCCCATCAAGCTAGCATTATTTACACAATTTCAAATTATTTCTTTCTACGAGCTACGATTAAATGAGTAAATAAAAGAAGGTCTGAATTATATTTGTTTTTCATACATTTGACAGCGGATGGCACTGCTCTCTTTACCGATGGTATTGCTTTGTCCCAAAATGGTTTGATTTTCTAAGGAGGCCTCTGCTTATCTTGTGCCTTTGTCTACCCTCTGTCTTCATGGATCTGTAACAGTGGCAGGGCCATGGAATAATTACACCAAAAATCATTTTCTCTGTCCACTTTCATTTTGATCATATGCTATCAAATAATAGAGGCACAGATAATGCCTGGTGATGAGCCGACCGGGGTTCAGGCAGGTAATTTGTTTCCTTTGTTCATTTGAAGCTTCCGACCATTCGGCTTATGCAGAATAAATAATTCTCTTCAATTGTATCAGAAAGCTGTAGGACACTGAAAAGCATACAAAGTAATACACATTTTCATGTCACTGACCCAATAAAGAATTTTGGTGATGCCTAAAAACCTAGAGGAAGTTTTTTCCGCCCATTTGGCTGCTGTCTGGTGGTTTCTACCAAGTAGACATTCAGCAACATTGCTGTAATTCCCCATGATCAGGCCAAATCAGGAGTAGCAGCTGCACTGGGCTTTTATCATATGCATAATTATTGAAGAATAGCTGCTAGGTTTGTGAAATAATTAGCTTTTGAAGAACACAAGTAGACCCCAAGGCCAAGGGAGAGAATTACTCATGGTCTAAGTGCAGAACTGTGAAAACCTTGTTGAAACCAGCTGGTAAGAAACCAACAGGAGTAAATTGATTACCCGTTGCTTTCTGTTGGGATACTGCAGTCTTCTCCTTGACAGGAAGTAAAGGTAAATCATGAATTAACAATACCTGTTAATCAATAAGCAATGTCAATACATTAACTGTAATTAGACAGACAAATGACAAAGTCATTCAACTAAAATGTATAAATGTTTTTCTAAATGATAATAGCACAGAGATTGGAGACATTTTGACACCTGAGTTTCCAGATTTTTGTTTCACTCAACTTTATATGTTTATGAAAAACCAGGAATTTTGTTATTATCTTATTAAAATAAAAGTATTGTTCTGTGTCTAATGTGTCTTACAGTCTCTGATAACAGACATCAAACTAAGTTTTTGCATGAGAAATTTACAAAGAAAGAAGTTCTTTGTTAATGTTTTTGTTTTATACTATATAAATTCAATGTAAATAGACAAATGTGTTTATATGTATATTTCTTACTGAATTCATTTAACCATTGAAGCTATTCTCGTGCGTCTAATTTGTAGCTTTTTAGGTGTTTGGGCAAAAAATATGTCCATGCTTATTACTTAAATGTGAGTAATGGTGAGTATATCCATATCAGGCAAACAAGATAAGACAGAATGATTGTAGATCGTTTTTTAAATGTTTTACATCCATCACTTCAACCATCTTATAGAGTGTGGAGAGACACCGGATGAAACTTCAGAGCTAGCTGTAACATTGAATTTCTGAACGATTCAGTTCCAAGGCTGTGCATTGTGAAGCTGCTGAGTGGGTGGTCAATACTTCTCTTATTGTTCAGTAACTGCAGATCAGAAAATAGCAGTAATTTTTCTACTCACGTCTCTTCCGGATTGAGGGTACTGGATACATGTAGGTGGAGCTGTTTGTCGGGTAGTGTGACAGTGAACCTCAGTTAAACTTCATCTTCTGATAATCTTTCAACTCCATTTAGCCCTATTAAAAAATCTTTTTTTGTTGTTTTTTGGGGGCTTTTCTTCCTGTGGCTTCTCTGCATTTTGTTCTATTTAGTTATTTAGCTCATTTACAATTCCTGTCCCAATTTTCAAGTCATCATTTTGGCAAAAAATATTTCTAAGGAACAGTTAAATGAAGATAATGTAGTCTTGTAATATGCGTAAAAGTAGATTAAGAGAGTTACATCTTTGCAAGAGCTATAACAGATATCAAGTCATACATTATGATAATTACTTTTGAGGGTGAAAACAAATCTTGTGATTTCCAAAAACAGGCACATATATGTCTCCTCTCTTCTGACTTTAAGTCATGGGAGATTTGAAATCTGTGTGATATGCTTGAATTGGAATTGAGGCAAAAAAAGCAAAACTTCCAAACAACATATTTACAAAGTCTTTTCAGCTGTTAGAACACAATAATAATGTGTCTATATGTTCAGGCATGACATAAACCTCCTATTTGTGATGTGTTTGTCCTCAATTAACTAATGACAGTTTGCATAATATAGACAACAATGACATAGAGCTACATTACAGCTACTGTACATTTTACTGCCATATAATAATAACAACAGGTTGGGCTGACTTTCAATTTAATTAATTTGTTTCTAAAGGTTTCATTTTATATTTAACTGAAATGATTTGAGATATTTAGCTCCTAAAAATGTTGAGATGACAACACTTCAAAAGACTGAAAGTTTCTTGCCCACATCAGCTTGCTAACATTCAAAGATCATGTTAATGGTAAAGCTTTAGTGGGATAATATTTGTTATAGCACTAAACAGTCTTACAGCTATTTAGTCCTAAATAAAGATTTGAATATAAATATAATTTGGACCTACAGGGAAGGTGTTATAAAATATCACCAATATCTGTACCAAATTATAAAGAAGTCCCCTCAATAGATAAAGACAGTTCAACAAAGTACAAAAGTGTTGGTGGTAGTGGTAGTAGTCTGTGTGTATTGATGTACCGCAATCTCAGCGCAGTCCATCAAGTAAAGTATTTCAGTTTAAACCAGAAATGTCAGCCTCGTAGCATTAGAGGAAAAGTCCGGAGATCACCGCAGACACTAGAGAACTAGTGTATGGGCATTCTAAGAGTTTAAGAGAAGGTATCCATTAGAGTTTGGAGAGACCAGCAGCACACAAAGGAGGTGTTTTGCCAGGAAAATGACTCAGTAGATTCTATTAAGACAGTGAAAGGGACTGAAAGAATAACTGATGTTTGCAAAATGTTCCATTCTCCCACTGCAAATGACACCATGACACTGCATGAACAAGTGATATAATTACATTGTGGATTAATTAGTCATTAAGATCATAATGATGGTGTTAGGAAAATAAAACACATATTGTTCCAGATGAAGGTTAAGCTGTTTGCTGAAGCCGCTGTCTGCCATTGTGTTTTTTTCATTATAATCTCCAGGAGTTTCTGCTATTCTATTAATTCAAGGTTGTGTAAGATTTAAGGGGATTTATTGGCAGAAATATAATATTCAGACAATCACCTGAAACTAGAAATGTTAATTTGTTATTTTAGAGTAATCTCTGAAGAGGGAGTGGGTCCCCTCCCACAGAGAGTGTCCTGTTGCACCACCATAATTAATAATAAAGTAACCCACCATGGCAAATATAAAATTGGTTGAAAAGAGTCGTTTGTGTTTTCACAGGTTGGACAGCCACAGTAGATTATTTCCCAACAATCTGCAACTTCTCCGCTAGATATCACTAAATCCCCAACACTGCCCTTTTAACTAGTTTATTTATATTTCACACATCAAAGCATGTACACCCGCCAGTCCCCTAGTGGATACAGTGTTAGTGTCACATTTTGCCTTGCCCAGTTGTGCAAAGTATGTATTCCATTTCCATGTATGGCCAAGGTCCAAGAAGGAGGTCATGTTTCAGAAGTCATGTGACAAAGTACAAAGAGTGATAAAGTCAGAGCAGGGAGGAAGTCGAGGGCTGTTGGACAGAACAAACAGCTGAACGACTGGTGTCCGAGTCTGTGAGAAAGCAGCAGGTAATGTGGATTTCTTTCAGGGAAGTCATGTATACAGGAAAGTGCATACAATATTTGACTCGGCCCTGCGCTTGTCGTCTCCACCAACAGTTCTTCTCTTCTATCTCTATGCTGTCCTTTTCTCTCTCTGCTCTCCTCTCACCCCAACCGGTCGAGGCAGATGTCCGCCCACCCCTGAGCCTGGTTCTGTCGGAGGTTTCTTCCTGTTAAGAGGGAGTTTTTCCCTCCCTCTGTTGGAGGTTTTTCTCCCTTAAAGAGGAGTTTTTTCCCCCTCCTAGCTTATGTGGAAATTGTTGAATTGTTGGGTTTCTCTGTATAATATTGTAAAGTCTTGCTTTAAGGACTTTAATGTGTTAAGTGCCATGAAATAACCTCTGTTGTGATTTGGCGCTGTATAAATACAGTTGAATTGAATTGAATTAAGTACGTTGATTGACTTACTCAACGTTAATTGTGTGACGTACGTAACGTTACTTACGTAAAATTATTGTTTGACCCAAACCTTGATCTTTTCCGAAACCTAAACGTGGGATTGTTGGTGCCTAAACCGTAGACACATTACTTTTCACACCTAAGCGAGACACTTACACGGCATCCTCTAGTGAACTGACGTGTGTATACACGCTTTAGCGGGATATCAGGTTGAAATGTTGCCAAGGACACATTGGTTGGAGTGTTTCTACACTTACTTGAGAACTCTGAGTCATGCTTTTATGTGACTGACTCCATCTCGGTCTACTCACTATGATTACAACTCTTAGATTGTGGCATACGCAGGGATGCTTATATCTGTCAGTATTTATGGCCATGTTGGACACTGTCCTTCCTTCCTCTGTGGACTTTGACTATGAGCCAAAATCCCATTACCAGATTAACCTCTTAAAAAGAAACAGAAAAGACAAAATCTTCACAGAGAAGCAAACAAACGCTTGTGAAAGCGCAATGTAAAAAGCAGCAGAACACGAAAGCAAAAATAATTTAATGAAAGACAACTTGTTCAGAATCAGAATCAGATTCAGATCAGAATTGCTTTATTGGCCATGTACTGTATGTTAACACATACAAGGAATTTGAATCTGGTTTTAGGTTCGCTCTCAGCGTCCCAAAAAAACAAAACAGACAGACATAAATAGACATATAAAACATAAATAGACATATTTACAGGTTAGAAATGACTGAATATATACATATATATACCTAAAACAATGGTGCAATTGCACCTAGTGCAAATTGTGCTGATGCGGTTGGGTGTAGTGCAAAAAGGTCCAGTGATGTAAAACATTTGAACTGTTTAGCAGAGTGACAGCCTGCAGATGTTGCCATGAAACTGCTATTGTTGTAGGGTTAAGAACCCAAAAGGGACAGGTGATGAAAACGATGGTCATACTTCTGCTGTAAAATGTCTGGGGATACACTGAGCCCTGATAATCTGAGTGAGCCCGCTCTGACAGTGTGTGCTTCTTCATTCACAACGGTAGAGGATTAGCTCTGCCTGAGTGACTTCTTGCTCCAGTCTCAGGCCAAAAAGACCTGTATTAATTTCCACAGCGGCTATTACCCTCAGAAAGGGAACAACAGAACCTACCAATTACACAAAAAAAAAAGCTTCAAAGCCCAGAGGAGTAACGTTCTGTAAGAAAGAAGAAGAACCTTTCTTTTAATTTTAATTCATCCAGGGAAAATCAACCCTACATCTTTAGTTTTTTCCATCAAAAATGGTTACAGTGTGTCCCTGTGCATTAATAGTGTCTGTTGAGCAGCTCACTCCCCAAACTGTTGCCCAGTTGCAACAGCCCTTCTAGTTGCTGTATTAGTGGTTGTTAAGACATTGATAAAAAAATTGTGCAAAAAGTTGGCAGTTTCCAGTGTTCCAAGGACTGAGACAAGGTGTGTGTTTCTTTCTTTCTGACTGGGTGTGTGTGTTTGTGTGCAATGGAGCGTTATTAGAGTCGAGCTCCTTCTTCATTATCAGATCTTATCAGTCCTCCAATAACAAAAGCAGATTCCCGTATATACTTTCCTGCCTTCACTTGGTCTAAATGTCAAATAAGAAGCTCAGACGCAGGATGGTATTTCGTGATGTCAGGAAGATGTTGAGAGGAAATAAGGTGCACATACAGATTTCCAATGCTGGAATAGTCTAGCAATTTGCTTGCATGGCAAGTACAGACTAACACTCTTGCACACAGAGAAACACCACACAGTTTATGGCATTATGACTTTTAAAAAATGTGCATACATATTTAAGTCTGATGGAGCATTACATAAGCGTGTGCATGCCTTTTGTGTGCATGCTCATCTATTTCTATATTTCTTTCAGAGAGGCTGTCGTTGAAAAAATAAACGGAATGGATTTTGTTTTCTTCCACAAAAAACACTCTAATTGGCAAAACACACTGTGCATTGTGGCACCAAACATGAGCTATAGGCGTTGTGACTCGTTGTTAGCTGCAACACTCTGCTGCGCTCATTACAAAGCCACAGTGCATAATATTCCAGGCAAACCAAACCATATACCCACTGTGCCCTCACAACTGAGCATTTCAAAGTATCAGCCTCAAACAGTCAAAACTTCATTCTTTTTTCTTTTCTTTTACGTAATGAAGGCTGTATCGTGGATGTATTTTAACGTTTTTTAATCACTGCACTGTTAATTAAAGAAGTTATAATCTATTCTTTTCCAATAACAATGGATCAAAAAACTAAATAGCTGCAGTAGGTGGCTGTTTAAAGCTAAAAGCACTGCCTGCTTAGCACCAAACAGCAGGCAGACACTTCGTGACTAACTTGTGAACAAAAGAGCATTTAACAGCTAGACAGCCACAATTGGTAGGGACCATATCTCGAGCAAAAAGAGAGTCAATATTTGACTTTGATTCATTAGGAGAATGATAATGTTATTCTATAAATGATGTGTGTAGTTTTTAATATTAGCTATAAAAGATAGTATGTCAATATTGTGTTCAGAGCTTGTTACCTGCCCCCAAGAGGCTAAAAAGTCATAACTCTGTGTTGCATCTTCATTAAACTTGTCTACATGGCTATAGCTTGCTACAGCAACCGTAAAAACATTTTCTTAAGCATTGTAGATCAAATTCAACCATGTTAAATAAAACAATTAATGTAATATTCTATTCTCTGAGACATTTGTTTTTGGTCTTTCAAAGTTGTAGAAAACTATAAAGCTTTAAATGGCTGCAGTGTATTCTTGAGAAGCTGCAGTCAAAAACGGGAAATGGAAAGTGTAAGATTTGAAAACCTTTCTGCTTACAAAGCTCTTTAAGAACTAGTTTCACCTGTGTCTTTAAGCTCCATAGGACATAGTATTAAAGGACAACTGTTGACTTGTGGGCTTGTGTTGCTCAATGTGAACTGTAGGAATAAAGTTATGTTACCATCACTTATCTGTGACCTGCCTAAATGGAGTGTAGCATCTAAGACAGCAGTTTTAACACAATTACGACCTGCAGGATGTAGCCCATGCTGTGGTGGTGGTCTTAGTGTTGTACTGGCCATGGTTGCGTGACTGAGCTAATAACTGATACATTGTGTCAGCACCACGGTCCCATGTGAAAACTCGTTATGATATTTCTCACATTGGAGGAGCTGGTAAATCAGGGACTCTAAAAATTGAACTGGGCACAGAACATAGTGGAGTTTTTAGCAGAGGACGTCACCACAGCTCTGACCTGATGTGGTGCTTTGATCCAATGCTCAATGGGCTGACAGCTATTTCTGACTAACTGCAACATTGGAAGATGCAGCAGATGACATATAGCCAGATGAAGCCCTGAAAGAGCAGTTGGGGCTGTGCTGCTTGTGTAAGCCCCCTGAAAGCTTGTTGCCATGGATTTGTAGCCTCATGCGCCACCAGTTAACTCAGGGGGTTTGGGGATACATGGTCAGGATTACAACTTCTGGAGCAGCGAATGAAAGCTGTCGGTTAGCTTTAAAGAAAGAACATGCAGGGTCCAAAACATGCAAATGCTGCTCATGTAAAACAACTGAAGTCATCCATGATAAAACAGAAGGGGATGAAACACAGCCCACATTATATTCTTTGTCTACACACTGGTTACTGTGTAGACAACTGTGCTTTTTGTGATGTCATTTCCCACCCGCAGGCTGTTGCAGACTAAGTGTTACATTAACAGAATCTCCCAGTAGATGCTATGCTTTCAAGACTCCATATTAACACTTGGGTAGATTCCCGACCTTCTCTGGCTCATGACCTATTTTTGTTGTCCCCAAATTCTCTTTGCCCCTGAAATGAGGGCGTTTTCAAACTATCATGTCAAGTATGACCAAAGTAGACCTCGAGCAGATCGTACAGATACATTTCAAAACTGGTTTATTCATTTTGTATTAATGATCCTAATATCTTTCATAGAAATGTTTTGTAGCTAAGAGTGTTTATAAATATACACAGTGTGGGGTCCTGAGGTTGACAAACATATTAATATGTGTTGCAAATGAGAGCGACAAATAGCCTGTAGACCATATGTTACAAAACCAGGGGTTACAGATATACCAGATGCCATTTATTAAATTATATCCTGAACTAATACTTGAGTCAAGGTTGGTTGGTTGTTTCAAAATTACATTACAACACTATAGGATTAAAATATCAAACATCACATCAGGTATTCCTCTTCTGATCAATATTTTTCACTTCACTGTTCTTCCACAACCTCAGTACACATTAGCAACAATAGTGATATAACAATTTGCAAAAAAAAATTGCAATAATAATAAAAAAGACTAAATTATTTCTCAATTTCTACTTTATGTTGCAAGCAGGTGCAAAGGGTTTCATTTTGTAGTTTAGGAAGGCACCCTCCTGATACAGTCATAACCAAACAGATGGTAATACATGATTTAATTAACTTCCCATTCAAATCACACTAGTGAAAATCCCCAAGTTTCCAAATATGTTAAATGATTCTATTGAGTGAGTGAAAAGATAGCTCTGATTCCCGAGGATGTCTTCCTAATTACAATGTGTCTTTTTTAAAAGAATCATACAGCTTAAAACAAGCGGATGAGGTTGTCATAAAGTGTGGGAATTTTTCTAAATTTAAAGAAACTGAAGGGTTTAGTTGTATCTCTGTGGAATAATCAGGCCTGCATATGGATGGCACCCCCTAATGTGATTGAGATATGATGGCACTCTTACAGATTGACTGCAGCAGATGGTGGAAGCTTTAGATCATGTGATAATACGAGAAAACGATGCGTGGAGAGGTCTCAGCAGGAGACACATGCATTTTTAAATGCATTTGTCATGATGGAGGAGACTATCGTCTTACTGGAGTGGTTATCTTCATCATTCACACCTCTTATTCTTGTTGAAGCAACAAACACCACAGTAAGTGTGTGTGCATCATCCAGCTGGGCCGGGAATAGAGACAAGTTCCTGTGTGCTCTATCTGCGCTGTTGGAGCTCAACACCAACTGATGCTCTTTCTAACACCAACTGAGATCATTTTTCCGTTGGGTGACACTAGAACGAGGTCAAGCAATGAGGCAAAGAGGTTTTATTTTTCCTGATTTTCATTTCCCTTACCTGTGAATTTGTGAGTAAAGGTACCTGAGGAGGTTTTGACCACTAGTAGAACTACGGAGCAAAGTGGATTTTACAATTGGACACACATGCAGATTCCTGATGCCAATTTACACTGTTGTGATGAATGACAGTTGGTGGTCGAAGCCAGAAGAGCACTAAAAATGAAGACTGCAATTGAGGAAAGATGGATGTAAAAAGCACGTTTAAAATGTGTTATTCAAAAATTCAACTTGACAGATGTTTTATTAGGAATAAAATGCATTTGATCTTTTTGTCAGGCCTCAAGAAAACACAATCGGCTTTGTAAAGACAACTATGTTGATCATATAGTAAGTTAAGATGAAACATTATTGACTGAAAAATATTAGAGGATGAAGTAATTGAAGTAATTATCTTTCCATAGTGGGTGGACTAAGGTGATAGCGGGGAAAGGTTGAGGAAAGGAGTTGGAGGACTCAAGAAGCGAGACAACACGTGGACCAAGGCCCCAAAAAGAAGAAAATACAAACTTGTGTTTTGTGTCGCTACATTTGTTTTGTGTGTGTGTGCTTGTGTGGTGATTTTAGGTAATAGGAAAAGTGATGTGGTTTTCAGGGTGGAATAATGTTGTGAGTGTTCAAGGTGAAAAAATGATTCAAGTGTGAGAGAGTGATCCAGGTGGTGACAGGCTCAGTTCCTCTGTCATGAGGGTTTGTGTGGTTGGGTATCTCCGTCCAGGTGCAGAATGGATGACAGAGGGGTGTTTGCTGTTGATTTTCTGGAAGGCAGGGTTGTTTGTTGCTGTTTTCAGGTGTTTTAGCACTATTGCTTCGGATCTTTGTCTCAGTGTTTCGATGCCAGTTGTGATGTGTATGGAGTGATTGCTGGCGTTTGTGTGCCACTATGAGTGCTTTGTTTTGGCTGTCAATATACCTGGACGACTCACCAGAGTAAGTCTATGTATGGGAATCAATGCATATTGTTTGACTTTTCAGCGAGCTACTTAGAAATGGGTAATGACCTAATGGAAGCTCAGGAGCAACGGGTTGGAGACCTCTGCTGTAGATGGTGATGCACCGTGCTTTCCGCAGAGGGCTTTGAGATGGTTGAGTCTATTGTTTGCTTTCTGTTTCAGGTTATTTGATGTGTTTTGTGCAGGTCATGTTGATTTAGAATGTTATGCCAAAGAATGCTGCTTCTTTGCTTTGGTTGTATATTGTGACGTTGACAGTGTTGAGTTGGGTGAGTTTTTTTGGGAAGAGGACACTGTGTCTTGGCAGGGTTGAGTTGGACTCTTCACATATTTTACCAGTTTTCTATTTCAGTTATGCATGTGGTGAGTTTTTTGGCCTCTAGTATTGGGGATTTGGAGCTAGCCCAGTAGCAGAGGTCCTCTATGAACTGTGAGACTTTAGCTATGGCGGCTGGTGGGTAGAAAATGTCGGAAATGTACAGAAGAAAGAGAAAGGGACTCAGAACCGAGCCCTGGGGTACTCCTGTTTGGGGGGTGAAAGGTGTGCAGATGGCTGAAGCATCTTTGATTTTAATTTGGTGGTTGTCAAGAAAGCTGGAGATGATGGATTGGGTGGGCTTTGGGAGTTTGAGGTTTGTGTCCATTACTCTGTATTTGAGTGTGTTGTGCCATACTTTACTAAAAACTTTTTCAATGTCAAAGAGTATTCCCTTTTTTGTTGAAGTTTCTATGGATGTCTTCTGATAAGTGGAGGGTGTTGTCTTTAGTGGCTTTTCCTTTCCTGAAACTGGCTCGGTGGATTCCTATGAGACCATTGTTTCTATGTGGTTGGTGAGGCATGCTGTGAATAATCTTTCAACTAATTTTCCAATGTGG
Organism: Brachyistius frenatus; assembly: GCF_029030835.1. Taxonomy (NCBI): domain Eukaryota; kingdom Metazoa; phylum Chordata; class Actinopteri; family Embiotocidae; genus Brachyistius; species Brachyistius frenatus. The sequence continues at coordinate 938,629 of NW_027210626.1, forward strand.
CTAAGGAGGCTTATGATGCTGTAGATTGTGGCATTGTGTGGGTCTTTTCCTGGCTTTTTGATCATGATGAGAGGAAATGGCCAATTGTGAGGCAGTTGAAGAATAGTTGTCTAAGGCGCTGAAAGTAGGTGACTAGTTTTATGAGTATGGTGTCTACATTTTCTTCCCTGGTGCTTTGTCCATTGTTATAGATCCTTAGAGGTACCTTATTCACCTTCCTGCCTTGTACGCTTATGGTTTTGAGTCAAAGCCTATTTCATGTATGTATCTGAAATTTTCTTTATCAAAATGTTCCAAAACTGCATGTTTTTAAAAACAATAAATGTAATTTATTACAATCAGTAACATCTATTTATCTCGGTTGTTTTATTCATAAAGGTTACAATAGAGGAAGGCATGATGGGAAAAGGGACAGGGGAGCCCAAGAAAAATATGCAATGGGGTCAATAACATTTATGTTACACTGCAACAGATACATCTACTGGAGAGTGATTAATGTTCTTTTGCATCATAATGTTGGTAAATAGATGTAGCCAAAAAATAAGACCGGAACTGATTTTGTCACAATTTGATTTTTAAGAATTAATATATATATATTTTTAAAAAATCATAAAGAACAAAAAAAAAATCTACTCAGTGCATACAGGATTACAGCTGCTGGTCTCCTCTGCCTTCTTCACCTCATCTCCATGATTTCCATTACATCTGGAAAGAGGTCATACAAGGCCAAAAAGATTACAATTTCTGCTTTCCTTTTAGGTCCCTTAAATCCACAAAGGGTTCAGCAGATTCCAGCAGGAGAGCACTGCAGGAAATACACCGTCTGCCTGGCTGAATCTGTTCAAAACTCCCGTGTGCAAACTCAAGCCCCAGAATGGAATGTTGTTATTTCCCCAGCTTAAGACGAGAACATCAGTTTAGTGTATTTTTGTTTTTAACTCAAGGCCTTTCACTGCAGCAGGAGATAAAGAAAAGTGTTTATTCATCTTGATTCCTGTCAGTCCACCCCCGTGCATCCTTTTTCCTTCAATATCACTATTGTTCCGGCAGCACCCCAGGAAATAAAATACTCGTCATCCACATTACTGTAGTGGCTGAGCGAGACTCCTAGTAGGTTACTCAAGTACTTGGCAATTCTGAGACTTGTCTTTACTTAAATATTAACATAATTTTTAAGACAATTGTAGCTAGTTATACCAACTACTTTGCAATATTCCTTTAAAAGCTGCCTGAAGCACATAGGTTGTTGCCATATATTGTTACAGTTGGGACTTCATAATTCCCAATAATACATAAAATAGTTCTGATTACCTCAGCTTCAAGCAGCCTAACATTCAGGCAGCCTAACAGGCACCTAACATGTGGACGGCCAAACTATAGCCAAGTCAAGCTGGAGAAGCAAGACAGTAAACAGTTTACCAACAGGAGTCCAAAGAAGGAGGCAACAGACAATGAAAAAAAAAACTACAGCAAGCCCATTCAACGTAAAATGTAGAAATAAAATATGATCTGGACTGTTAGCAGGTATATTGAGTGAGCAGATTGGGGAACTGGGAGCAGGTGAGGTGGGCGTGGCAGACAGGAGACTGGGCACAAAAAACAGACAGACTGGGGACCTCTGGTGGGTGGAAAGAGTGATGCAGGGAACAAGCTGAATGACTCAAGGGCAAAAGCACAATACGTCAACATAAACACACCATTTGCCTTCAAATATTCAGTAAAACAAAACATATTGCCGTGGTCTGTTGCACATCTGATCTCTTGTAACAGAACCACTTCCTCACGACTCAAATTGCTTCCCTTCTGGGAACTAATTCCTTCACTACGGAGCCACTTTCACTTTATTGTTGCGGTGCTTAAGTTAAGCACACAATGTTTTTTCGTACCACGACGTTGCATAGGACTATGATGCCATTACGTCAACAAATGGCAATATAGCTATAATCACAATATTATATTTTTTCTTTATCATGTTAAAAATTATACTGATATTATCAAGAACGATACGATATCTCACATTCCTAGTTGGTGGAGACCAAACACAGAGCTCCTAGTTGGTGGAGACCAAACACAGAGCTCCAAGGAAAGTGAAAATAACAGTTGCATTCACACAGGAGCCAGAAACTAAATTCCAAAACAATGGGAAGGTGATAATTCTTTATGTCAGTGTTACTTTCCAGTAAGTTCTGCTTTCTGCTCTTAGACATTTAAGTAAAAGAAAATATATACATATGGTCCTATAGGCAATCAGTTCCTGCCTCAGACTTCAGTCTGGTTAATCTTGAATTGTAATAGGGAGACTCATTAGGTCTCAGTCGGTTAGTGAGAGAGATAAAGAGGGTGGAATTGTTAAGGAAATATTGATTACTGCCTCATGGTTTATCCATCTTATAATTGCATAGTGAAGGATAAAAGAAGCCGAATGAAAGGGAGGCTTTGTGGCTGGCACAATAAGATCATAATGTGATGTGAGGTTGTTGGTAAAAGGAGCAGCATAACCCCCAACAGCTTATTGGGCTTGCAACCGTGCCCATGCTTTTGTTCCACTAGTTTGTTTTCGTAGTATGCAGTAGTAAGGCCAGAAACCCACATAGACTTGAGGTAGGAACAGCTAAAAGTTTACTAAATGCTTAGTCCCAAATATAATATCCAACTGTACCTGACTTTAGAATTTGCCATTAAACAGAAAAGAAAAGTCAGATACTGAACAGAAGAGAAAAGGTGTCATCTTATCATCAATTTTCAAAAATGTTGTTTGGTTTTAGATTATTATGTGACTTGTATTGGATGATTAAAAGTTAGACTGTTACATGTATTTGTTATCCTGGGTTGCAGTGGATAGTTCTGGGAGATATAAAGTTTTGTTCTTTTCTTTCATCCAAAAATATCAGCATAAGTTAGAGTCTTCTTGTGACATTCCTTCTTTCACTTTCATCAGTTCATTCTTGTCATTATCTGCTCCTAGATTCGTTTGTCGGCTCTCTTCCTCTCAGCATTACATCAGCATCAACTCACCTCATTGCGTTTCAATTTTGTCAGACTTCAGATTATCTCTCCACTTCTTCTCCCACTCCTCATTTGCGCTTCAAAGTCTCCTGCACTCTTAGCCATGAGCTTATTCTCATTTTGTAAATCAAGTGCTCTCAAGCTTTTCGGCCTCCTGTCAGAGCCACAGATGTTAGAAACAAAGATTCCTGGACCCAAAACCTGTGAGTTCACATGAACAGATAGGCTCGTTAAATAGACCTGTGGGGATACAGACATTATGTATGGCTTAAAATTTTAAATAATTTTAAGGCAATTAGCAGCATGATCATTGCTAAAGTATACACCATTGAAAGGCCTATGATCTTAATTTACAATAACAATATACAAAAACACAGGATTGCAACCACGCTTGAAATGTTTTATCAAAAGCATGTAGGTGCTATGGTTTTATAAATATCTTAATCCACTGTACAATAAAATGATTTTAATGAGAACAAAACTAAAGTTTCTCTCTTTGTGTGCTGTTTGAGTCAGATACACTGTTCATTTAAACTTCCTGCCGTTTTGCATGGATTTGTTGTTCTCGCCCTTTTTTGTTGTCATTAAGATTTCTTTACAAGTGATTCAAGTTCCTTCCACACCTAAATAATCTTTTATAATATAACTGTCTTTGCACCTGCTCTTCAGAAGCAAATCATGTTCCACACAAAACTGACCCTTAAAAATCAGAAGAACCTTAGTAAATCGTGTGAAATGCTTAAACAACCAACATTACCATCTCATGATTTCCACAATGCAAAACAGGCAGTCTAGCTCAAAAGGCAAACTGTGCTTCACTGGTTTAATAAACAATGACTCCTGGCATTGTGATGTGACAGAAAGAAGAGGCAAAGGAAACAAAAAGCAAATGAGGACATTAGACTTAAATTAAACAGTTGATTAATACCAGTTCATGCATTCTTTAAGTGCTCTTTATACTATCAGATGGTTCTGAAACAGACTTAGCCAGCTGTAAAGTGGGTTCAAAGGGTAGGGGTAGACCAGGACGGTAGCATATCCCAGCTGGTACACTCTGGACAGGTCGCCAATCAATCACAGGGCAGAGAGAAAGACAATCAATGAGTCAGACCTGTGGTCACCAATTATCACCACCAATCAATCTAACATGCACGACTGTGGACTGTGGAGGAAATCTGGAGTGCCTGGAGAAAAACCCATGCAGGCGCAGGCAGAAAAACACCACACAGAAAGACCCCAGAAGACCAGTTGGGCTGGACACAGAACTTTCTACCTGGTGCCAGTGCTAACCACTGCACCAACACCTATTGCAGTATAGTTTACATCAATCTTAATAGTAAGCACGGTATGCATGAGGTAAAGGAACAGTAATATAGCCTGAATCCAGACCTGTGACTTGCTGCTCACAACTGATTTTTCAGCCATTCCAATAGATCTGGCGCTGTGCTCGTATTGTTGCCAGTCAGAGCTTTGTGGGCAGTACAGGGACTGTAAAAGCCACGTTCCTGTGCCACAGCCAGGCAAATACTGATGAAAAAATTGCCACAAAGATGGCATCCAGTGTGGAGGAGACTAAATCCACTCTACAGGATGTTGTAAGGCGACTTACAGAAACAACAACCCTACAGCGTGCAGCGTTTAAATACAGCCAGTAGTGTAGCCAACTGAAAATTCAAAGAAAGTAAAAGCAGTTGTTTGGGGATTAAGTCACAGAAATGCCTAACATGAACTTGGCATCAGGTAGTGAAAGTGAAATAGTAATAATAGTAAAAGTAAGCAAGCTAAAGGTATCGAATACGAATACTTCCAATTTCCCATTTGGTCTGGAAAAGTGGGGCCTTGAGGTCAAAGTCAAGGAGGAAATCTTGGAGCATGAGACTTCCTACGCACAATTACAGCAGAATTGTTTTGCATAGCCTTTTGCCACTTAGATCCTATTGCATTCCATCTAATTATGGAAAATTCAAATTGTTCCCACCCAGTTTTCCAGTGATAGCTCTGGGAAGTGATAGTTGAATTGCCAATATGGAGAAGAAAAATAATTACGGGCACCGGTAGCTAAATAATGTAATATATTGACAAAAATTTAAACCCATCATTTAAACAGGAAGAGTCAGTCAGTATCTCTAGTGAAAATGTTTAGGTAATTTTAAAACAAACATTTAACTTTTCTTTAGTATTAAATAAAAAATGATTGTTTCTAAATTAAAAAAAATTCAATGATGACCTAAGCTCATGGTATGCTTCTTAGGCCCTTTCCTTCAACAAACAACTGGTCTTGATGCCACGATGTAGAGTAATTTAAAACACTGTATGCTGAGTAAAATTAGTAAAGTGTATTAATTTCTTCCCATGTTTTCCATCCATGTGTGCCTTTGTTACAGCAGAGGAGTGCTATGTTTTTATCGGTGTGATCAATCGCTCCATTTATTCATGCTTTATTTGCATAAACGCTCCTGCAGCTTTCCCTTAGATCCACAAGCCCTTCCCTCCATGAGATGGAATGATTGACAAGTAATCCGCAGCTGTGCTATCTATTGTTGCCATGGCAGTTTAGTAACTTGAGGCATTGTATATAAAATCTGTGTTTTTGTTTGTATCCTTTTTTTCTTGAGGCAAACATGTCTTGTTTCACCCTGGTGAAGCATTTTATTAGTAAATGTGGCTTAATGCAATGAGGCATCAGGGAAGCACAGAGGTGTGAGAGCACCATAAGAGCTGCAATTCAAAGCCAACCAGCCAAACGCACATGCTATTCTGTATACATGCTGTAGCTCCAAACACCACAAGTGGCTGCCACTCATAAACAACGCTAGAGAAGTTCACCGTCTCTGCCAGAAAATCTACAACACTGCACTTTGTTGAAAGGTCAAAAATAATGCATGTTTCCTTGACAAGGGACCTTTTACTGCAAAATCTTATAAGAGGGGGGTCAAGATGATTAGGTGTCGAGTGTGACCATGACATGTGATTTGCCTCCCTCCTACACACATTATATCATTGGTTTCTTTAAAACATCATCACAACCTATCACTGATCTTACTCAAGGGGTTTTAGATGCCTGAAACCTACATTTTATATATTTTGGTGCCAGGAGGGCAGAATAAAAAGGTTTAAACACAACAATAGCATATATACAAACAGGTACACATTTTGTTTGTCAGTAAATATGCAAACTCTTACATTGTTTCTTTTGTGTCTGCCAAAAAAACACAGGCTTTGCCTGGATAATTGTGTATTTACTGGCATGCAGTGCACCAATGTGTGTAGGAGGGTTTGTGTTGGCTGTTAGCTGTGACAAAAAAAGTTACCAGAGCCTTAATAAAGTTGATAATTTACATTACTTATCCACATACTGTCTGAGAAAAAAATATCAAATAAATAAATAAAACACAACAGCAGATGGGGACAGTCTGTATGACATTAATTCTCTGAATCCATATCAATGCAGAGTCCGAAATGTACCTTAACATGTTCTTTCCCACACAAGACGTTACCAGAGAAGCAAATACCAGATGCTGGAAATATCTTAACTCCAGATAGAGCATGCCTGCACAAATCTATAACTGCCACAGCAGTAACATTGCTGTCATCCTCTGAAGTTACACAATTGAAGAGATGTGCTATTATTAGGGTTTAGCAGTTGTCACATATACAACAACTTTCAGCTTGTTAACGTGTGCAGATATTCTGTAAAACCTGTTCCCATCCACTTGAATATTTTAGGAAGGCTAGAATGAAGGTTATAAGAAAGGTTGTCATTGAGTTATGTGGATGAAAAGTTGGGATGTGTTTATAAAAATAAATTAATTGTGAGGTTAATCATTCAGCCCAGTGGGTGAATAATAGCCATAGTGGGTGAATAATAATAATAAATCTCAGCTGTTTGCTGTCAACAGCTTGAGTTCACAGGATTCATTCAGTAACTTAAAATACAGCTTTGCAGAGGCCGTTTTCAAGGTGACAACATCAATAAAGGGTAAGTGAATTTGAGTATCTGTGACTAATACAGATCTTCAAAGGAGGCTGATTAGAAATAAGATGTGTTTTACTGTACAGGCCCTTTTGTGGTGCTTTTGGATGAAGTGTACAATCACACAATCTGACCAATGATCTTGAGTTCATGCTGCCACTCTTTGAAGCTTTTTAGTTACAGTCTGGATCATCGGGACAAATTAGGCTTCATTTGTTCCTCTTCTCTGATCTCTGTGCCTCGTCCCTTCCTCTCTCTATCAGCCCTCGGAGACCTGCTCTTTTCATCACCACAACCGTTTGATCTGAGCCTCTGAGCTCTGGTTCTCTACACAGAGAGAGGCCGAAAAAGAGAGGGAGAGAGAACTCATTGTTTTAAAATTTCACCGTGCTGCCCATTTTTCCACTGATATTTGTGTTATCATCAGTGTAATTATCACTCCTTTTCATTTATTTTGGCTATGTTGCTTTTGTCATCCTCAGCTCTTTGAATTCAGGCGAGAGGAGCCACAGGCACACTGAAATGTAATGCAAGCTCATTCTTCCTGTCTTCCTGTCACTACAGACAAGACCTGGCCTGCATGTTAAACCCAGAGCTGTCCTACTATATTGCCTTGTCTGGTGCTTATCAATGTACCAGTGACAGACACTGTGCCTGTCAATGTCATCCTTTCATATTTAATCTGCCCCCATGGCACCATCAAAGACGGTCAGGGGCATGAATGCCCTAAAGGCCAACTGGCTCAATTAATGTTAGTTTCCTCTAAATCCTTAGTTGGTTCTTTTATTGATCCTGTCAGTTAAAAACTTAAAACTTAGAAAGGTCAACTTTTTAGGTACTAAGAAATTGTCTTGGGTTATTGCGGAGGGTGAGGATTAACTTTTGAATAGGAGCGTCTGTCAGGATTTCAAAAGATTTTAAAGGGTTGTGAAGGGCTGAAGGGCCAAAAATAGCTTTCATGACTGTAAATGTGTATTAAACACTTTAAAACCTATAATATAAAAGGAGTGATGAACCTGAAGAAAATTATCACCTGCAGCACCACCTGACTTTACTAAGTCTGAGCTGACTTTTCAGCTGCCCGGTCCCCAAATCTACTGTTGTTCACTCTCCCCACTTTCATAGTGTTTTATAGTGACAGGCAGCTGTTTTCATCATAAAAGTTAGAAACCCCGACGGCACGCAACCGGCTCAGCTGTAAACAGCCTAAAGAGAAATCCAGAAACTAGTTGCACATCTTGGAACAGAAACTGAAGAGCCAGATATTTCCCCCATGAGTAGGTAGACATTAAAAAAAAAACAGTGCTAAAAATAGTGGGTGAATAATAATAATAATAAATATAAATAAAATATGAATGCAGTATTAAAATATTAATTAAAATGAATGCATTAGACACAATCTTGGAGACAATGAGACAACATTCAAAAAGCAAAAGTGTTCAAAGCAGTCTAGACAAATTTACCTCTTACATTTTTAAAAAGTTGAGAATTCTCCACACTTGGAACTGATGCATTGTTTTTTTTCTCTCATTTCTATGTAGTTCAACAGAATGGTAACAGGTAAAACTAGAAATGCGTTTTTACAGCTGCATCAGACATAAGATAAGTGGATAAGGGCACCCGGGAGATTGTTTGCTATATTCTACACTTTAATGCTCGTACCTGTACACATCACAATATATTTTATTGCATGTGAACAGCTGCCAGTAAGTTACAAGCCGGAGTGGCTCCAGATAAATAAATAAACCAATATGACATTAACCAGCTTATCTGTCAGACTGTCGGGAGCCAGTCATCATCTGAAACACATTCTGCTTGAGCCTCCCAACAAATTCCCTGATTGCATGTAATGATTTTTCCAGCTAACACCAACACAGCTTTTTTTTCAGTGTAGTAAACTGCACGCAGCCGACACCTGTGGCTGTGAAGATGGACGTAAGCAGAGGTAAACAGACTAAGGTGTTGGATCTGGGTTTGGGTCAGGGTCAGAGCATATCTTTCCATCTCCCTCTTGCTTTATTGCTCTTTTTCCTCCCATTTTGTGATTCTCCCCATGCTTATTGCAGCCTCCTGGTGGTCAGGTGAAGAAAAATATTGAGAAAGTAGACAGTGAAATGCAATTTTAAAGCTGAATGCACAGGCTTCATGTCAGTTGTCATGAAATCTACCATATCTCCGCCTAGTGGAACAACAGATTTAATCTTGCAGTCTGAAGCATTATAATTTTATGCCATAAAAGAATGTGCTGTAAAAGCTACGTCATACAAAATTTCCAAACAAAACAGATAGTTCAGTAATCCACAGTACTGGGTAGAGCCAAGTAGAGTAATGCAAACTTTTAAAGCCACTGAGGGGCAATTTGGCTAACAGACACCAGTAAGGGAACAATAAACACAAACAAGTACCAGGACTGTCAGTATGGGACCTTTTAAAAAAAAATGTACCATACTGACCGTGTGTTCTCTCTTTAAGTCTGCACCATTTAGGTAACTAATAACAGTAGCAGAGCATGACATGCGGACAGAAATGGGTTTCCTTCCCCAGCAGCTTTTGTTCATGGGCACATACAGGGCAAAACCTTTTTTCAGCAAGGGATAGATGGACATTTATAAGGCTTGTAGACTTACGGGGCACATGAGTAAACTGCCCTGCCTTGGTGCTTGTTGCCTAGCTACTGCCTGTTCATCCTGTATCAATTTTAGTTGATTTCTTTCTCTTGTTTTTTTCCTTCCCAGAGCAGACATGACTTTAACAAAGCAGACTGCAGTGGATGCAAGTGCGCATGTGCATATCATAAACACGTCTCATTCTTTGGTTTTGCCCCTCTTCAGTCTCTGTCTCCGTTCAGTTTGTGCTCTCCACTCTCAAAAGGCTAAAGTCTCATTCATTTCACACCTATTTGAAAGTTTTGCATCACAGCCCTTAGGACAGGAGGTTGCATAGTGCATCAGGAACAGTCTCATCTTTAATGAATTGCTGCATTGTGCATGAAGCTAACGATGTTGAACTTTATGTCTTGAGATAGTGTAAGACAACGCGAGTTCACAGCCGCCTGGAATGACACATTTCCTAAGAATATAAATGCCACTTCACCACAAGCAGAGTGAGTCTAAAGCAGTCTCAACCCTATACAGCTGTCACTATTAGTACTGTTTCTTTCATTATCATTTCTATTATCTGGTCCATGATAGGTGTCACTGTTCTCCCTTCTTTATTCCTGTCAGTGCTTTTCAACAAGTCAACTATCTGTAAGGTTTACTTGTCCCTCTGCAGCATTTTCTTATTCACTCAATTTGTCCTTCAAATTGTTGTGAGTATCGCAAAGAGCAGAGGGAAAAAAATGACATGAATTGAGTCAGAAAGAGCAGTGCGCAGCAGCAGCCGTGTTGACTATGTAAAGAGGGTGAAACTCGTCCGGTGCCACAACTGTATATGGATTGTTAAATAAAAGTCTCTTTAAACATTCAGCATGCGGTGCAATAAATATATTTAGCAAGTCCAACGATGTTTGTGTGTTTTTCAGAAGGAAAACAGGGACAGTCTGTGCTCAAGGCTTGGTGGCTGAAATGTGGCTTTTGGGTTCAAGGGAATTGAAGTCCCCAGCTGGAATTTCACAGTAGGTTTATTCCATCATTTTTACTTCATGTTTTACTGCAGTGTCATGATCTTAACAGTGGATTTTACTTACCAGATATGTTATAAAAAAAAAAAAAAAGCATGTACTTGGTATTTCATTTTTCTGTTGCTGTTTGCAAGGACAAACCTTTCACACAAACTGTGTAGGATGAGCATGGAAAAGATATGACTTGGAACACTTCATATGAATCAAAAGGTTAGTTGCAAATTTAAAATGCTTGAGGTTTGCTTTGTTTGAATTGGACTCAGGGTCAAATTGTTGAATACTTTGTATGGAGGGAGAAAAAGCCTCCATATTTCTTACTTTATGGCAGAAAGAAATAAGAACTTGCTACACAGTTATAGAGAGCAAAATACAGTTTCTCTGCTCTACTGCAATTCCAAATGTCAGGTTTACCATAGATTTTGTATTAATATATAAGTGAGATAAATTTAAAAAAAAATACAGAATAACATGTATACAACACAGAGATCTGTAAATAACAGTGGAGATACAGCCATTTAACTATCAAATATTTTATGCTGACATTTACTAAATGAGGAGAGATAGTAATCTCCGAGAGACAAGGAGAGCAGATTCAGAACCCGCTCTTGTTTCCTCCTATGGACGGTTAACCTTTGCTGTTCGAATGGGGTTTGTTGAATATGTTGATGAAATTAGCCCTCTCAGATGCATTCGGGTGGTGTTTGTGCACTGGCTTGTGAGTCAGGTACAGCGTTGGGCAGATGGTGGTCGGAGCGGTGCATAAGGTTCGCTTGATATTCATCAGGACAGATGACCTCTGCCATGGTGTATTCAAGCATCCAACAAACCTCACTCAGTGTTCATCCCTGCATAATGAATGGATGCAGAAATTTAAAAACAAGACATTTTCAGCTCAATTTCACTCCCACCATTGACCGCCGTCGTAGTTTGGTAAATACGGGGATTTTCTGACAAAATGCAGGTTAATTGTTTGTATGGTTTCAAAAGAATGAGATCACTGGGGCTGACAGTTTTTTGGAGACTCGTGAAGAGTCAATCAACAAAGTTAACCGTGTATTATCAAAAGCAAATGCCCTCTCCCACACTCAAACATCAGATTCTTGCTCAAGGAAAAATCTCAGAAATCAGACAGCAGCACAAAGGTGCAGGCAGTTCTGTTCGCTGGCTTGATAGAGATCTTTGACATCTGGAAGAAGAAAACACTTTTTGCTTCACAAACTGTATCAGCTGCTTAAAACTCAAGTTCACTTTAACTGTGAACCACTCAGAATTGCAACAGCCAATCTATTTACCACTGTACTTCTCCAGAAATTCAAGGAATGTAAGATTTGTTTAATAAAGTGACTGTTAAAATAATGTATTAAACTTAATTAATTTATACATTTTTGTAACCGACTCTAAATGATCAAATAATGTAATAAAATTTACTTTTCAGCCCTTTCCACAAGATTGTATTTTTCACGGAGGACATTGTAAATTATAATGTATACAGATGTATACAGTATTCAAGCATTTTAAATTTTTCCTGATAAACACAAGTACTCAGGGTGACCATGAAAATATAATTATTGTCCATTGCTAACATTGTTCACTACTAATGCATAGAAACACACTTTATCTTGACATTAAAGGCTGCTTAACTGCTGATAAGCAGACAATAGAGCTTTATACAATGTGACATCATGCTTAACATTTTCTTAAAGCAGTATACACGTACACACTCGCATGCATACACACAGGCGAGTTTATAACACATCGGAGTAACACCCCTGAGATGTGCCATCCCATTTGCAATGTGCTCTGTTGTTCTCACGCACACACACACACACACACATGCACACACACACATGCACGCACGCACATGCTGGCAAACACACCTGGTACACTGTATGTATGGATGTGATACCTGTGAGAATGTGTCACCTTGCACTGTTCCCACTGCATCAGTGGATGGATCAGTGGGTGATGTCATGGGTGGGTTTGTGTGTGCGTCTGTTCATGTGTGTGTGTGGTCAGGGAGTATATTTGTGTTTGCCAACTAATGTTGTTACAATGTGTTTTTATTTATCCGTCTCTGTCAGAGATAAGAGTCATACTCCATTTGTGAACATTGTATTGTAAGTGTGTGTGAGTGTGTGTGTGTGTGTGTGTGTGTGTGTGTGTGTGTGTGTGTGTGTGTGTGTGTGTGTGTGTGTGTGTGTGTGTGTGTGTGTGTGTGTGTGTGTGTGTGTGTGTGTGTGCATGTGTGTGTGTGTGTGCGGAAGGAGGAGGGGGATCTAGGACAGGTGCTTTAAGAGGAACCCTTTGACTCATGGTCTCTTCACTAATTAAGTTGAGGCTCTTTATGTGGATATGTGTGTGTGTGTGTGTGTGTGTGTGTGTGTGTGCGTGCGTGCGTGCGTGTGTGTGTGTAGTCGCCCAACCATGGGAAAGCTTTGGTTCTTCCACTCCCTCATCCCTTGATTATTTTTTATTTTTTTAGGGCACATAAAGTCTGCTCAGGTTTGATTAAAGCTCTTTTGAGGCCACCATTTTCTGGTATTTAAAACTATCTGAATTCAATATTTTATTACATTTACTGAGTCAAAAATATGTGCAATTAATTTGTGTCTTAGTGAGGTTACCTCTGAAACTGAAAATTTCAATGTACAATAACAACCTCCCTAAACATGGAGGGTAATATTTGTAATGTTAAAAATAAAATACATGTATGAGCTTATCATATGTCAACTGCCATCTGAAGTCAGGGAAACTATCATATCCATATCACAGACACGCAACACTGAATGGACCATTTTTAATCAATACGTTAAAATGCAGAAATTGAAGGTGAGAGTTCAATCATATTCCACTTTGTGAATTTATGTTGCGAGTACATTTACTGTTCTCCCACACAGACAGGACAGGTCAGGTACACACACAACCTACATGTGAGGCATGAAAACACTTCTCGTGTTTTTCAACATTGTTGTTCATCATTTAGCAATTATGGAGACTCATTGGTGCTATCTTTTTCTGGAAATGTGTTTTACAGTAGCATAGTTTCTTATAAAGCAAAGGTGGTTTCAGTCTATGTGCAAAAATAGTGGTGCACTCACCAGCTGATGGGAGATGGTCGTCAGCTTGAGTAGGAGTTGTTGGCTGAAACAAAAGACGAGAGAAATATATTTTAAGGATGGTACTGGTGTTGGTGAGATTTTTTTTTTTTCTGTTGTCACACACGATTACATTCAGTTGTGTTTGTATTATTGCAGATGCGATTTTTCAGTTTTTTACAAATCTGAATCGGTCAAATGAGATTTTAATTTAAAATTTTAATTTGCTTGGCCATTTGTCTCAAATACTTTTATTTCAGTGCTCAGTCTTGTCGTGGTTTGATTAATCACGCCACATTTTACAAATTTCACATCTAACAAAGTTGCATAATGAAGAGGGGGTGGAAAAAGGGACTTCACGCCACCAGGATTTGGGTTTAAATTTTAATGCTTACAAATGTGACACCAAATCAGAATTAAAAGCCGTGTAGGTCATTTTCTTTGATAATGGATCAAATTGAAGTTTCTTGGTTCAGTCAAAATGTTAAATTTCTTTACCCTATGAATGAGTGAACGGAATTTTATAATGCATTTCAAGGTAAGACATTGCCAAAAGGACTAAGTGCACCCACTCCAAATTTACACTGTGCTTGAGCAAGTTGAATCGTGCCTGCCACCCACAAGCTATTTTCCACCTGCTGCCCACCTACATCAACAATAGTGAAGCAGAGCTGAGGATAAACACAAATACAAACAGACACGACAGCGTGCACATGGTGGCCACGCTCTTCAGATTAACCTTTATCCACCCTGATGAGACCTGTTGTCTTTACCTGGAACACTCTGCATCCAACACAATATGGACACCATGCTGTAACAATGGTAACCTTTTTCTTCCGCTCACTCCAAGATAATGCTACGCATGTTTTTGGCTCTGAGAGATCAGCAGCAAATAGAGGGGAAGCAGGGCTCCTGACCTCTCAGTAAACATGGGTCAACCCCTTCCCCTCGGCCACCTTGAGAACAAAACAAAACAAAAAAAATCTATTTACAGCTGAAAGCTTCTGCGAGACAATTTCTGTAGTAGTGCTTTCCATATGTTTTCCAAGGGTTAGTTTAAGGTACAGTTGTGCAAAAGAAAAATACAATTAGTTTGAGACCGTTTACAGCAATGCTCCATGTCAAACTATATTATCTATCATCACACAGCAATTTTTGTCACTTTAAGGAGCCTTTTCAGTGTTCACTTTACTTTCTCATTGCTACTACACAATCCTGCAATCAGGGAGAGAGATGGAGAGGGAGCGGGAGGGGGAGAGGAGAGGAGGGGATCGGGTTTCTCTGCCGCTCTGTACCCTAATCCTGGATTTGGAAACGGGATGAGAAGAACGCAGGTAAGTACAAACACAAGCAATAACAGCACTGACATGGAATTGGTAGGTGGGGGATGAGCGGCTCTATAGGAAATAGGGGATCTTATAGGTCCAGAGGGGGTGGTTAGTTGTAGGTGGGTGGGATATAAATACCTGCAGTAGACAGGGGCAGAAAAATGCTGAGGGCATGACAGACACTGACTTCCCTGCATCTATTATAGTGTAAAAAGACAGGGCGATGCATTGAGGAGGCCTTAATGAGAGAAACCTCTGCAGTTGAGAAACGCATATCAGCAAGCATTGCAGTGATTGTAGCTTGAACCTCAGGCTCCTCGCTATTCATCATCAAGAGGCTTGGTTAGGGGTAGAGTTGTGCCTAAAACCGTGAACAGTTCTGCCTGAAGTGCTGACATCCTTTTCTCTTTGAGAAAAAAAAAAGTAACCTATCACAGCTTTTGCATATTCCCAAGCGACTAAAGGGAGACGAATGCTTGACTGAGCAAGAGAAAAGGACAAGTCAAGAAGACAAAAGACGAGGTGAAAGGAGACTAGACGCAGCCCGAAGGAGACAGGGCAGAACAAGAGAAGGCCAAGGAAGACAAGACGAAAGACAAAAGCCAAGACAAAGTAAGACAAGGCATAACCAGTCACAAGGAAGGAAGGCAAGGAAACAGATTTCAAGAGGGCGGATGAGAAAAAACAAGCAAAGCAACAATGGGAGACAAAAACAAATAAAGCAAGAGAAGGGGAAGTGAAGAAACCTGTTAAAGGATCTCGTTAACCTCCAGCGTACTTTTGGAACCATTCGAGAGAGCCAAGAGAAAAGATGGCATGTCAGGCATTTGGTGCTGACTCTTTCACCTCACTGGCAGGAGACTCACCCTTGCCAATCCTCATGCACCATGGTCCTACCAGTGACTGTCTGCCAACGACCGCTCACGCTCACAGCATGGTCTCTGCAGGTAAAGTGGGCTCCAAATATTATTTTGTAATGGTAAACAGATTCGCTTTTGTATATTTCTATTCCTTCTAGTGTGACCTCTGACCTACTTGTAATAATGTCTTATTATCATGAACCATAATCCACATGATGTTGTCATGATACTAATTCCCAGCTGCAGGAAGATACAACCACTTCAATATTCCACTTCAGCATAAGACTTTGCGATTGTGGCATTTCCTGCTGTGATACAGTGTGCATGAACCTGTTCCAGAGGGATTTGCCTTCCATTGATTATACAGCAATACTGTGTACATGTAGGGCTACAAGTTGCTCCTCTCGACCTATAATTGACCCAACTGTTTTTTGGACTGTGCACTAATAGTACCTTATCAAGGCACAGTTGTATTCTCAGGCGATTTGGAGGATAATTTGAATTAGAAAATACATTTATTCAAATCCAATCCAAATTATGTAAATGTGTCTAATCAGCTAGTTTGGCCCAGCTGTCTCTACTCAGAGGATAATTGCATTGAGGATATGTTATCAGTATGACAAACTCTGAAGAGGTCTTTTTCTTGGTGGAGCATTGTGGGGGAAACTTCCTGGAGGTTTTAGTGCCTGCTGATTGTCACAGCTTTGAATAGACAGGATTAGATCATGCAGAACATTAATCATACAATGCATTTACATAGCAGCCGGGTAAACATATCCAGTTAAAATGTGAATTTTCTTCACTCAGATCAGTTGTGGCATTTTAAGGCCATTGCTAAGCCGCGACATGTTGACCTGTCTTGTCTTCTAGTGAGACGGTGACTGACATTAAATATGGCCATAGAAAACAAGCAAAATTCACAAATGTGGCAGGATTGTCAACAATGATAGTGTTTTTGTTGATGTTTAAGACTGCCTCATAAGCCTTTGTTAAATCCCTCTGATACATCATCAGTGTTACTTTACCTTCTCGGATTGCATCTTAACAATACCAGTAAACATTTATTAGAGCTTGGAGTGAACGCCAAGCTGAATAAAAACATAAATAATGATGTAATTAGCAGAGGATACTATCTTTTTACTTTAGCTTGCCAGCTAAAACAATTTGCATTATATTTCTGACCAGAAAAGTTAAACAGGGCTTTCAGTGCAAAGGTATAATGTATGTGACAAGATGCGCATCGCTGAGAATCTACTTACTATGAAGTCATATTTAAATATCTTATTCCAACACATACAAGAGCTGTCAGAAGTTTTTTTTTTTTTAAATATAAGTTTTTAAAAGTGTGTAACAGTTTATTGAACACTGCATTCAAAGCTGACCTGTGCTAAGATCAGATCCTAACTTAAACATCTCTCCAGTTTTCTGTTGTCTGTTCTCTGCTCAGACTGTAACCACGTTTGTCTCCGTCAGTATCTTCTGGGCTGTCCCTGGGTCAGCCCTCCAAGCGCTCCCACATGCACCTGTCCACTTCCTCCCTCAGCAATGCTCTTGGCAATGGCCCCCCGAGCTTACATTACCCCGTCACCCCTTGTCACTACAGCAACCAGCAGGCCACCTATGGCATGATGGCAGGTGAGTGTGAGTGGTGGGAGAATTTGTGACAACTAAGAGAGAAAAGGTGTGTTGAATCTAGTAGTGAAACAATGAGCAGGTTCATCAGTTAGTTAGTTAATGTATAAATATATATAATATAACATATTATATATGCATTTATTTCAGTGCTTTTTACAGTGTCAGACAGTTCTGATACAGGGCTAACCTGTTGTACAAAGGGTTCAAAGGGTGTTGTGGACAAGAACCTATCCCAGCTGGTAAACCATGGGCAGATCACCAATCAGTCAGAGGGCGGAAAGACAGGTGACCAACGATTCACACCTGTGGCCAATTTATAGTCCCCAAATATCACCACCAATTAACCTAACATGCATGACCGCAGAGGGGAGGTGGGGCACCCATAGAAAACCTATGGAGGCAGAGAGACAACATGTAAGTTGTGTGTCTTTTTGCTGTGAGGCAACAGGGTGAACCACAACACCACTCTGCCATCCACTCCAAAAAAAACATATTCCTCATAAATGCTGTGAAGAAACTAAGTGGGAGGAGCTGTAGGGGCAGATATGGTATGTAGTATTTCTGAAGACTGAAAAGGTATGATTTGTCAATTCAGTGCACTGCTGATGCAGCATGTAAATCTTCTCAAACACGCCCACACACACACACACACACACATGCACGCAGAGCAAGAGAATCTGCACCAAATCTGCATTCTGGCACTGCATGACAACATTTGAAATAACTTGTCTGAAAAATTGTCTGGTTCTCTGTAATTTAAACTGCCTTATAATCACAGTGAGACATGAAGCATATAAGGTCAACTGGGAGGATATATAATATGTGAAGAAAAAATAAATTAATCATATTCAGTAAAATTTTCAAATTAGTTTGATTTTTTTTTTTTTCTTTTAACGATGGAATTTCTGAGTGTCCCTAAACACCTCTTTTGGATTCAACCACAATTTGGACTTGCTGCATATTCTGCTCTCTGTCGTTAACCCTCCCATTGTCACAAACGTCAGTGGTTACAACTTTTGGTCCAGCAGTTTTGTGGCGCTGGAGAGGTGCCAGCTTTTTGGCACCTGCACCAGTCTTTTTTCAGTGGAAATGCATAGAACTAGATCTAGATAAAACACCAGCACTGCATTGGTGGAAAAAGTGCCAAAGTGTCATGTGTGGATACATCAGTTGAGTCAGACTCTTGTTTGGGTTTGAGGCAGCCAATCAGATATCTCATTGGAGAGTCACACTGAAAAAGCGTAACGCATGCTGATTATGCTCATATTACAATGCCGTCCTCACAGAGATGGTTATCAGGGATATTAATGATGATTACTCTGCAGACAGCGACAATAACACTACACAGTAATGATGATGGTGATTATGATAACAACAGCCTCTCTCTTTCTCTCTTTCCCTCTTTCCCTGTGTAGCACAGGAAATGCTCTCTGCCAGTATTTCTCAGACTCGTATCCTGCAGACCTGTGGTGTCCCTCACCCTAACATGGTGAGTGCTGCAAACCCATTGCAAGGTAAAGATCAGCTACGCACACACACACGCACGCACGCATGCACGCTCATTTCCTCTCCTTGCCTGCAGTTAAAGCCCAGTAAATTGAGCAGAAAATTTGCTTTTTTTCCCTTTTAATTTAAAATCTGCTACCAGTTCAAATCTATTTTAGCCTTGATTACCTCACTCAAGCTCTTTAGCACAATTGTCACAGAGGGCGAGCCACTTGCTTGGCCTCCTGTCTGGAGGGCAGAGTTGAAAACATGTCAGGAGTAATGGTACTTGTGGTGCACTAGTTTCAAGTGTACCTGACAAAAACTGTTCATCATATTGAACATTCCAGTTAGGTGAGGTTAATGACAATTAATATTAACTGCAAGTCATAACAGAAAAAACTAAAAGAAAAGAAGGACGTCCCTCAACTTGTATTGATAATAGGCTCTTTCCTCAAACTCCGCAGCTTTCATAAGTGATGCTAAAAAACACGCTCTTTCCAACTAAACAGTTCTGGGGACTTTGACTATTTCGTTCAGATCCGAACTAAACTGAACTAACTAAACACCACAATAACAAATAAACAAAGTGATCAAGACCAGGGACTCCTGTATTCTCGGTGGGGGGGGGGGGAATTACTGCTTTTGTCAAAAAATTCTGGTGGTTTTGAAAAGAGTGATATAACAGCTTCAGTTTCCCTGTAAGAAAGCACTGTCTGAAACACCACCATCATTTACATCTCTGTAGTTCCTCTTGTGCTGTGAAAGTACCTACCCTGAAGTAGGAGGTATAAAAGTCCCCAAAAATTGGGGTTTCTGGAACTTAAATGATTCTTAGTTCCCACAGTGCAGAGACAAAAAAAAAAAAAAAAAAAAAAATGGGGAACTTCCTCCAACACTTCTTTGAACTATGAAAAAGTTTTTTTCTGGTCCAAAAGCGCCTTATCTGACAACATTACCATTTCACAGACCGAAAGAAACACTCAGACTTATCCAACAAATAAAACTATCAGACAGCATGTCCTGCATACCGATTCTTTCAATAAAAAAAATGAAGACAAAAAGAAAGGCTAAAGATATAAACAACTCTTGAAGGTCTTAAGTAGATAAAAAATAATGAAACCTTTGATGATTTTCTTTGTTAAACAAAGAATGACACAATCATCAGCAAGTACAGATCAAAAAGAATGTGACCTAAAATGAATCTCAGGGCCACAGAACAATTAAGATTTTCTAGAGGAAATATAATAGTTTCTTTTTACACCAAAGACTTTAGACCCGTTTTTCTAAATGGGGTGACAAAATTGTATCATCCAAGGTGTCAAAGGCTGTGCTGAAACACATTGGGATTAAATTAAACAGGTGCCCACTCTCATTACAACCAGGAGGTAATTTGTCACTTTAATGATCTCACTTTTCTCCACTGTTAAATGATCAAATAGGAGGCTGAAAGCACCACAAATTTAACTGTCAGTCAGCTTGTTTCAGACCAGTGTGCAGCTTTTGTCTGCAACCTGAGAAAAGACTGGGAAAAGGTATGTGGGAAGCAAAATTTTCAGGACAAAAGGATTCAGTTTTGCTTGAATTAAGGGCAGCATTAACAATTAGATGATTGACAGACCACTTCATTTAAAAAAAGCGACCTGACATATTTAGGAGGCATATGAAGCGAGCTTGTGGTGGAGCTGATGTGAGCGATCACCTCTGATGAATCACAAAATGGGAGCCGTTCTTAAAGTGCTCAACAGCAGCAGGGTATTTAAGATGAGAGGGCAGCAACAGACTTAATATAATTAAACAGAACTCTGTAATAATGGAGCTGAGGACTGAGAAAAATATGACTTTCATTTTTTAAAGCTGCACTTATCCATTTTTATATCAACAATGGATTAAATGATTAAGTGTAATGTTAAAGGTGTCACCTTACAAACCCAGAGTAAATGATCAACTCTGCAGTTCCCCTCAGTTCATCTCCTTTACCTCAACAGCCTCATTTTCAGCTGCAGAAAGTAACTTTGTTCAGCAGCAGCACTCTAATTAGGCCTGGGTATTTAGCCAATATACTTTTAAGGCACCGATGAGATCACTTCAATTAGTAGCTACAGAAATACAGAAAATAACCTTGGTTACACTCCCCCTCTGTAAACTGCATACAAACTAAAGATTTATACCCTAACGTGCACTTTAATCTTATTTTTCTAAAAATAAAGTTCATAACATTGTCATTCAGGAACCAGTATCGAAGTTATGGGTGTTGGTATAAAAAACAAATGTTGATCGATACCCATCTCCATAGGTACATCCATAGTAACACTCCCTGCTGAGCAGCAAATAGCATATTTAACTACTAAAAGACCAGACTTTTTCCTTAGTGGCTGGTTTGACACCAAAACAGCACTAAAATGAAAGTGAGTGCGGAGCAACGGTTCCAAATGAATGCCGATATTGATTCCTATCTGCTGGATGTATCTGACTCTACGTTAGCCATAACGACTTTCTGCTTGATGAAAAGTCAACATTGTGGGTTTTAGGTTGCTCAGTGAGAAAAATACTTTTAATACAGCTTTGACGACAGCATCAAATCAGGGTGTTTGTTTGCTGTCTGTCGTTGCTCAGCGTAAAGCTCTTGATGCTGCTACACTCTTTGGATTGTGAACATGTGTAGCAGCTGGAAAGTCCATGTCCATGTACACAAAGGCTTGTGAGGTGCTTTCACAAAGCCCGTAAGCCCGCATGTGTTATGATCGGGGCTTGCTGCCCAGTCAGTCTCCACAGCACACGACTGCTGCAACATAGCTGCAGGTGAAGCTCCTCGGGGAACATGAGTGCAGGCATCACAGAGACAAGGAAGGTCTTTTCTCTTCCACCAGCTCAGTTGGGAGAACTGGATGCTTTCCGCTGAATCATTCAAGCACTATTGTTGTTCTCAAGGGGGGGTAAAGAGTTTAACCAAAATCCCGTCTCGCCTATAATAAAAAAAAAACTGCAAGGTGCACGGCTAATGTGCACAGAGCACTCGTACTTTTCTGATGTTGATTGTAAGACAGGTGCCTTTGCCAATTAAGCTCTAAGGAAAGGGATATATAAACTAAAGGGTTTTACCACAAAGGCACACGTACTGAACCTGTAGCCTTAAGAAGCAATTTTAAGAGCGAGAGAGAGAGAGAGAGAGAGAGAGAGAGAGAGAGAGAGACAGAGAGAGAGAGAGAGAGAGAGAGAGAGAGAGGACCTCCTACGTCTCCCTGACACCTCCAGTACAAGAGGAACTACTGATGCATACAATTTTGGTGTAGAATCTGCCACATTGCTCTCCAGCTGGTGTATAGACTCAACTGAACAATGAAAGGAGACTGTGCTTTTATTCTCTCTGCTTTTCAAACTACCAGTTATTTCATACAGGAGGCTTGTGGGAGCCGTTACAGCGAATCCAATGAAGCTCCGCTGTCGCTGTTGTCAGGCAGCATTTAGATAGATCAGAGCTTCTGTAGAAGCTTCTGTTCCAGTGTGTCAACACAGGTTTCATTGTAAAGATAACGAGGTGTCCTACATATGCTCAATTTACATAAGGTAAGGAGCTGTAGGGTTGCAGCTCACACTTATTGGATGTGTACAAAAATATACGATGCAGTGCTCTGAGCAAAGTCGACAAAGCGAATGGAGTCCTGTTGATTAAAAAAAAAAAATTGCATGAGTGTTGATTAGTTGAGCTTCTGTGTCCCTCTTATATTCAGCCTACTCCTAATACACAGGGTGTGGACTAAATTTTGAAGAAAGCTTGGATAACCACCGTCAATAACAAAACACAGAAATAATAATAACAATAACAGCACAGAAACTAAAAATTCTCACCTCTCTCAACCCTGCGGAAATTGCCTTGACAAAACAAGGACAAATATAATATTCATTAAAGGAAGATTTATTGCAAGACTGTATTAGTTTTAAGGAGTAGATGTGCCTAATAAACTGTCTACTGAGTCCACGTTCACTATTAGGGAAGTTTGTCCCGCCTAGTATCTGATAAATATGTCCCATAATTAGAAAACCAATTAATTGAGATTAAGCAAGGCATGCTCATTATCTCCCGACTCGCTGCATCTACTGCATGCACGGCAGTTTGCACCGCAACCCCTCTAACACAAGAGGGGAGTGTTTCAGTATTGATCACTAGTCAGCAATATTGATGGTATTAACAGCGCACAGTCTTCATGGCAGAGATTGGAGTGGCATCGTCATTGGTTTTACATTACAGACAAAGTGTTGCCAAATGTCTGGTCTTATATGATGAATAGGATACATTTGCAGTACATATATGTTATATTCATTGGCATATGTTTTCGCTGCAGCTGTGCAGAGTGGTGATGCAAATGGCGGCATCACATTCCCTTTATAATTAGTCATCCGCCCATATGGGAACTCTTGGCAGTCATCTGTCATTAATGACGAGCAGCCGGAGTTACCAGCTCCACATCATCCAACCACTTTACAGCCACCTGTGGAAATAATGAATCATCTTTAAAAAAAAAAAAAGAAATCAAGGTTAAATCCTGCAGCATGTTCAATGATTGCGCGTCGTTGACTTCCGCTGAAGAGAGACCAGAAAAGACGGGAGCTCAGCTTTGTGACAACTGAAGGATGAGATTCTGTTAAATTAGGGGTAACTGTAATGTGTAGTGTCAAGTGACGGGGAAAAGAATGCAAGCCTCTGAAAACACATTCAACTCTTTTGAGCATTTATGCCACACGCACACACATCTCACTGTTTTGAATCAGGAAATGGAACTGGCTCAGGTGTCATCACGTCAACCCAGTGTGGAGCGACAAAAAAAAAGGTTTTCTTCCATACGACATAAATCTGTCCAAACACCGCAGTGTTAGTGCCCGTCTTTCCACCTCTCTGTAAAAGGTAGCAATGATGGCATCCTCCGTTTCACTAAGCGCTACAAGGTGTTTGACAAGAATAGGAAAACACAAAATAATTAAGGGGAAGAACCCTAATTTCAGAAAGGGATTTATATACTTTCAAACATAACATCACACTGGCTAGCATGGAAAATTGATAAGCAAACATAATATTAGCTTCCTTACTACCAGTTGTAGTAATTTGCCCTCTTCCTCTGGCCGTCTTTCTCTAGGGTCTCTTACTCCTTGTTTGTACAAGTTTCCGGATCATGGCCTAAGTAATGGTTCTTGTGCAATAAGCCACAGTTTCTCCTCACTGCCCTCATCCCTCCTCTCAACTGATGAGGCCCCTGGGGGCCCCACTACAGAGATGAAAACGGATGCCAAAAGGAAGAGCTTGCGCGATCCAGAGGATGCTCCTGCCATGGATTCCCCACAGATACGAGAACTAGAAATGTTTGCAAATGACTTTAAAATACGCCGGATCAAACTCGGTAAGTACGTTTGCCCTGTAAATATAACTTGAAATGTTCTCACTGTTCAACGCCGCCGACGAGATGCCCTACCACAAATGTTGTTGTGTTTGCAACCCCCGAGCCTCTTGTCTTCTCTTTGTGAGTATTCTACAAAGTATTTCTATTTCTGCTTCATTCTGACCTGCAGGCTACACTCAGACTAATGTGGGCGAGGCACTTGCTGCAGTGCACGGCTCAGAGTTCAGCCAGACCACGATCTGCCGCTTTGAAAATTTGCAGCTGAGCTTCAAGAACGCCTGCAAACTCAAGGCAATTCTGTCTAAATGGCTGGACGAAGCCGAGCTGGCCGGTGGTGAGTCACACTCGTCCACTCCACTCCACCGACCCCCATTTAGAGGATTTATTTAAGCCTCATGTTTATCTGATGTCAGTAAGGTAAAAAACCAGCACTTCTGATTTAGTGTCATAGCAGCTTTTGAAAACTACTCTACTGTCTACTCTATAGTCATGCTATTTTCACATGATTATTAAGATCTAACAGGGACTTGAATGTCATCTGGGATGATGGTACCCAAGCTTTTTGCCCTATAACCTTTTAAAATAAACTAGCATCTACTTGTGACTCCCCATTGCATTATGCATACATCAGTAAACTGTGCGCAGCTCCAGCCTTTTAGAGGCCTGAAGAGGTAAAACCAGGGTCAGATTGGGAAGTATAACCCTAACCCACTGACTCCCTAACCCTGAGCCCATGTTTCCCCAGCATGTGCATTGCAATATCAGGCTATTTATAGCACTCATAACTAAATGCACAATTTGATTTTGAAACCACAACTTTATGTTGCTGTTATTTAATAGGTCAGAAAAATAGGTCGTAAATCAATGAATTGGAGACACTAGGAGGCACAATTCACTTTATAAATTCGACACAGCCAAAGGGAGACACCTTCTCCCCTCCCCCCAATCAGATGGACTGTTCCAACATCAAGTGGGCAGCTACCTTTGTTGGGCCTGCTCGTCCAGAGTTGTGTACACCTGGCAAGATACACATCTGTTGGAAAATGTAGCCTATCTACCCGCTCACTTTATTTCTGGAGGTCTATGAATGTAATTGTTTTAACAGCTCATAATTTGAGCCATTTTGACTTGAGAATGTGAATTAAAGACCTAAAGTGAAATATTAGTGGGTGCACGGCAACAATTTGTTCTGCCCAGAAAGGCTTGCATCTTCTCCTAACACTCAGTATGACACTTAAAATCAGGAATCAAACTTTTTTTGATAAACTTTGACATTTTCAAGTTGACACCCCACATTCATCCATCTCCATTTAAAAACCTAATTTTAGTAGGCTATAACTAGGCTATCTGAAATCCTAAATTTACAAAGATATTATTATATAATTTTGATAATGATATTAACAACGAAACCATGTAGGTTAAAGACCAATCGAAGAAATGCTACAGAGTCTAATAAAACACTGATGATCCTAAATGTTTAAAACTATTTGCTTCAGATTACTTATCTTTATTGATGAATCTGACAAATAATTCGTTTTTAATTATATAGTACATTTGCCGATCTGAGCCTGTTGAAAACTGTCCAGTAATCTTGTGACACCTGAGTGAAGCAAAACCTCTGGCAAGGAACTATGAAGGTCTCAAAAATGTTATGTAAGAAGTTTTTTGACAGTTGAGATATTTTTTTTATTTATTTAAAAATGTGCTGCTAACATTTACACCAAAGGTCACGGTCATATGATGATACTTGATCTGGCAATTAATCAGACATTAAGTCAATCAAAAGCCCAGAGGAGCTTCAGATTATATTAGAATCTGCCAGAAATAATAAGTGTTTCTTTACTGCTGTGGTGCTCAAGATGTGTTTTTATGCCCTAACTGACAACCACAGGTATTCTAAAGTAACACGTTCTTTGACTTTCCTGCAGCCTTGTACAACGATAAAATAGGAATGAATGAGCGGAAGAGAAAAAGGAGAACAACCATCAGGTGTGTACTTTCAGGATCAAACATAAGAAAAAAAAATACAGTACCATTCTACACATTTAGTCTTATGGGGTTTTCCTTTCTTCTCTGTCCCTTGTTTCACTCTGCAGCCTCGGAGCTAAGGAGGCCCTGGAGTGCAGCTTTGTGGAGAAAAGTAAGCCATCCTCTCAGGAAATAGCCCGGATAGCCAAAGGCCTCCATCTGGAGAAAGAGGTGGTCAGAGTCTGGTTCTGTAACAGACGCCAAAGGGAGAAACGGGTGAAGACGAGCCTCAACCTCAGCTCCTGTCTGACCAAAATCAGCCCAAACTGCATAGCACAGATGAGTAAACCACACAGACCGATGACGTAAGGTTTAGATTGAGAGTGTGCATCCTCTATTCTGATGGAGGCTCCTTCAGTCAGTGAACATCTGTTAATTCTAAATGAAGTATCGTCTGACTGAATTTTACTCGACAGGAAACAGAAAACCCTAGGAATAAAAATCTCAACTCATCCTGCACAGCTGCTCACTGACTTAACATTCAGATGAGAATTTATATTAGCCTGGCAAATAAAATGAAGCACTAGCAATTTTTCTATAAAAAACGTGTCATTGTCAGCAGCAAATGTCTGTTTAATTTGCACAGACATTTCTGATTGCAGTTCTTAATGCCATTTGTATGTTATTTTTGTATTTACTTGAGAAGAAACGTTTCTCTTCTGTATTTTAATCCCACTGTGTCCCAGAAAAACTCTGCTCGTAAAAAAAGTTTGTCAAAAAGCAACTCTGGCAATATTAATTTTTTGTTGTTGTTCTCAGTTGAAACTGAGGATGCTCATTAACTGTATATGGACATATTGATGCTGCAGCTGCCGGTCCTGACATTTAAATGTAGTGAGTCTTAGCCGTGCCTTGTTTCCTATATGAACGCTGAAAGTGTATTAAACACACAGACCAAATATAATTTAATCCATCAGCACCAGAGTGCAGACGAGTGGCAGTAAGGATCAGCTCTGTGCCTTTCTGAAAACAGTCATTAGCAACACTGTCCTTGACTTTGTTCTTTTTTTCTTCACCGCGAGAAAGTGGAAATTTATTGTTGATGAAATGAAGTGCTCTACATTTACATCTGCATGTAACAGCAGGACTCTTTTGCTCTTATGTAGTCGTACGTGTGTTTGTGACTAGAGCCGCTGCCTCTGTCCTCTTCTTAATTCACTGTCCCTGTCTCATGAAAAATGTTTTATTTAAATGAGTGTAGCTGTAGTCAAAACAGTAATATATTTAAAGTTTCACAACCTATTTATTGGAGAGCTAATATATTGTGTGCAACCTCTTTGATTTATGGTCTGAAGTCAGGGGTACGTGAAACTTTTTGACAGCAAATGGATCTGTGGTTTGTTCTTTCCCCGGTGTAAGATAGATTTAATTTGTCATATTTGTTGATGTTTTGCTCTCGTTGCCGCCTTGACAACATGTCACAAAGAAGAACATCAGCCATCACGGCTCTGACCTGCTTGGGATGACTGATGTGAAACGTCTTAATAAAGAGAAGGAACAAACTAAAACAGAGCGTCTGACCTTATATCATACCTGGAGGAGCCAGGAAATGATTGAATTACTGAAAATATGTGTTATATAAGAATGTTAGATACTAAAGTGTTCTTGTTTAACTTGATTGAAATTATAAATATGGCAAAGATGTACTTGTTAGTACAAGCCTTTGCACTTGCTGGAAGAAATTGTGGGTTTTTTTTTTAGTTTCTAGGCTTTGAAAGGTTACATCTGTTCAGTTCATATGGGGCAAACAGTAAAATGTGTTTTATGAATAACGACATCTCTCATTTTTACTGTATACTACCCTGTGAATACATACATTCTAGGAGAGCTAGTCTGGCTGGGTGAACAGCACAGACTGTATAATTTATAAGGGCGTCGCTGGGGGATTCATAAAAACAGCGACAGGACACGTTAATTCAGAAACAAGCCGTTTTCACTGTGACTAATGTAAGGCTGTGTAACTGGAGCGCTCTCAAGGGGAATAAATGCAGCAGGGTAACCGAGTGCTGTCGCAGAGACACAGTACACTCGAGATGAAGCCATAAGAAGCTTTTTAACCTCGTCTCAAAGATGCGTTGGCCTTCATGCCACTGCTCTTGAAGATAAACTTTTGTTTTGTTGTATGCAAATGTTAACCTGATACTATGTTGCTAAAAAAAAAAAAAAAAAGGGTCTGAGTTTATTCCAGTGTCTTTTGTTTAAAGGACCACACTGTTGATTTTACATGCTGCTTTCTTCTATTGACGACAGACAACATACACTTTACATTCTGCAAACCTGGAGTCTTAGAAATGTTTAGATGTTTGGAGGATTATTTGACCCTTTCAGCCATCTGTTGACTTCTATTCAGTTCTCTATGACGTGCACATGTATTAATATGTCTCTAAAACTTGCTCGATTCCCCAATGCTCATTGCTAATGCTGTTTCAATGTGGACTGATTTTAAAAGTCTGAGCAGCTTGACTCTGCAGTGATGACGCCACATTCACCGAATTGAATGCAGACTTGATATCTGAAGTGATGGATTAAAAATTTAAGTCCGACATTTATATGGAAATAAATGGAATATAAAATCTGTCTGGAGCGGGAGTAAAAATACATCTGCATTTTCTGCAGGCATGGAAAATGTACCTAATTTGGTGCTTAAACTCATCATATGATCCTGAAAAGGGAAAACCATAATACATGATCAATAAATTGTACCTAAAGAAACTTTATTCCTTACAAAAGTCATAACCCTTTACAGAGTCACTTTGAGGGGAAACAAAAATGAGTATACATACACCTTTTAAAACGCGTAGAAATATCCTAAACATGGAACTGCACTCAAACAATCTCCAAAATCTGTTAACTCATTGATTCTGCTCACAATTACTAGCGACCGGTATGAGGAAGAGGAACAGAGGATTTGCAAAAAGTCTTTGAATTATGAATGGTACATGTCAGACACATGCAAGAGTCAAACATTTTCAGTTAGTTTTTTTTTTGGCAATAGGAATCAATATAGAAACAAAAGGCGGGAGAGAGAAAGATAATATTTCTATGAGCAGATGTCGTCGTCACTCTCGTGAAGCCTCAAGCTGGCTGACATTAACAAATCAGCGCATAGAAAAGTCAGCTTCAGCTCTGGGGGAGAGGAGACAACGCCTAAATCGGTGTCATTTCAGCAAACACCTCCATCATCTGGTTGCTCTTGTCTTGTGTCTTACTGTTGTGAGCGAGGCAGCTTAAAATAACAAATGACAGTAACTGCACAGCAGCTGAAAGAGAAGAGGGACTGCAGGACCGGTGCCATCCCACAATCACGGAGTGAAACAAATCAAGTTTGATTAGTTAGTAGCATCAGACAATCGATTCAAAACTCTTTGATATGCCAGTCTTTCATTAGTCCTAATGTGTTTGATTAAGTTTAGTCTAAGTCTGTACAGCACTGCAACTTCAGTGGCGCTAATTAAATGGCAGCCAGTTTGCCCTCAGATCAATCTGTCTCATCATATCATGCAAGTAAAGTGAAGGCTTCACCCTCGCCCGAAGGTATCGATGTCAGTTACACATTTCACATGCATATGTCCGTCTCCACTATGTATACCTAAAGATCTTAAAAACATGGTTATTAATTCGACATTTTCTTTATGTATGGTGAGGGTGATCAGTCGTGTGATGATGCATTTTCTCCCCCTCACCAGCATGGCAAAGAAGCCGTGTGTCTTATCTCTCATTTCCCAGGATGATAAGAGAAGCCAATAGAGGCAATTTACCCACAAAACATTGCAAAAGAGTCCAAAGAATGCCTTAACAAGGATGTGTTGCCACAAAGAAAGTGAATCAAATTCACCAGCGGCAACAAAAATAGCAGGTAAGCAGTCTGAGCAGGAAAAATACAAGTTCCAACTGCTTATTTGACAACCCCAAAAGCTCCTTTGAATCACCATGTTTGCTAATTAGAACTCGCTGGAGAAAGATCATCTGTCTTCAGTCACGTAAAAGCTGAAAGGTTATCTGACTGAATCAAGATTGACCAAAACATCAGAAGGGAAAAGTCAATTCCAAGACCGCATATACACTTGTAGCCCTTATAGAGACAGATGGGTGGTAAACAACAGTGTAGCTGGTTTGTTATGTCAAGTGTCTATCGTTGCTCCACCTTCCAGTTGTGCTCTCTCCAGCAATAAATATTATTTTCGCATAAATAGATCAGATGTTGTGCCCGAATGATCTTTAAGGCAACCTGCAGAAGAATGTGAGAATATGTACGTGTTAATATACATCTGTCTGCCTGCACGCCTTTAAATGTATGTGTGTTGTTACACCTATAGTATCTGAGCCATGACAAAACCAGTGTGTCTAACAGAGTCCGTATCCATCAGTATTAATGTTGCGCTGGTTTGTGACACGAACATTAATACGACGAAGACAATTAGTCCACTCCCAGAGCTCGGAGTTGTCTCTCAATCTCGTCGTCAGAGATGGTGGCTTGTTTGGAGGAGGCGGCGGCGGCGCCGGGGGCGGTCTTCCCTGCAGCTGGAGCTCTCACCATCTGGAATCACACATGGGCAGAAAAGGCCCGTTAGCAGGACCCACCCACTTCAAACTCAGACCTGTTCCAATTTTATCGCAATTATTCTCAATTAAAATAGAGAGATATATATGTTACTGCCAATAATTTATACAGAATAAATAACGTGTGATCTCCATTTGAATTATTGAAGCTAACCGAACTTAAATGTGTCATTTAAACAAGTCTTTTTCCAGCATCAGTAATCCTGTAAAAGTTGTCAGAAAATAACTTTCTTTAATCTGTGCCTTCAAAGTGCGTGTTTTCAGGTTTGTTGGTTGATGATGAAATATTGTGGGTCTTCATAAATGGTGTTATACAAGTTATACAACATCTGGATACTCACCACCAAAAGGCATATTTAATGTACGTGTATCTAAATTCTCAGTCATCAAATTACTTTTGTAAAAACTGAAGCCATTTGCAGCCTTTGTTATTTTTCTCACATACACTCATTAAACATAGAATAGGAATAGTTCCAGTTAACATGAGTGAAACATATGGATGTTTATTTGCTTTTGTTAGGTTTTTCAAAGTAGTACAGTTTATGACTGCTCCTCCTTTCAGCTTTAGGCTTGACTGAAAAATTTATTGTATTATTGAATTGCTCTTTTAAGCACTTTTGCATGACATGAGATCATTCTGAGAACAATGTGTTAGGTGCTTTATTGTGATTTTGCAGGAAATAATGACTCCCCCCCCTCCTAAAATCAAAGACAGTTTTGCAGATTTCCATTAAACCGCCTGTTTGTTCTCTCCAGCTGTGGGATTGTTTATTGGACAATTTGTGGGCTTCTGCTTTGTGTAGAGAGGTAATAACTCATAGAGCCCCCCAGGGGGAGCCAGACACACAGCAGACCGAAAACCTGCCATTTACAAGGAAAACAGTGCACTGCACCGAGCGAGAAGAGCTGAGGGCGAGCCCCACCATGTGGCAGCTGGAACACATTAACAGTTGAGTAAAAGCCATGTGGAGCACTTATTGTTCATCTTGCCAGGGGCTGTGTACTCCATTAAGACTAGTTACGTCTGTAAAATGAGAGTTAAAAACGAAAGGGTTTTAACCTACTGGAAAATAGTTCAATTCTTTTTTTTAACTTGCGCATTACACATGAGCTGAAAGTGTTTTCTAACACTAAGAAGTAGAAAGTTAAGGTTCTTAGGACGGATAACATCAGAGGTAGTTTGTCTCTGTCTCATTTTGAATTTCTTACCTTCCCTGAGATCTCAATGCCAATCTCATCCAGAACCTGGTTGACAATGTCCTGAGATTCCTCTTCATCGCCAGACTCGTCAAAGATCTCATCCAAAGTGTCGTTGACTGGAGGGATAAGGAGACACGGGGTGGGGGGGGGGGGAAGATAAGGACAGAAAAGTCGATTTGATTTTCAGGCACAGGTTTGGACTTCAGAGCGAGATAGCATTGGGCGAGAAAAGCTCTTTTCCATTCAAACTAGTAAACACTGCATGAGTGTTTCTGTCAACAACAACAACAAAAATCACTTTGAAAAAGCAGATTGCGGCAGCCATCACTCCTCACACCCCTCCCATGAATTCTGACAGTCTGGTTTTTAGTAAGCCTGTAAATAGCAGAGCTGTGTGTGCATTATGTGTCCTTACTCATTTCCTCGGTCATGCCCATCTTCATGTTCTCCTTCTGGAAGTCCTGCATGGTCTTCAGTGTCTTCTGTGGATCCATCTTTTTATTCACTGCCTGCATTGTCTGTAGACATAATTAAAAGGTTCAGAGAATAAGACTTGACTTTTGTAGCTGCTGCTGCTGAGGAGAAGCAACAGGTTGTAAGAGCTGCTTTTGAGGAAACCTCCTGTAATGAAGGAACTATAGGGATGCTTCTCTAGTAGATTAATCCCCTCAGTTTTTAATCAAATGGTAAAACAAATAAAAAAATAAAAGCTGAAGCGCATGACTGATTTTATATTATAGATTCCCCCAAGAAGCCAATTCCAGATACTTTCTCACAAGTCAACTGTTCCACAACAATATGAGTTTGGCTGAAAATTGGCACTAGAAAACCACAACAAATCCATTTATGCCATTAGGGATGACAACAGTCCCCAAAAAACACAGTGTAACTCACAAACGATGCATCTCCTTCCTTCCTCTGAAAGTTCAGCGGAAACGTGGGCTACTTTCACAGCTGAGCCTGACAGCGCAGAAAAGACATGTCTTTGTCTCCACTGCATTGACAAACTTCTTTTCAGCCGGACTAATATATAGATTCCAACACTGCAGGAGAAAAGTGCGAAACTACTCCCAGAATAAACTGAATGAAAGCTGCGCGTGCGCATCAACAAACTTTGTGTGTGTTTAATGTTAAGCGATTAACACGTGTTCTCTCTCTCTCTCTTTCTCACACACACCTCTTCGCACTCCATTAATTTGAAGCCTAATTACATTTGACCTGTCTGTGTTTGCTAAGTCGGACTCTGTACAGTACATCGCTCTTGGCCAA
This sequence comes from Brachyistius frenatus, assembly GCF_029030835.1. Lineage (NCBI taxonomy): Eukaryota > Metazoa > Chordata > Actinopteri > Embiotocidae > Brachyistius > Brachyistius frenatus. The sequence continues at coordinate 972,083 of NW_027210626.1, forward strand.
TTATTACCTCTCACACTTCATTAACGACGACGCATGGACCGGACCCACATTAATGCGTTAATTACAACACTTAGATATTGACATGCGTAAACACTGAAACCAGCTCAGGTGCAAAACAGAAACACATCTACCTTTTCTAAGACTGACGGAAATATAATGGATATCAAATGTCTAACGGCCGTTTAAGTGCGAATCAAAGTGTCGGCAACATACGTCGATGTCGAGGACATCTTCATTTTGTTTTGCTCCACACTAACAGTGCAGTCATCTCTGCCTTCAAACTGAAGTAAACTTGCCATCTCGACACTTCAAAATTTAAAAACCTGACCTCGGACCAGTTGCATTGAACGGCAGCATCGAGGGTTTTACCTTGGCTGTGGAAGACATGGCACCGGCCATCTTCATTTGGGAGTTCATGACCTTTGTCTGCGTAGACATGGAGGTGACCTTGGAGCTGACAGCGTATGTACGGTTCTTCTGCTTCCTCAGCTGGACCAGCTGCTTGGCCAGAATCTTACACGCCTCCCGGTTACCGCTCTTTGCCATTTTCTTGATCTCCGCCTCCTGGAGAGGGAAACAAAGATATGAGCACGAGGTACACTTCCCCAGAAGACGCAACCGAGTGCGAGTGTGCACATAATATGGATGAAACTGTCCTGATTTCGGGTTGCATTGGACGGAATGGTGACAGAAAGCAGGGACAGTAAAAACCCCATGCATGTGACTGGAACAAATCCACTGAGGCTACCGAATGTGCTGGTGTCTCCTGGTTTCATGGGTCATCTGCCTCACAGTGCAAATAAGCATTTTATTCAGAAATAACGTTCCAATGTAAAAGCATACAAATTCAGACAACTACAAGGTGCAGGGCTGACCCGACCAAAATACCATGCTGCTGATTGGCTGTGGCAGAGCGGCGAGAATCCCCAGTTAATGATTGAAGAAGTGGCAGCAAGTCGCACCAATTTTCCACCTCTTTCAGCAATATGACAGGCTGAACCACGTCATACAGAGAGTCAGGAAGGATGGAGGATGGAGCTTTTTAAGCATCCATCGCTCTGTGTTAAATAGTGTCGTAGTCCATACTAACTTTGAGAGTGCACATCCCTTCTTCTTCTTCTTATATACTTAGTTAGCCCAGTTAACACGTTTTGCCCACTCAGCACATGAATGGTTTTGGTGGTATTGGCGAATTGTCAATGACAATGAAAACTATATATATATATATATATGTGTTTATATTGATAAACAAACTGGGAGCCCCAGTAAGACTTGTAAATATAGACATGGTAAACACAGTCACCCGGATCAAATGGTGGCAACTCGCTGGCAAGCAAATAGATGCTTTTAGCTTTGGTAAACATCAGGAAACACACGGAGCCAACGGGGATCCCGTGTGTGGGCGTGAACGTGTGCGAGTGTCCCCCGAGACGAGCGTGAAGCTCCGGGTTACGGTGAGCTAGCCGGGCATCTCGGCACCGCCGCAACGGCACCGCCGTGTCTTCGTTACTGTGTGTGCGCTGAAAGCCTCCTCTTCAGGAAATAACAATCAATTATTAATGTTTAGGCAGTGAAAAGCAGCAGGCTTTCCCCACTCAGCTCGGTGTCTGTCTCTTACGCACACAATCACAACAGGTGCAGTCGGTTCAGTCTGTATTTGCCTGCTTGTGTACAACTCAAATTAATGCCATGAAGGGGAAAAAAAAAAAAAAAAAAAAAGCAGAAAAAAGCAGAAAAGCAGACCTTCTGGGAAAACACAGTGCCAATAATAATAATAATAATAATAATAATGTCAGCTACAGTTGAACAAACTAAGAATGCATTAATGGGGAAAAGATAAAGATGGGACTACTGCTGACGGGAAGCTTATAATGTCTTATTTACTGCCCTGTCAGAAAAGCATGAGGAGGTGGAGGAGGATGAGGAAGAAGAGGAGGTGGTGGTGGTGGGGGAGGGGCGAGAGGAGGGGGGCAAATAGTGCTTTCCTCGACCTGAAGGAATGCAGCACACAACTGTGAAGCTGTTCAGCTTTGCCTGGTTGGAAATGGGAATCTTAACGTTTTAATGAGGGCCCACAAGGCCAAAGATTTCTCTAAACAACAGATGCACAATGTGTTGCTAAAGCAGCCGCAATGCAGCTTTATTGTCACGCGAATTTTACAGATTCTGCTACAAACGAATCGAGTGTTTTTAAAGGTTTTAGGGGGGAAAATGTCAGGCTGTTTGAAATCTTTTTGTCATGGATTAAAAATGATATAAAATCAGCTTAACGACCAAAATAAAAGAACTTCTTACTTCGAGGGAAGCTGTTAAGTCGAGTAGCTTAACATATATTAACACACATATATATATAGTTCACAGATATATGGGTAGATGCATATGTTGTCCAACACCAAAACTTTATTTACAAAACATAATGCAGAAAACTATGCTTGGGGTAATTTAGAAATGGTTCTATTTGTGTGTTTTTCTTATCTATAGTTATTAATAATGACTAAATTCGCAATGAAGTTCATCATGTCAGAGCACTGATGTCAGTTAGTACAATAGAGTTTATGGGTAAACTGTTAAATATTTTACCTTTATTACATTTCTTTGTCAAAAGTGTTCGATAACTGCATTTTGGTAGATATATATATCGACATGCCTTTTTTACATTCTCTTTGTAATTTATTAAATTCTATAAAAAAATACATAAAAAAGGAACAGCTAGACTTTAAAAATACCTGAATTTTCAAGACACAACCTCTGCGCTCGTGCCATTTATATGCAGTATGTGCATGTAAATGTAAAGGCTGAGTGTGAACATAAAGTGTGCATGGTGAGGTGGGGGAATGGGGGGATGAGGAGGGGCATGCTTGTGCTAAACTGCACATACAGGTCATTTCCATTTCTTAGCCAACGTATCTTTTATTCAGAGAGTACAACAAAGCTTTTTCAAAACTAGACTAATTAGCGGAAAGCATTAATGAAGAATAATAAATGTGGTTCCCGAGGGATGTCATTATGTCCTGTATGATATTTACTTAATACAACTGAGAGGAGGACACAGTCAGCTTCTTTCATCTTTCAGGGAGGGGAAATGTTAACTGTGTGTGTGTGTGTGTGTGTGTGTGTGTGTGTGTGTGTGTGTGTGTGTGTGTGTGTGTGTGTGTGTGTGTGTGTGTGTGTTTGTGTGTTTGTGTGTTTGTGTGTGTGTGTGTTCGCTCACTTGCCTGAAGCAAAGCCACCATAACAGATCATTCTTGCCTATTCATTTAGACCCATTAGCCACTCAGGCTCAAATCCCAGCTCGTAGGTAGCGGATGTAACGATCATCTGGGGCTGTGACTGTGGGTGTTGCAGGGGGTGGGGGGGTGATCAAGTTTTGATGCAATATGTAGAAATTTATAGAAAAGACCCGCCTTGCATACGGATGCATTTGTTCCCCTTACATGTTGCATGTATGTGTGTGTGTTAGTGTCTGTCTGTGTGTATTTGCTCCTACCATTTGCTTCTCTTGTTTCTCCAGCGCCGCTCTGTCCCTGGTGATTTGTCTCTGAGTGCCGCGCAGCTCCTTCGACTGTTCCTTGATTATGTCTTTGGAGAGAACAAAAAGGAAAGAAGATCAGTTTGTGACTTGGGAAGAGACACAGTGCTTGGACGTTCACTACACCACACCGCAACCTTTCTGACATGCCAACATGTAATACACACTGAACTGATTTTATTACATATACAAAACTTTGACTTTACGAGCCTGTTAAACACATCAGCAGTAGTTTAACAGAAGATTTCAGCTGAACACTTTGGCTTTAAGAAACTTTTCCCCTCGGTGTGTGCAGGCTGCGGAGGCCATCTCTATATTCAGGAACTGACAACTGAACACAAAGGACACATAAAGACCAGCAGCAAGAATGCAAGGAAACATCTTTTTTTCTGTTTTTTTTTTTTTTTTTTTTTTAAGGTGCAACAGATGCAGTGGTAAAAGAATTATTGAAAAATGTTTTGAATACGACTTAAAGAATTCATCCAATTCAGATATTACATTGCATTGCATTTCAAAAAGGGTAGGGTCAACACCAGCTGCACGGCTTTAGAAGAAATCTAAAACATGCTGCCAACTGTGGAATTACTTGGACAGCTCGAAACCGCCCACACAAACACCGAGTGGCATCAAGTGAGATAATGTGTGACCCTCAAGTCACACATTCATCCTTGGATTCTGAGTGAAAGATGACCCGAGCAATTAGTGTAACACACACACACACACACACACACACACACACACACACACACACACACACACACACACACACACACACACACACACACACACACACACACACACACACAGCTTCAGGACCGAAGCAGATTGATCTGAATTGCTTTGTGACCCGAAGCAGATTGAGTCTAAATTCTGAGGCACTTTTAGGTGTTATGATTTACAGCTTTTTAAGCCAATTCAACTCTAAATGAATATTTAAACATCAAATAAAGTGAAGATTGAGGATTAATAAATGCATAAATTTAAGAAAAGAAAAAGCTGGTCATTCATTCTTATCTGTAGAGACAGACATTACAATTTTGCCTCACAGGGCTTTAAAATCTACACTTTATACACTGCATTCTGTCCTTAGACCCTCAGATCAGATAGGAAATAAAATTCCCCCAAAAAACATTCGACAGGAAAAAAAAAAGAAGAAGGAAAAAATAAACTTTGAAAGAATAAGAGAAAGGATCCCTTTTCCAGAACAGACAGATGTGCAAAGAAAAGTGTAGAGAATTATAGAAAAATTGACAGGGTTTTTAGGAGTAAGAGCTAACATTGCAAGAGCTGAAGATACATTTCTAAAGAATTGACTCGGTTCTATATCCAATGAGCTACTACGTAATAGGAAATATCACTTTTTGGAACAAATTAGACCACTGCCAGAAAAAAAGAAAGTCTATTGTTTCTAAAAAAAAAAAAGTGAAGTAACTATGAACTCGGTGAAGACACGTCATAGCGCTGGACCACTTGTGAGAACGCTGCATGTACACGTATAAGGTGACGTGCCGCCAACGTCTCAAAGTGGGAGGGATATCGTCCTACAAATATGTGTGATCCGAGCACCCCCCCACCCCAATTTGCCAAATAACCAGGATCCACTTCATCCAACCCGACCCAGGGCAACGGCAAAAAAACAACATCAACACACTGCGTCCAGGGCGAGAGAGAGAGATGAGGAAAATTCACAACATGAGATGGGGACTGTAAAAAGTGACCGCTGAGGAGACCTGACGGTGGCGTGACAGGCAGCGGAGGTGAAGCAGCGCAGTAAGTACACTATGCAGATGATCAGCGATGGTGAAACTGGAATGACGACGATGGGAGGAGTAACTAGTGCTGGGAAAAGACTTGCCTTTCACCGACAGAGCCTATTTTTAAACCCGCACATAAAAAAGCTGATATATTTTGATGTCATTCTCCAACAAAAAAAAATCAGATTCAGGTCCAGAAGAGGTGCTCCAGCCGTCGGGAGTCAAATTTAAAACAGAAAAATTTGATTCATCAATTTTGATAAAAGAGTGTGTGGTTTTCCATTTTGACCTTGTGAGGCTGATTATTTAGCCTGGAGGGGAAACACATTCAGATCGAAAGGCTTTTCAGAAATTTGACATTACTAAAATGAACAGACCCCAACTACTAATGATGTCATACTTTAACAGCCTTCACCTGCTTTACACAATTTTATGACACTGTCTGCAGTCAGTTTTTCCATAACACAGTAAGGCAGCTGCTTCACAGTCTCTGTATTGAAGTTCACAGTAATGTGTCTTGATCATGCAGCAAAATTGTGAGGTGTGGGGGGGGGATGGGGGTGTGTAGAGATCTTAATGAATACAAATCAGTGACCTGCCAGAATATATTTGACATTAAACCATACATTCAACGTTAAGACCAACAATGTATAACAGCCGAGGCTGATGTTTGCCTTTTTCTGCTCAGTCATTGGAGAACAATCACTTCGCCTTACACAGACACCCTCCACTTTTACAAACCCACGTTAACAGAGGATTTAAAGAGCGAACAACAACAACAAAAAACGTCCTTATATCATCATATATTACTGCTGAGGGTCAAACTGTAATCCTGGTTATGTACCAAAAAAAAAAAAAGTAGCACGTTCACCAAAGCTACGTTAAGTTTGACGTCCGTCAGTAATGTGACTAGTGACTCGACCAGACTGAAAACAGGTCAAACAAGTTAACTTGGGGACAGATCATTTCAGCAGGGAGCAACACGGCAGCCTGAGCGCCCGGGCTAAAAACAAGTTAGCTAGCTTTTCTTTTCTTTTCTTTTTTTTCTCCCCCACACAGAGCAAACTTACCATCGACAGTCTTCTTCTTGAAAAGGGAAGCCATGTCGCTGCTCTGTATCGACTTAAATACCAACTAAATAGGTCCTGTACTGGTATACTAGTGGGATTCCTGTCGATAGCACCGCCGTTTGGCCGTCACACCGGGGCGGTGGGTCAGTTTAGCAGCCTCTGTTTCCTGGTTGACTTTCTGTCGTCGGAGTTCCTCCCTCAGCTGACTGACTCAAAGGCACCACGTGACGTCACAGGGGGGGGGGGACTCTCGTGGTGCTTTCACTGGTACTTCGTAAAATACACAATTATGATCAGAATTAGGTCTGGCACGTCAGAAACAAGTGAATCCACTTGTTTAGCGTTAGAAACGTGGGTGTCTAAGGAAAGAGGAATCGCATCTGAAAGTCAGTGAGTGTTTTTGGACTCAGACAGCTATCTGTGCAGTACAGTAAGCCAACAAGGACAAACCAGATATAAGCCAGATAAAGCTCCCTTTACTGCCAGTGACTGCTTGAAAAATGTCCACACTATTTTTGTTCGAATTGTATTACATGGTTATTAGATCTTAAACCAAATGAATGCTGTTCTAATGGTTTATTTTATTCTACTATCCATCCTTTCAAAAAATTTAATATAATGCAGACTATTGCAATGGCAGTAGGCTAGTGACAAAGAGGAACTACGAGAAGCCTTTTCAATAAATGTTAAAATTATCCAATATATCACTAAAAACTAAAGATTATAAGAAAAAAGAAAAGAAAAAGAAAACTGTCAGAACTGTCTTTTATTATTTCCTATCTGAGTAATCATCTGACAATTAAAAGACTTAAAACTTTTAATTGTAATCAAGTGTTTTTATATTGCTGTATTGGTACTTACTCAGAATAGGCTATTTCTTCCACGACTCATTGTTGGTTTCCAGTGAATTCATTCTCACAATATTATATGTTGTACCAGAGGGCAACATAATAGCAGGATAACTGTATTAATTGATACAAATACATTTCTTAGTTTTGCTTATTGATAAGACTAAGCAAGCAAATAAGGTCATGTCATTTCTAGTTTGTATGGATATCAGTTCTCACATTTAAAGATCAAACTAATTTCTCAGTGTTGTTTGCCTTTTTTTTTTATCTCTTCAACTGGGATTTTATGGTTTATGCATCTGGACATGTTAACTGTACATACACTGGTCAGAACACACAAATATGTAAACTATTGTAAGGAAACAATCCACAGACAGGGTTATTATAAAAAATATAAAAAAAACGCCCCTACGGCTTCTTATATCATCATAAATTCTGCTCTCAATTTTATTCCCCCGAATAGAGTTATTCCATACACTCCAGATTATATTCATATATTCCTATTGTCTAATCTCATATTAATGCTGAGAGCAACTTTACGTGGGGTGGTTGGACTCTTGAACCATAACCAACTCAATTTCGTTCGAGCGTCTGTACCGGGGGTAGTGATGGGAGGTATGAGAGAAGATGTAAGGTGGGAGGGGATCTCATCCCAGAAATACTGAGATGCCAAGTTATGGCTGGAGCAGAGGAGAGAGGGGTGACTTTGAGGCAAAGGAGAGGAGGATGGGTAGCCCTAAGCTCTTTCCTTTATCTCTAAGGAGGTGTGTGTGTGTGTGTGTGTGTGTGTGTGTGTGTGTGTGTGTGTGTGTGTGTGTGTGTGTGTGTGTGTGTGTGTGTGTGTGTGTGTGTGTGTGTGTGTGTGTGTGTGTGTGTGTGTGTGTGTGTGTACAGTTGCCTGTGTGCATCGGCATGTCGTCCTGAGGCGTTGTTCTTGTTAAGGTTATTAGGGAAGATGTTTGGTGCTAATCAGCGGAGGACTGCGGGGACCCCCACTAAACGGCCTCATCATCAGAGAGCTCCAGTGGTGATAAATCTAGCCCCAAGCACCAAGGGGGCCGTCTGGCAATAAGCCTGTATCTGTCTGTGATATCGTTGCTACAATGTAGCATCATGTAAATCAATACTTGGGGATCAAATTAGGAAATGATTTCTAACTCTCATAGGTATATTGACGTTTGATTAATCGTGCATTATACTGGTCATTATGCGGTGAGGAGGCTTTAATTTTTAGTTTTATTCTGATGAAACACTGAGTTGAATCAATACAATTCCACATTATTGTTCTTAATGTTCATATCATACTGTAAGTTGGAGGTTTTTGAGAATCAATCACTGAACATCAAACCCATATTTTTCAAAAATATTTCTAAAAACGTGTCCACATGAGCATCATATTTTGTGTTCATAAGTGCAAACATGAAAAACATGATGTGGAAAAAAGTGCTTTTCCTTTTTCTTTTTATAGTTTTTCTGCACCACTTTGTCCCCGTACTTTCTCTACTTTTTCATCTATCTATGCCGTTCTCTTCCTCCCAATGTGATCTGGCCCGGGGCAAGAAGATGTGTAATGTTAAGGCACTAACTACAGAGTGTATGGACACACACACACACACACACACACACACACACACACACACACACACACACACACACACACACACACACACACACACACACACACACACACACACACACACGCACACACACACATCAGAGAGAGAGAGAGAGAGGGAGACGTTCATGTGTGAAATGAGATCTCTGCACAATCTGTGGGAGTTGCAGCCATAAAGCACATCAAGCTTTACAGCTTTAAGGTATCATTGAACAAATCGCACAGATCCCTTTGCTTGAGGACTGTGGAGTTGTTGCAGTCTATTAACAAACTGTTTTTTCCCCCCTCTCTTCACAGATAAACTCATTCATGGACATCCAAACAACAAGCTGAGCGTGTCCTCACAACCTCCAAAACTGAAAACGTTTCCAACAACCTTTTTATTCTTACAACTTCGAAATTTAGACCACTTGCTGATAACTTTTACTTTACTTCAGCTTAAAAATGACCAAATCACTCATTAGAAGTCAAAGTCAACAACTCCCTGCACATCACAATGAGACAGATAATGCTGACTCTGTGATGTCTCGTTTTTATAGTAGAAGACTATTATCTGCCCCATATATCACACAATGAATTCCATAATTTTTTTTTTTTCTTTGTCATTTGCAATAGAATTTCAACAAATGTCCCAGCAGGCCTTCACATTGTGCGTATCTCATTCCCATATTTTGCAATCATAAATCCTGAATCATAATAGGAAATAAGATATGAATGTATGCTGCGTTTCTTCCCTCCATGTTTGACATGTAACGAAAGGCTGAAATATGTCTGTATGCAAACACCGAGAGAGAGAAGGAGCTGTGATGGGAGACATGGGATTTCAACAGCTCTTCTTCACTCTGATGGATGGATACTTCACTGCTGCCCAGATGGAGAGAGAGACAGAGAGGGAGGCAGGAGAGGACAGAGGAAGGAGAAAACAGGGCAGGAGAGAGGGATTAAACAATTATATAGATAAAGATAGAGGACAGCTAGGGCAGGAGATCAGTGAAGATGCTGTTAACATTCAGAGACCTTTTACTACCCAACACTTCGAGCCACACAAGTTTAGTTTCATTCAACATTGCATTGAGTTCCACTTCCTGAACAAATCCTTATGCACAAGCATATTTATGACACTTTTGTCACCTCATTCAGACATGAATGCAACTGAAACTGTATACTGTGGTCGTGGAAACCCTCTGATTGGTTTGATATTGGTTTGATTGAAGTTTGATACCCTCTAAATTACGTTGACATTTAGTGAAATGTTTTGCTTGTTGTCATTTGCATCCGTGTACTTTGTGTGGACCACGTTTGGGCCTACGAGGAGTTTATCAGATTTATACTGATACAACATGGTATCACGCCAAATCGTGTAATACACCTGCAGGTCCCCGAGAGGAAACCATGTCAGTGGTTTTGCCTCGTCGATGCATGAAAAACCACATGGCTGTGTTTAGGGTCAGGCACCAAAACCACTTGATTAAGGTTAGGAAAAGGTTTATTCTAAAGAAATCCTCAATGCTTTCTCATAGACCAGAACCTTGGTGTCCTGGGTGGATTTCCAATGTTTATGCCTGTAACCACCTTCAGTCTGTCTCCTCAAATAAATATACAAAGGTACAGCCAGGTGAGTTTTAGCATAAACAAGTATATCCTGTTTAATCTAAGCAAAACCTCAACTGTTAAATGTTTTTTGGTGGTTTATGTGTTGACTATTTCTTGGCCAAGCATAGAAATGGGTCTGCTTGCCAGGACCTTACTTTATATAAAATAATGTGGCTCATAAACTTTCATACGAATCATTAGTACTGTTAAACTTAACCAGTCCTTGTTATCATAATTTGTACACATTTATTGTGATAATATCTGGTTGGCGAAGTCAGTGTGAGGATTGCACAACAGTACTGTTTGGTATTTGTCCAGATTAAACAAGAATATGTGTTTCAGTGAGTTTTAAAGGTGCTGGTAGATGCATAATGTTCTCTTCAGGATCTGGGCTGGATGTTTCATCCTGTCTTTATGCTACGCTAAGCTCGGCCGCAGCTTCATATTTAACATGAGAGCGGCACTGATTAATGAAACTACTCTTTAAAAAGTAACATACCAACTAATCAGGTCAATCAACTTAATAGGAAACCTTTAATATGAATTATTGATGAGATATTTTCATCCGAATCCAAACAAAGTATGGAAGTAGTGGTGAGGACGACGGACATATGGAAGACAGCGGGTGGCTGAGAGGGTGGGACGAGGCAGAGGGACGGATGGAGGCAGTGAAACAGGGTAGTAGCAGCAGGGGAGGCAGAGGGCAGGGGGAGCTTGGGATGGTCTAATAAATCGAGTGAGTGACTCCACTCATTGTTGCCCGTGGGACAAATCGAGCCGCGCTCACCGGCGCAGGGCAGCGTCAGGGAATTGTGGGTAATAAGAGATTATTTTCCCCGGTAGTGTTTGCTCATCATCATTGCCAACCCCCCCATCCTCCGCAGCCTCCCAAGAAGCATGCGCACACGCACACACGCACACACACACACACACACACACACACACACACACACACACACACACACACACACACACACACACACACACACACACACACACACACACACACACACACACACACACAAAGAACGAACAGGTGTGGAGTTACATACACTTAAGTAGATAAAAAGGATGCATACACACAGAGATCAGGCGTGCTGTTGGTTTTGTGAGTGAGGTCAAACAGTAAGGTGTTATTGCTTAAATCTGCTGCTGGCACCAATTTTGGATGTCACACTCAGTGAAGCGCACACACACACATATACGTACACTGGATTCAGTGACACCCTCTTTTATCCACAGGTCCTTTTAGCCCGGGGATGCCAATCTGTCTGAGGGTAGGTCCTACATGCATCAAACCAGAACTCTTCTTTTGCCCTTTCTCTTTTTTTTCTCCCGTCTCTCCGGTCCATGTTTCTTCTTGCCCTGGAGCCAGGCTGTGACCACAAGAATTGGGCTGGTGGTCCCAGCAGGGGCTGAGGCTCAGACACACCATTAGCATGAGGGAATTAGAGTCATTACAGCTGGAAGGGCAGTGGAGGACGAGTCCTTCGCTCTGCAAAGGAAGGAGGAGGTTTGTGAAGTTTGTCTGAGTTGAGAAAGGCTTATAGTGTATGGGTGTATTTATATAGTTTATGTCACAGGTCTCAGGAGTAAGGGGCCAAATGTATGATACAGATACACGAAGATTAAGCAAACAACAGAACTTTACTTACAAAAGGATTAATTTAAGAAACACAAAGGTCAGGCACTTTAAAAGGAAATAAAAGTGAATGTTGGTTCCAGATTATACTAAAGGGCTGACATAAAGACTTCACTTGGTGTTCTGACTTCAGTGTTGACTTGACAATCCAAAGAGTGGTGACACGCTGGAAGAATATATGCTGGGTGCAAGTGGGGCAGGTGAGGAAACAGGACACGTGAGGTGGGCGTGGTGTAGGCAGGGGACTGTGGTGAGTGGACACAGGAAATAACATGAAGAGAAACCCAAGGGAATAAAGGAAAATCAGACCAAAATCATTACCGTTTACATATTTTAAATGGTTCTCATTCTGAATGTTAAATCTTTAAAAAAAAAAATCCCAATAAGGTGCTTAAAATCAATTATTTGTTTTAGTTTTCATCTAGATGTAGTGGGGATTCATATCATGGGGATTTTACCAAAGCAAAGTCTCATAAAAGATCCCCAAAAAGACAAAGACTGCAGCTGTTCCTCCATCTTGTTCAATGTGCCAGCAAAAAAAAAGAAGATTTCATCCACGTTACCGCTGCTGGAGAGCATTTTATTGTCATATATAATATGAATCTACTCCACAGTGTTCCACACATCATTGTTTTAACCAAACATCAAAATTTTGCTCTGAAAAGTAATAAAATGTTATTGAACAGCTTAATTTCACACATTTTCAGTGTGAAAAGTGTGACAAAACAATGTCCTCCATAAACATTGTAATATTATTTTATTTCCAATTTGCTGTGGATTTTCTTCTTATTAACTTTTTTAATCCATGTCCATTTTGTTTTAAAGGAAAAAAAAAAATCCCAATATAACCCTGTAAAGGGGAGCCACATATGTCAAGTGGATCCCCCCTCCATCACCATGACCCTGCCTTTGAGTCTCCATCATCTCATTAACTTCTGCCAGGCAGCCCGGGCAGCTCGCATTATCTTTACACATGCAGAATATGAGTTAAAGCTGGAGGATGGACTGAGTAATTATCTGCATTTTAAGCAAGGTCAGCATGCTGAAACGGAACCAAACATCCACTGGTCACTTTGTAACAGACACACTATGTGGGCGCACCCACAGGCACACACACTGTGAAGGAAATACTTTTCTTTGTCTACTCTTTGCAATTAAAAGTCTCATTTACATTCATTAAAAGGGTAAAAATGGGAAGAACAATGAAAACCTAATGTGATCACTGAGATAATGAAGAAGCAAAAGTCTGGTACAAAAAAAACAAACTGTTTTCACTGCTTTTCTTGCTGATTTGCTTAACATGTAAATTTCATTTCCATTAACTTACAAATGATTGTCTTTTGCTCATTAGCAGAGTGTTACATTGTAAATGATTCCACCATGTTGTTTTGTGTCTACACTGAATTAAACATCAAGACTTTTGTTCCAACTTTGAATTAAAGGCATATCTTATTGTGAAAAGATTTAGCACTTTTTTTTTTCCCAAGTTTGAATATGGCTGATAATGAATAAAAATGTGCTCCTATTGCATCACTTCATGTGCTTAGAGATGCACTAATGGCTCTTTAATTAGACTTAGTCTCCACTCCTCCCCCACCCCTGACACACACTGTGAGGAGGGCTCATTTAGAGAGAGGATACAGCAATATTAAAGCAGTAACTGCAGCTATCTTGAATGTACAGCCAGACATACATATCCTGTTTGACATTATGGAGTTTGACTGATAGTGTCATTTTGGTAATTGGGCAGATATTTCACACATTTTACACGTAAAAGTCAGTTTTCTATATCTTGGTGAGTCTCTTGTTACAAAAAAAAAGAAAAAGAAAGATGGATGAAAACAATTTCGGGGTGTGGAGTGAGAAAGATATGACCTTACTGGCAATTTGACACCACATCAGCTGCTATAAAAGATTACAAAAAACGGACTCTCTGAACTGTTGGTGGTTAAATTCCATTATGGGTAATGGAAGCTCCAGGTTTTAACAAGGGAGAAGAATATGTGGAGGCCAAAGGGGATATCTGCTTCTGAAGTATCAATTGAGATCCTCTTTTTTTTTTCTGAACTCTCCATCAATATGTTTTGCACAATGCTTTCAATAGCAGCAGTAATATTTTAATGTGTCACAAGTAGAGACATTAAATTAGATGATTGATATAAAAATAATGATTAACTAATTAATTTGTTGAATTTATAAAAACTTCAATTTTAATTAAGGAGGGCAAAATATCACACGGTAGAAAATTTGTATCAGCTTCAGCTCAAATGCATGTGAATATATTCGCTTTGTAGGGTACAATTCAATAAAAAGAAGCTACATATAAGATTCTCTTGTGGGATCGTTGTGCAATTATTTTCATCATCATCATCATCATCATCATCATCATCATCATCATCATCATCATCATCATCATCATCATCATCAGGTCATCTCAGGAGGCAGCCCAGGCAGGTGTGTACTTCTACAGACTCTCTCCGGGGCAAAAGAACGGTAGCATCCACACCACAAAACTCATGATGCTGCAGACTGCCTAATGTGAGATCTCATCATGAACAGCACTCAGCGTTATCGCACACCTGCCTCATCAGGTGTGCAGTGCGAGGCTGAAAAAGATAGAGCTTTTAATTAGAAAAGCAAATCATTTGGCAAGATCCTGCACTTTTTGCTAAAAAGGCATTTTTGTGATGTGTCTTTGTGTTTATGTTTTAATGTGAGTTTTAAGACTTAAAGGGTTGAAGTTTTAAGGAATTGTTCTTCTTTTACCCCTGAGACTTAGATCTAGAACATAATACTTGTGACCTCTTTTTTTGGTTTCTTGGGATGTATCCCCCGAACCTCATCCTTTTTCCTCTGAAATGTGTCTGTGATCTAAAGTAGATGAAGTTTATTAGGAGTGGGAGATTTCTTTAGATCTAAAGCACTGGAGGTGCCCCTCATTCTTTGAGGGAAAAACAAACACTTCTCCACTTTAATTTCTGTCCCTTCCCCTCTCCTCCCTCCATTTCCCCCCCCTAAAAACATCCACTAATAATCATCTCTGCGCCTCATTAAGGAGCAGAGGAGTGAAGGCGCAGGCGGCTCCAGATGTTTGGTGGAAAACCCCCGAGGTCCAGCGTCTGTGTCAGAGAACGTGTGTGTCTGTCTGTTGGAATATGCTCTATGAACTGTGCATGAGTGTGTGCACTAATGTGTGTGCAACACCACTATAAATCTGTGAGTTTGATACTTCCTGCACCGTCTTCAGGCATCTCTCCGAGTGTTCCACTGCCCCACTTCTAAAGTGAGCAACGACAGCGATGGACGAGATTTCCTCTATGGGAACACTAGATGGAGACGCGGAGAAACTCTGCCAGCTCTGCAAAATTTTATAATCAGTCTCTTTGTCTGCTGGTGTTGTCACACTGAGTGATGTGTCAGGTCAATAAATTAAAGTGGCGATATACCTGTTTCAAACTGTCCCAGTTACAGTTCTCCATTTTTGTTGAGTTGGAAATGATTGACAGATTATTTTTGTATGTATTATTCACTACAAAACTGATCATTGTCCTAAAATTGGCTGCTTATATCATCTTTTAAATGCTATTCAATTCTGGAGAACACAAGTTTGGCTGTTAAGTTTTTACAATTCAAATGAAATAAAAACATGAACAACAAAACTTCAAACTGCTAATTTCTTTTCATTTCGATAATATCAATCAAACCTTTGTCATTTTATAAACCTCGATGGAAACAGCTAAGCTATTGTATTTTAATGTTTCCTGTATAAGTTATTCTCCTCCACAACGGTGCCCCACTTTAGCATCTTCAGCTTGTGACTGAATAATTCACGCTCCCTGTGACATCAAAGTGAATGAAACATGAGTGAAAATGATGAGTCTGTTATTCGCCTGCCACACTGTAGTCCCTCAAGTGTCATCATATCTGGAAACTCAAGTATCAAATATGGCAACAACAGCAATGCAGCAGTGCAGGGCCAGACAATTAATAATGAATCTTCCTGTTGTGTTTCTTAAACATTTATCTTTCACCAGATCCCATAGTGGAGGAAACACACAGTGATTAAATGTAAATCAACACTGAGGCTACAAAGAAATACAGTATTTCTGTGACTTAAAGCAATATCTCTCAAATATAATTTTCTTTGTTACATGGCTATTTTTGTTTTTGCTTTCTGCATAAATGCAAACATTTACTTTATTTTCAAATCAGTCTTTTGAATAACCAGAAGATCGATTAAGTTGATTGTGATATTTGTTGTCATGACAACAGGCAATACATTAGTGACCTTCGCCTTGTTCAAAGTGAACATTTGTGCCAAATTTGAAAAAAACAACTGTTAAGCTGTTCCTGAGATATTGCGTGCACGATAATGACACAACTTGAGGTCACTGTGACCTTTGAACCCTAAAATCATCATTAAATCATCATTAAATCATCATTAAAATCAACTAGTCCCATTGTTTAATATGTCATCCCCAGTCTGGTGTAGGAAAATAACCCTGTTCTATTTTGCTGTACGTTGTCTGCTTCGTCATGTCATGTCAGAGACTTCGTCAATAGGTGGCAGCAAACCGCACAAATCATTCAATCCATGAGCTTTGTTGAAGGAGGGAACAGTGATAATGAACTGTAACACTTATGAACAACCTGCCAAACCACACATAGTTTCAATAAAAAAAAATAATAATAAAAAAAAAAGTTAATTTGTTTCAGTTTATTTGGAGCTTCTTAATCCTTCATCTTAAGGGTAGGAACCAAAACAGTTCCCTCTAATATGACTTTTACTGACCATCCATAATGCAACAGCCTTGGAGTTGCACCTGTTGCTCAGACATGACGGCAGATGACATTGTTTGACCACACAGGGTCTCATACATCTGTTCTCTCATAGATAATAATAGAGAAGTATCCTATCTTTTGGAGATGTACCAAAAAGTTTCCAATTCATTTAAGATACTTGAGGGATAATTTATAAGCTGATTAAAGTATGTATTCTTTTTTTAAACTTAACATTTTCTAATTTGATTGTTTTAATCCAAAACATAGCTAAACATAGCTATTAATCAATTAATAGTCAACATTAAATTCATATTTCTGTAGGTATGGAGAAGGTTTTGGTTGACCAATATGTTTGTAAAATGGCATTGTAGTTAGAGCAGTAAAAATGGAAAATAAAATGGATTTTTTTTTTTTTTTTTTTTCATTTCTGTTAAATGTTTTTGCTCATGTTCTGTTAGATGCTTCATGGGGAGACTTGGGCTCGCAAATCATAATTTAAAAAAAAATCCCACAACCCTGATTCTGAGCTGAGAGTCCTCAGGGAATTCTCTTTGCTCCAATCTTTATAACACATAATATATATTATTTTTTTTCTGAATGGAAGACAGCCGTATGAACAGAATCGTCAGACTCATGGAAGTTACAGTGCCTTGCCAAACTCCACTGCGCCATACAGGCCCGTCCCCGGTGGGCGTGCGCAATGGCCCCAGCCCTCTCTAAATATAACTCCCCTCCAAAACAGAGGGAGAGAAAAGGGAGAACGGAATGCTTACCCAATTAAAAGCAGTCAGAAAACTTGTTAGGGGAGAGTTTTCTTTTTCCGGATACAGTTTGTGTCTTATACCGTTTTGATCCATTTTGTGGCCCCGGGTGGTGGTGGTGGAGCGCACAGCGGGAGGCGCATTGTCTGTATGCAAACTGGACGACATGGCCATTGTATGCGTTTGGGCATATATGGAGCCACTGATGGCTCGGAGGACACAGCCCGTCTGAAGTCTCAAGGAGAGTCGCCCTCGGCTGTTTTTCTCTCCACGGACTTTCTTCTCTTCTTCACCGTTTTACTCCGTCGCTATGAGTTGCCTGGATGTGATGTACCACCAAAGCTATGGAGCGCACTACCTCCCTGCAGCGGCGTACAAGGCGACGTACTATAACCACCATCACCAGCAGCAACAGGTGAGACGCGCAGCGTAGAAGTTTGGTAGCGACTGAGAGGCACTAACGCCACCTAACCTGAGCTCGGAGATTTTTCTTTTCAATTGAGAAGAAGGAATAACTTCCTCGAGCGCTCGTGTGACCTGAGGTGACGTGTGAGTTCTGTATTTTCACGGGTATTATCGATTGTAATTTATGATACTAAGACAAGTTTTGAAGAATAAGCAGGCGACAACAGCACAACCAGGAAGGACAATTGAGCTAACTTTTGGGATAACATACTTCATCACAAAAAAGTTGGACAGTGAGCCCAGCCCAAACAAACTGGGATTACATTTGTAAAATGTCGTTTATGAATAATCCATTTCCTTTCATTTATTGCCAGTTGACTGATTCCTTTTCAGGACAGCCGCCTCAAACTTTCTTCACGGTCCATGGACACAACTCTCACCTTCAATTTCACTTTTGAATGATTAGATTCCAGTCTGGGGCTCGGCATTCACCTCAGGTCAGGCGTAATGACAGGGAACTATTAATCCTGTGGTCAAATGGTGATGTAATGACAGCCAGTCAGTCACTCAGGAATGCGGATCGACCACACTGAGCCTTACAAATAGTTTGAATGCAGTATGGGAAAAAAGAGACTCATTTTCACACGAGTTCAAACTGCCTTCAGAAACAAAAAGACATCTTAACTGTCGGAATTGTTTATGTGACATGTAAAGTCTTTTTTTTTATATATATATATTTGTTTGGGAAAAATAGTATTATTTTGATGTGTTAGCACCATGTGTGAAAGGATAATTGTCTGTATTCTTTATCTATGAAACAAACACAAAGAGGTTTGGGAGTTAAATCTCTCAACTAAAATCGGACTATTCAACTAAAAAAGTTTTGTGAATACCTGCTTGTTTCTCTTTTTGTGTCTTTCTCCAGAAGAAGCTGAGTGTTTACAGTAAGATGCAGGAGTGTATGGAGCAGCAGCAGCAGCAGCAGCAAGGAGGAGGAAGAGGGATGCTGCCCAGGGATCAGGGCCTCCGGCAGGGTCCTGCAGCACCAGGCCCCGAATCAGGCCGTAGACCCTCCTCCGATTCAGAGATGAAGGATGGCGCTCAACCAGCGGAGGCGGAGTACCTGAGTTCCCGGTGTGTACTCTTCACCTACTTCCAAGGCGACATCGGTGACGTGGTGGACGAGCACTTCTCCCGGGCTCTCAGTCAGGCCAGCACCTTCAGCAGCGAGACCAAGCCCATCAGAGTGACCCAGCCGTCTGCCCCAGCTAATGCTGGCTTATGGAAAGGTGAGCGGGGTAACACAGCTGAAATGATAACGTTTCAGAAAGATGCTAAAAGTGAAGATTATAGAAATATTGTATGTGGCAGTGTGTTAAAGTCTTTGTTGTGGTTGTTTCAGACGGTGGGTCTCACTCTGACAGTCAGGGCAGCTCAGCTTGGAACAGCGCTTATCCATCCCAGGCAAGTCCCTGCCTCCCCTCCGTCTCCGTCTCAGTCCACCCGGACTTTTCCTCGAGCCCCGTTTCCTTCAACCACCCGGATGGAGCCCTGTGGGCCGGCCACATGCTCTCCCAGGCCAGCCTCCCTCCTGCAGCCGCCCTCCCCGACAGCTGGACGTACAGCCTGAGTCCCCAAAACACAAGTGGCTACCCCAACGTTCATGACGTCTACCATCCTCACTCCCACATCCACACCCGACACCATCACCCAATGCTTCACACATACCCAACACACAGCCAAGCATTGGATCCCAGATTCAATCCGCTGCTGCTGCCTGGTGTTAGGAGCCAGAACCAGGCGGCTACCAGCGCAGGGAGCTCCCCACACAGCGAGGGGGTGAAGACCGAGATGGATCCCAGCAGCAGCAGCCCTGTCACGGCGACTTCTGTCTCCTGGACTCCCTCCGCCCTCCACGGATCTTTGGAGGTGTATGACTCAGGTAGCTATAATTACAGCGTAACTTTTAGCAGTATTTGTCAAACTTTACATGTATCCGAATGTGTGCAGTAAGTGGTAAGAATCATATTAATGATTTAACTTTGTTTCTTTCTATCTGCAGCTCATGAGCAGACCAAAGCAAAGACCTCAGTTTGGTTCTAACAGACGCACCGGCAGAAAGATGGAATATCAGTTCACACCAAAAAGGACCGACTATGTGGCTTCATAGATGTATGGCTGCAACACCAGCACTGTAATGTAAAATGTAGATATATAATGCTAACTGTAGCCGAGTCCATGAGTCCTGCACTGTCCACACAATTACCACGGAGATGAACTCTGGCTTGGATTTAAATGACAGTGATCCAATGCTTTGGCTGCACGTCAAGGCCTGTGAAGAACGATAAAAAAATAAAAAAAATCAAATAACAAAAAAAGGAGCTTTAAGAATGGAAGGCCTTGTCTTTGTCAGCACAAAACACTACGTTCTTTTCCTGCAATGTGAGACCAAGTGGTTCTGTTTCAAGAGCTTGATTTTGATCCACATTTTGTTGTGTACAGTAAATGTTTGTTGATGACTGTAAATTGCTTTTTGTGTGTATGTACAGTTTTGCCGAGCTAAATTTGTCATTTGCTGGATGACTTCTGCTAAAATTGTTGCTTGAATGCCGCCTTTACTATCTTGCCTTCGAGGAATGTGTAGTGTAAATATTGGTACTGAATGTTTAAGTAATAAATTTGCTAAACTGTATTTGCAAATGAAGGATTTTTCTCCATCATAAATTAGTTAAATTCTCTCTTAAAATATGTACAATTGCAAGCAAAAGATGAACTTACAACCACATTTTTCTATGTTCTGAAAGGAAATTGAGCACGTTACTGAAAATTTCAGAATTGTTTTTTTTTTATTACTGACAGCATTTCCAAACAAATTCCTGCTCCTGTGAGGTTTGTTGTGCAACGTCATTGTGCATTCCAAAAAATGGCAGCTGCTTCTCTTCCTGTAAAGTCTTCTTCCTAAAATAAGGAATATAGCAAAAGCATCCACATACTTGGATTTGATGCTGCTGTTTTTCTTAGTTTTTACATTGAATCTCAGCTTCAGGACCTTTGACATTCTTTCATTTATTCATTTCTTATCCAAGCTTACTCATCATGAGGCAACAGAATTACATACGAGCCATACAATTTATGTGATATTTGTGTATAGAGTATAGAGTATACATTTGATTTAACTGCAAAGGTTCATGAAAATCAACTCCTACAAAGCAGAAGGGAATTAGGTTCATCTAAAAAGGAGGTTATTGTTGTTACCATTAGCATTGAGATTAGTCTCAATGCTTTAAAGATACAGATGTCCTTCACTAATTTCATGAAATCAAAATTCTAGTTTCAAAAACACAAAACCAAAAGAACACAGCTGAAATGTTTTTCTTTTGCAGTATCTACAGCTTCAGTTGTTCATGTAAGAACACATATTGTATGTTAAGGAACCAACAGGAGCTGAGCTTTCGTACCAAGGGAAGTGAACCGCATTCCACAGACAATTGGTGTAAGATACCGTGATGGAGTCTGTTGTCTGTTTCCTAGCAAACACCAACACATGAAAAACACACACCCTCCCAGACTGACAAGGACACACCGGAGAATGCATTTCCCGTCTGGACAGGAAGTTTGTCGGGCCACAGCGGATTGCTCACACACGGAAAAAGACAGATTTCAGGTATCACTGTTAAATTTTTTTGGGGTCTTGATTTAGTTATACTTTGAAGATTTCATGGACTGAACACAATTCACAATGGTATGAATTCTGAAAAAAAAAAAAAGCAGCTCTACATAGGCAGGACCAACATTATGTATACTTACTCATTTTACACAATCAACAACTGATCAGGCTTGTGTGTGCATGGCAGTCCGTGTGTACTTGTATAACTCATGATATAGGGACAAAAAAAATTCTGTCTATAAATTTACATTGTGGGGATGTGCCTCTCTTTTGAGGACAAAAAAAAAAACAAGTACACATAATGTAAATAAGATCTCCGGGTGAAGACTCTGTCTGAGGTTAGAGTAAAGGCCTCCAGGAAATGATTTTAACTCAATGTAATGTCCTCTGAAGTGATGGAAACGCGATTGTGTGCGTGTGTGTGTTGTGAGTGGTCAGACCAGGTGGTATGATCAGCAGCACCAGCCCACTAACATTCCAGCCTCCGCTCCCACGTATCTCATTCTCCATCTCGACTAAACAGCAGGACTTTAAATCTGGAACACAGCAGCTGCGTTTCCATCCAAAGTATCAACAAATCATCATGTACCGAAAAGAAAAACCTGAGGGAAGGAGACTAATTTAACTCTCCGAATTGACGATATCTATTTAATATCAATTCCCTGACCAGTGTGTGTGTGTGTGTGTGTGTGTGGATTGGTTGGAATTGATTTTATTGACAGATGTCTCCAAAATGTGACACAAAAACAACTTTCAGTTTCAGTCCAATCAAAATGTTGGTGATATTTAATATAGATCTTCAATAAATGTAGTTGTAAAGACAGCCTGCAAAATAAAGTATATGTTTATTAAAACCATTCACAAATTACCAAATGTGACAGACAGGAGTGTTTCCTAAAACAGCACCCCTGGCTTAAGATGTAAGAACCATCTAGTTAGGGAAAGATAATGGTTTGAGTTAAAATGATGACTTGAACTGTGTTGTGTGTTAAAGTTACTAATTCCTTGAAGCTGTTTAAACTTTGTGTTTTTTTTAAAGGTTGTCAAAGGTCGCTTAACTCTGAAAACGTTTTTTTTTTTTTTTTAATCCGGGACCTTTTCATGGCAGATATTTTAGTTGTTATTAGAAAAACAGATATGATTGATAACAATATAATAATGGCTCCATTCTGTTCAGGTCTACCAGTATAAGCCGTGGCAGTGTGACAGTGAGTTAGCACAATACCAGGACCCTGAATCTAGAATTTAGCCATTATTGATTTTGTTAAGTACACCTGTGCTCTCCCTAATGTGAGGGAGAGGTCCTAAAAAGGCCTAATAAAAATCAAAATATCAAAAATGTCGTCACCAGCATGTTTAGAGCCATTGTATGACATTTATATTGTATTACTTAGTTTGTGTATTAAGTACTAGAATGTATGGTATATTATGTCATGTTATTTTTTATTTAAGTTCATTTCCATCTGATCTTGCACAACTACTGAGATAATGTAATCACCTTTATCTTTTCGTTTCATTTACTTGGTCATATAAATGACACATTGTCAAGAAGCACTACCTCCTTTCTGAGAACTCTAGTTGTTGGTATAATTCTTATGTTTGTTGAAGATGTTAATGTGTGTAGGTTTACTGCCAGCTTAGCTATGTTTGGGTTTATTTCAGGAGTAAAATAAAAGGCCACAACTCGCAAGTGTGCTCCTCATTAGCATTAGCATGTAGCCTCTGCATCAGCATGTAGTGTACTTACATGCTAACAGGCATCCCACTGGCAGCCTCGGAGGATCACCACAGGCACTTCCACCTCAGGAAGAAGAACACTGAAAATGCAGAAAAACAGACCTGCAAGTTGAATAAAAGTGAATTAATTTGTCTTTTATAAAATGACCAAAGGGGATGTCAGAGATTTAGGAAATGTTGCATGTGTAGCATTACAGTTTCATTTAAGTTGAAATAGCACATGCTTTGTGCTGACGATAAAGATCTTCAAAGCAATAAATAAATAATGGAATTTTCATACCCAAGCATTTTTTTTTGCTGCCTAATGACACCGATGTGACAAAGCAAAGGCAATTTCTGCATATCTGCTGTTGTAAAAACAGTTTGATATTCAGCATCTTTCCAAATGGATAAATTATATTCTTTTACCTTGTTTGTATTCAAGTTCAAAGTTATGCTTACATATGTCACACACACACACACACACACACACACACACACACACACACACACACACACACACACACACACACACACACACACACACACACACACACACACACACACACACACACACACACACACACACACACTTCACTGGTCCTGGACAAAAAAGACAAAATGAGAAAAGGTAAAAACTCAGAGCCAATCTGGGGCAATGGATCCTCATCTCATGATTGACTCTGCTTCGATCAGCCTCGGTGTCCTTTCTGTGAGAGAGGATTATATTTATTCTAAGAAATGAAAGGAAATTGTTTTATTTTCTCTTTTATTTTCTTGGAATTCATATTTTCTGCTGATCTGACATGCTCTGATTGATTCTTTCATGATGCAGACTCAGACTGAACTTGAACTGAACATGATTGTGATCTTTATAATTTACCAATGTTCCAATGCCTGTTACTGACTCACTGTTTATTTATTTGATCTTTGCCTCCACCTCATTTATTCATTTTGTATTTTTCAGTACGCCTTGTTGTGTACAATATTGCTTACAATGCAGGAGACAACACAATATATTACTACTCACATTATACATACTTATATGATGATGTATTATGATTCATATATGTTTCATTAAAATACAGAAATCTATATTTTTGTATTTTTACTGGTAAAACAAAGCTTATATTTGCAGATTATTTCTGAAGATAATTAAGAGCCAAGTGACTACTGCAGGTCTGAAGATGATTCTGTACTTAAAACATTTGAAGGTCTCAGCCATAATGCAACCATAGCAGAACACACAATAAGCTAGCATTGTTACCTCTCGAAAGAAGCAAAGTAATCTTGTTGTGACATATGAGGAAGTGAGTGAGGAATAACCTGACAGAGAGCTGATACTGCAGCGAATGTGTTCAGGTTTCTCTTTGGTAAAGTCTCAAGGGAAACGATGTTACTGAATTGAGCGGAATTGAATTGAGTTAAATGCTGAAGAAAGGCAGGAGAAGGTTGGATAGACAACCGATGCTTGCAGACTGGGGAGAGTCGGGGTCGACCAAAAAGAGATGAAAAGAAAGAGTGCGAGAGGGAAAGCTAATCAGTCATAACACGGCCCAGTTTCACATTCCAGAGTAATTGAGCGGATGATTAGTCTCACAATCAGCACTACAACACCAGCTGTCTGAACACAAAACTATATAAATACAGAGATCATGGAGAGGAAAGGAGAGGAGAGGAGAGGAGAGGAGAGGAGAGGAGAGGAGAGGAGAGGAGAGGAGAGGAGAGGAGAGGAGAGGAGAGGAGAGGAGAGGAGAGGAGAGGAGAGGAGAGGAGAGGAGATACCAAAAAAGCGATAAATTAAAGAGGCATATGTCAGTAATAATCCCTCATCACCTCCCTCTCACTCCCTTTTCACTTCAAACATCTTTTTCTCACTTCCACAAGCCAGGTCAATGGCTACAAATCACTGGGGTAATTAGAGCTAATTTGCCCCCCTTGCACAAGTATTAAGGGTGTTAGTGGGTATTAGTGAAAGGCTCAGCTTTCACCACTGTGTTTATGTCAACAGGGCAGCCTAATGAAGCGTGCTGGGACTGTCACAGAACACTTGTCCTGCTGATTGTGCTTGATTCACCAAGTCTTCTGTGTTTTAAATGATACCTGATTCCTCTTTAATGAACACCCAAGGAGGAGAGAGACCAGTGATTTTCCTGATGTTCAGCTTCTGAAGACAAGTGTTACTATCAATATCAACATTAATATCATGTCAATACTTGCATTATTGAAGTAAAACTTGTTTCAATTGGTCCGTCTCGACAGCCAATTTTGTTTTACTTAATACTGCATGTTCAATGAACAAACTGTGTAATGGAGGTTTAAAAAGGACTAACATTAGAACTCTGAGCTTTCTAATTAAATTTAGATTGGATTAGATCCTTACAGTTTTATCCAATTATATGAGATTAAACCTATAATGATACCAAAGAGAAGCACCCTGTGCAAAAATAGGCATGTACAACAGTTTCCATGAAGCTGGTGTTTATATGTGGAGTCCCATATGTGGTACGAGGGAGGGAATATTTGCACAGGTCCATGATCTTTAGTATGGAACGCATGAGGTCTGTTTGAACTCCAAAAGCCAAAGGAAAGCTGTTAAATGAAAAATCAATACACACTTATACCGCAGGAAAAGATCAACATTTATGCCTGTTTACAACATACAGCAAGAACATCCTCCCATAACACACAGCCACATTCCTCTACTTGCCCACACACACAGCAGCCGAGATGCATCACGATGTTTCCCTTCTACAGACCTCCAAAGACAGATATTGGAACTTTTTTAGTTTTTCAAAATGAGAGATAAAAACAAATATCGACAGAAGAACTAACCTAAAAGTAGGTTTAGAAGAGGGTCTGACACCAAATGTTTGGTCAATAAAGCAAATACAGATATTATGAAATTACTTAAAATCTTCTATTTGCACGTATTGTTTGCAACCGAGTCATTTCAATCACAAAAATGATTATTGTGTCAGAGCGAGAGGCGCTCCATTCATAAAGCCCAGAGTATGGCCTCAGGAGCAGGAGCAGCAGCAGCAGCAGCAGTAGGTGGTTTCTGTCAGCTCCACTCTGGGTAATGTGCCAGTAACCACAGAGGCCAGTACATAGCTGTCATTCCTCTGCTCACTGAAAGCACATTTAGCAACCAACACCTGTTTCCCCTGCTCAGTCTCCACTGCAGGCTGCTCCACTACAGCCCTGCCTGCATGTAGGGGAGCGGGGGATTCAACTCATATGACTTTTTAAATGCCGATACTGCTATTTCTGGAATGTAGCTAAGAGACTATTTTTATTGCCAACTCTTACAGTCGTAGTCAGCCTGTTCCAAGCTGCAACGACAGGAAAGTCAATAACAATTCCACCTTTACAGGGTGTTTAAACATCATTCTGGAAGCTGACTTTTTAATAGTCGTAGATTTTTGACAGGACACTTCAGTGTACAATACCTTATTATTACATACTTTTTTTTGTATGCAGCTTAGAGGTTTCGTGAACAACAGAAAATGTCAGTTTTGGCTAAATTACTGGTTGTGGATTAGTAGCAACTCCATTCAAAGACAGTACTTATTGTTAGACCTCTTCTTGACCCCTGTCAAATGATAGACTGAAAGCCAACTGTATGACTGTTTGGACACCACTGAGGTGATGAAGCACTTTAAGTGTAGACCATTTACCATTGACTTCAAAGAACAATAGTCAACATACAATAATCAGCAAAACCTGCAATGTTTCAAAAACTAAACAGTGTGAGGCAGTTTTCAACACAGTTTTTTTTTTTTTAAATCCCTCAATAACACACTGATGATAAATCTGCTGGTCAGACATGGACTAATATAAACACAAAAGGTCAAGCATGTGCACTTTAGGAGGTAGACTGACTGTTTGATATTCGCTTTTGGATATGTTGTAAAAGCTTTTATCAGCCACTGACAGTTTGGATGATATTTCTTTGAATAAACTCTGCAAAGTAAATCACTGCTGATAACCACATATTAATTGTATTCTTTATTGTATTGAAACTCTCTCTTCAAATCAGGGGGGTTAGCGGTCACTGTCAATTTGGGATGACAGGGATTGGTCAACTGCATGACAGACACTTTCTCCAATAGGTCTTAATTATGCTATATTCTCACACTCTTCTTTTTGTTGTGTAATGAGGTTGAAGAAGTGTTGTGTGTTAATAGAAGAGATGATCGATCACCAACCAGCCAGTTAGGCAAGTGGTACCATATACAGTTTAGAGGTACATTACATTATAATCTCCATTAATTAAACTGTCAAAAAGTAATCACGTTTCAACAAGACAGTTCAAAGACAATTGTCTCTTTACAGGCATTTTATCAAGACTGATGGTACTATATTAGTTGTTTTTAAAGTGACATGAATAAAAAGAATGTCTGAAGTAATCAAAAACAACACAAAAAACAACATGTATAGGGGATTATTTTTTCCAACACAGTAAACGTACTTATAACATACTATCAAAACAAATCAAACAGAATCTGCAAAATGGCAAGAATTTCTCATTGTTTTTGTGCCACATCTTTTGAAACGAAGTTGAAAACACAGTTACTGAGCAGAGAGGAATCCCTTCTTCTGCCACCTGCTTGTCAATCATCCTGGCCTCTGTTATGTGAGCCTACCTGCTGCTACTGTCCCATGCTGCCCATAATGACCATACCACACATACCAGAGCCACATAGGGGCATTCCTGGTCCATTGACCCACATCATTGTTTTACTTTATAGCTGTCACTGGAAGCAGGTTTCCACTGAGGACTGAAACAACAAACGGATGGTTTCCCGAGGCAGATGTGGAGACACAAGCTGTGCAGCGTCACCAACATGCAGTTAACGGGTCTCTATATGACAGAGAATAAAGTTAATGTGTGTTTTCATTAACAACACGACATCTATAAAATTGATCAGAGATGTAATTTACAGTTTCCTATTTATCCCTCTTTGGATTATCAACACAGCAGTAAACGTCTGATGTCTATTTTTGAAGGGAAATATCCCTTCATTCAACCTTAATTGAAGAAAATGTGAACAGTTATTTTTGTCCGGCCTGCATATTGTGTTGCTTCGGATTGAGTTTAAACATTTTATAGACATCCTGTTTGTGTCTTTCGCTCTATCGAAACTTTGTGGACTTTGTTTGGGCACTTTAGGTTGAGGGGGTCAGTTCAAATATCACTTAAAATATTTAGGACCTCCTCTTCTTTGATGGTATCTTTTAGAAAATATGCATGGTT
The DNA here is from genome assembly GCF_029030835.1 of Brachyistius frenatus. Classification (NCBI taxonomy): domain Eukaryota; kingdom Metazoa; phylum Chordata; class Actinopteri; family Embiotocidae; genus Brachyistius; species Brachyistius frenatus. The sequence continues at coordinate 1,000,725 of NW_027210626.1, forward strand.
GTTTAATGATGATCTTCTTTATCTTTTATCTGCTGTGAATAATCCAAAGAGAAAACCAATTACATTCAGTGCATTTGCATAGCTGTTTTATGACTGAAGATCTCAAATTTTATTGGAAGTGTCTGTTATGATTTTATCTATTTTAGTCATGATAAATTAATAATGACACAGAGGATACAAAAATAAACAATTTATGGTGTTTAGTCTGCAAGTTATTATTGTCCAGTCCCATATCCCCATGGAATATACCCATATTGGATTTTTTTTTTGTTACTTATACCAATAACATAACATTTTCTGTTCTTTTTTTCTTTTCGGTCACACTCTAAAGTTTAGATCACAAGAGTAAATGGTTAATGTAGTTACAATCACCAATGCAAACACTACAAACCTAAAGATGGAACGACTTTATATCCAGCCTGTTTGCACTGCATGCCTGTGTGGGTGTGTCCGTGTGTGTGATCATGTCAGTAGAAAGTGTAATCTGAGGGATAACATGGTGCTTATCCAGCTGATCCCCCACCACCCCGGGTTCTGACAGGTTGACACCCATCATTCTTCACATTAACTCTGCCTAATTGGCAGGTAATTCTCTTCCCCCCTACCGGCCCTCCACTGTTTCTATATTGTCCTCGTACTCGGCCCCTACTGTCCCGGTCTTTATCCACCAATCTGACCAGGCACCCTGCAGCCAAAAGGGCCACTCAACAGGACCTCTTGTCCAGGCCTAGAAACCCAGTGTGCCCCGTCACTGTAAGCTGGGGAAGTGAAGTCGGGAGCTTCCTCTGTGATGGTGACCCCATGCTGGGAAGCTCTCCACGTGGCTGACAGGAGTGCCGGCCCCAAATAGTTTTAACCTGTCAGCATCAGCTGCCCAACCACCCATCTTCACACACACATCTTCCACTCTACATGAAGAAAGTTAAAAATCACAATAAAGTTCAGACAGATTTAAAAGCTCCCTTGTTTCTTCAATTGAAAAATAGTTAGGGATCCCTTCGTCATGTCTTAAAGATCAATCTACCGAATGTATAACTGGAATATTTATTATCATTTACTGGTTTTGTTTGTTTCTCAAAGTAAAAGTTGGTAAGACAAAAAAAACTAAAAACTAAAAAAGATAATTAAACAAGCAAGACCTGAGGACCCCCAAAATCCAAAGGTCCTAAAACAAAACAAAGTTTCCTCTTTTTGATGTTAAAACACAGGGTCTCCTTCCTCACTGTCACATCAATACTTTAATGCCCACCACAAATCTTTAACTGTTAAACTTTGCTTTCAATCTTCTCCCTTTCCACTACCTCAAACATACAAGCACACACACTCCAGATGTGCTGTAGCTCTCGTCCCACCCTGGCAGTGATTGACAGGTGTTTGCAGAGCCACACTGGAAATTCAGACACGAGACATATGGGAGTCCCACCCTCCTGTCATGTCCACCTTCCCATGAGTCCTTTGTGGCTGAGGTGGAGGTGGCAGGAGCAGTCAGGAGCTTGTCACAGCAACAGGAAGAGGCTAACACACTCTCATACACACACACAGACGGCTTCCCTCTCCCTTACAGGAACAACTCTCTTACACTGTCGCTGTCAACCCCCCTGTGAGTATGTCAGCTGTCATTAACTTCCCAGACTTCCGGTGTGCAGGGGAACCTCCCCTTGTTCCCACCCCCTCACAGGTGACTCTCACTGGGGGCTCCACGCTGGGAATGCCAGCCTCTCTGCGAGGAGTATGCATCCTGTCAACACAAACAGCCAGAGGGCACAAAAACTAAAGTGAAGAAGAGAATTTCTGTACATATATAATATTTATTATAATATGTATGTATGCATGTTAATGAATGGTGTATTTCTTGTTTTGTGTTTCTCATTAATGAGTAAAAATGGAAAAGCACAAGTTATGTTTTAGTGTTTGCATATCTTTCTCTACATATGTAGGTTTTCATGGTAGGCTTTTTATGTGTGTGTGTGTATTAGTTTGTGTGTATATGTGGTGGGGGACAGCATGCGTGGAATGTGTGTGTGATATAAAGGCTCTCTCCTCGTGACACAATGGTATCTTTGACAGGCGGGAGAAGGGAAGGCTTTGTTTGGTGACACCACACAGTGTTGTGAATGCCCGACATTGCTGCCATTCCTCTCCCTGTGTCGTCCGCCAGGCTACTGGCTTATCAGGGATTCCTCTGCTCTCTATCTGCCCACGCACACCCCCCAGTGTGTGTGTGTGTGTGTGTGTGTGTGTGTGTGTGTGTGTGTGTGTGTGTGTGTGTGTGTGTGTGTGTGTGTGTGTGTGTGTGTGTGTGTGTGTGTGTGTGCGCGCGCGCCTTTATGAGTAAGTGAGGGAAAGAGTTTGCCATGCAGAGTTGCGAACACCAAGAAAAGAAAAATGCAAATGAGCTACGGAGGAGAACAGGCCTTCTGTCCGGGTACATATCTCACCACAAGTGGATCAATTTAGCTGCCAGATTTTCAAACAATCTCAAGTAGATGGTTAATATGGATTTGATTTGATTGTGCCTTTTAAGCAAATAACTAAAAAAAAAAAACAATAAAATGAACTTCACAAGTGCTTTTGTGAACTCAGGTGCTGATTTTGATCAGACAACAAAACTTGGATTAGTTACTCACAAAGATTACAGCTTCTCTGTGCTCCGTGCACAACACGGTGCTGTACATCAATCCACAATCGTATTTACCATGGTCCTTTTTTGGAACATGGTTTGGGGGACATTAAGCTTGCGAGATCAACTCTTCACTCATGGAACTGTGGTTACAAAAAGAGGCCGAATCTTTGGTTCAGAATGCCTGCCATTACCAGACTTGTTTAACTTCAAGGACAAACTGATCTCTTGGGCTAGTGGGCAGCTGTGGCTGCTGCTGTTTTTTCCCCAAATCAATTAGTGAGTAAAATACATGAGAGCGAGTCTATAAAACTTAATTTTGAGCTGTGATTGGAGAAAAAATACTGATTATTAAAAGACCTATCTCCTCAGGCATGTTGTTCCAGAATTCATACTTTCTTCCATCATTTTCCATCCTCTAATCCTCCTCTCTCATCATGATGTTCATCTCATACATTGTGAACTGGTATGTTTCTGAAAAGCTCATTCTTCCCTCTGGTCTGAGTAATCATACCTTCCAGATCTCATGCTAACATAGCAATTGCCAAGGTGCCTGATCACCAACTTGATGTAGGTATGGTGCCCACATGTGCAAAAATGAGGAATTTTATGCACATGAACTCATGGACACACACACACACACACACACACACACACACACACACACACACACACACACACACACACACACACACACACACCTCTGTGTTTTCCATGCCAGGGTGTATTTACGTGTTTGATGTGTTTATATGAGCTTTGATGGGCCTTGCAGAGGCCTGGCAGGAGCAGTAGCATATCAACACTTTAAAGTAGGATGAGCTCAGTTTGCTTCATTTTGTCCTTTAAGATGATAATCATAATTTCTTCCTGTAAATTCTCCTTTTCAGTTGGAAAATAAACAATTTCTGTTTTTTAACTGTGTTTTTATCAATTATATTAACGGGGCACCTTGTTTATTTTAAATGGTGATTACCAACACCCATGTCAACAGTTGTAGGCATGGGCAACCACTGGGATATCTGCAGGGGTGAAAATTGTCCTCCCTGTTCTGGACTTCAGTGGTGTGTCACTGTACTTGTGCCAACCATTAAAAGAATGTAAAAACACTGCAACAACACTTTGCAGCTGTAGTTGTTTTATCAGACCTGAGGGACAACTTGCTTAGGAGTAGGGGGCCTAATTTTGGATTAACTTGGTCTGGTAATTAGATGAACCTCATTGAAGGCAAGGCTATGAGACAAGCCTAGTGCTACTAAACATGTGTTGGGATTTGGTTGGAAACAGCTGCAAGAGACTGGAAAGGTTTTCCCCTCTAACTTTGAACAACTTGTCTTATATATGGACCAAAGTTAGAGATATGGAGTCAAGAGATGATTGGTGTTTGAAAGTGTCAAGGGGAAGAAATAATTACAGCCTTGTGTTTGGATTTCTCTGCCAACCAGACAGACCAAACAGTTCCAGTTTCTATCCACTCATAAAAGTAGTGAAGATTTTGAAGGAATTGGGCTAATAAATCGGATTCTTGTAGAACACACATCTTCAACCCAACAGCACAGAAGATCTATACAATCACCACACTTTCAAGTTGAGAACCCAAAGCACAATACAGTACCGAATGTTGAATATGGTTGCAATCTCTTCTTCTGTTGCTGAGATATGCTTTTGAATAATGGCCTGAAAAGTGTTTTTGCAGAGCATTATGTCAGTGTTGTGTGAGGTCATTTGATCAGCTCATCCTTGAGGCCAAGTGTGCCAAATTTGAAGAAATTCACTCAAGGCGTTCCTGAGATATCTTGTTCACAAGGTTGGAGAGGCGTACGGACGCACAACCTGAAAATATGCCAAATGCAAGAGCTGGCATTGGTGTGACGTCATAAAAAAAAAAGCCGTAAACTTCGGTTTACATCTATCCTCAGTGGTTTTCAGTGTTTCTGCTCGGATGTGGGAGGTTGAGTTATTCTTGTCACTTTCCTAACAATATGCCTTTAGGGAACAATTAGGTAACTTTTATGTTGTTGTAGCTTATTTCATCATACTTCTCCATTGCACACAAACACACACACACAAACACATGATAGTATGAACACACAAGGTCCATTAACTCCACCAGTCTCCCAGGAGCTTCCTGCAGTTCAATTGCAACCATTCCATAAGACTCATCAGCACTACTTTGGGAGTAATATTAGCAGAAAATAATTAACCTTTCCATTGGCAACACACACACACACACACACACACACACACACACACACACACACACACACACACACACACACACACACACACACACACACACACACACACACACACACACACACACACACACACACACACACTAAGTGGGTCTCTGCTCAGATGAAAGTATTTGCATGTATCTGTACTGTGCATGTTTTGTGTTTGTCTGTGAGGGTTTGTCTTTTCACAGTGTGTGTGTCTCTTCCAGCTCAATCCCAAAAGTTTCATCTATTTGTGTCCAAGTTGGCTGCAAGTGCATGTTTTAGAGTGTAAAAGCAAAGTGGAATGCATTGGATATTGTGTAAGGTGTGTTTGGAAGCATGCCCATCTGTGTTTATGCATGCATGTGCGAGTGTGTTGTGTATTGGCGGGCCTGCTGCTCCCACGTCCCTGAGAATGAGGCCAATCAGATTGGACAGACAGTTTATTTCCAAACACTAGCGTCTGGCCTGTTGCCTCACACACATTCCAGTACTTCCAGACAGACTTTCAGAAGCGGGAATTAAAAGGCATTGGAGTTGTTAAAACATGACATTCCCAAAAAAGGGCTGCTGGGCTGTGAGACTACCCGAAAACATCCCACATGACTCAACCGTGCAGGAATTACAGCACCGCCAGGGTCGCTGATGAAGGTCCTCTCATAGATATGGTCCCTTTACAGTCTTACCCTCGTGTCCTCTCCCTATTTCTATCCTGTCTTTGTTTCATCGTGCCGTCTCATATATTAGGTAACCCTTAACTGAAATATCTGCTTGTGTTCTTGTTTTGTATAATCAAGGTTTGAGGGCATTAATGCAGGGCATCCCAGCAGTGGTCTCTCTGACCCCTAGAGTGTGTATGAGGTTTTGTCAGATCTGAGATTAGATTGCTAATTCAGTGAGAGATGCGTGTGAATCAGGCTCCTTCTATGTCAGAAGCATAAGGCAGCGTGCAAAAAGTAAAGCAGAGTAGTAAAAGTAATAATCTTCCTTTCTGGAACATTTCCAAAGATGGACATAAAAGGGTTTGGTTTGAATTTGACATCAAAGATGCCCCACCAGAATTTAACAAGACTGGGACAGAGCCAAAGCCTATGGTTAAATGATGCTTCTGTACATCTGTCAGAAAGCAGAAAGGTAAAACTGCGGGTAAATCCTGGTGAGAAAACATAGGTATATATACAAGTGCATATGGAAGAGGAGTGGACTCTCCTTTGTATCCAAACCCAAGTCTCCTCATCAGGTGTTGTCTAGAGGTCCTGTTCCCATGAAAATGTAAAATCAGACTGAGCGAGTTAATTTAATTTAGAAATGAGATATATTTGAGACTACGTCCTTATCGTGTGGCTCAGAAGTCATGATGGCAAGGACCACATGTAGCTTTGAGGTTCAGCGTATAGGATTTAGGGGCCCTACGGGCAGAAATAGAATATGATATTCATAATTATGTTTTCATTAATATACAATCACATGACACTGAGAATGTATTTTCATTACCCTAAAATGAGCCCATTATATGTTCGTAGAGAGCAGTTCCCTCCCACGAAACATGCCATGTTGAGCTGCCATGTTTCTACAATAGCCACAATCCTGGCGCTAGTGGAGTTTTGACACAGCAAAGGGTAATCTGTTGGTTCCCATCTGCAACCTCACTGATACATGCCATTAAAAAAATAGACGCTGCTCCTTTAACCTGACACAGCTATTTGGTGGCTTCTGGGAAAAATTCAGGATTACATACTTGATATTATGTCTAACCTCCCAAAAAAAGAATATAGGGTACATTGAATTTCTTTGATAGCTGAACAAATTTGGAGGCAAATTGGTGCTCAATATTGTCAAACCATTCTTATGCCAATATTGGTATCCTGCATAGAGGGTTAGAGGAAGTGAGCTTGCAAGTGACATGTTTCTCCTACCGAGATGTTTTGTGGATTGAGACCAGGGAAATGAATGACAACAGATTTAGTTTGTGGTCGAGGAGTTCATATAATGGAAGTAGCTCACTTTTGCATTATAGCTAATGGTAAACACCGATATTGGCTTTGGACAAGGGTGCCTAATGCAGCATACTGTACACATTATACATTATACAATATCTACCATTGAATCTGATGATAGTCTGGGATAAACCCTCATTGTGCAATGACTCTGTGGAACATCGCTATCAGATTCCAGGTAAATATGCATGATCATTTTGATGTAGAAGTTTTTCGCATTGGTTTTTTTAGTTTAAAAATCACATCACATCAAAGTGTTTTTAATAAACAAATTGCAGACAGAAAAATGGTCCAATTTAAAGATATTTAATGTCAGCATATAAAAAATGTTAGTATCTGTATCGAACTTTCAAAAACCCTGGTGCGCTAACACTCTCTCTCTCTCTCTCTCTCTCTCTCTTTCTCACACACACACACACACACACACACACACACACACACACACACACACACACACACACACACACACACACACACACACACACACACACACACACACACACACACACACACACACACACACACACACACACACACACACACACACACACACACACACACACACACTTAGAGGAATGTTGTGTGTATTGTGAGTGGGAGTTGAGGTCAAACTTCACCATCACGGACTGTGTTGATGTATTCAGCTCCTATAGAGGCTGACTGAGGCAGCTATCTGTTTAACAGTGGGTCAATTCATCCTGCTTGCAAAGAGGGCCAATGGCATTAAAAATGGGAGCTTTGACGCAACTTAAGTGACCATTTCAACGTTTTAAAGGGGTCGATCACTTTCCGGTCACGTCTGGTGTATACTTGTGAGGTTGCAGATATATCAATTTGGGGTAGGGTTCATTCAAAGTACGATGATTAGAAAACAAAGCTCTACTGCTACTCCACTGTGCTTTTATCAGAAGTAAATATTCTTCTGACATACAAACTCATTCATCAGAGGTGGAAAAATGTACAATCTCAGCATTTACAATAGGGAAATAACAACAAAATGTAGGGTTCCTTTCAGTGGAATAGTTTCAGTTTTTGTCAAAAACCCAATAAAAGCAATTCAGTTTGACCACCAATGTCCACAATATATTGCATTGTGTATTTTAACGTAAACCTGATGACATTATCAGATAACTCATATGACATCATTAGGGATATATTTAAATATTAGAAGGCTTCCTCCAGATCCTCAGATGAGACTGATTTGCAAACACTATTATTATATGTGCTGTCAGCATACCATTTCCTGAATAATGGTGACCCCGCAAGTTCTACAGCACTCGTCAATGCTCATGCGTGGGTATTTATTTTGACAAGATAAAAGTGCCAAAATGAACTTGAGAGGTGATGTCCTTTTGCAAGTTGCAGCTTGCATGTTGCACATTTCAAGAAACAGGCAGTGCTGCTAAAGCAGGATAAGAATGTACAGTATTGGATTAAAACTAGGCAACAAAATAATTAAAATGCAGGTTAATATGGCCAAATGATAACATTTTAATCTTTTCTTTTTCTTGCTATTCACAATAATAATGTGTGTAATCTGGAATCAATGAGAAACAATTTAAAGCATCATGTTTTCTTCTATAGGTTTTCCCTCAGCAGTGGACATAATCAGAAAAAAATTCCTCCTAGTATTTTTTTACATGATGGGTACATCTTGATTATCATTTAATCATTTATTCAAGGCAATTCAACATTTGAGGTGGAGGTTTTTCAGGAATAATGCACACTGCATTAAGTCCTTTTATTTATCTTAATTGTTTGTTTAGATTGGTTATACTGTCATGCTTTAGTAACCAGTTAAGCAACTCAGTGAGGTAACAAAAACAGAAGGACAAAATGGATTTGAGTCTTGTATAAACAAGAAAAACACTTCATGCCAGCAACTTTGTTCGCAGCAAAATTCACATATAATTATCAGAAATACACAAGCTTTCAGACACATACAGGTCAGGTCAGTTTGCATAAAAATGTGAATATGGATTTAGGAATCTGTAAAGATAAAGGTTAGGAGGGCAAGAGAAGTGCTAAGCAGAAAGAGAGGAATGATTGAAGCACCAGCCTTTTCCACAGAATCAAATTGAAAACTATCACCATGAGAATAATGCAAAGGCAATCACTCTGCCACGCTTTATCCAGTGTTATTCTCCCCAACTTTACTATATTCGTTAAATCCCATTTATATTTTAGCACCACAATAATTAGACAAATCTAAAAGTCAGAATAAACTATGAATCCATTGAATAATTAAAACAATTTCATACATTTCCATTACCAAAAAAGTGGCTTTCAAGTGGCTTCCCCTAAAGTGGATTTACTTGACTTCTCCTCCTCCTCCCAGTTTCCCAAGGCCCCAAAGGCCTTTTACAGTATGCAAGAGGTAAACATTAAAATATTCATGTATCAATTAAGTCTGTAGAAATTAATCTAATAAATATAACCTGACAAAGCTATTACAGGCTCTTAAAAAGGGAGTTATTATGAGGATAAATCCTGCAGGGCTTTTTTGGTGATACTGATTGCATGAATCGTTCTAGATACAAATCTATAGGGCTGGACGGGAGAACTAGTGCCCTTAACCTTTAGTGGCCATTAATTATGAACTAATGTGTTGCGCTAGTTCTAAGTGTGTCATTTAATATAAAATGATATCATTAAGTTTTGGATCTCTTTCGTTTCTGTTTGTGTTTAATTTGTCATGCCTTGATGATACTCATTATCTCAATGTTCTTTTAATGAACCTTTTGATTCTTTTAATTATCTAAGCACAATAACTAAGACCTTAAAAAAAATCTGTTGGCGTTTCAGTGCTTTGTGGACTCCAAACAAAATTGTGGTCACCTCTACTGCATTGGGGGTGGCATTGCAAGCCTCATAAACAATCATTTCAAAATTTGATCACATAAAAACAGAACAATATGCATGTCTCGATAACACATTGTCTTGTGGCCGGGCTTTGACCCATGGGGCCTAGTTGGGTACAGCCTGATAAGGTAACATGGAGCAAGAACCCTATGGGCCCATCACCTGAAAAGCTAGGCATAAGGTTCGGTGCAATGCAAGTCCAGTGGAAGGCAAAGGTAGGGACCAAGGTGTGTTATTGGATCTGTAGCCATCATCTTGGAAAGTGAGGTGAAAGAGCAGAGCTGTCAAATGATCATCACCGTGGTGAGGTTGACAAGGTGACAAGGGAAACCCAAAGTCTTATGATCGTGTCTCTTGGGGGAGTCTTGTGGGGAGCACTGAGGTAGCATGGCCTACCAGAGCCATTAATACAAACCAAGCACTCCTTCTATGACCAAAATGAGAGCTGTGCCTGTAATCTTGCAAGAAAATCAAACACAATCCCAGTTGGTGTTTGCCCTGGACACGGTTGTCAATTGGCACTGATTTTGTTTGTAGTTTTCATGGACCTGATTAGTTAGGGGATACGAGTGTCCGGTTTGGGGACCACAGAATTTCCTGTGTTGTGTAGCTCAGTTAGCTTCATCAGACCATGACTTTCAGCATGCACTGGGGCAGAGTCAGCACCACCGGGACTCAGTTGCTGCCCCATGTAAAATAGTTTAAGAACGGTATCTCTGAGTCATGTTTAAGAGGGAGGGTAAAAAAAAGAGCAAGAGACTGACAGACAAAGTGGTCGGTGTCAACTTTGGGTGGAGACAGAAAGAATAAGATCACAAATACAAGTAGCGAAGTTGTTCCTACACTCGTAGAGGGGGCTCGGTTATCTGATCAGGATAACACCTTGGTGCCTTCCAATGGACGTTTTCTGGGCTAGCCCAACTGGTTGGAGATCTAGGGGAAGACCCAGAACATTTCGGGCATTGCAGTCCAGCCTCAAGTGTGACTGCTCTTCACTGGCCCCTGCTATTTTGGACAAGTATCTCAGAGATTGAACAAGAGCCTTATTTATAATTCATAACATTTTTCATCCAAGACTGTTGTTGCCCTTATGCATCAATCTAACTCGAAGGTATCCATTGGGCTTCATATTTTTCTTATCCGTGTGATGTTTCAAAAATATATTTTTAATATGAAAGAGCTCGTAAAAGTGCTCTCCATGTTCAGGGACGCGGGGTCTTGTCTGGGGCTCTGAGGCATTATAATTGCTCTGGGTCCACCCCCTGAACTGCAGATCCGTCTTTACAGCTTGCATTAGCATACATAATACTGCTCTGTGGACTCAAAGAGTCATGCCAATTGAAAAGCAATCATTTTCACAGCAGCGCGCTGCCATTGCCACTTTAATTGAGTGCGAAAGCACTTGCATGTGTATTTGCATGGCTTTGTATCATGAGACGGGGGATAATTGGCTGTGCAATTCAACATAGCAATATTTTGTTAATTCAATGATTGCAGTTGATTGCTTTTGTCTCGTTGTATCCCATGGGCTGGCACATGTGTTTGTGCTGTTTGTCAGAAAACAGAGGGTGCAGACGATAGCTGGTGGCAACATCACTTTAGACTATCTGTGCTATGCTTATTATCAGTTTTTTCACACACACACACACACACACACACACACACACACACACACACACACACACACACACACACACACACACACACACACACACACACACACACACACACACACACACACACACACACACACACACACACAGTACACAGTACACAGTACACAGACGGTGCACAGACAAATATGCACCACAAAAGTAATTTGAGCTGCATGCTAAAAATGTGGGCCTTGAGGGTTCATAAACTCTGTGACAATTAGGAGCAGAATTGCACTTCAGATAAATGCCCCACTGTTTAGTGACAATCAAACCCAATTATCCTAGCTTGTGTGAATTGCTTTTGTCAAATTACAAATTGGAAAAACAGACATTGCTGCAGTGTATATTCCAAGAATGAATGTCTGTCCGTTATGAATATGTGCACAGACTTTCCTGCTGTGCAGGAACAGAATGAAGATTGCTTTTGGTAGATAGCGTTATTCTACTGGAGGCTTTCCCCTGATTTCACGGCCTTTAACCTGAGCAGAAAATTTAACCTTGACCTCTGACCTAATCTAAATTCTAACCTTCAACCCACCAAAACCTATTCACACACACCAATAATGATCCAACACTGTCCCCTTTTGGCACAAGCGGACAGTATAGCTCTGCATGAGGAACTTCTATGGCCAACTAACAGAACAGAGCAGAACAGTAATTTCCATACAAGGTGGACAAAGCAAAGAGCTCCCTAATGAAGATCTGTGTTATTAGGCGCGCTGGCTAATTTCTCTCAACGTCAAGCGAAAGCCTGCAGGGACAAAGTGATTGAATGATGAGAATGTGTATTAATGACAGTGGCTGCTAATTAGCCAAAACGAGAAGGGGACATTAATCTTAAAGGCTAGTTGTAGACAATTCAAGTCTAGAGCAAACTTGGCACTGCCTGCCAAAACATAATGGCTAAATGCTAAACTTTGGGTTAGAGCAGGCACCTGAGTGCAGCAAGGTTAATCTATGGACATACCCAAAATAAACTCACTTTAATATCTTTATTTCATGCCATTAGCTCCTCAGAAGATGTACTTTATTTGCATGTATCTTGAATTTTTAGTCACATACAGGTGTAGTATGTTTCTTCGACTGATATCACAACATTCCAATTTAATTCTTAAATTAATCTAATATTCGTTATTATTCAATCATTATTATTGTTGGAGGTGGCAATTACTTTTTAAAATGGTTCAAACCTTATGTATTTTAGAGATGCAAAGTTTAGTACTGCACGGCATCTACATGCACAGGGTATATTCAACTAATACACTAGCACTAATATTTAGGTTTTACAGTTTGCTGTGATATAAATAACATTTAAAAATCAGTACTACTAATCGAAAACATGAATACGTGGATTAGTGCTGTATGTGAGAATGTGATATTTGTTGCTGGCAACCTCCTTCACAGGTTTCACTGGGTTAAAGCATGGTGGTGGTGTTTGTGTTCTTAATGACAAGCCAGCACAGCAGACACAGTGGGAGCCTTCTAGGATCCTGTTGTCTTTGATGAAACACTGACATCCACTGGTTTATTGGTGTAACTACACTACAGTTGATTAGGACAGACACTCCATCCATCACACACAGAGAAAAAAACAGAAGTTAGCCTCAGGACATCCAAAAATGAAATTAGATGAAATTAACTCATTTATAAAGCTCAGCATTTAGACCAAACATTACAGCTAAATTAAATTATCCTGAAGGAGAGTGTTTCAAGCCGAACAGGAATGGGGATATCCATTAAAATTATTTGATTCAAAGGGCTTTTTTGATATGACCATTTCACCAAGGAACTATATTCATATAGATATGAAGGTATGGTATTTTTCACATATTTTTCATTAGAAAACAACTATAATCAAAAGAAAAATATATTGAGTTACAATACCTAATTGCAACCGTTTTTGGTTTATTTCTTAAAAAAAGCTTCTCACAGAGTTTTGGCAAATAAACTTAATTCAGTCAGTCATATACCTACCTATACATAGCGGTGAGAAGATGTTTCAGGTGGAGGTGTGTGTGTGTGTGTGTGTGTGTGTGTGTGGGGGGGGATTGGGGATGACCTAATATATGTGAGTTTTCTTACGTACATGATTATGGCCCCTACATTTTTTTTAATTAATATATTTATTATGGCTTATAAACCAGATTTACACAATAAACGATGATAAAACAGCTACCACTGACAGTGTCAGGAGTCAAAAAGCAGAACCTGATCATGTATCACGCAAACACAGACAGTATACACAGACATTATAAGAGAGCAGCTATGCACTGGCTGTGATGAAATTTACAAAATATCTTGATGATAAAAGTATAGACCACTGACATAGTGTTCACAGTCAATGCAAGGGGCACTGGATCATCAAACTAACAGTTCATGTTGGGCTAATGTACATTTAGGCCGGCTCTAGGACGCCATCCTATGCAAATTTGACTTCCTTACGTTCTATTCTTTTTATTTTAGTCATTGTCTTTTTATGCCTTTAACCCTTAGAGACTCACCACGGACAGTTTTTTTTTGTGTGGTCTCTTTCGGGGGGGATACGGCAGGTCGACAACAACATAGAAGTGTCGGTATCGACCCCAAAAAACGAGTATCAGTCATGCGCTGTTATTTATCGCCCTTCCCAACAGAGCCAGCTGCTGGCATGACTTGGTGGGTAGACATGGGTACCTTACGTCATCTAGTTTCATGTGTTATCAGGTGTCTGTCTACAGTTGGTTGCGACTGATCCATGAAGTTTATCGACGGCATTCATGAATAAATCGCGAATCCTCTTTTGCGCCTACATTTTATTTTATTTTTTATTTTTTAAACATGATAGGTCACATGACTTACTGAACTCAAACTATCAATCTAGCAGGCACACAGCCAACATTGGTAGGATACTAATTTCAGAGGCCTATTAATCATTTGCAGAACTGATCTTCGACCATTAATGTTCGTCATATATTAGAACATTAAATTAAACAGGTGTTGTTCTGAACCGGCGGCTCGCGGCGAATTAAAAAAAAAGAAGTGTCACGTGATCATTTGTCCGCCAAAATTTTTTTTTTGAATTGTTTGGCTTTCACAAGTCCACAAACACGACTGTTTCGGAGCTGCGTCAAGTTACCATGTGTGTCAGCGATGTCGGAAAAAGAACTACTAACATTTAGAAAAAAAAAAAAAAAAAAAAAGAAAGAAGGACACAAAAGGACAAAATACACGTAAGGAGGTTTTAGTTTGAAATGTTTTAACCGGAAGTAGGTTTCAGTGTGGGCTAACTTCACGCTGTTGGTAGCCAAGACGAGTTTTAGCCACAGCGAGGGTAACTATGAGCCAGCAGTGGGAGGACGCCAGAGAAAGCGACGCAGTAGAAAAGCTCAAGCAGAAATATTTGGCGAGAAGGAGACAGGTTTGAGTTTTAAGACAACTTTAAGTAGCGTAACGAGGCGTACCCGTTGATAGGTTTGCATCCACTGCTATCACCACAGTGCAAACCTAGCGTACCTTTACAGTGACGACGAGAGAAATCAACCTCAACTCGCGCTTTTCCATTTGTCACTACCCGCCTCATCTTTTTATATATATATATATATATCCCTGTATCAAAAGAGAAATGAAAAAAAAAAACAACCCGTCACATTGCTTCAATAAAACAAACCCGTAGTTTAGAGAAAGTTCAGGCTGGTTAGATTAGTTGCACCGGTTGTAACGTTAGTCTGTTGTCGCTGTATTGTGCAGATCGTACAGGTGATATCTAATGGCTGTTACTTTACCCTAAAGCAAGTCGTCACCCCTGTCTTTTAGTTGCTACCTTCAGAGGACATTGCCTCAGGAACCAGGGATGGTAAGTGTATTTCACATCGGGCTTACACACGGTCAGATAAAACATGCTATTGTATGGTTATACAGTCCCTTTCCTCACCTGTTGTTTCGGGCTGCATTGTATGTACAGGTGAGGAAACATGATCACTTAGGGTATTATTTTTTTTTATTGGAATAAGATGACTATTGTCATAAGCTTTTACCATTTTTAAAAGTGATATTTTAAACGGAGCTTTTAACACAATAGATTACGTTGTACTATATAAAGTCACATACTGCAGTGAGGGTGGACCTGGGCATGAGGAACATTATTTTATTTAGCATGAAAAGATGCAAATACAACTTTTGCAGAAAAGTAACACTTGTCCCTTTTTATTTAATAAGCTTAAAAAAACAAAACAAAAAAAACGATGGTAATTGTCCCATGTTCTACATGTAAAACACTCAATTTGTCTAAGCAAGTGATTGGAGATCACTTTCTGTGCAGAGCTGCATCTAATCTATTAAAATCGCTTTACGAATAAAGCATCTGCATCTATATGATAAACATGAATATGAAAATAAAATGCCTAACATCGTTTTATGTTTGAATTTTTCAGATGCAGTACAAAGACTCATTTTGGCCCACAAATCCAAACAGCCAAGCAATGAGTTAAAATGCTACAGTGACGCTTTACATGAGCTGTTTAAAGCAGTTACCAGCCATCCACACCAGTAAGTGGGCAGCAAGACTGAGCACAGTTTTGCATGTTTTTTTTAAGAATATTATGCCTCGACCGAACATGTTGCTGTCTTTTGGAAGGTTTGACAATGATCGTAGTTTCTGTCGCAGTAATGAGGACCAGAGTGCGGACTCTACAGCACTTCAGGACTCTCAGGGGCTCTTTACAGAAACAGGTGCGTGCGTGCCAGAGCAGTAATAGTAGTCATCAGTGTTTGTGCTTTCTGAGCTTGAAGATTTGACAACTGACCACCTTATAGCAAACTTAAAGTATCAAACTGAAAAAGTTGGGGTTTCTCCATCCTGAGGTAAACCATCCATTTAAAATAAATGGTTTCCCTCTGGTACCTTTTTAATTAACAAGTTCTTGAAATCTATCTGATGACTCTTTTGTTATTGTTGGAATTTCTTGACCTTGCAGAATCTATTATAAATACATTAGATATTTAACTGTCTTGGGCCTTTACTTCTGTTTGTCCAGATGTGACCTTGGCTTCCTGTCTGGATGGGAGTCCTGGGTCTCAGGAAACTGAGAGAGACAGGGAGTTGCAGTTGGCTTGCCACTTCCCTCCCTCATGTGGCTCCTCTTCCTCGGTAGTAAGAACGATTTACCAAGAGATGATGACCATCTACGAACAGCTAAAGGTGAAAAACAAAAAATTCAGCAAGAAGGGAAAAATAGTGGACAGAAAAAAATGGGCATGTGTATGTCTCTGTGTACATTACTGAGTCTCCCTCTTATCAGAGGTGTGTGTCCAGCTTTATACACCAGCTCAAATAAATACACTGCAGAATGGTGCCAATATTTTTGGGTTTGCTTTGCCCAATGCTTTTGTTGTTGTAATCAGTTGCTTTAGGTTTCAAAGTCAAAGATTAGTATGGGTTTATCAAAGAATTTTGTCGGTTCAACTTCTGTTTGTGTCTGTATACGCAGGCAGAGCGACAAAGTCAGCAGCAGTGGGAAAGGGAGTTGCATGAGCGAGAAAGGAGGCTGAAACAACGGGAGGAGGCTTTTAGTCAGCTGTCTGGGCTGGAGGAGTTGATCCACTCTCGCATTCTGGTTGTAGAGGAGGTCAGACACACACACACACACACACACACACACACACACACACACACACACACACACACACACACACACACACACACACACACACACACACACCGTCCAATCACATTCAACACAGGGGATGTGTTATTGTATCTCATGTCCTTCCACTCTTCTAAATAATCTAAACTAATATGATTTCTTTCATAGTCGCAAAGGACCTTTTTTTCATTCAGAGACGAATGCCGTTGAGATAGTATTACAGAATTTAAATAGCAATCTTAATGTAGCACAATGTTGATACTGAAAAATATGGACGTCAAACATTGTTAGTGTCACTGCCCACTTCATTATATGTGAATATATATGTGTGTCTCAACAGAATCACCAGCGAGAAGTGAGCCAGCTGCAGGATCTTCTTCGAGAGAGGAGCAAAGAGAAGAAGAGGCTGAAATCCAGCTTTGACAGCATCAGGGAGCTGAATGACAACATGAAGAAGCAGGTTAGAAATCTTTAAAGATGATTATCGGTTTGTGTTTTGTTACGCTTGGCAGTGTTATTGTAATATATTAAGCATTCATTTTAACAATGTCTAAATTTGCAGGCTTATCGATCTCAGCACCATTTGTAAATTGCCAATAGGTCAGAACATTTAGTGCAATTTATCATAAGTTTATAAAGTAATATCCAAAGTGAAAACTATGGCAACTTATTCTGTTCTGAAACTCCTGTATCAACAACCACCCAGAGCTTGACTGGAATTCAATTTTTCTCAAAACATAACTGTCTGATCAAATGTTCGCTCTCATCACTAATGGTGTTGTATAGGTCTCATACCAGTAATCAGTGTATTGCTCCACAGGAGGGCGCTACAACATAACTGTCTTGTATTTGGCTGTTCAATACTACAAGTAGAATTAGGATCACTTAGTCTGCACTTGTTTTCTTGGTTTAAGTGTCCGTTTGAAAGTGTTTCCGCTTCTGTTGACTGAATCTGTCGTGACTGCATAAGCACAACCTAAAGGCAGATTTATTTACTGTATATGGAAATAAAGAACGATTTTATATCCCCTGATGTTGCATTGCAGAGCAACATACATTTTTTTTTTTTTTTTTGGTCCACAGCTGAATGAGATCAGTGAACAGAATAAGAAGCTCGAGAGCCAGTCCAAGAGGGTTCAGGCTCGACTTGAGAACCTGCAGGTAACAACGCATTTATCAATGCACCGATGGTCATTTATTCTTTTTTTTTTTTTGTATTATCAGAGTCGAGGAGGTTTTATTTGAAAAATCTTTAAGTAATGACTTTTAATTTGATAATTCGTTTTTAGCATCCCATGATGGTGTGAATGCTGTCTGGGGCCAATCCACCCAAACAACAATTTAATGTCATTATTTTCCTCGCACAGAAGTTGTTGATTTTCAGTATCTAACATCGTGGTAAAAAGATGAAGCAAATATTTACATGTATTTATCTATTTTAGAGGAAATACGAGCACTTTACAACACCAACAGGCTGTCAGAAAGGCAGTGTTAAGAGTACAAAGTGTACTAAACCATTGAAAAAGGAGAAAACCGCTGCTCCTGGAAAACCCAGCAACAAGGTACGTCAACAACTTAGTGTGGTTAGTGTTTGTTTTACAGTTGAATGTGCCACCTCTCAGATGCATTTGCAGATTTGCTCTAATTGCGGCTTCATTACTTAATTTATTGTTAATGTGTTTACTGAAAAATAAAAACCGCACATCATTTAGAGTAGTTAGACAAACGCTAACACACTGATTTACACATATCCAGGCTGGAAACGGTACAACAGTCTTTTTCCACAAACCACACTCCTACTGCCAACTGACATGATAAATCATAGTTTGCGATTTGGTTATCATCACTCATGTTGATGAAGTTGAATGTACCGAGCTTAATAGTTGCACTTGTCATTTCAAGGCTACTAATTTTCCTACTCTATTCAGAGAACATTGACTGAGTCAAATTTTAATTCAATTGTCACACTGTTTGATTAATACCTATAGCCCCCTCATGAAATTCATCTTTAAGTAAATTTGCCTTTTCTCAAAAAGCACCTGTACAGACAAAATTCATTCATGTGAGCTCTTTGCTTCATTTAGGAATTAGAAGAGATATAATAAAAAACAACAACAACCTGCAACTATAGTTACTATGTTTTGACAGTGCTTGCTGTATATGACTACCTTAGTGAAATATTTGTACACTTTGTTTTCCCCCTTCTTCCTTCAGGGCAGCTCAAGCCCCACTATACTAAAGCTCCTGGCCGTTCTACTGGACTGGGTTCTGGATGGACTGACGTTCTCATCAGTAGCAGGAAATGAAGTGAAAGGTGTTGGCCACCGTCTGCCACCGGAGCTTGTACTTAATGAAAGATGTCTGAAGGTGGTGTGTTCAATGTGACTTTACTCTGTCCTTTGGATTTCATTACAACTGTATTTCTAATACGCAGTCAGCATTAGATGATTACATATTCGCAACGTTTGGTTCTGACAGGGTCGTAACTTATGTTTTGTTTCTTAGGTGCTGCCATTATTAGCAGATCAGCTTCATCACACTTCTTTGTCAGAACCGGACCTCCTCCTCGACCTTCTTCGCCTCATCTACTGGACTTTGAGACACTTAGACAATAGCACACAGGTAAAGATAAGCTTATTTCTGTGGGGAAAATGTGCTGGTGGAGAAAGTAGTTTTTGGATGCACTGACGAAATTGCTATATGACCTGACTGTATAACTGTAGGGCATGTGGAGCGTGGGCCTAATTTTTTTCAAGTTTCAGCAAGTTTCATGAAAGAAATGGTTGCAGTTCCGGCTATTTAAACAGTGTTTAATGCTTCGGGACGAAATGTTCGTTTTGGGTTGACAGCCATTTCTTTTGTAGAAAGAATTTCATTTCTTTTGTTGAAAGAATTTCATTCCTTTTGTGGAAAGAAATGGCTGCCAGATGGTGTCATTACTGTTCCATCCAGCCGAACTGAGAGCAGACTGGACGCTACAGTCATTCACAACTGCCCGTTGAGGCACAGAGTGGTATTACATATGGCACCTTTTATGTTTGGCGGTCCTGTCGAGTTCCATCTTGTGTTCAGATGAGAGACTTGGTTTTCTGATGTCCTCTGCCTGTCTCTGTGTGTAGAACACAGCCTCTAGAGATTAGAACAAGCTGAACCTGTTGTTGTGGCTTTGATAAGGATGCGTGTCCTTCACCACAAGTCCCTCAAGAGCCCTCGGCAACAAACACTGCGCAACAGCATTTTCTGATTGAAGAGAGAGACATTTTTACATTATTGTGCAATCCTACTTTGCAGGCTGAGACTGCAATCTTAGTACTGTTATGGAGGCCAGTTTGAGCCTCCAAACCTTAACCCTTACCTTGTGCTCATTGTTTGACCTTCCTATTCCAGCCATGGGCAAGACTCCAGCCTTCACCCATTGCCCCAACCCTTTATTTTTACCCACAGTCTCCATCTTCAAAGCTTCAGACCTCCTCTCCTCTCTAGTCCTGTTGCTGGAACCTTGGTCCCTTCATGTTTGTTAGTCAGATCTTGTTATGTGTGTTCAGTAATGTGCTTGATGTCCAACTGGAATCACATGCATCCTTAATGCTATAATATGTGTTCGTTTTTAAGATAAAAACCAACCAACATTGGGTCATAATGCATAAAAGGTGAAAGGAAGGTAACGTAAAGTCCAGGATCTTTAATGAACTACTGAAGACTTTGGGGAAAGAGGATGGTAGATGAAAAGCGGAATCAAGTGAGTCTGAAACCCACCAGCTCTCCGTTGCTTTGGAAATACATAAATCATGGATAGTCGTTGTAGTTTACTACACTAATCTCTTGGCTCCATCGGTTATTTAGACAAGTCAGAATAGAAGCCTGCTGGCTCACTGTCAGGCTGACCTTGTATTTTATACACTGGCATTTGATGAAGATTATTGTCGGCATATCCTCCCTATTTTTTTGACAGTTATATAACAAAAGTAACTGAGTGCAGGCGCAGTTATGAATCCTGGGGGAGATTGGTTTTTTTGTGACTGTGTTTCTGTGGACTTTTCACAGCATGTAGCGCTATCTGCAACTCTGCGGCGGATAGGAGAGGAAGTATCAAGGCCTTCGGTGCCGCAGCGAGAAGATCCCGACCTGCCCAAGTCCCGCATTGAACCAGCTGGATATTTCAGGATTTTGCCCCTTTACCAGAGCCCTTGCCCTCACACACGAATCCTCTCCACCCTCATCATCCTTTGCACCATCACACAAGGTATTAATTAAAATGCATGTACATACTTTGTTATTATAGTTGGAAAATGCAAACAGACATTAAATTGTGGGCATAGATAGTTGGATAATAGGGTAGGCAGTTTTAGAGTATTAAGGTGTACTGCGGTATAATCCCATAAATAGGATTTTCAGCACTATTGTAAAAACTCCTCAAAAAATATTTTTCTTCACAACAGCTGTTGGAAAATAAGTACTTGCCTTATAGTCAGGGTCACTATATATTTACATGTTTATTTTTTTTTTGATAGTAAGGTTATACGATAGTACGGCAGTATACTATTGTCAGCTATTAACATGAAAACACAGATAACTAGAGTCTAAAGTTACATCTTTAAATTGCTTGTTTTGTTTTACCAACAATTGAAAACTCTAAAATATTCAGTTCACGACAACATAATGACATATAAAAACATTTATTATTTCTGTACTAATTCATGGTTATTACTAATTTATCTATTTAAAATCATTTAGTGAGTAAAACATAATGGATTGTTCAGGATGAAAAACATAACATACAGGTCTTGGTTTTGATTTTGGATTTTATAATCCAGATTAGGATTTAGTTTGGATTTTCGGAGGTTGTACCACCTCTGGTACTTGGAGCACAGAACAGATTATGTATGGTTTAAACTGTATTAATTAGATCGGCTTATCAGAAAATCTTTTCAGACCTGGAAACTACGTTTTTCCATGCAGTCTATGACCTTCTCTCACGAGAGATTTCTTTACAATGAGACTTCCAGCCTCACAGAGCTGCTAGCGAGGCTTTATGTTCTTATGTTCTGATGCAGCTATAAAGGGCAAGGAGCTCTTTGCCCTCCCACACTATAAATCTTAGTGCACTCACTGGGTTCAGCCGACATATCCCGACATATTTTATGAAACTCTCTTCTGAAATGATCCTCCATCTGCTACTAATGCTCCAGGGCTTCTTTGGCATGTCTATAAGGACTATTTTCTGTCAATCTTTACCAGGTTCGCTTTGTCCCTTTCTCTTAATTTATGTGAAGTCAAATTGAGTATAATGAGATGTTTCTTCTCCTTTCTATTTGCTGGGGTTTTACACATAACAGGTGTCATCCTGAGATGGAGCTGTCCAAACTCAGTCCAAAATAGAAAAAAGGAGCTTTTATCCCATGTCAAATATATTCCAGTCCTTATGTACGTTTGAAAATAATTGTTTCGGTGCTTTGGAAATTCTCAGAATTATTTGAGGTATATGTTTGAGTTCAGCGGGCATGATGGATCGGGACTTTAAAAAGAGGACTCGAGAAGAATGGCAGGCATTATGACCAAAGTACAATGAAAGTATGCGAGATAAGAGGGATACATTGGGAAAAGGTAGGTGGATGAGTACTTTCCTCTATCTTAACGGAATAGACGAATATAAATACAGTGTATTTCTATGGTATAAGGATGAGATTGGTCTATAGAACTGTTAATAATATAAAAATGTATGTTTTGGCTCATATTCTTATCCTGAAAACCTACGACTCATCTGAAACACTGTAATGCTAATGTAAGACTACAATGACTGAGAGACCCATTTTAAAACAAGACTAGAGACATGACGTGTTTTGATTGTGTACATTTCTGTTCTGTCTGCAGCTGATGTGCTGGCCCAGGTGCTCGACAGTCTTCACGCTGAACTGATGTGCGAGAAGAGTCGAGGCCTGTTCATCCACTATGAAGGAGTGCGTGCGCTTTTGTCGATGGTTCGGTCCGGCTGCGCAGTGCTCCACACACCTATAGACATCCTGATGCAGCTCACGGAACAATCTCGTAAGCAGGCATGTTTTTTGATAAACACGTTCAGATGGCTGTTAGTATTTTCCATAATGTTGGTAGTGCCTGTGGCTGTTTCTAATTGGACTATTCCTCCCTGCAATATTTAAAACTGATCTGTTGACTAAATAGCACAGAATGTGCTCGTTGATTAAACTTATTTTTATCCCAACAAAATAGCACTAGGAATAGCACGCTAATAAGGCACAGTTAGCTTGTTCACTTGCATATTTTTTTCCCCTATAACGTCCCAATAAAAGCATCCTACCGGTCTGCCATTAGAACTTGAGCAGAACAAAAACAGCGTGTAGAGTGTAGAGTAATGCCATTGAACCTGGCCTGACATAACCTAGTTAAAGCCAGCAGACAACGGACCCCAAATTCCACACCAGTCTTCACATAAAGGATTCATATAATGTATATTAATTCAATATCAGTTGACAGTAGAAATTCAGTGTAATATGTCTTCTATGAGTTCTTCTAATAATTTTGACACTTCATCTCTTTCTAATAAAAAAAAGACTTAATGGAATTTTTTGTTCTCTAGTGTGGAAAAAGTATCATTACGTAGAAATGTAGTTTGTGTAAAGGACTGACCAATATCCAGATATTGTAATTAAAAGAAATAAATGTTTCACTTGTAAATGAAATATTTATCAGCCTCTCAAAATACATTTCAATACTGGTAAATACACATTATTATAGTAAAAGGCAAGCATTTAGATCACCCAGATTTTAAGAAACAACAAGAAACAGAGATAGCCTATTTTTTTCTTATAGCTTGTATACTGTAGATAAAGTATTTTCCCATTGACAAATACGGTTTAGTCACAAGTATGATCAAAGTGCACAACTCAGTCGTGGCAGCCAAATGAAATAACACAAGAAACTTATTATACTTTTCTGTCACATCCACTGCAGTTTCCTTTGTCAATTAGGATACTTTATTATTTAGTTTTTATCTCATTTGCAAAATTATTGCTATGATAGTATTTGCCATAATAGTTTTTCCTGAGATAATCGACCTAAAAGAGCAACCTTCTAATTTAGCTTCTGCTAAATTAAGAAAAGCATCCTGTCACAAATTTTATAAGTCTAACAGAAAAATAAAAGATATTGGTGATATATTACTGCACTCAACGAGTCCAGTTATGTCTCAGAAAATAAAAAAATTATTCTAAACCTATGTGGACTGAGGAGATCTATACTACCATCACAACTATTTTTGGTGAATTAAATTTAAGAGATGCCACTAGTGCAGTTTTATCCAGATGGACCCGACACCTCACTTGTGATTCAATTTAAAAATTCTACTATTGTCTTTGCCTGGAAAATTGTTTATGATTGACGAAGCTGCTGTGATCACTTGTTGAGATTTATTGACTGCTCTGACCATCGCTACGTATTTTGATTTATACTAGCTCCTTCTTTTGTATCATTCCATATCATCCCCACATAAAAACCACATGTGTAAAGTAAGGGTTTGTCTGAGCTCACATCAATCATGAGCAGAGGTCAGGCAATGGATTTAGAAGTTGTGGCCATAAAACCTTGGACCTGCACCGCCTCCCGGCTGTTTTATGGAAAGACAAAAGACTTGATGGAGGTGGACGGGTTACAGAAAACACCTGCAATGAGTTTCTATGGAAGAGGGAGTTCGCCAGGGTTATGAGCCGTATCATTTTAACTGCTGTACCCTAATACTCAGCAGAACCATATGCCAGAGGCAACTGTGGCCTGAGCTCTGTGTGTGTGCAACAGTTTGTGTGTTTCGAGGGGGCTGTAAGTCTAGCGAGACTTGATAATTATTTTGTTTTACAAGCAGTAATGAGGGGAGATGGAAAAAAAAAAGGGCTGAGGAAGGGGGGTGGGGGGAGTTTACACCTGAAGGTTTCCAATAAAACAAAACTAAGGTATGGTTGTACACAAACCATGCACACTTAGGACATATGTGGTCAAACTTCCACCCCTTTACTGCTTGTATAAAGTTCAGTCACATACTCTCCGAATTACACACCTTTTAAATACTACATTCACACATCACGAAAAGGCAGTATACAAGATACAGCTGCAGCTATCGATTATTTTAGTTAGATGAGTATTCTACCAATTATTTAATCAAATAATACATTTTAAGTGTTTCTTGTCAATCCCATACATATTGGTAATGTCTAAACACTTTCTGGAAAAGATTCGGTGTCCTGCTTCCGCCTGTCCAGCTGGTTTAAAAGAAACCTTTATGGCCCCTTTGAATAAATTGCACCACAGTCAGAAAAATGTGTCTCGACTAAATTCAAGACCTCTCCTTTTCTCAAATGGACTGCAGAATAGATTTTAAAAGCAAGTTGTGGATCCTGATATACAGAACAGATTCATTCCCAGTTTAATGAGCGCACACATCTCTGTCTCCACTGATAGCAGACGCGCTGCTGCTCCCTCCCTCGTGCTCGCCCACTCACTCACTCACCCTGCTGGTTTGTTGTTAGCTCGCAAATGGCAGCTGAACACTTGTGGTGCCTTAACTGTCAAGACCACTCAATTGGTAGTCTTTGCTCTTCAACACAACTCCCAGCAATTTGGACTTTTAGTCATTGAGTTTTTCCATTCTTGATTGTTGATACAAAACACCCCACTAACAATGTTTTACCAGACGTGACTGATTTCTGGTAAACAGCGGGTATATTAACGGCCAAACTGCTTCATGCAGTGTATTTTAACTTCTGTGGTCACTTTGACCCACTGGGTTGTTCTGTTCATGCTTGTCACAGTAGAGGAGTGTTTGTCATTATGTTTTGAATGGTGTTGCAGCTCTCCCTGACCTGCTTAAATTACTTTAGACAGGGATTCTTTTATTTATTTTTTTACCCCTGTCTCTTACATTGCGATGTCTCCCACAGCATCTGTGTGGTCAGCTGTCAAACTATTGAGGAACTGCTTGTATTACTGTGTGTGTGTGTGTGTGTGTGTGTGTGTGTGTGTGTGTGTGTGTGTGTGTGTGTGTGTGTGTGTGTGTGTGTGTGTGTGTGTGTGTGTGTGTGTCTGCCTCCATCTGTATTAGTATAGCCACATATACTGTAGTATGTGTAGAATGAAGCACATATCAAAAGAATAAAGACCCATCTGAAGACCGGGCAGAGTGGGCGGGTGTGTTGCAAGCATTTGGTAGGCTCCTGGTCTTATTAAGTTTAAGCAGGCAATATGATACGCTTTGACAGAAAAACATCAACAACTTGACAATCGATGAATTGTTCCCTAATTTAGAAAAGACCACAAACATGTTTTGGTTCTGCCTACTGAAATGTGAGGATTTACTGCTCTATCTTCTGTTCACGTCACTGACAAATCAAATACTTTTGAGCTTTTGGACTTTTGGTTCGAGAAAACATGCAAAATAAAAACTTGTCTATGGCTGATTTTACCTTGGGATGGTCCGATTTCGACATTTAAAAAATGTCATTTCGAATTATCGCTTTATCGAAAAGAATAGATTAGTCTGAGTAAAATAATCGTTAGGTGCAGCACTACACCTCTTACCACCTGTTGGACCGAAGGATTATGTTCAGCTGCAGACACATAGTTCAAGGTCATGTCAGTAACATCAGTTATTGATAGTGGTTGCATAACCTTGAGAAAGACTGACCAAATCATTCTCTCCTGCTTTATCTTTCTCATAACATCACATTCAATCCATCTCATCCTCTGGTATCTGAACCTGGTCCTATTCTCTCCCGTCCAATCTTCTGCTGTGATTTGATGCCAGCAGAGTTGCGGTACCAGCCAAAATAAAGTCCCTCTGTTGCTCAGATTTGATTTCCCCCCCTGCATGCATGCGTGGTTTGAGACAGTGGAGAGTTACTTTTTGAAGGAGCAGGAATGTGACTTTAGCAGAAACAAATGTTTGTTTACGAGAAACCAACTTCATCTGAGGACTTCGTAAGGTCAACCTTTGCTGTTATTAATTAAAAAAATGTGCAGCTCCCATCTGTGTGGACTGATGCTGTTGTCCTTTTCTCCGTTTCATCTCCTTATGTGTGTGTGTTTGAGGTTATGGTTCGATGACGCCAAGGTCAAAGTTAAAAGTGACAATATGGAAGGTCTTCCAAATAAAATCATCACAGAGCCACTCAGACCAACATCTGTGTCCCTGTCCCGCTCAGTTTGATTGTTAAACTGTTTTCACGGTTTGTTTGTGCGTCCATGTAGTTTTCATTCTTATGCAAATGTAAAAAGCATGGCAAAATGAAGCAGATCATTTCCATTTCTTCAGAAGTTTTAACATTGGATAAGATGTGTTGTTGATTAGCAAAGTTGCTTTGATAACGTCCTTTTCTCTTTGCTCTGCATGTGCGTTTTTGTGCTTGTAGGCTACTTGAATGCCTTTCTGGAGACATGTAGCTGTAAGGAGTTTTTCAGAACAGCTTCCCAGCTCCTTAAAAACCCTCGTCTGGAACTTCCATCACTGGAGAAGCTCTCCATCCTTCTGCAGAAGCTCTCCACCATCAGGTAGACAAAGTGATCTTCATATTCATAAGATCACTTATAAACGATGAACATATCTCTGATCCTGGGTCGTAACTACCTGCATGCTCAGGAATAACATGCACCCTGTGCACTGCAGTGATTCCTTTTTTTGTGACCATGCAAACTGATTATTATCTGTCACACCCTGAGTCCAGATATAAACTACTCCAGAGTTTAAAGTGCTAAGAGCAGGAAGAGGAAAGATTATTAGGTCAATTTCACCACAGTTTGACATACAGACCATTTTCCAGGTGTAAATCATGTTAGAAATGAAGTGATTGTGGTAGTTTTGTACTCATTTGATTGGTGTGAGTACTGAAGTTTAAAAAAATACACTTCATCACTGTTTCCTGAACTTTTTAGCGATGCTAACAGTTTCGCTGTAAGGATGGAAATATTGGCCAGTCAGTCAGTTCAGACTTACAGAGAAATCCAATAGAATCAAACTAATTCCGCAACATGACCTGCAGCACTCTTTGCTTGTTCCAGTGGGTCTGTTAACACTCACATTTACAAACAATAAGAAGCCTAAATAAGCAACCTACACTTTCTTCCACTACATGTGATGCAATGCAATGCAGCAGTTTGTTTTTGTTTGGATCTGTAATCCTGGAGGCCAAAGACATAGAAATGTATGATAATGATCTTCTTCACATCAAGTATACAAAAATTGCTTTCCCACCACAATTGCATCATAATTCTCTGGGTTTTTATTGTTAAATATTTCACTGGATAGATTTATAATTCACAGATATGACAATGATAAGTTGAACTTTTCTTTTTGCCTGTTCATCTAAATTGTTTGTTTCCAGCCAAAGATAATTAATTATACAGTTGTGGTACACCGTTACATGAGAAATGTGACTGACACTTTTTGACTGACAGGTGGTTGCATTGTATTTATTTGTCCAGGAAGAACCGTCATCTGTTTGAGCTCTCCTCCCTCCACCTCCAGGTAAAAGAGCTGCTTCACAAAACCAACCCCACACACACCTTCCTCGTCCTCAACCTCAGATCCATCCTCCACAACCTTAAATAACACGTGTTTCTCTGCCTCATGGTGGATTCAAAGGTCTCTGTAAAAACTTCAATTTCTTATTTAAGATGACATTGTTCTGTTCTGATGACGTTCTATTTCACTACTTCAACACTTTGCTCGCTCAAACTAATTACCGACCATACGTGAAGGAAGCAGCTCCATCCGGCTCGACCTCAAACACACATCTTCTTTATTATTAATTTCATAATAGGATTTAGAAGTTCTTTTGTCTGTCAGAAGTAGTTTTTAATGCTGTGCATGTTTTGCACTTTGAGACCTGTATTTTTTGTGTGTTCCACATTGCTAATCAGATGTCTTATCCTGTTCTGTGATGAAAACCCTTTTTTCCTAAAATGAGTGTGATGCTTGCCAAGAGAGGTTGTGACTGAAACTTTTGAATGCCAATAAACAAAAAGAACTGAAATACATTGAATTTGGATGGCATATGAAATGGTGAAATCCATATGTTTTGTATAAACATGTCTTATTTATTTGTTCCAGAGGTTGGGTGGGTTGATGGGACTAACGGTCTCAGTATGAGACTCACTGGTGTTGGTTGATGGAGGAGGGTCGACGGACTGGAACAATTAAAGCTGATATTTAAAATGTACTTGCTGAAAACCGCTTGGATCGTGTGTGGCTGTTGTGAATTTGAAAGGGATGCAACCAGTTTTTTTTTTTTTTTGTAAGGCCCCTGCAGCATCCAAATGTCTTAATTAACTACATGTTTGGAAATTTGAAAACTTTTGCTCAGGTCAGGGTTTGAGGTAGAGGGAGCTTGATGAAATGTTTGCTGGATCACAGGTTTATTATAGTGTTACGGTTACACAGTGTACTCGTACATTCCTTATCTCTGTGGGCCATAACTTGATTCTCTGATAAACAGGCTAAGCTTCTTGAGGTACATCATGTCTTTGATGAATCAATGCATTTTGCCTTCTACCAGGTTGCGCGTGTATTCATGTGCATTCAGTATTACACAAGCAAACAGAAAGAAGCAGGATCAGCTTCATATTTGAGGGAATAAGATGTATGAGCTTTTTTGAGGGTCACATTCTGAAATACCTGAGCACCAAATTCTCATTATATATTTCACTGTTTTGCATAGATACTACAAATCTTCTTGTTATGACAGTGCTCCCTTTCTTCACCAAAGCTTTGCCTTGACTTTGATCACACTTCCTGCTTTACTTTAGAGTTAACTAGTCAATTAAAGTGAGCAGTAAAAGGAAAGTTTCTGCATTTTTAAAGGTAAATTTGGCCACTTTTTGTGTGAATATCCACTCAGTGTTGATGGTAAATTCATTTAATTGTTGCAATCAGTTCTTCAGTGTGTGCTATATTGTACGAGAAAGCTGAGTTCTTCTCTCAGAGCCTTGCAGGCAGTGCGTACATGTACCAGGATGCATTGTGCATTAGCTTCTAAAGCTCAGCCCACGAATGCTTGATGATAGCAGAATGATTCACTTTCTGTTTGCATCAGAGGGCAGTTTGAACAAAGGCACCGCCTTCTCTTTGGAGCTCAGTTTTCTAGATAGTGTCCACAAGCCATATTGTCTTGCAAGGCTAATGCATTAGCTAAATATTATATATAAATATAATATATATATATGGCTAAATATTTTATTCAGCACTGTCAAATGTATCCTGCTCAAAAACATCTTCTGCACTTATATTTTTGGATGACATTTTTGCTGTTGGATGGAGAACACCCCCTGGCTACCCAGATTGCAGAATTAGCCTGTAGTTCTTCCTTTCCCGTGTATTTCCTTTTCCATGTTCGGAAGAACAGATTTTACAGCTGCTTCCCAGAAATACAGAGATCAGTAATAACAACTTTATTGGTTTTTTTCCTCACTAAAGCCCAAATTCAGATAGATTGAAGTTAGGTGGAAAATCAGCAAATTTGGTCATTTAATAGTAGAGAAATGAAAATTTGCACCTACAGGAGGAAATACAAATAGCGTTGTTAGTGCTTATAGTCGCCTATGTGTGGGAATACTACATAATCCCTTGTATTTTACAGTGTTACCAGGAAGCTCTGTGATGTATTCATTTTTTATATTGATGCACATTTAATAGTTTAATAGTAATAAATGAGAGGTGACCTTTGAGTGTCCTCTCTCACCCTTGATTCCTGTATACTGCAGAAGGATAGAACTAAAGATCATTTTCCATCTATCAAATCCAAACAAGAAAGGGAGTTTTTAAATGCAATTTGTCTTCCGCCTGTTTTTGTAGAGATGAATGGAACAAAACAGCAAAGCTTTCTTTGATTTTCACTTCACATAAGTATGAATTACTTTAATGATCAATAGATCTGCCAGTTATTTATTTCATTTATAATACTTTGGGGAAACAGTTTTGACAGTCAGCAGTTACTGTAATCTTTCGGTTTAAGAAACATAACAACATAGATGTTTGAAATGTTCTGCCAAAATACATACCTGTTTTCCAGTTAAAGTTGTTTCTTGAGTGATGGCAGACTCTTAGAAACTATTTGCATTTGCAAACCATAGTTCCATTGGTAGGAAATGAGAAGCGGCAGAATGTCATTGAACTGTAAAAAAAAAATTGTATCGTATAGTCAACCAGGAAACTGTCAGTTTGATGAATTTATAGTATTTGACTTCCTTAAAATAAATTGCGCCAATTCTATATTAACTTCTGAGCATTTTAAGTGGTCAGTTGTGAGTTTGTCTTTTGATCATACAGCATATAAGATTCAAGATTTAGCTGTAGTATACATTTGAGCCCATTTAATGATAAGGAATGCTATTATCCCAAATTACTCTGGTTTTTAACCGCTGACTCCAAAACACGTGCAAGAACAATGTTAAAAGTTTAGTTTATATACATAAGGTCTGGAGAACAATTTCGTTTTAGTGCTCTTTAAAAAAAAATATTGCACTGTTGTAATTATTCGGTGGGAGTAAAACTAAATTGCAAGGACAGGAATGTAGGACCAAAACAATGAAAATCCCTTTCCACTAATGAAGCAAATCTCCCTGATTAAATCCAGGGAGATGTCTTTACATTTTTTGCAACTTTGCTACCAACTTTAAAGAACCATAAGCAGAGGTGATTTTGGCAGCAGAACTTCACGGCCAAATATTTGTTTCTTTTGAGGATGATATCAAAATTAAACATCAGACTTTATAAGCAACTGTAGCGCATGTACACAACAACACTCCTCTAACAGTACCACCAATTTTACAAAGTTATTTTCTGGATCAGAACTTTAGGTCCGTCATCACACAAAACAAGACATTGAATGAGTTTGTGCTTCTGGAAATATTCGGGCAATTCCCGCAAACTGTCTGTCAAAGTGTCTGTTCAACATGTTCCGCATCAAACCTCAAAAATCTTTGTCTTCATAATACGGTGTCAAGGCAGATGTAGTGTGGTCAACAAAATCCCTCTGTCAAGATCGTAATCTTTTCACCCAACTGAGTCTTCATCATCTGTCTGTTCTCCCTCCGAGTCACACATCACTTTCTGCCTCCAATCTCAACTCATCTGTCACTTCGGGAAACCTACAGTTTGGAACTATTGATCAGAATAGTAACACATGCAGCCCGAGAGATTTTCTTGTTTAACACGTGCATGTCATGTGGTGAGATTACAAATCAAGTAATCCCGGACTTTCAGTAAACTGCAATGCAGTAAATTAAGTCACCTCCAAGTCCCTCTTTCACACACCTGGCACCTCAATTTTGTCCACACTTTAGCTCAAACATTCAAAGATTTTTAGAGACAGCAAGAGAAAGTATAGAAATATTGTATGGACGCCAATGTAATGTAATGCAACAGCTCGAGCATGAATTCACGGACAAAACATAAGGAGTACCTCCCAGTATGTTGCAGTCCACCACTTCTAATGACGTCACAAATAAATATATATTTGTAATCAAATGTTGTGAATTCAAGTTCACTCAGTCTTTTTTTGTGTTTTTGACTGTTCTACATTTTCTATGATCAGGCCATGGCATATGTAGGATAGTCAAAAGCTTGAAAAATCTAGTAAAGCCTCAGTTTAGAATATTTGATTACACATTTGTATTCTCAAGTTTGAGACTGAATCTTTACCTTAACATGTATGTCCAACTTTAGAAAAAAATGATTTCACCTTATTATTTCCCCCAATAATAACTTTTGTTCTAACCTTAACCAAGTTACCTAGTTGCTGAACCCTAACACACCTTCACCATATGTTCCATTGTCATAGCCATAATCTTTTCCTTCCTTTATGGCAGAGCTCACATTGGATTGCATTTGAAGTGCTCTTAATAAAGTGGCCACTGAGTATATATACAGCTAATGCAAACCTTCTGTCTGAGTTACGAGGCTTCAGGAGAGCAATGATGTTGACAGGAACTGTATATTTGGCAAAGACGTGACTGGAACACATTGAGCAAGGATGGACAGTGCTGACGGAGATCAGAGTTTCAATTGATTTCTTTTAACTTTTCAGCATTG
Source organism: Brachyistius frenatus (assembly GCF_029030835.1). Lineage (NCBI taxonomy): Eukaryota > Metazoa > Chordata > Actinopteri > Embiotocidae > Brachyistius > Brachyistius frenatus. Next base: position 1,033,783 of record NW_027210626.1, read on the forward strand.
GGATTTATTGTAGCTGACATGAATTCAAGGTGAAGGAATCTACAAATGTTTTACAGCTGTCTCTCTGGGCTAAGGGGGATGAGTGTTTGACAGTAAAATAGATTTTGGGTGGAGCATCACTTTAATGAGGCCTTACTGCCTATGTGTCTACTCCAGGGACTGTCAACAGCTGATTTATTTACTTTTATGATGGCAGTTACGTCTGGTCTGCACTGCATTCAGCATAGCCGTGTTCCCTAACAGCCTTAACTCTGCCAATCTACTCTGGACAGCATCAACCCGCACTACTTCATACGCTGATCTTGATTTATGTTTGGGTTCTTTCAGTGGGCCAAAAATTCTGAAAATTACCCCAAAAGTCGCCCAGCTCTGGTCTGGCTGGTAAACCTTATTAAAATTTTATTTAGTGGGTGGGATGAGGCTGGCAGGGGGAAACATCAGCGGTTCCAGTTCAGCAAAACCATAAAGTCAAGTCAATCAGCAATTTCATGTGGCAGACTACCAAATATATGTTATTTCCACCAGCTGCAATCTGCATAAATATGCTGCTTGAGTAATGCAAAAAGCACATGGAGGTTCTGGTAGTATACCTGACTGTAAATGAGCAATTGTGTGACGGAGCTGATTGGAACCAGCTGTAAGGGGCTATACATGGTAGACAGGCTGCGTACAACTGGCTTCCAACTTTAAGTTTGTTTTTACTTGTCTTATCCTTCTTTTCCAGTGTTTTATTTGCTCTCTCGATGTCCACAACAAGATACTTGTGTGACTTCAAGTACCAAAAAACATCTCTGTATACTTTTACATCTGCTTTCTGAAGCTTCCCTCTGGAGCTCCACCAAAAACAGGCTGTTTTGTCTCTGTGTCTTCAAGGCACATTGATATCAGTGACCCTCTCTTCTGATTGGCTGGCTCATGTCTGAGTGAAAGCATGTTAAAGCCTTCCACGGGGTTTTCTTCAGTCTTAACTTGCTAGCTTTGAGACAGAATGATCACTCTGTTTACTTCTACGTTAAAGGTTGGACAGTCGGCCGTACTGAGGGCAGACATATTACATAAGCGGGCGTTTGTGACGTCGTAAACGTATGAAGATCCAAATAGCACAGTCGCTGAATACGGGCTGTCTGCATTTCTCCGTGGACTTCCTGATATGTTGTTGTGCTCGGTGTGTATTCCTGTATTCCTATTTGGTTTCTTACCTTTTATAATCCTCAAGGAGGCCAGCTTGTGATGGCTACACTTGGATGCCTATAGTTTCATTTCGACCCTTTTTTTCCCCATCACTTGTTTTTCTGTTCAGTCTCTCAACCTGTCTGTTGTGAAAAAGAAACAAGTAGTTACAGCCTTTAAAACCACTTGTCATTTTTACATGATGTACATTAGAATGAGATGTGTTGGTTTGTGAGCTTTAGGGATGTGGTTATGCCGATTTGGAACTCTGTATAGAGCCGGGCTAGCAGTGCCCTTTTTTTCAGTTTTATTGCTGAACTAATCAGCTCCTGTGTTTCACTGCACTTAACACACCGGCATGAGTGTTTTGATCTTTTTATACAATTCTTGGCAAGGAAGCAAGCACCTTGTTTTTTCCACAGTTGCACGGATTATGTTTATATTTCAAAATAACTGCTGTAAATGCAAGAAGCATTGCCACTGAGCCAGCGTGTCTGTGGATATTTCCTTTAAAACAGTAGTTGCGAAATTTTGCTGCTGTTAAAAGTAATTTGATTGTTAAGCGCGTAAACACAGATCCTCTTGTTCTCCAGACAGACAGAGCTGTGATCCAAACAAGTCTTAGAAAGTACACCTGACTGAGGTCTGGACACCTCATGCACTCGGCTGTTTGAAGTGTCTGCAGGTGATTGAAAGGGATGAGTGTGTGCATGTATGTGTTGTCTTGGGGGTAAAGGTGTTGCTGAGGTTTAATTACTCTCTTGGTTGGCACTCCTTGCCCTGAAGAGGCTCTCTGCGTCTTCATCGTCTTTTTTTTTTTTTTTTTTAAAGATAAGCCATGCCAAGTTCTTAAGACGCAAAAACAGACCCTGAAGACACACACTTATGCACATGTGTGTGCCGACTCGATGCGTTTGTTATCGAACTAAAAGGCCTCTGAAGTGGGAAGGACTATTTGTGGGCAGCGGTGTTTGAAACACGATGAGAGACACGTCCCGGTCTGTCCCGATGCCCCAGAGCAGCATTGATATGTTTCTGCTGCCAGACAGACCTTTTCTGAGCTAGCTGTAAGATCCCAATCCAGCACACATACACACCTCATTGTTTAGCTGAGGCCTTTGGAATTCTGGCACAAATACACACCCACACAGAGTGAAAGCCCGATCAGAGGTGACGGCTGCCGCTGCAGAGACTAATGTCAAGTTGGTGGAGGAAAAATCGTTAGTATAAAAAGCATAGAGTCAGTAGATGGGTTTTCTAAATTTATGCTGCTGCAACTCTTATTGTGAATTCTCTGGAACTAGAAATATCACACACAAATCTAGCATTTGTAAAATGTAGTTCACAAAGTTTTGTGTTCTTTTTTTTATCGTTTAGTAACTGCAAATCATAAAAAGAAATTCTGCATTTACTCTGAATGGAATCCTTACAAGCACAGCAGTGCAATTATAAGTGATTATCTTGTGAAGGAGGATTTGTTTGGCTTCATGACTTGCAGTAGCAAGCCAGCAGAAGAGATAAAAGTGCTGTTGAGGGCAAGATGTAATGAGTAAATGAAGTTATGGTCTTCTAATCTTGTCCCACAGTCTTTTTCCAATGAAATAATCTTCTATTTGACTAACCACCCAGTTAATATGTCACATTTAATGACCTTTAATTAAATGTTTGACTGAACTGGAAAATGTTTTGATTAGAGACTTTCCATTTGGTGTCTCCAAACCATTAATCAACCATGTCGGTGTCAGCAGTACTGGCTGACAAACAACCATCTGTGAAAGAGAAATGCAGTACCACCTGTCAAAATTTTATGGGTGATGAACTTTGACCTTACCCCCCTCCCCCTCCCCTCCCTGCCCCTCGTTAGCCTCATCAAGTTGGTGTGTGTGATTGTCCTTGGTCCCCCTTTATGCCTGTAAAATGTATGTGAAAGCTATAACTTGTACTGCCCCAAGTCAAGCAGCTGGTCCAAGCCAGAATAACACATTTTACAAAAAAATCATTTTATTAGATTTCATCCGAGATCCACCGTGATGATAAAATTGTAATACTTACCGGTCAGTTACTGCATTAAATTCAAATGCCATGTTGTTTCTGCTATACATCTTTATTAAGGTATACTTTATGTACAATAATAAGTTATATATACAGTTACACTTTGGTTCTGTGAAGAGTTTGTCTGTTTCTATGTGTTCTACTACACTGTATGTGCTACTGAGGTAAGTAATTCATGTTTGGCTTCTGCGTATTATCTGAAAACAGGATCCATTTCATTTCACTTAAATCAACCAATTCATCTTTTTTTTACAACATTTCAACATCATAAAACAACATAAAACAAATATTTTTGGAAGTGAAATGGATTTGAGGACAACAACCCCTATGGGAATGTAAGCTTTAGATTTGAGACAAACCAACTGTGGATACTTGGTGCGATCAGAAAGCTCTGAGACGGTTCCTGTTGCGCATGAACAGAGCGTTGCACAGTGATGCGCATGAAGCAGGGCCAAGCAATAACCTTCATGACTAAATATTCCAAGTTCCTTGATTGACACTTGAGGAGTGTGCAGAAATTTTGTATTAAACTTTAGGAAATTCGTCCTCCAGGTTCAGACTCTCAAAAGCAAATTCTACCGCGACGTTCTGAGGCATCTGAAATAAAAATTTTGGTGAAAACGATCTAAACTGTGCAGGGATGGCATTTTGGTTGTCTAACGTGTCAACGCGCCCGCTCCCGGCGCATTTTCATGGCGAGATTTTCTCGCCGACAACATCGCTATCGTCGTTTTCTCCCACCCGCACTCGCCGGATTTGGCTCCCGGTTAATGGCCGCCATTTTGATACTTGTGGAGGGGATCTAGTGCAAATCGCAAATGGTGTTTGGCACGCTTATAGAACAGAACTTCCAGGGGAGCGTTGTAAGCATGATAGTTGCTGTATCGCTGCATAAGTGGACTACTTTGAAAGGAATGTTTTCTGGTTATTACAGGCTCAGTCTCTGAACTTTTGATCGCATCTCATGCATACTTAAAGAGCATGCATATTACTTAATTGAAAATACTGGAGTCCAGCTCCAAGTTTCACTGTAAAATATGAACAAAAGGAATCAGGAAAGCAAAAACTTCTGAGCAGATCAGTCATGGAACATTATGCAGACAACATCAGGCATCAGATACAGATCAGCCCTATCCCCAAGAAATGAGATCAAAGCGAGCCTTGGTATTGTTTGGACTTCGGAGCTTACTGCTGAGTTTTGAAGCTTAACTGCTACATTAACAGGGAGCCTTACCTACAGCATCTTCGCTATGAACATCATCGCTGTTCACGATTTGATGCTCAGATAAGCATCAGGTTTTAACAGTTACAGTTTCTGCACCATACATACAACACCTAACCGGCTTCAGCTGCTTTTCAGAACTCACACAACTGCATATTGTTCTCATTTACCATATTGGTCCCAGAGGGCAGAGGGGAGCTTAAATCCTGTCTGAGCATGACTGAGCCAACCACAAAAGCTGAATAAGATCAGGCGTTATAGGGCAACCGTAGCGCTACCTCCGCCACGACCAGCAGCGTTCTTACGCCGTTCACAGCACAGTAACCCTCGAGGCACTTAGTCATTCCTCTGCCCCGGCATCGCTCTTTTAAATGCCGGATTTTTTTACTGCTTTTCCACTGGGCTTTCAGTGGTTAAGTGGCCCTAAATGCTTAATTAGGTGCTGGAAATCACAGGCACTTTGCACCCGCTCTGTAAACCACAACACTTCAGCCTATTAGGGGCCCTGGGCAGCCACACGCCAAATAATTAGGGCTGGCGGCAGCTCGAGACCGCAGTATTGAGGTATAAGGGGAGTAAAGGGGAAGAGGCTGAATTATGAGGGGGGGGGGTCACAGACTGGGTCACCGCTGAGGAAGTAGCTGCAGTTTGTTGATGTGTCTGTTAAAGCTGTAGACAGTGGAGTGTGGACGCGTGTGCGTCGGCTGCAGAGTAATACTGTGTTCATCCAGTGTGTGGGATTAATGCTCCCAACGCTGAACAAACCACCCAAAAATTCGTGTTTTCGGGCTGTATTTTTTTTAGTAAGGTGGTTGGTTGAACATTTCCGCACACCACATCTGCTTGTGATCAATGTTTCCAGACTTACCGTGCATATGTTAATCAATGAATACATCTGAGCTGGTGTTTTAGATTAATTTAGATCGATTGCAAAGTCGACCCAGAAATGACGCGATCCTTAAAAATCGAAAACGTCAGGATCTACTCTTGCCTACTGTTGTGCTGGTTAAATCACGATTCAGCAAGAGACACAGGGGCGTCCACAAGGGCCCAAAGTCCACAGGCGAGTTTACCAGTTTTAAACTGAGCTGAATTATGTTTCAGCATTTCCAGCTGGGCATTATGGTTGCATTCAAAATAGGGAGCTCATATATTCTGTCTTTCTTATGTGATGACACAGCCAAAGGCGCAGCTCTGAATACTAACTGATACTGCGGTTAAACCAGGTCACTTTCTTGATATCGACACAAACATCTGGTTACGTCAACTGTGAGATGAAGCACAAAGTTTTAGTCCTAAATTCTCCCCTATAAAGGCACTTAGTTGCCACTGCTGTAGTGGAGCTGCTCAGTGACCATTTCCATAAGCATTACATCTTTTTAAAAGATTTTTTTGCTGTGAAATTAAAAAAAAAATTAAAAAAAGAAGCTTGTGTACATCCAGCGCACACAAAAAATTGGTAGCATAAGAGACCGAAAAAATAAAATAAAATAGAAACTAGTTCTGAAATTGCAAACTAGAGAATAATCTCAATTTGAGGTCTTAGATTTTTTTTTTTTCTCAAACTTTGTAGCACTTAAGTAAAATAGAAAATTAAGACAATTCACACTATTTCAGACTACTAGCTTCTTGATAGAAAAAAGGGGGTGTGGACGGAAAAGCCCACAGACATTCTTCATGTGATAGGGTAATGTGTCCTCTAATACGTGCTGTCCTCCTTGTCAGAGCAGTATCTGTCCTTACATACATGTGCACTGTAAGGCACCCGAGTCTCTGAAGTCTCTGCTCCACCACATATTTAGACACTGGCGCAGCGTTGGGATGGAGATGGGCACGGGGAAGGACAGACCAACTGGCTGTGAAAACTGTTGATACCCTGCCGTCCAGACACCTCGCTGCTGCCAAGCACATCTGCACACAGCGACTCCACTGCATCCAGTCTCTCGATTTGCACCAGGCGGGTCAGGAGGTCAGGGATGCTGTAGCCCGCCGTGCTCACCCGCTCAAAGAGCTGCAGGCCGTCGCTCATGCCGCCGATCTCGTCGCGCTTTAGCCCGAAACTTTCTGCCAGGTGCCTCCAGGTCTTCACCACGGCCGCCTCGCTACTATAGGAGGAGCTCAGCATACGGCTGGCCTTCTCCAGGCAGTCGAAGGGAAGCTCCGTGGGGCTCAGGCCTGGATAGGGACGAGAATTCAAGAACTGGAATCAAAGTTCGGTTCAAAACATTTGATGGAGGGTTTGATGGACTAACGTCCAGGTCACTGTGTCCTCACGTCTGTCCTGTCAGTCCGTCCCATTCTCATGAACGCAATGTCGAGAAGGTCAAAACGGCTAACAAAACACATTTGTGGCATTAATTGGCCATTCATGACAAATATTTATCAGCAGTGAAGTGAGGTAATGACTTCTTTGGGGGGACATTTCATTCCCTTAGTCATTTCTTCACAGCATTCACTGAAATCATTTCTTTGTTACAAGGCTTGGAAAGGGTATACTTTCCTCTGTGTGACAGACTTACCCTCAGTCACATTGCAGGCTCTGGCATACAGATCTAGGATCTTTTTCCTTCGACTCTGTAGCAGCTGTGTGGTAAACAAAAACAGTACTATGAGATTTCCAGATGATGCTGAACAGAGAATCTGTACATAATCACATTTACTGCAGTACAGTCTTATAAAGACCCATCTTCTTACCCCCGGAGTTTTATTGTTGTTGTTCATTGCGTTCACACTGCTGATGTGGTTGCTGTTGGCGATGTGGTTGATATTGTTGATGTGGTTGGTACTCGGGATGTTATTGCCCTGGGTGGCTGCGACGGCGGAGGTGCCATTGCAGGCGCGGCCGCGGTCCAAGAGCCCCAGAGAGAGCAGGCAGAGGTCAGGTTTGTTGCCCAGGTTGACGAGGCATGATTTGGGGTTGGGGTTTGCGGTCTCTGCTGATCCCTGTTTTTCCGATGCCGCTTCCTCGTCGCTGTCAATGCTGCGGCTCAACAGCTGCTCATTCTCCGACGACGCGTCGTTTTCACTGCAACATACAAACCCACACACACACGTGCATTCATATATTATTGCTGTTGGTAGGGTGGGAATTATTTCGAACGTGATTGGTCTCGAAGATTTTGCCCATATTGTAATATTTTCATCAAAAAGTTACACAGGTAGCAAATGAATGTGCAACGGGAGAGTTGTAGATTGCACATTCATTTTTGTCCAAATGTTTGTAAGTATTCCAGCGGAAGCTTTAATCAGCACTGTAATGGGGCAGCACTGAAGAACGTTTTTCCTTCAAATCAGCTTTTTAACACACATTTTCGTACACTGTAGACCAGGGGTGTCAAACATACGGCCCGCGGGCCGCATCCGGCCCACCAGGGGGTCCAGCTCGGCCCGCCGGATGACTTTGCTAAGTGTGAAAATTACAGAAAGACATAAATTGCATTTCCATGAGAATATGGAGGTTTACGAGTACAAACGTTTTGTAATTTTGTTTTAATCGATACAGTAATTGCTTCAAAAACAGCGTAAATGCGATGTCTGCTCCGGAGGAAGAAGCGCTCGCTGCTAGGGAATCTGCAGAGGAGAGCCCAGGCAGATAAACAGTGGGCTGATGTCTGAGTTTTTGGTCTTTATGTTTCTAGTTTATTGTAGAAAGACCTTAAAATAGGGTTTATCATCCAAAAACCTTCACCAATGATTTAAACATAGAGAAATATTGTCGTTATTATGCTATGATTTTACTGGTCTGGCCCACTTGAGATCAAAGTGGGCAGTATGTGGCCCCTTAACTAAAATGAGTTTGACACCCCTGCTGTAGACAGAAGTTTGATTTATTTTTTGAATTCTGACTCCTTCAGAAATACAATTATTGGCTTTCTTACCAAAAAGCAGATCAATGAAAACTTTCATGTCCAGTCACAAGGCCACAGCTGGCAGTCTATTGGCCAACTACCACCTTTATATCTTGTTTGCTTAAGCTGTACAAAAAAAACTGTATAGAAACCTGCAGTTTTATGGTGGGTTAAGCAACCAGGTTAATTCCTAGGCAGCTGCAATCCAACTGGATTAGTTTTAGTGAGAGCTGCCAAATAAACTGAAACCTGACTATTCCCCAGTATATCAGTTTTATCCTCTCTAATATTCTCCTCACAATCTGTGGCTTTACACTCAGACATTGGGGACGGGTCATGATTCACAATGAATTTTTGAATAGTCATTAAATCATAAACAATCAACTAGTTTTTGTCTTTTTTTCCCCCTTGTTTTTATTGGTGCCTGGTACTCCCATCAGAAGGTGGTATTTTTAATAATATTATTTATGCTTGAAATTCCCATCCCTATCAGACATAGCCGTGCATAAATACCAATTTTTGTTTTCAAAAGCAAAATCTACCGTAATACCGTCGCACTACATATGCAAACGATGACAGCTAATCCACACAGGATGACTTGTGTCTCTGCAAGCTGAACAGGAAAGCTGACAAACGACAACGAACCGGAGAAGAATGCTGTTTTGTTGCCACAGCCGCTGATGTTTCTAAGCAGTTCCTGTGATTGACTGAAATAGCCCCGTGTTTTACAACATGATACCATGTAATATCATTTTATTATCCGTCCTCTCCCTCACTCTGCCTGCCCTGGATTTTCTTGCAAAAGCACCTTGTTGACAGAGATGCTCACAGAATGCCATTGTTTCGCTGTCCCTCGCTCTTCCACCGAGCACACACACACAAAATGGCATTGTTTCCCGGACATCTAACACCCACTCTGGCAGCTGATGCAGTGAGTTAGCACATCCTCTGGCATGCTGCTGTACCACACTATTTAGCACTGTTGGTGTTCAGGTGTGTGTGTGTGTGTGTGTGTGTGTGTGTGTGTGTGTGTGTGTGTGTGTGTGTGTGTGTGTGTGTGTGTGTGTGTGTGTGTGTGTGTGTGTCTGTGTCTGTCTCATCTAGTCTCTAATTTAGAGCCCTTACATGTATTTTTGAAAGCGTATCAATGTAAGCTTGCCAACGCGAAGCACCATAACATTTGAGCACAGTGGTTCACTGTAGGTTTGTGCAAAGTACTGTTCGCTTTCAAGCGTTCCCACACTTTAGCCACCATCTATAAAGCAGCATTGTCTTCACACGAGGGATGAGATGTATGCAGAAAGAAGGCGGCGAGTAAACTGTCATTCTTTTGTTGTCTGCCAGGACATGCTTTCACCTGGTGGTGGTTTTACATGAAGCCTGGAATAAATACCCCTGTCCTCCCTGACAACCACCCCCTCCGTCCGTCTCTAAGTGTTTGCTAGACTTTAGGACTCTTCTGTATTGTCAAACACCCTCCGAACTCACCTCTCTGTCGGCCTACGAAGCCACATAACGGCTCTTTGCTTCATGTGAAACAACAAAACAAAAACCCCTCGACTTGTTTTGTACATTACAACCATGCGTAAATGTAGATAGCAAAAACAAAACAAAACAAAAAGGCCAGCAGCAGTGATGCTTACTACTGCAGCGACTTGTTCTGCGGCTTAATTATGGGCAGATTCTGAAAAAATTATAGGATTTTTTTGTGTTGTTTGCAGTCTCTGTGACGCCCACATGCAAACACACACACACACACACACACACACACACACACACACACACACACACACACACACACACACACACACACACACCAATATACACTCTCAAGGATTTTGTATAAATACAGTATATGCTGTACATAGCCAGTATTACTAATAGATTTAGCACATGCTACAGATGCAGATTCACATTGTTTTTTGTGTGTTAATAGGCTGATAGATCAAAGTAACTTCTGTTTGCCATTTAGTGCAATGTAGAGTTTTGTCATGATCAAAATACTAAGTCTATTAACAAATAGTTATTTTCACATTCTGTAACTTCAGACAAAGAAGAAAAAGTAAACTCTTGTCCCAACTTTATCATTGTAAAGCTTACTAATTCTTCACTTCACTTGAATCTACATCCCCTCTTTCTAAACTTTAAAGGATCATACTCATTAGCAATCCTGCTTTGTATCCTCCCTGTTTTGTACACTCTGTGGTGTCGCTGAGCTCATAAATTGCTGCTTGTCAGTTGATACCAAACCTGCTGCTTAGAACTTTAAGCTGCCCTGGATTTTACCCGTAATTACTGAAAATCTTCTTATTTTGTCTGAATTTATTCCTTCACTCGGATAGAAGCAGTCTGGGGCAGCTGATGGTGAATCAGAGGTTTCGCTCACCTTTTCACCGTCTTCTGAGGAGGCGCTTTCAGTTTGTCGAACTCGTCTTTCTCTGAGTAGATCACCACATTATCTAACAGGACGAAAGAGAGGACAGGTTTACAGCTTTTCTTTTGCTCTTTTAAAATACAAGTGAAACACAAAAATGTCTGTAATCATAACACACCGAATACAATTAAGTTGCTTTGATGAAAATCTGACCTGTAGTTTTTCTGTAATGTTACTGCCAAACATACAAACAAACAAACAAAAAAACAAATAGCACCAACAACATTATCTCCTTGATGGAGGCAAATATCTTCCACAAAAATACTTTAAGAAAACTCAAGTGTGTAAAGTCACAGCTCTTTTGTGTGTTATGAAACAGTAATGCCAAAATTGAACATGTAAATTCAGAAAAGATCTCAGATGTAATTCTGTGGGCTTCAATCTTTTATCAAAAGCAACACTGCATTGCTCATACAATTTTGAATAGATGTTGGCATGAAGTAAAATACACAGAGGAGAAGAGATGCCCGAGGGGAAAAGGTTTCTTAAACAGAGGAACTGCTGTCGGAACAATGTTTAAAAATGATTACGGTGAGTATTATGTGAAATTGCACTTACATCATGGATACTGATAGGGATAGACAGCCTAATGAGTGAATAGCTAAGTGGAACAAATGCTGTGTGTGTGTGTGTGTGTCCGTGTGTCCGTGTGTGTGTGTGTGTCCGTGTGTGTGTGAATTAAAGTGTCAGTGTCTTTCATCTCAGAGCCTTATTAAGTCAGTGTCTCCATGAGTGACAGCTAGCTCCGGTAGAGCTCCAAGCAATGGGCTTCTCTCCCACACACACACACACACACACACACACACACACACACACACACCAGTCATCTAAAGTGCATGCACACACACACACACACACACACACACACACACACACACACACACACACACACACACACACACACACACCGACACAGCCACTTACGATAACCCAACATTAACTAACAATGCAGACATTTAGCTTTAATAATACTGTAGTCCCCCCCCCCCCCTATAATGTTTTTTTTTTTAGCTATTACATTTTTAAGTCATAATGTGTCTGTGACCACGGAAACAGCGTGTGTGTGTGCGTATGTGTGTGTATTCTCATTCACACCACATGTAAGTGGTTAGTCAGTCAGTCTGGGAGAGAAATTGAACAGAGCATCATTGTCAGTATAAACGGCGCCCAAAGCAATGTATGGCTTTAGCTTTGGACGCCTCACATTCCACTGCGATATACTCATCACACTGCTTGTCTGTCAGCCTGCACGCACACACCCACATTTGCATACATTATGCTACAAATCATAAATATGCACATACATACTAGACTGACACATGGAGCCAGCTCTGAATTAACATTTAGATGTGATCCAGTCAGATTTGATTTGATGATATGGTTTGATGACACATTTAATGTGGCCTTGGTCAGCCCTGCAACTGCTGTAGGGCACATCTTAACACGCGTCCCTTAATGCACACACATACACACACACACACACACTGATCCAGCGACTCTTCAAACCTGATGAAAGTGTAATTCTGAATGAAATGTTGTTTCACTTAGCAGCGGTTGCAGAAGGATACGCAATTTGCAGCTTTAATCGAGAAAAAAAAATAAATTATCAGCTGAGCCCAGAGCAGTACAAGAAAATCTTTGGATAATACTTTTGTGGATGCAGGCTCACCCACAGATAACATTCGGTGTTTGACTTGCCAAATAAGCCAGTCATACAGCTACCTGAATCAAGGTTTGAAAGGATTTTGCTGCAGGATTTAGTTGGACATTGTTAATCACTGCTGGGTGGTATCTGTTCATGCCTCAGCTAACAGATGAGCAAACTGTGTGTCAGTGTAACTATTCCGAAGACATTTTATCGTCTGCAAAGCTAAGAGTGGAAAAAAAAAACACCTAATTATAGTTTGTCCTGTTACTGTAATTACGTAGCTGTGTGTGTGTGTTTGTACTATTTGGAGTGCATTTTTTTTGGAGTCTGATTTGTCTTCAGATGCAGTTTAAACTGCATGAACTGTTGAGTATGTGTTGGCTCAAGTTTTGAAACTGCGCAGCATGTGAGTGGAGTTAATGAGAACACAGTCGTGATCAGTGGGTGACTGTGAGCCTATTTATTTACGCAGATATGAAAACACAAAGAAAGCTAAAGAAGAAAAAGCAACAGATCGTCGACGCGTAAACTGTCTCTAATGTCACCAAATTTATTTAGTTTTATAGCTGACTTTGTTTACGCATTTTATCTTTGTTTTGCCAGGTTATATGAAACTCCTTCAATATATCCTATCATACTTTTGGAATTACAAAAGCAATATCTTAAGTATATACGCTGCATGATCGTGCTAAAGTAACCATATACTGCAGTAACTATACAAAAAAGCAAAAGATATTTATCTTCATTAAGGAATGGGAAAAAAACGAATTTCATGGGTGGTCTTCTCAGAGATGAAAGCCAAAATTACTGGAACTACATCTATACTTAGTCTGAAGCTGTTTAAATATCATAACTTGTTTTCACAAACCTGGACCTCATCCAGGTTTCAAGAAACCATGATAAGAATATGCTGCAGAGTAAAAGTTGTGCAATAAAAATGTGGATAATGTTAGAAACATATACAATTATGTGATTACCAAGTTTACTTATTTTTCATGTAAACATCACAACCAGAATATAATCCAAACCAGGAGAAGGCTCACAACCAGTGTGCCTGTGTGCATGTAAACAAAAGACTCCCAGTTATTACAGTGGAAACAATACACACATACAAAACTGTGTGTGTCCTTAATTGCTTAGTGTGTGTGTGTGTGTGTGTGTGTGTGTGTGTGTGTGTGTGTGTGTGTGTGTGTGTGTGTGTGTGTGTGTGTGTCTCACCAGGGACGTCTTTCTTGTCTTCCTGTTTGTTGGTCTGAGCCTCCACTGCTTTCACAACTTGTCCAGAACAACATGCTACAGATGCACACAAATACACACACACACACACACACACACACACACACACACACACACACACACACACACACACACACACACACACACACACACACACACACACACACACACACACACACACACACACAAAGGAGGTCATAAAACACAAATGCCAAACTTAAAATGAAAGTGCGTGTGTGTGCGGTTGTTTCTTACCGTGGCCACTCGGTTTGGCCTTCAGGATGTAAAACATGATGATAAGAACGATGGCGATGGCCATGATAAAAATGGTTGACATGGCAATAATGAGAGCTGTTGCTAGGTGACCCTGTCCCGGGGAATCTGACAAATGAAGGCAATGATTTAAAGTACTGTGTGTGGAAAAGATGAAAGAGAGCAAATAAATAATGCATGGCGGTTTTTGACTGTGCGTATTTGTACCTTTGTTCAGATGTGGGAACACAGTAGTGCTGCCAGGGTCAATGAGAGGTTTTCCTTTTGGCTTGCTGGTTTGCATGCCTGAAACACACACAGATTCTTACTTTAGTTCATCTACTGTGGACGTATTACCGTCGGATCACACCGGGCAGGTTGCTGACATTGCATCCGCGACCCTTTTTTCGTTCCGTCCTCTGAACGGCTTCACAAAGCAGCTTGTTAGAAGCGGCGGGTTTAGATGCCTGATTTTATTGATGTGTTTTGGTCATTTTTGTTAGATTCTTCTGCCGGCCTGGTTTACTTAGTTACCAGTTTCTGTTTCATCTCTTTTAAATGCCCTGACTGTTGCTATTTGCTTCTTTGTTGTGGTCTACCCGTTAGACAACGTTAATACTGTTTGCTGTGTTTTGTTGTTATTGTTGTCAAAAATAAAAAAAAAGGTGTCTATCTTTAACTCCCGGTGGAATCGAAAAAAATACTTTTTCCCACCTTAGCGACTACTGACTTCTACTTTCAGAGGGGTAACACACACATTTTGACCTTTGGTCAGTTTGAAGTTCACCTTTGTTGCGTACAAATTTCCGCACATGCATATTTGATTCAGCCAGTATATTGATTTAAACCCTCGACAACCTACTGTTGAATCAGCAAAACTGTGGCAATTCTCCAATTTTGATAAAAGTAAAAAAAATGTTTTCATTTTCAGAAAATATGATTATTTTCCTTATTGCCAAAGGACGTATTTACGGTAAATACAGCGCCACCATGTGCAGTTAGTTAGATTATTTATCAAGTAAACTCGATCTCTCTGCCCTTCTACCGCTGAAGTTAATTCATTGTATATTGGCACCGTGTGGATATGAAGCAGCGACTCTCTGTCCAGATTTCTCTCTGTTCCCAATCTATTGCTTCCAATGCCCCCCCCCCCCTCTTCCTTTCTCTGTCTCTCTTTCAGGAATATTCATCGCCTGCTTTTCCTCTTTCCTAATGGAGCTGTAAACTTCTGGCAGCTCATAAATCAGCTCTTTTAATCAGTCTTTCATTTGGCCGAGTTGATAGACCTCTCTGGCATGTGCCTTGCTACTTGCCGTGGTCTCAGAGCCTCATGTCATCACACACACACACGCACACACACACACACACACACACACACACACACACACACACACACACACACACACACACACACACACACACACACACACACACACACACACACACACACACACATCCCAGTGCCCTGTGGCTGCAGACATTAACTTCGGGTATGTGTTTACACTCTCTGGATAAGGATATGAGCCTGAACTGGAATTCTGTTTAGCGTCTTGTGGTTTAATCTCTTAATTATGTCTCGCAGGCTGAACACGGTGCAAATGATAATTCTTCGGGGCAATCTGGATACTCAGGTCCAAACAAACTGAGGAGCAGAATTACACAGCGGTGTTGATAAGGAAAAAAAAAACAAAAAATCAAAGCATTTTTGTTTGAAGTAAGAATCGTAATACCTCTGTCAGCAGAGATGAAGCAACAGTTAACTTCCAATAATGCGAAATAGCGATATCCGCTTATGAACTGTTGATAGTGAAGATGCCATCTTTTTAAATATTTAAGGTGCGCCCGCTTGAAAAACGGCACCGAAAGTCAATAGGAATCAAAAGGTGACAGTGGAAATTGAGCGATGCCTCCAGACTCATATCTACGGCCTGCCAAAGAGTGGCATCAGCGCAAGCACAAACATGCTAATCATCTCTCTTTCTCATACCCGCTGAAGTTTTAATTATCGCACACACAGAGCTCGGCAGGAGCCAGGGTAATTTACAGATTACATGGCAAGTATCAGCCTGCCCTCACCCAAAGCAAGTAGGACTCCCAGCTTTCATCTCCGTCCTCTATTTACTGTCGAGGGTCGACATTATTTTTAAGTTTTAAGGGGTTCGATTGAAACGTGTCTGATTTAACAGATAGAACGAAATAGAGAATAAAAGAAGTTTATTTGATCTTTTACCCAGACAAATCAGACGTATTTTAGAAAGGCATGCAGCATTTAAAGCCTAATAGAAATTAGACAATAATTTAAGACTTGTAATTACACCTATATGAAGTTTGTCAAAGGCTAAACATGATCAGGTTATTCTCGAAGTAAATCCTCTGACCCAGAAAATAATGCTTTTTTTTTTTTTTTGGTTCTTTGTCATCTTGGAGAGTAATTGAACTAGGCAGTTTGCAAGCAGTGACAGCCCAAACATGTGTCAAAGGTATCAATCTTCCTACCCGACTCAAAAAAGCAAAGAAAAAAGATGTCCAACTATGTGTTCAAAACAAGAAACATGACTTTTGAAATTTTGCCAGTGTTAAAAAAAAATAGCATTTCCAAAATAAGCTCGATAAACGTAAATACAAGATAATATTATTTGCTAATCTTGTTACATCTCATTTATTTGCTCTTTTTCACGACATCATTCAATCACTCATTTCCATGCCTGGGAGAGCTAATTAGGTGGCTGTTGAAAAGCACGTGTTTATACGCACGCACGCACACACACACACACACACGCAGGCACGCACACACACACACCGAGTATACTGCAGTTCCTAATTTCACACCCACTCCTCTGCAGGCCCAGGCTGCTTTTTGGGGTTTTCATCTTTCAAAACACTCTCATTAAATATGACACAATAACAATAAAATGTGTTTCCGGGCTCTTCAATTATACTCAAAGGAAATTTTGAGCAATTATAGGCCCATAAATATAATTCCCTTAGCGATATGTATCATTGAGGGTCAAAAACACTGTTCGATTCCCACTGACGTTAGCCTGGCGTACCCAGACACAAATTCACTGAAGAACTGAATCTGAGCAAACATTCCCTCATTTTTGGAGCAATCTATCTGTCACATCTGGACGGTCCCACCGACGACGCAGCAGGACAGGGAACATCTTTGGCTTCTGCTCATTGATTGCGATACTCATCTTCAGCATTAATTGTGTTCTTTTCCTTTTTCTGACGTTTAAACATTACACCTCACGATGCTTTACTTAATATTCATAAATATGCTCTGACACATTGAAAGTATGTTCTTGCCACAAAAAGATTTTTTTTTCATTTCATGTAAATAAGATTAAATGATTTGATGCTGATTTTTCAAACTAAATGGTTTTAATAAAATGGACAATCTTTTATACCGGGAGACATTTATCTGCAGTAATTATATTGTAATGAACTGAAGTTGGATCATTTTCATACTTATTTTAACTATATGTGAATACTTTTAACTGAGGACATAATTAAAATGTACACTTTTGCTGTGCAGGCAAACACTAAGAGAAAGCCGTAATAACTCCCTATAAAACTCATCAGTGTGATCTAAAAGCTTTTTACAATTAAAAACAAATTGCAGAGAATATGTAATCAAGTTTCACAAACAAAAGACCCTAAAGAAGACACTATGGCAAATGAATTCATGTGAGGAATGAAAAAAATACAATGAAATACAATACTAAGGATTAGTTTTCAGTGATGTATTGTCACTCCTCACCAAAAAAATAAGATTTGGCTTCATGTTACAGCTTTAAACTTGATTTCATACTGTATCATATGGTCACAATATTCCTGTCACCACTGTGAAATGTAAATATAAGATCCACAAAATATTATACATTTCTACAGGAGAATTTAAAGGCGCACAGAGCCAAGAACAAATGTCTCAGCTGGCGGAGGACTATTGTAGGAAAATCAAACAGATTACAGGAGATGACAACATTAACGCACTGTGTTGCAAGTGTCAGGGCAGCAAAATAATCAATGAGGCAGTGTCGTTATTGATGAGCTGCCAATAACCCCCTGTGGAGCCAGATTAACAGAGATCCAGGAATGGAGGAGGGGATGGGTGTACCACTTCTTTTGTATCCATCAGTGAGGCCCACTGACAGGGAAGGACAGTGACCTGAAGGTCCAGGAGAACTCAGCACAACCTCTGACCTCTTATTTTTATCCCCAAATTAAGTCCAGGCTTTCAGAAGGTTTTCAACATACTGTACAGCTGCTTTTGCACAGCCTGACCTCTTATATTTCCTTTCATTTGGAGTGAAATCTTTAATGTTTTGTGGCATTTAATCTGGCCGAAACCAGGTTTGTGTTAAGGCAGAGAAAGCTGTGAAGATACGTGTTGGAAAGGAAGAAGGGGAATTCATAGCTGAAAGGTGATGTTGGGGAAAAACAGATTCGTAAGGAAGGAAACAGTGAGAAATGAAGAGCAAAGAAGTCACATGAGATTACTTACATTCTTTGGTGTTGCGTGGTGCATTCTGGCAGGAGTGGCAAACCATCCCATAGAGATTTCTGGGTCTGTTTTCCAGCATGTAATACCTGGAAGACATCAAATACGTGGTTTTAAGCAGCAACTTGTTGGACTATATAGTGATTAAACCGGAGATTTCAGGTGATCAGCTTTGCTTGCATCATCAGCCAATGCCTCAATCACAGTCTTTCCTTCTGCCATAAAAAAAATCTGTTATAAAATTCAAGCAAAGGCTTCAATATAAAACAGTTTTAAACACTTGCAAGTAAGTACTATCTGCAAGTGTGGCAGGTGTGTATAGTATGCGGAACTTCTAGACACGCTGTACCTACACAGCCGAGGTGAAAAGTTTGAATCGGTGCAGAAATGTACATAATTGATGGCCTGAAGGCACCAAACACTGCTCGGTACAGATATCGCCCTGAGTCATGAAGTGTTTACGAGAGGATAGAAGAGGGAGGCAACAAGGAGCCAAGTCTGCGTATGGCTGGTAGTGCTATTAAGTCGTTTAGGCTTTGAGGGCATGTACAGAATATCAGATTTTGCAGGTAATTATCTGATGCCTTCAGATTTCTGGATAAAGTCAGAACTTCAATCTTGTGCTCCCGGATGTTAAAAGGCAGAGGTGGATAGACATATAAGGGGGATGTCTGATTTGATATTTCTGATGGACTTTTGCTATCATGTTAGTCACTGTATTTGAATTACATATAACTATGCACAATTACCAACCCTGTATTACGCTCTTTAGCGTAATACACCCATCAGTCCACTAGAGGATACCATGTCACACTTTACATTTTGGTTAGGGTTAGGAAAGCCTGGTTTGGCTTGAAATAAGTCATTTTTTATAGTAATTTACGTAATGTACACCACATAATGTACATTATTAAACACAACATTATGTCTACGTTGACTTTAGCTTTCTCATGGAAACACCGGTCTCCTCAAAGAAAGCCCCTTTGTATGTTGTCACATGACCTCTTTCTTTGACCCTGGCTACACAAGTCGTAAGTACGAAACGGTGACATTGACTCCTCTAGTGGACTGATGGGTGTATTACATGCTTTTGCATGACATCAGGCTGCAATTTCAAATGTTGTTAAACAGTTCATAAATATGTGAAAACATCGTCTTACTCTAAAAATAGTATTTGTTCAATACTTGTTCAATAAAACATTTGAAATTCTTATATAATCTATTACAATATTGAAAATGCGTAAATGTTTTGCTTACCTTAATCTAGTCTTATTGTACCCTAATTTTGATATATCAGATATATTTATATATGTAAAAAATATTTAGAAAATACATACTGAATAAAAAAGAATACCTGATGTGTAATAATGTATTTTCACATGTATTTGTTACTAAGATATAACTGATGTCTCAGACAATTATGAAATATTTGTTCCCATGAATCCTTCTTTTACTGATGATTTATAAACATTAAATAATACTAATCATTACAAGGATACAAGCAGAGAAATGTCTGTCCCAACACACTTATTCTCACTCTCCAGCAGGTATTTTCGTCAGGCTTAACTTTAAAGCAACTGCTCAGGCCTGTTCTGTTCACCATCGAACATGTATGGAATCTGTTAGTTGCAGCAAACAACCCCCCACACATGCAGTACAGCGTATACAGATACAGACACAGACATGACCAGACTCAGTGATTGCACACTCACTCCTGTAAGAATCACACTAATCAAAAAACAAAAACATCCTTCGTAAGGAGACTGAGAGCCAAGAAAAGTATGAGGCAGCAAGATTGCATCCAGACTGATGACAGGAGGAAGACATTTCAACATTTAATTCTCTCAGATGGATTAGGAAGGTTTTTAAATATCCACAAATTACATATCTTGCAGTTATTTGTTTTGTGTGCAAAATCCTTCATCACCTACTTCATTATACAGTATATTGTTATATTGCCTACATTTAATTTAAAAATTATTATTATTAGCTGAAATATGATTCAGGAGAAAAAAACAGAAAGAAAGAGTTTGGTGTTGACATAACAAGTTAACGTCTCCAGCGAGGCGAGAGACGGCGGAGTGATTGATAATACAAAGGACGAGAGAGGAAGACGAGGGGGGTGCAGAGGAAGGACTGGGAACATTTATATGTTCCTTATTGACTTAATATTTTCATGTGACAGTGGTTGCATAGACAGCTGCCATGTGCAAATGGAAAAGTGCCGGATTTAAAGTGGGAGGATGTATTAAAGCTGGAGTGCAGGACTTCTACTTCTAAATGAGACTTCGTAACACTCGAGCTGAGTTCACACACCGATGATGCTTATCACTGCCAGAGATATCACTCCATAAATCTCTTTACTTTTTTCTTCTGCTGCAAATCTGTCTTTCATATCTGGTGTCTGGCGAGACATTCCCGTGGTGGTGCAGCAGTAGTGATGTGTTTCATTTCACCCAGCAATAATTGTTTTGCCAGAGCTGGAGAGGCAGCGAAGAGGAGGAACAGTTGTGATCTTAGCGACAGAAAGGACGATATTTACATTGTGCATTTGGCAGTATTAACATCAATATCACTACCCTCTATCTCTCCCTCCGCGGTGTGTATCTACATGCATCCTTTTGTTTACCACAAACATATTTATTGTCTCACATAAATATAGGTTTTTATGAATGAAATTTTGAGTATTAGTCACGTATTTTCTCAGTTAAAAACCCATCTCTGACCTGCATGTACGGACCTCCTTCATTTGCAGCGTGCAGCATCTAGAGGGCAGCACCAGGCGTAATGTGTATCAAGTAATACACAGTTTGTGTGTATACAGCACCCAATGACAACACAGAGAAGTTTCCACAGTGCCTTCTTTTGTAGTAAACATAGTCCTGAATATGAACAGAAACCTTGTAGAGGGCACTTTTAAATAAGACATTGAATCTGAGAACTCATCTGGTGCCCATTAATATTTGAGAGATGTTCAGCGTTGGGTGGTAAATGGCTGTTGCCTTTTGCTTTTCGGTCACAGTGTTGTGAATGGTGTTTGTATGTCCGTGAGCATTACCCTTGTAAACAGGGTCCACACTCTGCGTCGTTCTCTGGAGTTCCTGCGACGCGCACGGTGGCTTTGTAGAGGGCATCGCAGTCTTTATGGCGTCTGCAGATCTCATACTTCCCTTTGGAGTATTTTCCCTGGGGGCAAGACACGCAGGCAAAGTCCTCATCCTTCACACCGTAGCCACAGGTCTGCCAACCAAACACACACACACACACACACACACACACACACACACACACATACACACATACACACATATTCATAAAGACACGATAAACTGGAGTTCATGCATTTGACACTATATCATTTTAAATAAGCTTTACGGATCAATTGGATGATTCCTAAATGTGGTGTGCACACACATTCAAAAACACACATCTGTTTCTATCAATGTCCTGAGTAAATCTGGCTTTACTACTTTGAAATGACAGATGAGAAATCTGATTGGTCACAGAGGTCCATGTGTGTGTGTGTGTGTGTGTGTGTGTGTGTGTGTGTGTGTGTGTGTGTGTGTGTGTGTGTGTGTGTGTGTGTGTGTGTGTGTGTGTGTGTGTGTGTGTGTGTGTTTGTACAGCTTTCCATGCCTGGGAGTGTTTAAGATGACCGACTCATCATTCTGTTCTCTAGCATCGATCTCCTCCCATCTCCACATGGTAATTTCTCTCACTGGGGAGGCTGAACAGGCCACACACACACACACACACACACACACGCACACACACACACACGCACACACACACACACACACACACACACACACACACACACACACACACACACACACACACACACACACACACACAAACATACACACACACAGAGACACAGATACAAAAACATATTCTTTCTGTCTTTTTTGGTCCCTCTTTTATCTTTCATTTCCCTCTTACTTTCATCTGTCTATTAAAACAAGCCTGTGCCTCTTTGCTTTGGGCTAAAGCTGACCGACTCTTGCAGAAATCTAATACTCGCTCCCTTCTGTTTGACGTCCGTAAGTCTCGGCGCGATTGTTTGATATGGAACTGCGCGGAGCTATCGGCGGGATCTTGTCGCTTTGGGTTAAAACTCACTTTGGATCTTTTGTGCACAGGATTGCTGTGACTCTGCTTCTGCTCACTGACTCAAAGCAGTTCCAGAGTGATTGAAAGCGTCTCCCTTTCCAAGGCGAATGTGTCACCTTTTTAAATCTTGCTTATGGTTTAGAGTTTGTCGGATTTAGGGAGGAGTGGATGAAACACAGAACTGACAACAAGCAGGAACTTTTCTGCCATTTTTGCCTTTATTTTGAAAGCTGACCGTCAAAGGAAGCTGTGGTTCATGTTATGCATCTCAACCCAACAGGTCACAAGGGAACATAATCTTAATGCAGAGCAGCTTTAACTGACTTGAAACTTCAGTCCCCAGTTTTCTTTTTTCTTGAATTCCTCCTCACCCCACCAGCACTTTCATCACTCAATAAATACAAAACAATCGGAAATGTAAATGTGACTTGAGTGTTTACATTTGTGTAAAATAGCCTGGAAATCTGGATACAAGATGCACATTAAAAGGGATCTTGAAGATCTCGTCATTGTTGTGTGTGTTGAACTGTGTCTGTGTGAGTGTGTGTGGGCATGTGCTTTCTGAAGTCTCTGTTGTGAGGAGGAACCCTATGGTTACCCAGTGATTAAAAGCGTGTCAAAACACACATACACACACATGCAGAGAAAGCTCAGGGAAATAGAAGAAGTCGTTGAATTACAGGCTGTGGATCAAAGAGGATCAAAACAGCAGGAGAAAGTGGTTCTTATCTCACTGATTTACCTTCTTTTTCAGTTCACATTTCTATCGCCCACAAACAGCTAAATTAGTCTTTATGACAGAGCGCTGTACTTGTCAGACTGAGCTTCTCATTGTCGTCTCCGTTACAGAAAGAGACAAGTACATCATTTGATTTCACAAGTCGAAACGCAGCACTTTGTTGGGGATGCTTACCAGAAGTAGCTTAAGGAAACACAAGGCAGGAAGGAGGAAAGTAGGACAGGAAGGAAAAAAACAAAAAACAAATACATCATACATTTGTGAGATGGCATGTGGGGGTAAAAGAGGAAAGGAGACAGGAAGGAAGAAAGCAATCAAGGCTTCAGAATGCTGTCATCTTTCCAATGAAGTATGTAATAATTTTGTCTACTTTGTGGCACTAAAACAACAAGTGAGCTTTAAAAATCTGATTATGGTTTAAGTTAATATGGCAAACAGAAAGGAAGTAACAACAGCTCCTTTGTCCATTTTCTTTCTTTTTTTTTTCAACTCCTGGGAAAAACATCTGTCTCTTCCACTACTGAAAGCTTCGCGATGATGTTTGGAGTGCAGAAGTTGTATTTTTAAACAGCTGCTTGCTGTGAGAGCAGTGAGAGTTGAAGCCTGAAGCGCCCAGTAGGGTCAATAGGGAACTCCAGAGGTGGGTGGTTTTGTGGATTCATCAGTTGTGTTTGTTTTTGTCTGAGCTCTTGTCGCTGGTTAAGGTTGGATTGCCACGTCACACACTTTTGTGCACCAACCATAATCAAATCTGAAGACAGTTGCTTACTTGGTCACCGCCAGTCTAAACCGATCGAACCACAGTCAAAAAGTCCTCATAAAGCACAACAGTTGATTTTGTTTTGTTGTTCTAAGTTTTACATTTTATTCTTGCTTATTTAGTCACGGTTATTTTATGTCATTATTTTCCATGAAAAATACATATTTGAAACTTAGTTTTCAGGGTCTTTTATGGCAACAATGTTTCTATTTTTTGCTTCTTCATTAAGCTTTTAATTTAAAAAAAAATGTCCTTATCAATGTATTTTGATTTAGTTTGTGAATTTTTGAAATTATCAGCCAATTTCAATTTATCCAATGTAAGACACTGAGTTTAAAGAGCCTACAAAACTTGCACTCTTGCATCATCCTAATGACATGACTGCATAAGAGGGAAACTATTGAAATCCAGGGAATATAGAATATATGATAACTTTTCAGAACCCATATAAGTCATTCTGTTCACCCTTGAATGCAGCTGTCTCTGTGAAGAGGGCGTGGCACCCCAGGGTGCCCACTGAAGCATTTTCGCGCGCTCCGTTTACTTTGGCTGTCGGCAGACTGACTGACGGACGCTAAATCACTATGTGACTACTGCAAGTCATTCAGTGTAATGCATGCCTTCACATCGAAGTTCAATGAGAGCGATAAACCATACAGAAATTGTTCATTTGAATTTAGGCACCCTTCACTGTGCAGCTATGTGTTTGCGTGTGTGTGTTTATTGTGGATGGTCTGCGCGAAACTCAGGTTCATACTGGTAGTTTTTTGTGCTGTTAATCAGTTTTGGGTGGTCATACTGGTTATACCGAGTTACCATCTTTATCCCACTTCCTTCTCCCAGCTCATTGCAACAGCTGACTTTAAAAAAGGCTCAACAATGTGGGTACATGAAGGAAGAAGGAAGTAATAACAAACCAGACTGTGCTAAATTAATGGTATTTATGTGTGTGTGTGTGTGTGTGTGTGTGTGTGTGTGTGTGTGTGTGTGTGTGTGTGTGTGTGTGTGTGTGTGTGTGTGTGTGTGTGTGTGTGTGTGTGTGTGTGTGTGTGTGTGTGTGTGTGTATGCTCACCATATGCGGCTCTTGTCCTGGCTGACACTGGGGGCAGGCCTGGCAGGTGTTACTGGTCTGGTTGAAGAACTCATATTCTCCACAGCTGGAATACTCTGCACTAGCAAACATACAACACACCTGGGGGAGGGGGAGGAGGCACAGAGACAGACAGTTGGAGAGGGGGGTGAGGGTCAGTGTGAAAGTGACTGCAAAACCACATTGATAGCTTGTGAAAACAAAAAATTGCACATTCATAGTAACGCAGGCACATTCTTACAGCATGGCTGACAGACTCGTAGTACAAGAAGTCTCTGCTCTTGGCAGCTGATAAGCTCCATTGAACACAATGAGTGGAAATCAATGCAATGTTTTAACATTGCATGTGGGACCGGGGACATAAACCGGACTGCACACTAATCCATAGAGCTGAAAATTTAGGTCTTCATGGGTCGATTCTGCTTTTCGAGGGTTAAGACTGTTCAGGGTTTTAAGGTGAAGGCTGGGCTTTTAATTGTGATGGTTAAGACTAAAGTACGGAGCTAAGGAATGCATTATGTCAATGAGTCTCCCTACAAGGATAGTGAAACAAGGTTGTGTGTGTGTGTGTGTGTGTGTGTGTGTGTGTGTGTGTGTGTGTGTGTGTGTGTGTGTGTGTGTGTGTGTGTGTGTGTGTGTGTGTGTGTGTGTGTGTGTGTGTGTGTGTGTGTGGGTGGGTGGGTGTGTGTGTGTGTGTGAGAGCATGTGAGTTGTGGGGACATATATGTGTTTTCACAGTCACACTGGGGACCCACGTCCCTTTTAGGGAGTAGCAGTACGCACAACAGCAATCATCAAATTTGAAAGTTAAGACCTGGTTTGAGGGTGATGTGACGTGGAGGTCAAGATTAGGTTAAGGGTTAGGTTTATGTGGCTTTGGTTAAGGTTAAGTTATGTGGTTATGTTTTCAGGAAATGAATGTAATTCAAATTCACGTCTTCTGAAGTGATGGAAACATGACTGTGTATGTGTCTGTGTGTGGTGTGTGTGGTATTTTGTCATTGTGGCTCCCACTAATAAGTAGCAGCTGGTATTTAAAGCTTTACCAGCACACTTTGTTTTTTCCCCAAACAAACTAACTGAGTTTTAAAAAATCATCTGCAGTCCAGAAAATGATGGAGGGAAATGAGTGCATGACTAAGTCTCTCCATCTTCTCTCCATTGTTTTAATAACATCTTCCTCTCGCTCTCTCTTCTTCTTCATAACCATCTCATGTCAGCAGACATAAGGCGCTGTTTCAGTAAATAAGAATTTACACCGCCAGTGTTTGTACGTGTGTCTACATACCGAACATGTGTGTATACAGTGTTTGAGCCCACTAATCTCAAGCCAGATAATGTGTTTGTGATTTAAACCGGATACAAAACAGACTGACCCCGAGTTTACACACCTGACGGACAGATAGTGTAAATACAGCTCAACAAACAATGACTTAATGCACCCAAAATGACTTCAAAACTGAACATGTAGTTTTAATTTGGTAATTAGGACTAATACAAAAACCTTAAGAAAACTTACCTTAAGAAAAAAGAAAAAAACTCTATCAAGTGAATATTGAGGCCTATTAGTGGTGAGTTAGGGCTCTCATGAGAGATCAATTGACAAAAAAAAAAAAATGAAACTGATATTGTATTGATTTAACACATTCAATAATATTGTGATCAATCCAGTTTAAGTATTTTCCTGGTTTACACTCCAAACCAGAAGGTGGCAGTATTGCTTGTTTAAACTGGTTGCTACACACCATATAACTGACCAAGAAGAAGGCCTGCGTATAAGTGGTCAACATAAACCTTGAGCTATTGATCCTAAGTGCAAAAAAGGACATTATTAATACCGTTACAACGTGGCACCCACTCCCTGAGGGTGTTATTGTCATTATTTTCTTCAAATTTTCAGGAGATATTGCAATAATATTGTTATCGTGAAATATTTTGGCCACGATAGTCGTACAGAGAAAATCTGATATCATGACCGTTCCCGATAATATTGACATTCTGTTCAAAAGGGACGCTGATATAGTGCAGGTTATTTTATCAGACTTTGGAAAGCGTCTCCAGAAGACATACAGCTGTTTACAGAATCAGCAGTGCTCCTTATGAATAATATACGTCATTCATCAAGTTTGTGCACTGCCCATTTAAAACTCCCAGATATTTAATTTGTACCGATCAACAAAATTATAATTTTTTTTATTTTTTTATTAATGTTTCAATTTCTGAGACCGTGAAGTGCCACTGAAAGCAAGCAATTTGTCCAACAAATTTTCTGCCATTCTTCACTGTTGGCATGTCAACACGTCTAAGGGTCACTGTGGGGTTTTTACCAGGCAATTACTGTTAGTCAGTGTTTACACAT
The DNA here is from genome assembly GCF_029030835.1 of Brachyistius frenatus. NCBI lineage: Eukaryota > Metazoa > Chordata > Actinopteri > Embiotocidae > Brachyistius > Brachyistius frenatus. The sequence continues at coordinate 1,061,211 of NW_027210626.1, forward strand.
TGTTTATACAGTGTTTACTTTGTTTGTATGTCATAATTATCTTCTCCCTCATATTTTTCCAGTTGAAAAAACAAACTTCCTGCAACACACCGCACTAATTGTGCACAGCCAGCTATGTCACAACGCTTTGGGAAGATGTTCACTCAGGCACCATAAAATACATTTCAGCACAACCCACATCCTCCCCAAAAGTTCCAATTATGTTAGAACTTAGCTGGAACGTAGGTGACTTTTAAACAACATAGTGTTCGCAAACAGAAAATTGAGAACATTGAGTGCCCCGTCACCTGTATATTAATGCTGTCTTAAAATAATTAGCTATATGACAATAGCAACATAGCATCCTGTCAGTCATTTGTAATTTTTCTACATTGTCTAAAACTGAAGTTACAGATTTGAAGAGTGATTTACTTCTGATGCCATTAACTGGCAAAATAATCCAAATATTTTCTCCTTCTTGACTTATGGCTCCAGTGTTAACCCGCATGAAGAGAAGAGAGCAGAGGGAGGCAGGGAGGATGAGGGGGAACGGCCTGATGGGAAAACTGCCAGTGGGTTTCAACATCAAAACAAGTGGTGAATCTCGAGATTCCAGGTTAAGATTATAAAGATATTTGCTTTACGAATAACTCTAAAGATGACTAATTGGTACGAGGGCTGCAGAGTTGTGCAAGCTGCTGGCACGTACCACCCCAAAGTCTAGATGACGCTGTGCCAAGTTGACTGGCTGCGATCCACAACGCCGGACCAGTACGTTTTTACGTGGACCGACAGCAGAAATATGATGATGATTTTAGATCAAAGCTACTGCTTGATAACTTTAAACAGGGCATGAAGAGGAAAGGGTAACTGTCTAGTGAATATATATAGAAAAGGTGGCAGGAGGGGAGGTGGGGGCAGGGAAGGGGGGGATAAAGTGTCGTAATGGGACGGCATAGAGGAAAATGGGGAGGCCTGAGGAAGGTAAAGGAGAATAATTTTTGCAAAAAAAAAGGGACAGACAACTTACTAATAATGAGGACAGAAAGATGGACTTCTTCTGACCTCTCCTCTCTGACATGTTTGCGTTTTCTTCCTAGGGGATAAAAGAGAAAGACAAACAATCATGCAATGCAACTCTTCATAAAAACATTTCCAAGCATTCTGGCTCCTGCACAAAACAACTATTATATAACAGCAAAGTCATGAATCAAAGCATTCCTGCCAACAGTAGTGCTGTCAATGGGAATGGTGTGTTTGTGTATACATGTATGTGTGTGTGTGTGTGTGTGTGTGTGTGTGTGTGTGTGTGTGTGTGTGTGTGTGTGTGTGTGTGTGTGTGTGTGTGTGTGTGTGTGTGTGTGTGTGTGTGTGTGTGTGTGGCCTCCATGAGTTAGCATCACGTCAGTGCCCATAAACATGTAATAGCAGCAGAACAGCCCGTGGCATTCTTCTGCCACATAACTACAAGCACACATCACCTTTGGCTTACCTCTGCTTCAATAAAGACCGGTGATATCACTTAACAAAATTTAATTATATACCTATTTCTTTGTCATGTCATGTTGTTATTAGGCTAAAGTTTTTGTCCAACCCCTAAACTTTGTTGAAATGCCATGTAGAAAACTGCTTTGAAGCCTTTTGTTTCACACTTGTGCGTGCTAATATTGCCTCCCCGAGGGTTGCATTTTTTGGAGGAATTACTTTTTGCATTACCGCACAATATTTGTGGTATTTCTGGTTATGGACACACTGTGTGGCTGTAATGGGTGAAGCTGTGGCTGGATACGGTAATTGTTTGGACTTCGGCTGTCGCTGCGGTCCCGTCTGTAGTCTTGTGGATATTTTTGTAGCTGTTACTATTTGAATCTGCGGTGCTTCTATGCCCAGCCGAAATCATGTGCCATCCCCAGGCTGCAGTCCTGACAGAAGCAGCGGTCAGTGAGAGAGCCGGTGACGTACAAGCACTTAAAGGTAAACCGAGCACAGTAACTGCTCCTGAATAAAAACGGCCGCATCCTTGACATAAGAATTCTCCAATAACGTAATCATGACTATTACGGAGTAGTACGATATCATCATACAAGGGATGATCAAAAATGACGTGGGGAAACAGGAAGCGATAACACTTGTGAGTAAGTGTTCCAAGTTTTTAACTCAGGTGCTGCTGTTTATCAAGCAATGAAACTTGGAGTCCTTACTCATAAGATCATAGCTCCCCCTTGCTCTGTGCACATCATTGTGCTAATTACCGTTTATGTACGACAGGAGCAGTCTTGGAACTTTTTGATAGACCCTTGCACTTAATGCTCAGTTCAAAGTCAAATTCAATGACTTGATCCATGCCGAGACGATTGGTGCAGCTGAGTGGAAACAGACATGTGGCTCAGACAGAATGAAAATAATTGCAAGGTAACGCAAAAGTACTGCGTAAAAATGCAACCCTTATTGCAATGCAAAACATAAATATCGCAAGGCAATACAAAAGTAGTCCTCCAAAAAACTCCCTCCCTGACCTCTCGGGTGCTCTGTACTACCACAAAGCACTTGTACTATTAATATTTGATGATAATTTGGTATTGCATAAGGGTATACAAATTATGTTGTGCAATTATTAATCTCCAAATTAATAGAAAATATACACACATCAATATATAATAAATCCTATTAACGTTTCTAGTTCAGTTTATAGTGCTTTCTAAAATACGTTAAAGGGAAAAAAAAACTTTTATGGAATGGCTTGGGTGTTATTTATTACAGTGGCTGTGATACTGAAGAGGACATTAGGTAAAGAGGAATTCAAACTTTGTGTGTTTGGTGTAGCAACCAAACTAAAATATTATCTGCTGAAAAATGTGTTGATGACTTTGGCAAGAAAACCATCTGGTTGTAAAGGTGTAATCGCTGTTATGTCACCAAGTTAGATGATTTGCTAAGTTTGTTATTTGCTAAGTTTGTCATTTGTGAAGAGATGGATGTGTTTGGGGGAACTTTTAATGGCGGTGATAGCAATGCTTCATGAAATGTGTGCATATTTCTCCCAGAATGCCATAAATCAACATATGCTGTGTAGTAATGTGTCATTGCTCATTTATTTCGTTGTAGTTGTGTCTGCAGGAGCATGCCTGTGATTGTATTAACTGTAGATTTGTCCTGCATTGGCCTACATTAAGAATACAGCTTGTGTGTGTGTGTGTGTGTGTGTGTGTGTGTGTGTGTGTGTGTGTGTGTGTGTGTGTGTGTGTGTGTGTGTGTGTGTGTGTGTGTGTGTGTGTGTGTGTGTGTGTGTGTGTGGTCTCGATAAGCGTGGCAGTACGTCTGTCATCTTCCTGAAACATGGAGGCTTCTTCCAGATATAATGCGGAGCATGTCAATGTTGAATTACTCTTTTTCAATTACATTTTGTTTCTGATCTACATGTAATTACAAGCTCATATTTAATATGTTGAACTAACAAACACCGCCGTGTCAGTGTGAATAAAGCTGCAGGAATCAAATGCAGAACCCTCTGATTAACTTTGGTGGAGTGGAGAAATAAATTTTCTGGCCATTAAGATAAATCACAAAACTTACAAGTCTCTGTTCGAGGCAGTTCAGTAATGATGAATGTGAGACATGGGAATATGAAGGGAAATCTACCGGGCAAAGCAAAAAAATAAAATACCAAAATGTAATGAGAAAGATTGATTCCACTATCACTGAGGGAAAATGTATCTTCACTGCTAAATAAGTATTAAAGTGACATTTAGATAAGCCAGAAGGACAAAACCAAACACAAACACTAGCAGCAACAGAGTTTTAGCATGACACACACACACACACACACACACACACACACACACACACACACACACACACACACACACACACACACACACACACACACACACACACACACACACACACACACGGTCTATAGCTGTACACAAACATACCTGTGATTACTGTTTTGATTACACTTCTCATGGGGTTTGTTTGAGTGTTGATTACTACATATACATTAAAACAACAACAACAACAACCCGGTGTTGGTCCACAGCTGTTTCACATCAACGGCTCACAAATTGTGAGATGTGTACATACGTTTTTCTTGGCCTGCTGTTTTCTGTTTGCCTCAGCCCATGTCAAGGTGCCGCAGGTTCAGGCACCACTGCCCGGTTAGGTTTTAGAAAAAGAGCAGTCAGGCAGATGTGAGTTGAGTTACGTTACCTACTCCATCACATGACTTCCCTCTTTTACGAACCTGTCTCAAACGTAAACATTTCACGATTTCAGAACTGTTATCGTGAACGACCAACGTGTGTGTGTGTGTGTGTGTGTGTGTGTGTGTGTGTGTGTGTGTGTGTGTGTGTGTGTGTGTGTGTGTGTGTGTGTGTGTGCGTGCGTGTGTGTGCGTGTGCGTGCGTGTGTGTGTTTGTGTTTGACACAAAAAGGAAGAAGCTGCAGTTATCTGATGTTGGCATCTGTCTGGCTCCAAACCTCTAACTTCCCTCTTCCATGTTGCACGCTTGAACGAAAAACCTTTTGATCTTCAGTAATGGCTAATTCTCCTACCCCAGGGGTTAGAACTTGTTTAATTACACCCTACACTTGCACACACACACTCACACACTCACACACACACACACACACACAGACACACATAAACACCTAGATAGACGGCGGATAAGTACACACAAAGTTCACTTCTGATGGCAAAATAGGCTTAATTGTGTACGTCCCTGTGGTAAAACCACAGCCAGTGTGTGTGTGTGTGTGTGTGTGTGTGTGTACATGTGTACGTACGCACGTACGTGTGCATATTTTGTGTCACTGCAAAAGAGATAAAAGGGTAGCTAATCCTTTTCCTTTTTTTCAAATCAGGAAATGATAACTGCCAAATGGCTATGGACCCCCTCAAGGCTACTCATTATGGGGTTAAAGTGATGAACGCACAAACCAACGCACACGCACACACACATACAGCGATCCGGCAGTGTTTGAAGACTCTTGGTGTCTTCTGACAGTCTGCTTTACCTCTTTCAACCCTCTGTCTGTCTTTCTAACCTCAGCTCTCTCTGTTGGGGCAGGTCTGAGATGAAAGTCAGCCCAAGCCTTTGCCCCCCCCCCCCCCCCCGAGGGTATCAATCTTCTAACGATCGCATAATCTCTGATAAATAATCCTTCTGTTTTTAGCCATGTCATTACCAAGTACAGTGTATGTTGCCGTTAGTAGCACCAGAAGAACACAGAAAAATCATCCCGGGCAGTTCCCCGTATGACATGTGACTTTACAGCGCAGTGTTTCCGACAAAAATCACGTTCGGCTCACTCTTCCTGCATAGTTCAAGTTATTGGAAGCCTTTTTTATTTTGCAACATTTGCTGGACTAAATGACTTGCAAGCATTTATTTATTTTTTGCATCCTCCCTCACTTAATTAGCTCTGTCTTCATATCTGTTTTTCATTTGGTTGCATTTGATTGCTCTTTTTGTCAGCAGGAGAAATCCGATATGAAATGCCACATAGCACTGGGAAGGCAATTTACTCTGCTTCATTACAAAAATGCACAAAAACAAACCCATTGACCTCAAAAATTCACACAACACAAATCAACAAGACCGAAAGAAGACGTCGTTCCGTCGCGCCTCCTGGCCGACAGTGACAAGTATAATGCCTTAATATTGTTAAGAATCCAGAGCAGAACTTCAAAGCGGATTAAAGTCTGTATTTACAAGGAGTGCATCAAAATATGACAGCCAAATGTGATAGTCTTTGCTAAAAGTCCTAATGGGGATGTTTAGACCCTAAAGGGGAAAGGAGGGGCTGGCCTATGGAAATTCCCATCAATCAGCTCATACAACACACATATTATGTAATCAGGGACTGCACCCCTCCTGTTAATTCTACACTCTTTTCCTACTTTTAGGGCAGTCGGAGCCGCTTCCACCAATAGTCGTCAGCCAGTCTGTTGTTGTTCATAACTGTGCTTGGATTTATTGTGATGTTGCTTTCGACTTCACTTTACAAGCACACCGTATTTCTATAAAGAAACAATTAAAGACTTTAAAAACTGGAATTGCCGCAGGTCCACTAATCATTCATTATGGGTCATTATTATAAATTGTACTGATAAACGAGCATTGATCTTTGATTAAAAAGTAGAAAAGATGAATACTGCATGAGCAGTCTGATGGGCTAATTCTCCCCCTCATCTCCACAAAGTCGGAGGCTTTTCTATGCTTGCATGTCTAAGCCACTGCTGCTGTAACCCTGCCATTGATCTCAGGAGTGCTACAGACAGACATGTGCTACCAGGGTAAACATGGTGTCACCAGCCACTTCCTTCACCTGACAGTGATTAATTCACTGGGGAGAGCATTCTCCCCTCCATGTGAAGCCTACAGCCAAGCAGCCGTAGCTACCGCAGAAACAAGCGACAATTTCATTTGAATGCACATGTGCAACCAGGAGCAGCTACTGGGAGATTCACCCAACAGGCTGTGGAGTAACAGTAGACCCAGCCAGTTTCAAAACAAAACATAGCATATAGAGCTCTGTGTACAAGTTTCCTTGACAATAGATTCTTTTGGATTACGTAATACCATCAGACAAGCATCGGATTGGTTCCAAATTCCCTCTGCAGCATGACAACAGCCCCAAACAAACAACCAGCATCATAGAAAATCATCTTGGTGCCCCTAAGAGTCCCGATCCCAACATTATGGAGTCTGTCTGGGATTCGATGAAAAGACAGAAGACATTGAGATGAAAATTGTGGCAAGAATTGTAACCAGGAGAACTGGTGCTGTTTTTAATGCTACAAAAGATTAATTTGATTTCCATTTTTCAGTTTACGTGCACATTGCATTAAGTTAAGTAACTTAAAACTTTAAAAGCATCCCCCATTTCTACGTAGTGTTGGTTTGGTACTGAAAATATATAGTCCAACAACTTGTAATTCATTCTTCAGATGTATTTAGATTTTCAGATAATTCTTGGCTTAAATACAGTTTGTAATACCTTGGGTTTGCTCATTTTATACATCTTATTTTACCCTCCTATTTAGATCTCAAATCCTTTTAAAAACAGATGTTTTTCATTGATTTACTTATTATAAAGTGCTCTTTAGTTTTACTGGACCATATAATGGCATTGATGGGGTTAGCCATGTTAAAAATGGCTCACTCTTGATGTTTCTCCCCCGTCACACTGATTTAATTCCATTCATTAGTTTGTCTGGGAGATATGCCATGCTTCTTTCTCTGCATCCCTCCACCTCTATATCATTAAGCATCGTTACAGATGGATTGTGTGGGAAATGACTTTTCACCATCAGTGTTTAACTCTGTAAAGGATATTTATTACAGTGACTGATAATGACGTCCTGCTCGATTGAGTATTGGGCTAATCAGTGGCCAGGGGACCCCGGCCAAGAAGCAAACCAATGTAGAAAATGAATAATGTGAGTAGTGGAGAGTTTGGGCTCACTTGAGAGGCACTTAATTTCAGATGACAATCAAATCAGCGGCATAAAGATCCAGGGTTTTTTGTCATCCTGGGTTTTATCATATATATATAGACTGTACAATAACTCACCTCTGGCAAAATCCATCACACAACAACAACACCGTTGGTTGTCTGTTTTCTTGTTTGTTTAAATCTTTGCACTATTGTTTAGTTAGTTTTAATTTAATTTAATTATTCTATTTTATTTTATTCTATTTTATTGTATATACTGTGCATTTTTTTAATATTTAATATGTTTTACTGTTGTTTTATTGCTTTCCTGTACCTATAATGCCGCTGCAGCGAAAACATTTCCCCTTGTGGGATTAATAGTAGCTAGCTAGCTATCTATCTATCTATCTATCTATCTATCTATCTATCTATCTATCTATCTATCTATCTATCTATCTATCTATCTATCTATCTATCTATCTATCTATCTATCTATCTATCTATCTATCTATCTATCTATCTATCTATCTATCTATCTTACGTCTAACAAGAAAAGTCCTTTTTAAATCACTCTCTTCTTCCTGCTGCTTTCTTCCTACCGACCAACCTCGTTTCCCGTCTTCACATCTGATATTTTAAATGATCGCTAAAGATAATCTGTCTGTAAATATAAATGTACATGTTAGAACTGAACCACTAACAGTGCTAATGTTTGACCAAAGCCGCCACTAGCTGATGGTTTTTGTTAATATTTATTAGCTTTTACTAATGCATACCATTAAGTTGACAAAAACTTGGCTTTAATGTAAAGTTAAATGCCTAAATCATCAGTGTCAAAACCGGGATGTGAATAATTATAATGACAATTTGAGAAAATTGGAAAATGATTAAAGGGTTCAGTTTAAAGAGTTCCCATTGACAATCAGTGTAATGTTGATCCAATTTACATTGTAAATACATAATCAATCCAACACACCACATCCAGCATACCTGAAGAGAATGATACTGTTCATTTGTTGGCCCTATAAAAGGATAATTTTAGTTTTTACATCAGGCAGCCAAATACCAGCCCCATCTTACAATAAACACAAAATCAATTCTAAGCCATAAACAAGTCCCAAAGTTAATCAGTGCTCTGCTGACGAGTTCTGTCCCTAAAAAGCAAATGATTTGATCCATTTTACAATCCAGAGCTCAACCTGCCAAATCCGAGCAAGACCTTAAACACATGTTATGCAGGCTGACTACCTGAAACACTGCATGTTTGTGTGTGTGTGCGTACGGCTGGCCTGAACCAGACAGCAAGTGCATATCAGTCTCTCCACCTTTGAGCCCTCACAGAAGACAAGATGTTGTCGTTATCATCACTTGATGTCAGTCTAAAGTAAAATCTCCAATTAAGACACAGTGAAAATCACTTTCAGTTATTTTTCTATCTAGCACAGTGTGTAGTTTTAACAACCTTAATAACCTTCATTAGCCCTCCAAGTCAGTAAAGATTGCACTCTACTTCACATCAAACTAAACCCAACAAATGGTTGTAACAGTGGCAAATGTAAACTCCTCGCTCTGGGATATTATGCAAGTTCAATATCTGCATTCTCATTGGTAATAAAACTTCAATGGAGTGTGTTTGTAGATAAAACATGAACCACAGACTTTGTGGATTTTCCCTCTACCAAGTGTCTACTGCCTGTCATTTGAAGCTCGACCAGCTCTGGTAAACGACTCTTAAAAAGGACTAATTTGAACAGATATTTTTTATTTTCAAATGGGACAATTTGGCCTCTTTTCTTCAATCTGCTTCATTGTGTTTCATGTTAGGTTTTCTACTCAAGAGGATTTATGATAAAAGCTTAACAACAAATACAGTCACCAGATGTGTAAAGTGAATATTGACCCTGTAACTCCCTATTATGGATTATTAGGATATTATAACCAGATAAACTCTCACTGAAATAGCCTGTAATCATCAGGAAAAGAAATAACACTCTTCAATTCAGGGTAACAACATGTCATTAACTGAACAGTGGCCATAATCATCTACCTGTGCTTCTAAATACTTAACAATTTAGCTGAAAAGCAGCAAATCACAGCTTAAATGTACCAAACTGGATTTCAAAATTTACGCCACATGGGCCTTTAAGAATTTGGCCAATCTGCTGTTATTCCACTTTTGAATACCCTCAGTAATCAGCAGTGCCCAAGCTGTCTCTTTTCTCTGGTGAATTATAAAGGAGGAATGTGCTGCTGGCACTTTGTCTCCCTTCTGTGATTTGGAGGCAGCTGGAGAGTAAATACAGGGGTGGTGGTGGCAGCAGGCCTGTCACTCAAATTAGATCACCGCTTTCACCTTCAGCTGACTCAGACAACAAGCGTGCCTCAAAACTTCTCTTAATGGAGCTCGCTGATTGAAAAAACCCCACCTAAAACACAAAGTTGCAGGACTGTGTATGTTGTTGTGATGCTTGTCAATCATTATAATCACATTTCTGTAACACAAGCTAACATGGAAGTGCAGAATTTCTTTTCAGAAAATTCCTCTTGCACTCTTCTGTGTTAAAAAGTATGCTTCCGGCCTAAAGGAAGTCAAACTCACTGAACAAAGTAGCCATCAAGGCTCACTTATGAGGAGCTAAATGAGGCGGAAATAAATAGATCTGATTTGAAACATGATTACTGTCTTAAGTTTGATGTGAAAATAAACCCATGATTAAAGTGATTTCCTTCTTTGGAGACAGACCCAAACCTCAGACAACAGCTGGCCCTCGTCTCGGAACTAAATATCCATTTACTTCAATCCCATCCAACTGCAGCGCCACGGTTTATCAGTGTGAACTGTATTTTTACAGGAGTGTCAAAACACGCTTTGCTGCAACTTGAATTTCCACCGACAACTCAGAATACGACTGTAACCTGGACACACAGAAAGTTCAAGGCTGAAATTTCATCTACAGCAGGATGACTATGATTTAATCACAAGACACTGTCAGAAAAATAACAGCTCACAGAAATACTTCATGTAAATAGAAATCCTTAAAACCTCCACCTTGAATAATGTAAATTTTTAAGCAAAATAGAAACACACCTCCGATAATTTTAGTGCACAAAATGAAATATGTGGTTTCCTATGTTATGCGTGTGATGTTTTTTCATCTCTCTTCATCTTTTTATTGCTTTAATTACAGACTTACTGTCGGCTTCCCACTCAGCGCGCAGGAAAAACAAACTCTTACGGCACATGAAAAGAAGTCGCAGATGCCGACATGTGCGCGCACGCGCGCACACACGCACACACACACACACACACACACACACACACACACACACACACACACACACACACACACACACACACACACACACACACACACACACACACACACACTGTCGTAGCACACACCTATCGCAGCTCCAGTCAGTCAGCAGGCTCTTTGATTCTCTGCCTGCCGGTGATCTGTCTTTCATCGTCTCCACTCCTTGATCCCTTGTTCCCCTCTTTAGCTCTGCTGGGGCCGAACATCTCTTGCCCTGTCTCTGCGTCTGTCTCTGTTTATTTTGCATTGACTGTAGGTGGGAAGCCTAATCTGGAATTCATCTGTCTTACTCCTTCCCTCTAACACCTACAGTGGAGCAATTGGAGGACAATGTAGTTCTCTCAACTTAGACAACTGTCAACTTGAGCATAGCTGTGTTTTTTTTGGGACGACACCTTTAATGGTGTTGTTTTTTTTGTTGTTGATGGTTCTTGATAAAACTGTGATGCAACAACCATTAAAAGTTTATAACACTGCAAATAAGTAGTGGCCAAGCCTTTTAGAAACCACAATTAGATTTTGTTGTGATGAGCAGACAAGAATGTTGCCATAACCCCGATATAAATCCCCTTACTCAAAAAGAGCAACTTTCAAAACATTGTTTTTCAGTAAAATGAATCAGCGTTGTATCTGCATCACCCATGTGTGTTTGTTTCCTCTTGTCCAAATTTATAGCCATACACTGTAGGTGTGCATTTTCACACCTCTTAAAACAAATTCGTTCTTTTTTTTGTGTTGTTTTTTTTTGGGTGGGGGGGGGTAATCTAAGTCGTCCAAGCAGCAGCTAGTCATGATGGATGAACGTGTCTGTGAGGGAGGGTGAAGCTTCAAAGTGAAAATCCATTTGAGTCGATCCATTTTAAAATAGAGTTAAGAATTTAAGAGGTCTTCGCAAACCATCAGAAGCGTTAATCTGCATCTTTTTACCCCCCACCGCCAGCAGTGTCAGGAAGGCATGAGATAGATCACGCTGTCACTTATGATCCTTCACACACATCTGCACAGGTGCCCCCCCTACATGGTTATGATCCCTCACAGGCTTCCCACCTGTCAACTGTCTCAACAACCAAGCCAGAATCACCACAGCCAGAGAATAAACCAGCCACAAGACTTCCTCCAAGTTCCAACCAGCACTTGACAATCTGTTTTGGCTTTGTCTTGAGGCACAAGCTCTCATGCATCTGTGCGTGTTCATATAAACTATTATTTTCAAGCCCCCGCTCGGTCTTTCCGTTTTTCCATAATGTAAGACCTGAAGCCTCAGACCTCTCTCCACAGACTAACTGAAGTAGGCCCTCCATACACAGGACTGTTATAGACACAAATTTGACCACAAACCCCAATTTGATTAAACTTGCTCCCTGTGGCTGACATGGAGAGGTTTCAACCATTGATTTACTGTTGGATTGTCTGCACTGTGCATTGGGAAATAATAGTGGTGAGAATTCAACCTATAATTAAAAAAAAGGTTGTTTTTTTTGCTTTTATGTTGCTTTGCGGAGATTATTGCACATAAATTACAATACAATGAACTACTTTTCATTTTGCGTGGGACCTCCTGGAAGCCCCTGAGGGATCACAGTGAAGATCCGCCCCTCTTATGTTGTTACCTTTTCCATCTTAGTCACTGTGAATAATGAGCAATTAGTGGCCCAGCGAAGGAGGTGGTCCTGTCAGTAAATGAAGTGAGGAGTGACCGTCGCAAAAAACAGCGCACTGTTCTCTCATTTAGGCAGACGTGCACTCGTTTGAGCCACGCAGCATCAATGTTGAGCATACTGACACAGAGTAATGACTGCAGTTTCAACTTGGAGTTGGTATTTCATCTGTGAAATGTTCCACTTTCTGTTTTGAAACCATACAAAAATTACAGTACAATACATTTAAACTTCTTTCCCAGTGCCTTTAGAAATCTCAGCATGCTTAATTGTACATCAGTATTAATACATATTTATGATATTTTTTGCCAGTCAATTAATTCAGGTGCTTTTTGTGTATTTTCAGCATGCCTCCCATTTTGTTGTTGTTCAATTTGGGTTTTACTTTCCTGGAAGAACTTTGAATGTTTTATCTATTGAAAATACACTGTAATATTGCACATTTTGTGAGCTAACTTTTTTGAATACTATAAAAGTGAGGTAGAATTATTTGACTAAAATCTTTATGTACTTTTTTCCCCCTAAATGTATTAAAAAGCCCAAAACAAAATGCCGACATTTTAGCCTCCTTAAATATATCTTCTATCGGACCCCTATCATATAATATATAAATATATTTTATCATATTCCCAATAAATAATTATTACAGTGGGAGCCATTAAAAAAATTACAGGCTTTTTGTAGCTTTTGCACACGGTCCTGAGACTGGTGTAAGGCAGTTTAGGATTAGGAGCCTCCACCAAACAGTTGCACCATAAATTATACCATGGAGTAACATAATGAGCTGAAATAACTTCAATTTCATAAGTAAACTCTGAATGACAGGCTCATTTGAATTTCCTCTCAGTTGTGTGAAGCATTACGAAATATTCAAGCCCAGAAAGCCTCCTGAGCTCCATAAATTTCTCCACGGGGGTAAGTGGAAATGCTGTGTGGATTGGAATCAGCTGTGACATCCAACATAAATCTCAACATTGACTTTCACAAGAAAAACACAGGAATTCCTTCTCCTTTCTGTTAAATGACTCCAAAATAAATAGAGTTATTGTGTGAATTCCAATAGCGAGCAGCATTTAGCGACAGAGCGGCGAGTAAGTAAACAAATTATCTATTCACTTCAGTCTCATATAGGATGATCATGACTACAGGCACTGGCTTTGTTAGTTTTTCTGCCTTAATCCCTTTAATCCTCAGAAACCATAACTCCTTTTGAAGATGAGTTACACTCCCTCCTGTTTCTTCTCTGTGTCTCCTTTTGCCTTCCTACCTGTGACATGAAAGATTCAGTGGCAGCAGAGATGGGCTGTGCTGGGGGGCTGCAGGGCGAGAGACACACAGATAGAGGGAGAGACAGAGAGAGACTGAGAGAGGGAGAGGGGGGATAGAGACGGATTGATTTCCACCTCCAGCAGCTCTAGTTCAAAGCCAGCCAGCAGACTTCAGAGGCTCGGCAGGACCCGGCATGTCTCTAGCCGGGCTGAGCTGCCTGTCTGCAGGCAGGACTTCCCCCGGGGGCCCTGGGGCCCGGGACAGTCAGGCGGCACCAAGAAAACAATTATGCAGGCAGGGGAGAGAGGTGTGCAGGGTCACAAATTCACACTCGCTCAAACACACTGAACCAAAAAAGTGTCAAAGGAAAACTATTTGATATGTGATAAGTATGATCGGACTTATTATTGATTAAAAGCATTATCATTATCAAGAAATGAACCTAGATTGCCTGTCTATACTGTCTGATTGGGGGTTTTTTTCTAATAGAATTCAAACAAACATACATCATCAGAATATAGAGTATAAAAGTCAGTGTCCAGGTCTGTGTGCTTGGATCTCAAATCACAGCCTTGTCACAAAGCAACTGAGGCCTAAAGAGTAAAGCTGGTGATGTGAAAATGAAACGCAATCTAATTTGTCTACCACCTTGGGCTAAAACCTTTGCACCAACACGTACAGTATACCTTCCACATACTTCAGAATTATTTGGGGATATGCATGTTGCACACACACTGTTTAAAAACGTTTTGGTTTTTTTGTAGATGATAATACTGCAAATAACACTGGAAATGTATTCCTATAATCTTTTGCACTTTACAACAAACATGACTGCATACACGACCAGAGAGTATACTTTCTTCCCATCAATCCAACCTGTCAGGTGTTAAAAAGAAATGTAGAAAAGTTGTTGTTTCCTGTCACTTGTGCATATGTTGCATTCATAAACTACGGTTGATCATGTGTTTTTTTTGTGTGTTTTTTTTTGCATCATCAGTGATTCTCCAATAAAGCCTAAATTCCCCCATACCAAAAAGAATAACAATTCCATTCTTATTTTTCTGTGAGGTAAAATTACAGTAAAGCACATGTTTGCTTGGCATAAAATGTGTTGCTCAGGAATTTCCCCGGAGTCTTGCAGCAATCCGTCCCTGCATTCCTGAGAGCGGAGAGCTGCTCACGCGTCTTACCTGGAGCTCGGAGAGGGGAGGGGGGGGCACACGGGTCTGGTCTCTCCTCTGCGCGGTCGGATCGGCGGGCGGGCGATCAGTCCTGGTGACCGGTGATCAATCTGTAGCGTGGTGTCGGGTGATCATCGCCGAGGTTACTGGCTGTCTGAGAGTTTCTACTCCGCACAGCCCAAGTTGGTGTGTCAGCCTCCACTTTGTTGCATGTCGGTGTTTTCTGCAAGCTCCTCCTTGATGAGAGGGGAAAAAAGTGTGAAGTTTTCTCCGCCCTTAGTGAGATTAACGTGTCCCAGGTAGACTGACTTTCAGCGGAGGGACAATTAACGCGCTGCGAGCTGCAACTCAACACCCCCATCTAGCGTTCACGGGGTAGTAGTGGCAACACAAGCCAGTGACTCTTATATGAAAGAAAGAAAAAAAATACGAGGATAAACAAATCATTTAATGCAAGTCACTTTTATTATGTTTTATTATTATTAATGTTTTGTAAATATCGTATTACTGTATATATGTTATTTTTTATGAAAAATCACAGCATCATTATAAAACAATCTTTATAAAAATCATAACATTAGTCATCTTAGGTTACTTAACATGTTAAATGCCTTACAACAGAACCTTATGACATTATAGAGAGATACCCAACAATTCCCTTATGAGCAGCAGCTGGAAGGACAAGCTCTTTTTATAATTATAATTATTATGACAATACATTTTAATGAACATATAGACACCAACCTATCACCAAATATTAAGTGTTTGTGTGGGTTTGTTAGCACACACAAAAGCCCCTAGCACATGCAGTCCTACTCACAAACACAGCTTTAACACTTTAACACATACATGCAACTGTACTTTTATTAAATATCTTACTTGTCATATACTCTCTCTGGAGGTGTATATGTGTGCATTTGTATGTTGAATATTAATGATCAAGGCTGCAACTCTAAATTTTCCAATTATTCTCTTTAATAATATAATCTTTAGTGAACACATAATAACAAGTCATAGCTATACAAAAACAACTTATAAAATAAAACAAGCTATATCACCAACCAACACAGTGATCATAAAAAGTAAAGCAGATAAAAGAGTTTCCGTTTAAAAACACATTTGTCAATGAGTTGTCAGAAAAAAATGAAAAATGTCCATCACAAGCTTCCATGTTCCAAAGAGGCATCTTCAAAATTGTTGTCGGTAAGACAGTTCAAAATCCAAATTTAAATGTTCAAAATGTCAAATACCTTACTGACGCTTTAATACTGCATATTGTCAACACAAAAATATACTTTTCATTTTTGATACAACTACCTGTACAATCTCAACTTTTTTTTCACTTATTAATTTCAGTTTGCTTTTGATGCAGCATATGCTCACTGATGGCACCACAGACAAGTAGCTTATTACATAACAAATAATAACCACAATACTTCTAGTAGGACAGCCAAAAAGTTTCTGACAATACAGACAGTTAAGGTGCTTTATATAAACTCCCCACATACACACACAAATACCTACTTTCAGATGATACATCTCTTTAAAACAGTATGCGTAAAGTAGTTAGAGTGTGTCTGTGATGTAGCTGACTGGTGCCTGGTGTCTGAGTTGGACTAAAGCTTGGACTTTAGGCTTCCTCTGCTCCTCCTACTCCTCTCTCTTTCCGCTGCTTCTCCTTTTTTCAGCCACAGGAAGAATGAGATAAAAGAGGCGCTTTGAAAACACTGGGAGTCCTGTAATTACTCACTCTCCCTCCCCGTCTCTCTCTGTCTTTCCCTTAAACCCCAATTTTTTTTTTCTTTTTGTCCATATCTCTGTTTTCTTTTTCTTGGTCACTTTCTCTTTTCTCGCTTTCTCCTTCCCGTTTTCAGTCGGTTCCCCTTTCTCCATCCTCTTCTCTCTTTTCTTTCTCTCTCTCTGGCTCTCTGTCTTCCTCCCCTCCTTTAAAGTCTCATTGATGTCGATCCAGGGCTTCCTGACTGAAAAGGAGGATGAGAGGAGAGGAGATTAGATGAGAAGAGGGGATAAAGAGAGGATGAGGAGAGGATAACAAGAAGAGTGATGAGTTCTGCTGAGAGAATGATAGCTGCTCTGTCACAAACCGGACAAAAACACATATTACGCAAAACCTGTATTTACAATGATGGATGGTGCAGCGCAAAAACACCTCCAGTGGACTCTGCATGAGGTAAAAAAACATAACAAGAATGTTTTGTTGAGATAAGACGACGTACATAATAAAAGAGATGATACAGTGGGATAAGCTGAGACATAAATGTGATAAAACTATAAAGAAACAAATGCAATCAGATAACACATTATTTAACATACTATAAATAAAATATGGCATATAATCTATGCAATGCCTAATGAAAGCACAACATGAGGCATGAGCATTCTTGATAGAAAAGAAAATGCATTCAGCTCATAAATCATCTGTTAAGTGTTGTTTTGAAGCCTGTTGAGTATTGACATATAGTTTCATTCAGCTGTTTCTTCCTTTCAAACACTATAAAGAGCGTGATACTTACATGTCTTACTTACGCATTATATTATCATGTATTACCTTCCTGTTATCTTACACTTTAATTAATGGGTCTGCTTTTATCACGCTGTGAAAACAGATGATGGTTCAAAGTTACGGTTACTCAAATGAATGGATGTAATCACCGGTGGAATATGTTTACAGTCTCTACACTGTCTTAAGGTCAACCTGCGTTAAAGTAGGACATCAGAGTTTTAAAGATTCAGAGGAGTACAGCAGCTGTCACGTGGCTACCCTGTTTTTACCCCCGAAGCCCCAATCAAAGCGCTGCAGCTCAGAGGAGACGGTAGCCAGCAGAGGCCTAACTTGCTGGCTGGTATAATGAACAAAATTATTAAGAACAAATTTCCTCACGCTTTTTATGCATCCGAAAAAGGTTCAAACTCAAAATGTTGAAAACATGTTCCAACACATTGAAAAGAAGAAACTAAATGCAAAATAGAGAGAGAGAAAAAAAGGAACACAACTGTAGCTTGATATCTTTTCATTTTTAAATTTAGAAACTCTTATTGAATCCCAGGGTTATTGTGACAACTTTGGTTACATACTGTAACCCCAGATTCCATGAGTGGAGGTGTAGCACTCTAAGAGCTGTCGCTATTGTGGTTATCCCTCGCACATGCCCGGTAGCCACAGCTCTTTGAGGGTAAAGCCTATGTGTAATATTTTGTGTATTATTCACTGCATGCAAACGTCAGTAGCCAGTTTCCACTCTAACAATAATAATAAAGCAAACAATATTGATCATAATTACTGTTGATTATGTTTCCTGTTTTATTTAGTGATCACTCACCCCACCTGTTTTGCTCTTTTTACTTCCTGCCTTTATGTTTTCATACCAACCTGTGTCTCATCAGCCAATAAATACCCTGTGTGTATCTACAGTCTCTCCCGGCTCTCCTCTTTTCAGTTGCCAAATCATCCTGTGTTTTCTCCCCTGTGAGATCTTTGCTTTCCGGCTTCCATTCTTTGTCTCTTTTCTTGTGATTTTTGGACTTGTGTTTGTTCCCTGGTGTTTGGATTAGTGCCAGCTCCTTCTGTTTTTACAACTATTTACCAGCTTACTGTGAGCAAAGCTCGCTTTCTGTTTTGACCTCCTGCATCTGGTGTTTTGGTGGTGACTTGTGAGCTGTGACAATGCATCACATAACAGGGACACAACACTTCCAAAGAAACACCAAACACTTTGATATTGAGCAGATATTTTGGATCAATCTTATTTTAAATATCAGTCTCTTGAACATGGTCGTCTTTTTTGTACGTTTAAAAAAAAAAAAAAAAAACCAGTTCTCCCGTATGTCTTGAGGAACACACACGCCACGCTACCTACAACAGACTCGATGACCTTGTTATTACCCCTCTAAGTCCCCGACACACACACACACACACACTGTCTCTCAGAATACACACATGCAGCCTCTAACTACCTTTCAACGGGGAAGCAAAGAGCCGGTTGCCATGGTAACTGCCGTGTCAGCTAACCTACTTTTGCGTGAACGGAAGACATTGGCCGATGAGAGAGATGTATATGGTATAGGTACATAGAGAAGATACACCCACCCGCCCAGTCTCATGAACACACTACATATTCATTATGTTTTGATTTTCCCAGGCAAACAAGAATTCATCTTCCTGCAGAGCAGTCCACGTGAGAACTCCAGTGTTTGCTGATGGCGGGAATTCGATTATTATTGATGAAGATGTGGATGATATTTGAAACTTCGGTGAACCCTATACAGGTAAACGAGGTTCATGCAGAAGAAAAGAGCAGGTAAAACATGAATGCAAATGAGGTTGAAGTCAGGTCAACGAAATTCAGGTTTATTTTCATGGCTCATCATAAGAAAGATTTCCCAAACGGCAATGCTCAGTTGAAAAATAACCACACTGCTGCAATAAAAACACGTCTTTAAAAAAAAAAAAATCAATTCAATTTCAACGAAATATTGTAGTGCACTATGCAGCAAAATTAAATAGAGAACATAAAACACTAAAAGCTCATAGAAAATGTATCTTGCATAGCCTTAAAAAGTCTAGTTACTACTGACTGACCCCCTTATCCTCAGGAAGAAAAAAAAAAAATGCAACATCAAAGTGCAAAAATATGAGACAGAAGAAAATAAATAATTCAAGTAAATAATAAAACTGAAATTCAAACACGCTGATGTAATAAAGACTGAAAGAGATACTGGTATGTGAATGGAATGTAGGAAAAATAACATAATGTGAGCAAATTCATAATCTTTGAGCGCATCATTGCAACACTGATTCAAGACACCCTTCAGCGTAACGGTATGGACATAACATACAGAGTACTGTACTGCTCACTAAGCAGGTGCGCATTTATCATATTTGCATCGATATCGGACAAACCTCGATCTGAGTGACAGAGCTGTTTAACTCTTATATCACCAAAAAGCTAGTTATCATCCCTAATTGACACGTGCCTCTTAAACAGCATCCACTTTTTGTGTGTGTTATTGACAGCGCTGCATGCTACAGGGAGCCCTGACTACTCTGCGTAAACGGATTTAGGGGATTTTCATCCAATAATCATTTTTGTTCACTTCTCCCCGTAGCTCCCTTCTAATTCTGAATCACTGGCTATGGAGAATTGTATTAAGCAGATGAAACACACTGGGCATAAGACATGAGTGGGGATGACAAACAGAGAGTGAGACACCATGAATTTGGGCTTATTGCCAGCCCTCTGCAGGCCACCGCACTAGTGAGGCGTTGAAAGAACCAGGGTTTGACAACAACGACACACGTTTTTAGTGGCTGAATAACTGTAGCATTGCAATGTTCTGCAGCCATGGGGATACAAATAGAGCGGTAAGACAAGGCAGGTCTGTGTAGATGAAATGTAAGAGGAGCTCCCTTTCACAGCTGAGCTGCTGAAAAAGTGCAGCAAGTGTTCGAGTGACCCCAAGCCGGGCACAGAAAACTTGAGACCTTGGTATTCCTTAAAGTTTTCTTTACTCCCAGTTGTGAAAAGAAACTCCTCTTGCATCTTATTTTCTTTGTATTTTGGGTCTTTAATGACCCGTTGTTTTCTGCGTTTAGATTTGTGTAGCTGCACCGCATATTGTCATACACAGTGACTTCAGGAATAAACTAATTGGTGCTTCATTCTCTGTTCAGTTTAAACACAAGGTCACATTTCAATATGTTATGTGTACTTTAACTGCGCTTCATCTTTGTAGAAATCTTCTTTTGGTGTCTACAAGCATGTATATACAGAATGTGTCAAAAATGAAATTTACATCCATGTCTGTCCAGACTCATGCATTGAAGACTTTAAATGAATTTGGCCAATAAATCGAATTCTGGTAGAGACACAAAGTTCAAGCCAGGACATGAGACAATGCTTCAAATATGGATGTCGCTGCAAAGAACATGCATATTCTAAATCTTGGATGCTTTACACACATCGTCAGCTCGACAGTACAGAAGAGCGGTACAGTCAGCACAATTTCAAGGTGGACACCCAAGATTAGTGTCATCTATTCAGTATCCCACCAGATATGGTCACAATCTATTCTTCTCTTCCTGAGTTATAACGCTGAATAATGCCCAGAGGAGTGTTTTTGCAGATCATTATGATGTCACAGTGACATTGACCTTTCAAATATATATAATGTCATCACTTTATTATTATATCCCCCTAGACATATGCAAGATAATTAGCGAGTGAATTCTTGAATTTTTTTGTAAAGTCACAGTGACCTTTGACCTTTGGCTGCAAAATTCAAATCATTCATCCTTGAGTCCAAGTAATTGTCTGTGCCAAATTTAAAGAAGTTCCCTAAAGGCGTTCTCCAGATATTGCCTTCACAAAAATGGGACGGACAGCCATACAGCCTGAAGACTTGGAGCCTTCAGTTACGACTGTCACCGACCGGTGTGGACATGAAACAACAAAACCTAAGAAATAGTGTAACTGTGGTGTCAAATAAGTTACAGCATACAACAGTGTGGTATTTGACTGATCAACACAGATAAGGTCCTTCTGTATGCCTTAGCAGCCCACAGTCTGTTTTTCATTGTGGGTGGTAAAAAGTAGGCCCGCCCCTCAATCAGGAAGGCGTCACTTTAGTAACATACACACTCGCAAACGCCTACAGGGGTGTGCGCGCACACACACACACACACACACACACACACACACACACACACACACACACACACACACACACACACACACACACACACACACACACACACACACACACACCAGACACACTTGCCTAATCACTCCTTATCCCCCTGACTATGAGAGCAGAGCAGGTCTGAACAGGTGGATGAGAAAACCGAGACCACAGTTATGGCTGAGGAACAACATAGACACACACACACACACACACACACACACACACACACACACACACACACACACACACACACACACACACACACACACACACACACACACACACACACACACACACACACACACACAGTCGTGTTTACATCACTTCAGAGGACATTACATTAACTTACATGCATTTGCTGGAGACGTTTCTGAACCCAAACTATACTGCTCAACAACCCTAACCAGTCCTAACTCTTATATGCCTTTAAGTCGACCCTAACCTCAAAGCAAACCAAACGTACACCTTAAATGTACTCATCTATTGTACATGCTCTTGCAGTGAGGCTGTGTAAACAAATGATGTCTCCACAACATAAGTAAAACAAGTACAAACACAGACACAGACACACACACAGACACACACACACACACACACACACACACACACACACACACACACACACACACACACACACACACACACACACACACACACACACACACACACGATCATTTCTCTGTGTTTTGCCCATCACATAGTGCATGACAGTTTGTACTTTCTAAAAAAAGTTCAGTTCAGAAATGCTGCAGTGTTTATCTTGAAATATGTAAAAGTCACCATTTAATTTAAAGTCATCCTGCTGGTCATCTGCACATGTTTTCTTTGGGCTTGTTGTTTCTGCAAATTTTGACACCATGTCCACAGTTTCTTAAACTCTGAAAGAAAGCTTCACCAATTATCCAATAGTATTCCTATTACAATACTATACAAGACACTTTTTGATGCATTTTTTTTACAACCATAATCCTATATAATCCCCTATGAAACTAAAATGATTGTTTTTGTATATATTGTTTTTATTTTTACCTGTAGTAATTACAATAATGGCCAATGATAGTTTTGTTCTGTATGATGTTTGTTTTTTTGTTTTTTTAACCGTGTGTGAGGTTTGATTTGGAATCGAATGTGTTTTTGTTTTTTTTAAGTTTTGAGAAAAAAATTGTAATATATAGGTTCATGTTAAAAAACAAACATGGTATTAACCACCAGATGTCGCCACAACCCCCTCCCCCTCACCGCCACACAGAGCCGTCAGGTAAATGTCGTTACTGAGGTAATCAAAAGGATGTCCACTCCTGTCAGGAACGCGTAACACTGAAAGACAGCATATAAATTGATACCAAGTCGAGATTTTTTTTTTTCCCTTCTATACTACTCGGTGCTTCCTGAGAATATAAGCTGCGTTTCCACAGAAAGCAAACAAAATGAAACTTTCCGTGACTTCCAGCAAAACCAGAGTCTTTGAATGCTGTATGAGGATTTAGAGAAGTGACGCGCCAAGAATGTATTGTTTATGATTGGTAGGCTGCTTGAGTTAAACTGTCTGTGGGGAGACGGCAGAAAAGCTTTCAGGCTGTCAGGTTTGACAGAAAGGTGTGACACCAGCTCCGTCTTTGCTTCTTAACCATCTTTGTGGAGGTGTGAGGAAGCTGGTTAGTAATCTCATCTCACCGAGGAGCTGTGGAGCTCGCTCGCTCGCGCGCGCGCGCGCTCGCGCTTTCTCTCTCTCAATCTTTATCAATCTGTCTGTGGTGCGTGAGCGCGCGCCGATCAGAACTGCGGCGCGCGAATGATGATGATGATGAGAGCGTGACCTCACCGCTTTCTGCACAGCTGCTGGAGAGAGGGGGAGACGCGCGCAGAGCCGAGCGGAAAACAGAAACACGTTGAAGGAGCCGCGGAGAAGTACCGAGCAGCGGGGGGGGGGAAAACATTCACAACACAGGGGGAAAACTGCTCGACACGAGGGGAAAACGTCGCGGGGCGTCCGTGGGCTGCTTCCCTCCGGTTCGCTTCCCAGAATGTTCTGTGTCCCCGGTTCGTTTCCACGGTACGCGAAACAGTCGCCGCGGCGTCCCCACTGACACCGAAGCCCAGATGCTCACCCTCTCTGCCGATATGGACGATTCTTCGTCGCTGCTGGATCTGCTGGAGTGCTCGGTGTGCCTGGAGCGCCTGGACACCACGGCCAAGGTGCTGCCGTGCCAGCACACCTTCTGCCGCCGCTGCCTGGAGAACATTGTTAGCTCCCGGAACGAGCTGCGCTGCCCGGAGTGCCGCATCTTAGTGGACTGCGGGGTGGACGACCTGCCTGCCAACATCCTCCTGGTTCGCCTCCTGGATGGTATCAAGCAGCGGCCCCAGAGAGGAAGCGGAGGAGGAGTAGGAGTCGGCGGCAGGCAGTCACTACCCGGGGGCTTGCTGCAGGGGTACGCAGCCGGGATATCCGCCTCTCCTCCGGGCACTGCGATCAGAGAGCTGCCCGTAGCCACCAGGAGCTCTCCTGTAAAGGTTGGTCACTTCCCTGTTATCCACGTTATGTGTCTGTGTATCTCAGTAGAGCACTTAAAGACAACAACACTTTTTTAAACATATGACATTTTCTGAATGGTCAGCTCGGCGGCACACAAAACACAACTTTGAGATTGGATCCCACTGCACGCTGCATGCTGCTCGGTGAAGTAGCCGAATCTGGTGGAGGAAGATTTGGAGTGTGAAAAATTCCTCACTGTTTGGATGTTTTACTGAAAATGGGGAACAGTGTGTTCAGCGTGCTCAGTTTGCCAGCTGCTTTGGTTAGATTCGTCCACGGCGTCCTGGATGTTCACACGGGGACAGTGATTGCAGCACAGACCGTTTGATAAGTGGGATGAAGAACAAACTTGGAGTCCAAGTGATGGAACATGGATGGTAACAGAGAAAGGGAAAGCATTGCACCCTCATGGTCTTGACGACCCATTAAAGCAGAAGTGCTTTGCTGTGGTTTGCTCATACTGTTACAGATGACTGATTTATTGTGTTATCATAACAAGGGTGCCTTTCCTGTGTTGCCGCTGAGGTATATAATTAAACTGAACTGACTTAGCATGAGAGGAAGACTGATAGATGTACTGTGAAGTCAGACTGAAAGGGTCACTGGTCAGTGCTTCAGTACTCCTGGTGGAGTCCAGTTTCCCACATGCGGCAGCATTGTGAGGTTTTCTAACCCACACTCGGTGGGAGAGGAATGGAGAGCCTTGTTTACTTCAGTGCATCCGATGCATTGTCTCGTGGCTGCAATGTGGCAGTGAGACAGCAAAGTCTGATATCGTCAGCACTGAGCGGCAAAAATCTTGATTGCCATTTTGCCTTCGGCTGGAATTTAAAATCTGGAAAAACTTCTGGCTGTTGAAGTGAGATAGAAATGCCTGGTCTCAGAGGAATCAAGATTGTCTGCTGCTACATCCCAGGCTGCAATTAACTCTTTGTTTTTGTACAAATACATAAAAGGCTTGAAAAAGCCTGAATTTGAATCGAAATTCAATTTAATTGATTTAATGTGGGTTACATTACAGTCAGTGGCTAATGTGTGTCTGTGAAACAGCTGCTCAGGACATTGAAATCATAAAATACAACATGTGATGCTCCCATGAATATATGCGTAGTCCTTGAAATGTCCAAACATGTCAATTAATTGGACCAGCAGCCAGAAAACAAAAATCATTGAATACTCAATATACAATGATATAAAACGGAAATGGAAGCAGTTTCTCGTTTACGAAGAGCTGTTAGTT
The DNA here is from genome assembly GCF_029030835.1 of Brachyistius frenatus. Taxonomy (NCBI): domain Eukaryota; kingdom Metazoa; phylum Chordata; class Actinopteri; family Embiotocidae; genus Brachyistius; species Brachyistius frenatus. Next base: position 1,086,533 of record NW_027210626.1, read on the forward strand.
GTATCTTGGCAAACACTGGATTCCTGTGAAATTCATGACCTTTCCCGGGACAAGCTGCAGTCAACTTCATCCCATTAACAGAGCTTTTCTTGTTTTTCTTTAAAGAAAGACAAGATTTCCAGACTCGCTTCTTCATGTCGTAACATGTTAAGATGGATATAATGTATTTGTCTAAGGTTAGCTTGTGTTATGTGCCTGCTGATTTGTGCTCCAGAATTTCTCAGAGTTGGAGTGCACGGCGCCGGTCGAGGGCGAAGTGTGTTCATGTTTCCTCTGACTTTAACGATGTCCCCAGAAAGAGTGAAGCAGCGAATATTCAGGCAAATAAAGGCATTTCCATGAGCTTCCCCACCCCCTCCTACTCAGTGCTTATCAGGGGAGCTAGCCATTGATTGAGGCAGTGGAGCGCTTTGGTGTGATGAAGTGCAGCAGCACTGAGCGGTCACTCGTTCATGGCGATGAACAGGAATCCAAACCCCGAGTGACATTTCCACTAACACTTAAGACTCCATTTCAGTTCCCACATTAAACTTTAGCGGTTCCTACAGGGCAATTTGGAAGCATGGTACGTACAGAAAAATCACAAAAGAGACATGTGGTTATGTGGGCTTGCATTATAGTAATGTGTTTGTATTGAAACTGTAGAAAATGCATTTGTATACTTTAGAATTAAAATAGTTTGGACCCAAATGCTTGTATTTAAGTGACATCTGTACAGTTTGCACTGGAAATGATGAAATCAGAAAATGTTAGATTTTTACTCTTAGCTGTTAATGACTCAACTAATAAAGTAATCACCTGATTACTTCAGCACAACTCATATGGTTTTCAGAAGCTGTGTGACTGAAACAGTCGCACACATTTCAAAAAAACATACACAATGCGCCCTCATTTCTTAGTTGTGGCCAGTCTGTGCTTGTTTAGGGCCCCATGGGGAGAGCACTCCACTGTGGACGTAGCTTTTATTACCAGCGAACACACACACACACACACACACACACACACACACACACACACACACACACACACACACACACACACACACACACACACACACACACACACACACACACACCTATAACCCATTACCCCCTGCAATCCCCCTGCAGTCACTTTGCCCTAGTCTCTTCCATGCTCTCCTGGGACCGAGGCTTGGTGATGAAAGTGTGAATTAATCTCCTTTAACAGTGGGATGTAAATGTGTGTGCGCGTGTGCGTGTGTGCGTGTGCGCGCGTGTGTGTGTGTGTGTGTGTGTGTGTGTGTGTGTGTGTGCGCGTGTGTGTGTGGATACACATCCTCCTGCACACAAAAAGCAGGGTTCTTTCGAAGGGAGTTAAACCTGTCTTTAAGTGACACAGTAGTGCAGTCGGCTACTACCACAAATGCACCGACAGTTTATGAAGGAGTCAAAAAGGTGACACAAAACACTTTATATCAGGTATTAAGGGTTGTAGATGAGAATGAATGGGTTGCTATGGAAATGGAAGAAGAGGCAGGCATGCTGAGTCAGCAGTAAGACCAGCTCATCCCCCCGCTGTTTGGGCTCTTTGAGCCTCTCTTGCCGCCTGTGTGCTTTGTCCAGTTATCAAGTTTATCAAGGTTGATAATGCTTGGCCAGTCACTGTGTGAAATTAAGTTCTCAGAAACAACTTGCCAATGGACAATGAAGTACAATACCTGCTAACAATAATCTTCTTGGATTAAATATTTTCATTTGACCTTTTCAAAGTTATTTACTGTGCTGATTCCGTTACTCGGTCAAGCATTCAAATGATGAGTTGCTTTTCTTGATCTTGGTTTTTGCTCTTACTTCAAAGGAGAAATATTGAGCCTGTTTGCATTTGATGGTTTTGGCAACGCCTTAACTCGTCCTTCAGTTGTTGCGTCATACATCAGCTGTTGCAGAGATGATTTGACAATCTTTCCCCATATTCACAGCTAGCAGTGTGAGGACACAAACTGTATACAAACAAAAGAGGTGTTTTAACAGCGTTACAATGGTGTTTAAACTAAGTGGGGCTGGAAAACACTTGTGTGAAAATTAATATTTGACATTTTTATGCCTTCACGCTGGAAGAAGCTTTGGCCGGAGGCATTATGGTTTCAGTTTGTCCGGAGAACACGATATCTCAAAAAATGCCTCGAGGGAATTTCTTCAAATTTGGCACAAATGTTTACTCGATCCCAAAAATGAACTGACCTGATTTAGTTTTTCAAAGGTTAAAGGTCAAAGTGACCTCACATGTGTCCCATATTTGTAAATGCAAAATTTCAGGAATGCTGTGAAGGAATTTCTTCAAATGTGGCACAAACATTCCCTTTTCAAGAATAAACTTGTACAATTTTGGTGGTCAAAGGTCAACGTGACCTCAGAAAAATTATTCGTGGCCATAACTCAATAATTCATTTGCTAATTATGACAGAATTTCACATAAATGTCTAATAGGGAAAATTATGATGGTATCAGAAAGTTCAATTTCACTATGACATCATAATGTTCTGCAAAACCCTTTTTCAAATTTTGAGTGTCCACCTCTAAACTGCAGTGATTGTGTGTGCTGTGGGTTTGAAGATGCGTGAATCATCCACATTTTCAAATTCATAGCTTTTTGCAGCAACATTCATATGTAAAGCGTTGTCTACTGTCATGGTAACAATTTGTCTGGACAGACATGGACCTATATTGCATATACTTGCCTGGTTGGTGGAGGGATATAGCCGTGAGGCGGTAATTCTGGTTTTTAACCAATCTCAGTTTAGTCTCCCTGTCAGTCAACAGTCAGTGCTGTTTGACCACATGATGATACTCAGTCATGGCACTGTTTTATCATATTTTCAGTTCTGACTGTAATGCTGTTGATCAATGTTGTTTCGTACCAAATCCTCATTTGGATTTTTGACATGGGCAATAAGGCAAATAGCAAATGTTGACAACAAATACTACCTATATTTTCAGACATGCAGTCTGCTGGTCATTTGTCATAAACAACAGAATACGTTTTTCCAATTTTCCCTTTGGAAAATATCAATGTTGAATCGTAGGTTTGATTATTATAGAGGGCTTTAGTAGCATAGCAATATGTAATACTCCTCAACTCCTTGGCTTTTCAATGCCCAATTTAATTATGATGTTCTTGTTACAGCTGCCAACTATTTTATGATTCTAGTCCTGTTGGCCTGTGTGTTTGTTAGCTGGATTTCCTCAAAATGTGTCATTGTATTTCAATTAAATTTGGAGTATTAGTCTATAATACAAAGATATTTTAAGAAGGGCATTTTTCAGTGTTTTCTCTATTTCTTCATGAAGTACTGCACCTTCTGCTGCACACTGATCCATTGTTTCAATAATCAGGCTCTAATAGATTTTTTAATTACTAAATTAACACATTTTGAGGATTATAGACGCTTGGTGGAAGTAGCCACGCTCCAAGTACTATCCAGTTCACGTATTTTGTTTCTGTGTTTACAAGAAAAAAAACACTTTAAATTGAGTCGACTTCTTGTTTCAGCAGCGGTCTAATCCCACATGGGATTCCTGAACAATCATGGCCCTGGATAAGAGGAAAAAATAGCGGGGAATACATTGGGATAGTCTCATTTTTTTTCACCGCACAGGGTGCATCATATTTTCTTTTAGAATAATGTGTTGCAGTAAATATCCCATACTGCAAATAACTAAACCTTCAGACGATAAAAAAAAAAAAAAACACTTCACATCAGCTCACATGCAAAAGTAGACACCTGTTTGATGCAAAGCCTTTTGCACTGATTTGATCAGAAAGTTTCCAGTTGCAAAGTTTGAAGACAGGAAAATATATGAGACAACATACTGTATAGCTGAAGCATTAAAATGTTACGGAGCACAGTGGTGGATGACTCTCACTGATTCATTCATTTTTACTGAGTTTCTACCGGCATGTTGGCCCTGGCAGGTATATGTCCTCTCGGAGTATATTGTTTTTGGAGAACAGGGAGGTTTATGGATTACGTGGTGTCTATTTTACACCTCAGTGACTAACCAAGGTTCCTGTTTGGCATTCCTGATCTATCTGTCTGTTCATCCATCATCCATCTGTCTATAATAGATTTTGTCTGAGAAGGGATTATCTTTGTTCCCTGTGTTCAAACCTTCTCATAGACACCCGGTGCACAACTGATTGATCATCAAATATTTATTCACAGCAGCATACCCATCATATCAGAGGGAAACCTGATGTTATTGCCTCTGAACACAGTTTTATCATCAACTACTACTCTGAATGACAAGTATTCATGCATAGTTGTCTGCTGTTTACTCTCAGCCCATCCGATTTCCATCAAAGCAGTGTCACAAAGATCCCAACCCTTGATCATCTCTCTCACCTGTACTTACCTGCGGTTGTTATGCTGACGCCCTAAGGTTGCCGTGGCAGCACGGTGCGACAATGACGCTACCTGCTTTCATCCCCAGGGTGAGACATGGGTTTGCCCTGTCATTTCCAAGGATTAGGCAGGCCTTCCAAAAAGGAAATAGTCTGTTCGCAGTCCCTGTAATGATCCTTGTTGCCTCTTTTTGTCTTTTGCATTGCAGTGTACCAGGGACTAACACACACACACACACACACACACACACACACACACACACACACACACACACACACACACACACACACACACACACACACACACACACACACACACACACACACACACACACACACACACACACACACACACACACACACACACACACACACACACACACACACACAAACCGAACTCTAAAACCAAGTCTTTCAACAACACAATGCCATTTGAAGAAGTAAATCTGACCTAAATGTCCTTACTGTCAAAAAGTCCCTCCTAACAACAATAAAACTCTAACTCAAAACAAAAAAATGCAAAAGCACACACCCACTCATTTCCTGCTCCCCAGCTGCACGCACACACACACACACACACACACACACACACACACACACACACACACACACACACACACACACACACACACACACACACACACACACACACACACACACACACACACACACACACACACACTCACTCACCAAATTTTGCATGCACAATTATTCACTTTCATTAATGTTACAAACTGCTGAACTCTGCAGTAAACAACAAGCTCTTAGTCATCACCTTCACATCATCCCCTCACTTCATAAATACTGAACGAAGGCCTGACACATACCTTACCGTGAGCACTCACACAGCTACACAGACACACACACACAGTTTGTCTTCTCAAGCCTTGGAATATCTCTTTGGACCCATTTCTCTCCATTTTCCCCGCATGTACGGTAGATGTGTGTGTGTGTGTGTGTGTGTGTGTGTGTGTGTGTGTGTGTGTGTGTGTGTGTGTGTGTGTGTGTGTGTGTGTGTGTGAGAGCACACACTCGCGCAAACACATTTTTTTCCCCCTCTGTCGCTCTTTACTCATTCTTTCTCATCTTCTTCTCACTTTTCCTCAGATTCTCATGTAAAGAGCATGTAATTAATTTCAATGTAACCACATAATGAAGCTTCCCCCAACACACACACACACACACACACACACACACACACACACACACACACACACACACACACACACACACACACACACACACGCGCGCATGCATCGGAGATCTTGAAAAATACGCATTTGTGTGTGTGTGTGTGCGCGCGCAAGTTTGTCTGAATGCGAGCTTATAGCATGCATTCATCTATTTCCATGCTTATATGTTTGTTTACCAATTCCGCACCATTGGATATTGAATGGTATGCAGTGAAGCTGCCCACAAACTGTATTCAGCATCCTATAGTTAAAAGCATCTTCATGCCAAAATATGTTGTGGTAATGTTTCCTCCACAATTTGATTCATGTCCGCCTGGAACACCATTTTCTCTTTTTCTCCTTTCAAAATGCGTGGCGTGACTAAACTGCTGGTCCTCATTATTGTCAGAACGTGGTTCATCTGTGCACACTGGTGGTAGATGCTCCACCTTGGAGGAATTGTAGTTTCACAGATGGATGCCATATTTGTTAGGAACTCCAAAAAGCAGGGTGGAACCTTTGACTGTATGTGAAAGAGGACGTAGCTTCAGGGTCCAAAAGATTTGGCCAATGTGGAAGTGCCATAAATTGCCCTGTTTTTGGGGGCGTGTCTGTTTGATTGACAGGCCTGTGGTGCAGTCAGCTTTCCGCGATTGGTGGGCAGAACGTGACGTCATCGGGTTTCCAATCAGATCAAATCAGATCTGTCGCTTGCTCCCCCCTAGCTTGTAAACATAGTAATTGGGGCTTCGAGGCGAACTGCAAGGGTGTCAGTTTGACGGCCATCATGACCCATAGTTCCAAAACTCTACAATAAAAAAAAACTGGATATCCAACATAATTCTCACATCAAAATTCTTACTGATGGTTCCAGCACCTTCGCTAAGATTCAGCCGGGTGGGTTGGTGGTCTGTCTGCATCGTAAAAATACTTAATTCACAGAATTAATCAAAACAAAGTTTTAATAGATTCACTGGAAACTTGTGTATTTTCTGTCGTAAACAGAACAGAACTCTTTAGAGTAAAATGTTTTCATTCTTAATAAACAATTGTAAAAGTTTGATTCTGGTCGGACTTGTGGTGTCAAGTGGTTTGCTAGACATGTAGACAGCTTTGACTACTATAATATACCATATTGACAAAAAACAAAACCAGCTGCAGTATGTCACCCATTAAATACTTTCTTTATATAACAGTGTTGTCCTATTTACATGTGTCCATATTGCCTTGAATCAGTGTGATGTCATCTCGCGTGTCATCCTCGGCCCTGCCATCATCCAGCTAACTCGTATGTGGAGATGGACAGAGGTGGGTCAGATAAAGGATTGATGGATGAAGGCGTGGTGGCAGATGAGGGCAGTTTATAGCCCGGGAGATGTTGTAATGACTGTTTGTGTGTGTGTGTGTGTGTGTTGTTTAGTTTTTGGGGGGGTTTGATGCATAATGGGTGTTAAAGTCTAAACAAGCTTTGGAGCTTGACTGCTATTCCCACGGGCGTAGCCAGTTGCACAAATACACACATGAGCACACACATAGAAGTTAGGTGAAGGGTTAACCCCCTCACTGCTGGTCTTTTTGTTACTATGGAGATGAGAGGTTAAAAGTCACTGGCCACTGGTCAGGTCTTGACATTTCAGACAAAAGAATGGCGCCTTATTTTAACATGTATGCAATGAACATGTCGGTATTCTAGCATACCACATGTTAGACAAATATTTGTCGCTAAGAATCATTATATCATATATATCCATGATGTCTTTTATTTGTTGACATTTGAACTTTTCTATATCCCCTTCAGACATGTTTGAAGACATAAAAATGAACTGCTTATATTAATCATGTGATAAATTACATCTACTCCTTCTTCATCATATGCTGGCACAAATTCAAAACGAGCATTCATATTTTTCATAAAACAATAACATTTCTCAGTTTGAACATTTTATATGTTGTCTTTAGTCTATCTGCAAAGAAATATGGGTTCATGAGATTTGCAAATCATCGCATTCAGTTTTTATTTACATGTTACACAGCGTTCCAACTTTTTGGGGGAATTGGAGTGGTACAAAAGTGAGGAAAATGAAACGTGACATTTGAGTTTAAGTGAGTGAATGTGAAATTGGATGAGGTGTTAGCCTCACTTTGTGAATCATTCTTTTCGATAAGCAGTTTTATAGCTGACAGGGCAGAGCAACGATGTGTTCCACGTTGTGTGTTGCAACAATTCCATAATTAGCACACCATCTCGAATCCTGCCTGTCGTGGGCGGACATTTATGTGCTACTTCCTGGTGGGAAAGGCACAGCTTCTGTACTGGCATCACATTACATGGCTTCTGGCTCCTGAAACTGGCAACTTTCAAACCAAATCGGAGTTACCTCCTGCCGCCATCTGGGACTGCCAGTGTGTAAAATTACCCCAAGCAGCTTAAAACGGTCATTTATGATGTCTGAAAAGTGTTACGAGTCAAAGTGTGTGACTGCATGTAGTTTAGCAGCGTGCAATGCAACGTGTGTGTGTGTGTGTGTGTGTGTGTGTGTGTGTGTGTGTGTGTGTGTGTGTGTGTGTGTGTGTGTGTGTGTGTGTGTGTGTGTGTGTGTGTGTGTGTGTGTGTGTGTGTGTGTGTGTGTGTGTGTGTGTGTGTGTGTGTGTGTGTGTGTGTCTGTTCTAATAACAAATGATGTTCCACTGGTGATGTGCTTGAAGAAGTGGAACGGTTCTCTTGGGGGAAGAGATTTGTGGAAACACATTGTGGTTTCTCCAGGTGTCAGACTGTGCAGGGGTTGTTTTTGTGTGTGTGTGTGTGTGTGTGTGTGTGTGTGTGTGTGTGTGTGTGTGTGTGTGTGTGTGTGTGTGTGTGTGTGTGTGTGTGCGCGTGTGCGCGCGTGAGCTCATCCCTATGCCTGCGTGTCAATATGTTTCAGTTCCTTCCTGTCTTATTGCAAAAATGCCTCCTCCATCCTCCTCCATCCTCTTCCTCATCTTTCCTCTGTAATGGAGAGATGTTGAAATGCACCCACTACCCACTTTAGATTTGGCAGTAAACACAGTCTTGGCGAGAGTAAAGAAGAGATATCAGCGCACACACACTCACACTCGCACTCGCACTCACACATACATCTGAAGAGAGTTTGGAAACATGGCAGCGAATACAGGTCTTCCTTTTCATCGACCTGCTGTTCATTCTCACAGCTCTCGACTTCAATTCATCAGTAGTTGTGTTTATGGCTCTTTGTGAAATCATTCTTTTTCCCTCTTTTTTTTAATTTTTTTATTTCGCCCGTAGCTGATTGAACATCCTGAGGTAGTTTAGTTCCTTCTGCAGGATTTTCTTTATAAACTTCAGGTCAATTTGCTTTCTGAAATGCATCAGTTTGACTTTTTACTGCAGCAGTTTGAATGTGGTGGCCCTTTCAAAGTAAAGGCACCAAAACAAAACCGCAACATAAAGCAAACCCAACGTACTTCACATACTAGCTATTTAAATATGGATTTTATACATCAGAAAATAGTTTTGAATCACATCGCAAAGTGTAACTGTATTGGTGTTAAAATATGCATAATACGATAACAAACCCAGAAATACCAAGCATATATAACATCTATAATAGGATTAGCGTAGCGACTACAGGAATAATAAGTTCTAATTTAAAAAAAAATTATTGACTGCGGATGAATGTAATATTCTTTTTTTAATGTGTGCTGCATGCATATGAATTTTTAGGGGTCATATAAAAAACATTTGAGGTTATTTCGGGACACTGTGATCCACAATGTTCATGGCTGCAGTACAGCTGTGATCAGCTTTCCACCCTTACGTCTTTGTCCAAACATCCACTCCTGGCTCCAAGTGTGTGTGTGTGTGTGTGTGTGTGTGTGTGTGTGTGTGTGTGTGTGTGTGTGTGTGTGTGTGTGTGTGTGTGTGTGTGTGTGTGTGTGTGTGTGTGTGTGTGTGTGTGTGTTTGTGTGTGTTTTGTGTATGCATAAATACTACATGCGCATATTTGAATTGGCACATGCATACATGTGTGGTGTTTGGCGGTGGTTTTTGTCCGCACTTGCAGTAAATGAATGTTCTATATGTGAAGTATGCGTATAAATCTTCGCGTGCATGTGTTTGTGTTCCTTGGATGCTTTATGTTTTTAAGCAGAACGTCTCAGCCTTTTGGAGTGCTGGACTTATGTGTTTGTGCCTGTTCGTGTGTGTGTGTGTGTGTGTGTGTGTGTGTGTGTGTGTGTGTGTGTGTGTGTGTGTGTGTGTGTGTGTGTGTGTGTGTGTGTGTGTGTGTGTGTGTGTGTGTGTGTGTGTAGAGAAAGTTGAAAGGAAAGCGTCAAAACCTCGTGGCAGTTATGTAGGGAACTTTTGGCTTTGGGTCGTGTGTGTGTGTGTGTGTGCGTGTGTGCGTGCGTGCGTGTGTGTGTGCGTGTGTGTGTGTGTGTGTGTGTGTGTGTGTGTGTGTGTGTGTGTGTGTGCGTGCGTGCGTGCGTGTGTGTGTGTGTGTGTGTGTGTGTGCGTGTGTGCGTGTGTGTGTGTGCGCGCGCGTGCGTGTGTGTGTGTGCGTGCGCATAAGAGGGATCTGGTAGTTTTCTCCCCTCAGGACAGGGATTATGTAAGCAGAGAGAAGTGAGGTCAAATACCATCCTCCCTCCGGCTGCATTCTGTGTAGACTGGGAAGAATGGAAACACTGGCACAAACAAACTCCTCTGCCCCTTTAAGTGTAAAAGACCTTTACACTTTCCAGAGACATTTAGCTGACTGCCATAATCTCATGGACCGGCTATTTCACAACTTTACAAATCTGACCTTCGACCTGCCCGATCTTGCAATTAAGTGTCACTTTAAGAAATGAAGATTGAAGTGGAGGGGAAGAAAGAGAAGATGAGACATATCAACAGAGACCGGTTACCATAGCAACATGCACAGACCAGTCTGGAGCTCAACTTGACAAGCCTACAATACAAATGTAGTGTCTTCATGAAAAGAGATGTAGGGGTTGTTGTAATGAGGCTTTCCTGACATTTTGTACTTCAGACACATACATTTTATGACAATTGAATTTCAAACATGTCATTGGTTTAAAATGTACTGTAAAGGCTGGTACAGGCTGCTGTTGTCCTTGGCAGAGATTTCATTAGTGTATAGGGATTTTAATTAAGTTACCCTAATGTTGTAATGATTGAGTAGCAATTAATCACCATCAGACACCATAAGTAACTGGTAGGAAATTTGACCTACACGAATCATGTCACGCTGAGATGATTCAAGTAAAACACTGATTAGCCAAAGGGAAGAGGGAAAGCCGCTGATAAGTCCAGGTTTCTGTACAGTAGGCTAGATCATGATTTTGTCAACTTGAAGAAAAATGTCATGATAGTTACAGTATATAAACATGCAGTTTGTGCTCTTCTGTGGCACTACAATTTCAGTGCCGTTCATGTTCACCGACAGCTTGGCATTTATATTTTCTCAGGATGCACGAGAGCATGTGTGAGATCTTCAACAGGGTGCTCTGAAAAGTAGGAGAAGGTGTATTTACAGTAATCTGGCTGTTGCTGCTGTGTGGTTATCACTTCCACCTGCTAGCCAATATCGTGTGTAGAAATTACGTGTACAAATACAACATAACAACTCAACCGAACAGTAACTATGCTCTTGTGGCAGGTTTCCATTGGCACCCGTATGAAAATCGAGCATTTATACTGTCACTGTTGGCGGTTCGTGACTCGGTCTTCATCACTCTGACTTTTCTTCGTGACATTATACTGTTAGAGAAAAATGTCATCTTTGTTGTCGTATTGATTTCAGCCATGTCCCCCCAGCACTGACATGAGATCAGGCAGTGAACAGAAGTTTGGCCTTTAAAAGCATGCTAACACATGATTAATATCAGCACAAGTTTCAATTGATCCTTTTCTGTGAGTCAGAAATTGTCCAGACCTGATTCCATACGTTATTTCAGAAAAAGGGTTGAGCTAATTTACAGCCTCACAGTTTGTCAGCGTGTGATATTTTGCAGTCCCGTCTAGTCATTTAACCTGAGAAAACAACTCTGGCAACACTGTTCTCACTGCTTTACCCAACGTGAAGTCAGTGAGGTATTGAATTAATTTCAAGTTTGCAAAATGCAATGAAGCGCGCGCCGTTTCATCAACTCGAAGAGGCCTTGCAGGAGGATAATGTCAGTTTTCAGGGGCTGTTTTGAATAAGCTAGATGTTGACTCATATCGAGCTCAGAGCATCTCTGACATGACCAAACAGCAGAAAATACCTGTCATCAGCTGTCCTAGCAACCCCGTTGTTTGGGTTTATCTGTTGATGGGCGAGTGTTTGTGAATGTGTGTGTCAGTGACTCACTATCCTGTGCGAGTCGTATGGTTTGTGCCTTTGTGTCTGTGTATGCGCACTTATTTGTGTCAGGGAACTTCAGCTCCATCATCTCCACTCCACCTCATTTCCAGAGAGACAGATCAAGATGTTGCATTTATGATTCTGCTATGAATCATCTGTCTTTTCTCCTCTTGTGTCTCACATTCTGCCAAAGACGGTGACACTGTGGCCAAAAAAGGCCATCCTTCTCAATATCCTGAATGTTACTGTTTGTTGTGATACTCGATATGGCAAAGTAGTGATCTATCATGACATCTGTGCAACTGGAGGAGAAAATGAAAAAGCAAAATCATATTAAGTGCATGGTGAAATGCAAAGCAATAAATTACAGAATATAAAATAGAGGGAGTCAAAATATTAAATATAACAAAATGTTAAAATGCACATTATATACAACTTGTATACAAATACAAATGGAATAGTATTACATTTAACTGAAATAAATAAACTAAACTAAACTTAACAAAACTAAACTAAACAACAGTGCAACAAATTAAACAAAACAAACAACCAACAGTTGAACGGTGTTACTGAAGTGTGATTGATTTGGCCAGAGGTCATTTATTGAACAGTGTGATCGCAGTGGGCAGGAACGATGTCGTGTATCGGTCCTTGTGACAGCGGAGCCGGAGGAGTCTATTGGAGAAAGTGCTGCGCTGTCCCTGCAGTAGGTGGTGGAGAGGGTGGTCCGGGTTATCCACTATGGATAATGTATTGGATTTCCTATGCCACGTAGCGATAATAAATCCCTTTATTTAACTGGAACAAATGTTGTCAGTCTTTGAACTGAAAGTTAGTGTTCTCTCTGAATGCTAAAGTCCTCAGCGTCTCGCTCTGCCGCCGTGCATCCCTGTCATCTTTTATACGTTTCATTTCTTCCTCTCTCTGCTCCCTCTGTTTCATTACTCTAATCTCTGTCTTTGACTGATGTTTGTCCACTCAGAGAGGGACTCCCAGAGAATGATTGCAGCCACTTCTCCACTCAGCTCTCCATTCATTCTCCCCATTCGTCCTCAGACCGTTGGAAGAGGTCCAAACTCACCTCAGGCTTCCTTCGCCCGGTTCTGCCAGCTCTATTAAAACACCATAGGTCATCATGCGGCTCTCTGGCACAAGCTGCCATCGGGAAATCACATAGTTATACAAACGACTGACATTGGAAATACTGCGTAAAACAGCCTTGTAGCTGCGGGGCCATCGGGTATTTTCAAGTTTAAGAAATTGGGATTCGATTGGATATTTGAGTTTTTTTTTTTTTTAGCCACAGACAATCGAGCAGTCCTTCAGATGAGTGGTGCTTTTGTGGTCTTGACACTGCACCTGTGGGAAAACATTGTTTGCAACGTGTCTATGGTGTCTTTCCCACTGTCGGTACAAGTTCTTCTCTACTCACTTTTAATACCAGGTGCTTTTCTGGATTTTGTTTTCCACTACAGATAGTAAGCAAAATCTCTCGAACTACTTTAACCACATCTTGAACGCAACACGCGCTCGCTGGGTCCTTTTGTTGGCTTTCAAACAGAAGGACATCTGCTCTTGGTGTGATTTTTATGGGTTGACATTTATCCATTATTCCATTAAAATGAAAAAGAAATGCACCAGCTACAGTAGCTTGGCTAGTTGTAATGGAGTGTCTGTGCAGGATGTCCCGTGACTCAGATGCATTGAAGCAATTCCCCCACACAGCAGTCTGCGGTGGTCTCACTTCTCCCTGTAGTATCAACTCGGCTCATTTGGAACCTCGACGGAGGTGATACCAACAATCTTACCAGGTATCAGGTATTTTACACAACGTTGGCCCATCGGAAAACCGCAAAGCAACAGAGAAGAGCGAGTACCAGCAACGAGAAAGTTGGCTTATGACACTTCACTGTCATCCTCATCTTTTGATCTGGAAATGCCGGGCATTGTGTCAGAACTGGCTTTGGATACATTTACTTCCTCTTCTTCACTATCATGATGACCATTAAGACATGACTTTTGTTGTTATTGTTGTCGTCCCTATAAAAGGCTTCTTGTTTGCTGTTGTCCTCCCCTGCCTTTCTCAAGCACCAACATTTGTTTTTGCTGCACCCTCCTCTGACTCTGCACAATTTGTCATGTGGTTCAACTCAGCTTAGTGGTGTGTTAATGCAATGTCTGGAGAAATTAGGAGTGCCTTGTTGCAGGCAAATCAATCTCCGAGTGTGAAAAGACTACAAATTGGATTGGTGCCGAGGCTGATCTGTTTTGTGGAGGAACATGATTTTAAGGGGTTAAACAGAAGTTGTTGTTTTTTTTTAAAAGCAGGCAGCTGCCTGCACAGAGTAATCAATAACAATCTATTGCAATATTACTCTTCACATGGCGATGGAATGTTTGAAATAATTATGCACGTTTCTCTAAATTGAACCCGTAGACTGAAAAATGTGGAAATTGTCTCCTTCTTTGAGTGTTGAGGTGGATTGGTTGCCATAATGGCAGCATTAAATGGATGCATTATCGTCTCCTGAGTAGCTGCTAAAATCATTTTATATAATCATACAGTATAGTGTTATATCAGTCTCACACACTTGAGAACTGCAAGAGAAAAGATGTTCCATCCAGACAAAAACTATTTCAGATGTTTGGAAGGAAATCATCCATACTCAGACGAAGTGAGAAAAAAAAGTATTGTCAACTGTCAATTTTAAAGAAATTATTTACATAAATTGTGGTGACCTGAGCTTTCATAAAACCTTTTACCCAACTGTAGCTCCTACTTTAAATGAAATTTGTTCCACACCATCTTGAGCTGTACAGTCATGCCCCAGTTCCACCGCCATGCCATCATGTCCCAGAACTTATTTATTATTATTTTCTTTTTCAGGCAACCAAGACTAAAAACTGGGCTAAAACTGAGCGTAACGATGAACACACATTTTATGTGGATCATCATAGTTACTCCCCCCTCCCCACCCGGTCTTCAAAGAGACTGGCGATGGTTGTGATGGCAGCATTAATCAACTGGGTGGAAATTTGCTGGAGAGCCACAGGAGATACTGGCAGTGTAGCAAAAACTGGGGCAGTGTCAGACCCTGCAGCCACGGCTTTCCCTTTTCCTCTCTGAAAACACATTCTTTCATACATTAACCCCGTTTCTCTCTTCATCAACACGCTCCGCCTTCGTATCTCACCCTCCTTTACCCCTCAACCCTCTCTTCCCAGTATCAAAGCTGTACCCACTTCCATTATGCTACTTGGCAACGACATTGTTCTTAAAGTGATATATAATTGCAGGTAATGTTGGCGGAGCACGAGAAATGAATTAAAAATCAATTGATGTCAGCTCTGTACTATAAGAGGATGGAAACCTACAACCGCAGAAGCTGCTTTGACACCAGATTTGCAAGCTATTAGTTTGAAGATTACACAACAGAGGACACTGAAATACCAGAATGCAATATGACAGTGCCGTGCAAAAAAACCCAACCAAGATAATACCTCAATTGCAAATCTAGATTTACTACAAGGTTGTGAGACAATCAAACGTAGTGATATTGTGCAACATAGCAAAATGTTTCCTGCAGCGGTGTTGTTATTGTGTTCGCTCTAATTTGTGAATATACGAACAATCATTTGTATTTGTACTTTTTCAAATCATACAGACTTCAGATTCGTAATTTAAAAAAAAAAAAATTTCAACCTGTGACTGATAAGTACATTTTGGGTGACTCATTGTGCCTTTATTTAGTTTTATTAGCTTGACACAGAAAATACATTTTGTTTGTCAAAGGTTTGTTAGAGCAGTGATACAAGGAATGCAGAGATGAGATAACTTGTTAATGCCTTTGCGCAGATTTCCTACACAGCAGCTTTGAGGCTTTCCCTTTCAGCTGAAGGCACCAGTGTTTCTCTAAAGTCACTAATTTGAGTGGTTTACATTTTCAGAGTACAGTTGTACAACCCTGATCCGCTCCCTGTATATACAGTACATTCACACACTCATGTGCTCCTGTGCCAATCAAATTATCTCCGGTTTCAGCAAAGTCTGGCAGTTTATGCATCAAAGATAATCAGGAGCCTTGGAAATACTCTTCTGTCATCCAAGGCCAAAATGTTCCTGAGTTGGATCCGCCAGAGGGAAGCACGCTTTCAACTGTAAGATGCTGTAATTGGTTGTTTCTCTGTCAATCAACTGGTCCCTAACCCTAATCCTAGCATCAACCCTCCCACAACATAACAACCAATTACAGGCAGAGGATCCCTCCCGCTGATCCAATCTAGCACCAGCCTACACAGATATTGTAACTATATACAGGGATGATTACCGGAGAGTTACGTTGTAAGTTTCAGAATGATGAGACTGATGATGAGCAAATTAAAAATATTATATAAATTGTTGGGTTTTGACAAACAGAAGTGTAAACAATCTAGTCTTTTTCTCATTTTGCCATGACTGACATAATAATGCATGTAGATACGGTAAGATTTTAACCTTGATGATCATATAAACAAAAAAGAGAAGACAAAAAAAAGACCAAAAAAAAACACTTTTGCTTTTTGTTTTATTTGTTGTATGATAATGTACACAAGTAAGTTGTGAAAATTCTCATGAAAATCATGATGATGAATAAAAAATAGGACATCCTTTGTCCTTGCCAGCATAATGCACTGTTCTGTATTTCATCTTGCGACACTGCACTTCCTGGCCAAGTTTCCTCTTAAGCTCTGCAAGCTCTCAGTGCGTCGAGGTGGGAGAGAGAACTGCTTTTCCAGGGAAAGAGAGGAGCTGATGTTACGGTTACCATGATTACCTAACACACACACTGACCGTGTGTGATAATGTTATCCTGTTCACACGCTGCACACCTGCAGCCATGAAAAAAACAAGAGTAGTCAGACAAACTTCCAACCAAAATGAGTGCAAAAAAAAAAAAGAAAAAAAAGAAGTCCCCTGTATTCCACTGTATTACCATTTAATAATATCATGGAAATAAACCCAGATGTAGTGCTTGCTTATTTGGCTGCTATCCACAGTTTTGCTTTGAAACTGTAACCGAAGCGATGCGAAACTCTTATGAAAACATTTATGCTTACAAACCTCTTGGCTGAAAATGAGTATTTCCCTTGCCTTTTCCACACACCTCTGACAGATCTGTTTAGCATTTGAAGAGTGACTACGAGCACAAATCCAAATGACAATATTGTAGGGAGGTTAACAATAACACCAGTCTCACTGTGGATTTCTTGTCTTTGCAAAACTGGCAAGTTTTAGTGTCTCACACTCACAGAGGGAGAGACACTGCTTCATCTCTCCAAGGCATGTTTTTTTTATTTTCCGTACAGGGTGTTTTGTTGTGGTGCTCTAAATTTAAGCTGTGACGCAACACTGCAGCAGAGTTTAAAGCATGTGTGGAAAATATTCTTCGCACCCGCTGTGGCCAACAGGTTTGACAGACTCACAGTCACTCGTTAAAGTGTGACTCGTTCCGAGGTGTGGGTCCGCTCCCACGTCCTCTCTGGAACAGGGTCCAGTCCTGCATGGCCTTCTTCATGTACAGCTGCGTGAGCCTCATGTATCACTCGTTTTGGTGTCGTCAGTGACGCTGCATTGACGGGTGGAGTCAGAAGTATGACGAGCTTCAAAGTCTTTACCCGTTTGGCTGTGGTCCAAATGACATATTTTCCGTCATACACTCACAAATAGTGCTCTTGCGTGTTAGGACTCCTGCTCGCGTAGTGCAGGAAATTTGACAAAATCGCACACTGCCGTTCTCCGCTGACCACAAATAAATTCAACATGTGGACACTTCACCCGCCCAAAATATCTGCAGCTTTAATTATTTTACCCAGAATTGAACTTGTTTTTAATGTTCTCCTTTTAACACACTCGATAAACACGCTGATTCTTCTGTCCACCGGCAGCAGTGAAAAAGAAACACATTTCTGCAGTGTTCAGGAACAGCTGCCGAAGCCCCTTCTCCTTCAGTACCAAGATGGCAACCGTTTAGGGGGGAAAGTGTCCAGCTTTTAATGCTTCTTTTTTTGGACCGTTTTAAGTGCATCATCCGGTTACTTGTAGATGACTGCATGTCTCTGTACTGAGTGACAGTGTGAATGCGCATATACACACGAAATAGTGAGCGTTGGTACACAAGTACGGCATTTGGCATACAGTATTTGTGAACTGTCCAGCAACATTTGTTATGCCTTTTATGCTACAGTGCGGAAATGCGTTAGTTGAGATACACTTGAAAATAACTGGCAGGGAGAAAAAAAACAAAAAAACATATCCTACAAGTGATTTAAAAAAAATAAAAATAAACACACTCTTTAAAAGCAGCTATTTTCTTGAATTGATTAATGTCCACTCTCCATTCCTGTTGTTTCCTTTCTGTTGTGTTCCCCCTTTGTTCTCTTCACTCTTTTGCTCTCCCTATTCTTTCCCCTCTGGTTTTGAGTGACACTACAGTGCTCCTTTATATCTGCTGAATTCAGCTGCTGCAGCTTTACACGTACACACATTCTCACACACTTTTCAAGACATAAAACAATGTCAGCAGGAAGGCTTTTCCTGGCGGCCCGTTCTTCTGTGTATTGTATGATCTTGGATGTATTAAAGGAAAACCTCTGCAGTCACACCTATTCAGTCACGCTCTTCTCGCTCGAATTGAATTTCTACCGCTGTTGTTCCCTGTGATGTCCCTGTCCCAGATAAGTCACTCATGTCCCTCAGTGCATGTATATAGAGACACACTAATGCAAACCCCATACACCAACACTGTTGTTTGTTGACAATAGCTAATAGCTGATATTTAAAGTTTTTAGTTTGTCTGTTTTCTTGCCAAAAGTAGACTCGATTAGTTTTCTCCACATATGCTGTTTGTGTCTTTGTCTGAAAACAGAATTACATTTAGGCCATCTGAGAGACTGAAAATGAAACCACCACGACACCATTACCGCTACTACACTCAACATCCTCCTCTTGGTTTCTGGAGGGCTCAGATGCTGTGGTAGCAGTGGGGGATGGTGGGCAGCTTTTTGATGAAAAACTTAGCATTTTCTCATAATTTTGGACTATTACCCAATATTATCAAGATTTATTTATAAATGCACACTCTGTTACCAAATATTGGTGAAACAAAGCTTTTAGTGAAGCTATAGCGGCTTAGTTGCTGTGAAAAATAGTTATACGCTGGACCTAAATGTTATAACCGTTGGGAAAAGCCTCTAATTCTGAGGCTTTGTAATATCTGAAATACTTGAATAAATATATATATATATAAATACCTTCATTCAGACTTATCTTAGTGGAGCGAGAGAGAGGATACGTGCGGAATAAGAAGGGGAATGACTCGCAACCAAGGTCATTGTAATTTTCATGATCAGCATCTTAACTCCCCTGTCACCCATATATTTACACCTGAACTTAACAAATTCCAGATACGTTATTCCCGCACATACTAATGTGATGTTGATTAATTATAGGGCTGAAATGAACAATCATTCCCTGAAATAATCCATCAATCACTCGGTCAATAATAAGTTTTGATTTTCTATAAAGCCAAAGACAATCAAAGAGTAAACGTCTATATATCCATGCCACCATCTCTGTGTACATAGGCACAGTTCTACTTTGAGCTAAATGCAAATAATGGCACACTGACATGCTAATGGTGCTCAGTTTAGTGTTTAGTTATGAACAAGTATTTTAAGAAATAGGATTTGCGCCTGATCCTGGTGCCACATGAAACACTAAGGTTAGTTTCTTTGGTGCTCTTGTTTGTTCAGCAATGATCTGGCTCATTTAGACCAGTGAAGCTGATTCATAGTGATGTAGGATATCATATTGAAGGATGATGAAAAGTATCAAGACACACGTATATTTATTTATTGATTTAGCCTTCACAGTGTTGTGTTGTGGCCCTGTTCATTCACTGTGTGTATGTTATCAGTTCTGCATACTTAAATTCATAAAAAGTGATCACAAAAAAAGACCCGTATGAGTGTCTAAGTAAATGTCATCCATTTTCACTGAAGCAGTGCTTTACTTCTTGCCTTGTTGAAATCCTTCCAGGAGTCTTCCTGTAACTGTCACAGTGAATCTTGTCTTTTTTTTGGACAGCTTTTGGGTTAAACTTTCTGCACACTCTCTCTCTCACTGTGATAAAGCAGAGATTTTCTGCTGACTGACATTCCTTTTCACAGACCGCCTGCATTCCGAGCCACAAACAGCACATACTCTCAGAAACCACACGCACATTCAGAAGACAATGGTTTATGTCTAACGGGAAGAAATGTGACATTCACACTCGCACCCACCCACCCACACACACACACACACACACACACACACACACACACACACACACACACACACACACACACACACACACACACACACACACACACACACACACACACACACACACACACACACACACACACCGGGCTGACTGAGCAGTCTGTAACAACAGATGGCTCTGAACGCTGCAGATGTTTGTGTTGCTGTTGTCAATCGTGAATAAAGATCTCTTGTTTTTCTTAATTGAATCGTGTTACTGGCGTGTGGCTCATGAGGCAGAATGGTACACACACACACACACACACACACACACACACACACACACACACACACACACACACACACACACACACACACACACACACACACACACACACACACACACACACACACACACACACACACATAAATGCTTTTGGTTTGATTTGATTTCCACGCTGACTCCATTTTGTTGGTCTAAAACACATCAGCAGACACTGATCCATTAGCCACGGGGGTCCATAAGTGGACAGGTGGAGCAGTCTGGTGCCTCACTGGTGGTCTGCAGACATCTGTGTATGTGTGTGTGAGACATTTAGATCCAGCCAACTCTGTGCTCGTTGGGCTGAGGCTTTCCTATATGTGGTATCTGAGCTGCGCGTGTGTGTGTGTGTGTGTGTGTGTGTGTGTGTGTGTGTGTGTGTGTGTGTGTGTGTGTGTGTGTGTGTGTGTGTGTGTGTGTGTGTGTGTGTGTGTGTGTGTGTGTGTGTGCGTGTGCGTGCGTGTGCATCTCTCCTCGTCTCCTTTGACCTGCCAGCTGAATGAGGTATTTCACAGAAGAGCTCAAAATGAGCACAGTAAAATGTCACAAACTAAACCAATTAATGTCAGATTACAGTAATATTAAGCTCCTTGAGGGGAACTTTTGAGTTTTTCGGAGGTTAGACTTAGAGCAGCACACTGGGATTCATAAATCTGCTGCTGGGCACTTAAGCAGTGGGTTTTAACTTAGCTATTCTACAGCACAGATGGATAACATATATTTTAGGCTTTGGCTACATATTGTACGTAAGTGGTTCCCAACTGGTGAGGAGCAACCCAAAAATGGGTCGCAGGGCATTTTGAGGGTGTCGCAGATGTCAAAAAGTCAAACTCTTATTTGAAAGTCTGAAGGTCTTCTACTGCTGCACTTTTATTTTGAAGGACCTATAATTCCCATGTCGTCGCAGTAGCCCAAAACTAAAGCATTACATCAGTAACTTTCATTCAAGCATTTGTGAACAGGGATCAGATCAGTCTGCCCTCTTATTTTTGGGGGTTTTTAACCCTTTTTTTGTTGGACTCTTTTTTTTGTTCATTTCATGTTTTTGAAAATGCATGAAAGCAATGTGTTTTATTGCATTTAAAAAAAAAAATTTTTATAAAATATATTTTAAACATTTGGGCCCTGAGGCCAAACCAGTTGAGAAGCACTGCTGTAGGTAATGCTTGTTTGCAGAATACTGTATATTAATTGTTGGTTTTGTTCTTTCTATGACATTCATTGATTGTAAGAAATAGACTTCAACAACCCTCAGGCTACCCAGCAAAATGACATGAACAAATGTGACTAAACTGGAGTTATAATATTTTGATTCATCTAAAACTGTTTTTCTCCTTCCATCATTTTTGTTTAATCTTTCCATAGCACGTAATCTTTTTTTTTGTATGTTTTATTTTAGCAGCAGTGGCTTTTCTGTTATGGTCCTGAAGTTTTCTCTTGGTTGCTGACAAGGAAACGTGCAAACCAACATCCTGCGGCATACTTGACTTACTTCGCATTCATAAAATATTTTTTTTCCACCATGCAAATGAAGTCCTGCTCATCCACAAACCATGTGCTCTTCAGTTTATTCGGTTATTTCTCATTTTCTAGTTTTGGTGCTCACACCAGCTTTTTTACCCACGTGTTGATCCTGGCAAACCAACTACCTTTGCCATCTCATGGTAGATGTCTGTCTTTTTTTCTTTTTTTTTTGCCTCTTCATTATGCTTTTCATTTGCATGTTCACTTCTTTGCTCATCATATTGACAGACATCATTCAACTTACAGTCCACTCTGAGCTACGTGTCTTCTCCTTTGTGCAGGAACTTGTGTTAAAACAACACACAGCTACCAGGCAAACATTTAGCTGCCAAGTGTCCAATTACTTTTGAACCCATGCAATTTGGGAACTGTGTTAGAGTTGCTATAATACACACAAAGCTCTAAAAGCATTGATGGAAACCTACTCACAGCTGATACTCAGCACTTTAATGTAGTATCCATTATTTCATTTCAAACTGGAAGTGCTGAAGGCCTGAAGAACAATAAATGTGTAACTACTACAAACGTTTACTGTCTGGAATACGGTGGCTGATAAGTGCATCAGTTTCTTCAGAAGTTATTTTTGCTTCACCGCTGCGTTTCAACAGTAAAACACTGGGAAAATATCCTATGCGTCCTTCCGTTAATTATTTTTGTTCTTAATAAGGGACTTAAAGACTGGTAATCGAAAAAGTTGTTGGAGATTTTCAGCCTTTCCGTCAAAAATACTGATAATGATACTGTGTGTGATTCTGCAGATGCATGAAAGTTTCCAAATAAGACTTGGCATTGAAACAGTTGTCAGTTAATTTCTGCATTTGTCTGTCTTCTATATGTAGATCATTTAGTTTTTATTCATTAAAAAATATTATACATTTAGTCACACTTCTTGTCATTAAGTGTTAATTGTAGTTTTAGTCTTGTTTTCATCATGAGAAATATATTTTAACTAATATGTTTTATAACTCAAACCTAGACCGGAGGTAATTTTATCAATGAAAACTGTCACTTTACTTCACTGCAGACAACATTGGACTAAAATGGAACAGAAAGGACAACGTATACTTGAGCCAGCCGACACGCCTCTGTTATACTTAACTAATCCATTTCAACCCATTTACATTCTATTACCGGTATATCCACTGTAAATCAAGCCAGCGTGGTGAATTTGGGTTCAGTTTAGTATAATCTGATTCAATCTACTTTAGTTCACTACCATCTCTTCCTTCTCCCTCCACTACAGTCTTTATCCGACCAGTATAATCCAGTTCCAAATAATCCACTAATTCAGGATAATCAGTTTTAGACCCACATGATCCAGTTCAGTTCAAAAATAATCCCATTTTAGTGCAGTTTAATCTGGTCCAGAACGTCTCAGTTCACAGTAAGGAAAAGCGAATGTGGTTTTAGTCACAGCGGGAGATCTGATCGTGTCTCTGTCTCTCTCTCGGCGTGAATCAAGTTATGATTGACCTGCGAAGTAGACAGATGGAGGAAGGTGTGTGTGTGTCTGCATGTGTCCGTCTGAACCAGCAGTAACTTCCCCTGGCATTGTGGTTTGGGCCAAACTACTCGTACACACACACACACACACACACACACACACACACACACACACACACACACACACACACACACACACACACACACACACACACACACACACACACACACACACACACACACACACACACACACACACACACACACACACACACACACACACACACTCATGTTTCCATCATTTAGGCAGACATTACATTTACTTACATTCATTTCCTGGAGATTTACCCTAACCATAATTACAATTTGTCAAACCCTTACCTTAACCTCAACCTAAACAAAACTGCACCATAACCTTAAACCATGTCTTCCTCCTAAAATGTCATGTTTTATGTCACGTGGCGGTGTAGGAAATGAACACGGGGCAAAGGGCGAAAAAATGCCACAAGAAATCTCAGATTGCCCCGAAAAACTACAAATGAGGGGCAAAAATAGCTCCAAATACTGTGAAAAATGAATTATATTTACAAGGTAGGGCAGGTATCTGACTAATTCATTTAGCGATCATCTAAATTTCATTTATTTTATTCAATTTCGATTTCCATCTCAAACACACACTGACTGCTTTTGTTCCCATTATGTATGTAAGTAACTTTGTTGCGATATCAGGCAAAGACCACAGGCAATCCTCCACCTGCAGAGATGAAGTATTACATTTATCTATTAACTTATGCATAATACATAAGTCGTTAGAGCTGTGTCCTGTTTTCTCTCACACAGATAGTATTATTTATGCATGAAGATGATTGCACACTTTTCTTTGGAACAGTAATAGTTTGCTTTTTATTTATTTTATTTTTTTACTCCCATTGGCTCAAGTTGATGATAAATGTATGCATTTTAATCTAGGCTAATTTCACATTAAAAACAGCAAAATTATGCAATGATACTGCTACTCTTATCCCCCAAAATCTTGTAAACGCCTTTCTAGACAGTGGCGGCAAAAGTTGCCCCCTAAATATCATTGAAAATCTCCTACACTGTCGTGGGAACTTGCTTTTTGTCCCCAAAATGGAGAAGTGTCCCCTCAATATTACACAATACTTGAGTAAAACACACACAAGTGCCTCATCTTAACCCTTAGTTCTCTCTTAATCTTTATCTAAGTCTAACCAGTAAACCAAACCTAACCCTCCAAAATCAGACGACCCCTGTGGACCTCAATTTCTGTCCCCACAGTGACACCTGTTGCCATGGGTTACAAAATATGGACACACAAACACAAACGTGTTTTTTCTTAGCTAAGGTGCACTGTGCTTGTGTGCACGTATTGTGTACACCGTGCTGTATAATATGTGAGAGAAAGAGTAAAATGGAACCGAGTGCACCTTTTGCGTGACTGAAGCAAATTTATATCTGCGGTCGACTCCCAAAGCTTATTATTTGGCTGCAAGTGTGTGAGGCCCCAAAGTTTAATGTCTTTTTCAGTCTGTTTGCTCAGGAACAGTTTGTGGTTGCTGCAGAGAGACACAGAGGGACAAAAAAAAAAATAGGAGAGAAAGACGAGACAGAGAAAGGTGGGGAGACTTGGCGGTTTGGTTGGATGACCTAAGCTTCCCTCTCCCAGTCTCTGGGGCAGTGCAGCTGCTCTCAGCTGTCCTGTGGTAATGATGTCAACAAGCAGCTGCAGCCCAGCGATGACATTGACAGCCCACCCATCCCTCGCGACCCGACAAAAACACTCGCATACATGCATTGATGTTTACCTGCTCTGTCACGGTTCTTAATTTGCAACACGTCAGTTTAAACTGAAGTTATCGATATTACATGGACACAGGTTATCACGCTTTGCACTTTAACCTCACCTGTGTTCAAATATGTCCTTAACGTTGTGGTGATCTGCATCCGACTGACCTCTATACGATTACTTGAATTTTTTTAAATGTTATGACACGCCGTGTATTTAAATATGTTTCAGTATATTAAGCGTCTACTTTCACCATCATTGTTTCTAACGCCACTAACAGACTGACGTTGTCTTATTCCTGGTTGTCAGTGTTTCTTTGTTACTGTTAGTGGTGTTGCTGTTCTTTCTTAATCCGAGTACTCTGCTATATTCTCCATCACAGCAGCTAGTCACCCACTGTACATTTCAACTTTAAACATTTAAAGTTGTTTATTCCAGGTCTGCTTGCTACTTTAGCTTAGCAGTTAGCAATGCTTGTCTCCCTCCCTTTCACTCTCCTGCTGTCTCTTGCTTAAGATGTCTTGTGTTTAGTTAATCGTCTGCCTCCTTTCATGAAAATGGTACATAGTTTATTTGCTGTGATAGAAGCATGGTGCAATTAACTGGAAAAGCGGCTCCGCACCATGAAAACCCAGTTTCTCCTGTAGTGAGCCAGCCATCTCTTTATAAAAGATGCAGTTATTGAATGTTTCAATAAATGAAATTATGATACATCAATATGCAACAGCTCAAAACCATTGCAATCCCAATCTCAAGGTGGGAAGGTGGTGTGTGTATATATATACCTATACTAACAAAGAGTATATTGTTTCTTACTTTATATCAATATAAACGGTAACATATTATACTGTAAACAATCAATATATCGCCCACCACATTGGAATCAGGCCAGGGGACTGCCAACTTCTTCTTCTTGTGCCATGGCATTTTGGTTGACCTCAACTTCCATATCTTCATCTTCAGATATTTCATTAGAATCGCTGTCAGAATCTCTTATGACAGGGTCCTCTATGTCAGAGACCTCCATGCCAGAGACCTCCTCGTCTGAGTCATCTGTCAGCAGGCCCACAGCAAATCCCATGACCTCTGAGGGATCATAAGACCAGTCCAGATGCTCGAAAGGGAACATTGGCCATGCGGGCGGGTTTGAATCGTCTTCCCAGTCCACGTGGTCACCTTGTTCGTTAAATGTATAAGCCATCAGCCTTCTGCAGTGTTAATCTGCCTCTGTTTAAATTGAACTGCAACTCGATTCTGAGGTAAAACAAGCCCGGAATAGATGCCGGCGTTCTTGTGATGTCACAAGACATGAAAGTCATGACAATGATGACATCACATGATTCTGAAATCTGGCCACCATTTTTTTTCCAACTTCAGCTTTAATGGCAATTCACCATGTGACATACAGACATACAGATAGATCGAAAAATGTTTTTTCACAGTCCTGCGGTGTGCAAAATCAAAAGACGAAACGAGAAAAGTATAAATATGTAACAACAAAAAACAGTAAAATAGACAACAACCACAGTGATGCTTGACTGCAGTTTAAATAAGTACAATGTAGTGCAAATACGGGTCCATAGTGTAAAAGTTCAGACTTTATGGGGTGAGGGGGAGAGAGGGGAGAGAGCTCAAGCTGTTCCTCAGTGTGGAGGAGCGTGCTGAAGGCTGCAGTACTTCCTCCCAGAAGGCAGGAGGCATCATTTCAGTGACGTCATTTGTAGAATTTTTAACAGGGAAGTTTTTTATGATGTTGTCCAACATCCAGATGACAAGCATGGACTGTAAATGCAGAAGGAGACACTACTTGTCAGGTAACAAGTATATTTACTGTACTTAAGTACACTAAGTACTATACTTAAGTACAGTCTCTGGGTACCTGCACTTGTTACTTTACTTGTACTCCACAACATTTCAGAGGGAGATATTATACTTTTTACTCCACCGCACAAAGCTCTTTACTTTTTAAAGATTTTACATTACAAAACACTTGATAATTTTGTTCTTTTAGAAGTAAACTATCAAACTTTATACCTTGTAAAGTATTGTCTGGTAGTGGGTGAAAAGTGATTCATATAAGAAACATGATCTGAATAAAAATATAATTGTTAGAAATTGATCAAAAATGTATTTTTGTAATAATTTGATTAATAATGTTATGTCGAGAGGATGAAAAAGGTAGAACTCGAGCATGAGGGTAATGTGCAGCATGATGTACAGAACACACACTTGAGTTATCTTGTTCATTTTTGAGTTTTGGCCGCATGTCTAAATTTGATAACAAATTAGCTTTTTATGTCAAAAGTTCCGTATTTTCGCGAACAGGTAAACTCTAACTCCACAACCAAACTAACGCTAATAAGATGATGATTTATTTTGCAGAACAAGCTGTAAGATGGCAAAGTTATTGCAGTCAACAGAAATAATAAACTCCTTAGAAAATACCTAAGATGCAGATGAGCTGCGGCTGAGCACAGTTACATTTGTAGTTCAAGTAAATACTCAAATTAATGAATTGTGATGGCAAAAATATATTCTTCGATCTCTACTTCGTACTTCATATTTGTGTATATTTCTGTCATTAAGTCAGGTAGTGCATAAATGAGTAGAATGAACTACTTGCGCTCCAAAACACTTTGGGTTAGTAGGAGTTACAGATGATGAGTTTTCAGTAAGACGTTGTACTGTAACCTTTGACTGGTCTATAGTAAGGATATGTGCGTGTTTTGATTGTACGGATTTCTCTGGATTTAGTGTTCGAGGATTCACCCCTACCACCAGGCTGATTGGAATCACACCCTCCAACCATCTGCCTGTCCATCTGACACCACGGTCTGCTCCTTCCCTTCTCTTTCCTTTTTTCTTTTTTTTTTAATAGACTTTACTTCTCACTTGTGTTTCTCCTCCTACTCATAGTAGTCTCTCATTCTAACCCACAGAAATGTACAATATTTTCTCAGAAGCTAATTTTTGACCTGAGGCAATGGAGGATGAAAGAGGTCCTGAACCGCAGTGTACATTTCCTTGTTGCTCTAATGTGGCCTTTTATCAGTTTATTTAACAGGTTGTTGGTTTTTTTTTCACACTTTTTCCTGAAGCAATGAGTCCACCGGTAAATGTAGCATACAGTATACAAGTGACACTCCAACTTATACTGATTCCCATAAAATATTGACTTTTGGATCGATTCATCTCGTTACAAAACATACCAGTTATTAGTTTCTCATTAAAGCTGTTCGCAAGCTCTCAAAGTCCCCAGATGCAATTATCTCTGTGATCTGACTGTAGGTTTACTTTGTGTCACTCATATTGTGACACCACTAACTGTGCACATGTGATGCACATGTATGTGGATCTTTGCACATGTGCATTAAACAAAAGAAAGCAGGGACCACGTCACGGCTCCATAGCCCAAAACTCCTGTTTAAATGAATTATAATGTTTAGTCACGTATTGTATGCCCTGTGTAGCATTCTGGAGTAATGTGACTGTGGCTTTATTCCAATATCACCACTGTAATCCTCTTGTTCTTTCATCATTCATGAATGCGTCTTATCTAATTCCTTTTAAACTGTGACTCATTCAGTTTTTCTTTTTTTTTTTATAACTAATCAAATTCCTTTATTACAAACTCTCATCACATTTTTTTCTTTTTTCATTAGCCATAACCCTTATCGAGTTCCTAGTCTAGTTGATGGCTTTCAAGAAAATTGAAAGATACAGAATATCACAGATCTGCAGCCTTCAGCCCTCAAGGCTAGAGCGCCGCTATAATGTTCCTTCATGTGTGCATCTATCCATCTTTTTTTTGTGCCTGCGCTATCTTAAAGAGCACAAGCAGGAATTATCGACTACACTGGTAGGTGCTCTCACGGATGACATTTGGACCTCTGGGGCTACAGGGAGCAACTTCACTGTGTGAAATTTGAAAATAGAGCGAAACCCGGCTGACTTTGAACGTGTTGAACTGATGAAAAGCTTTAACAGCACTGCAGGCTCTCATTTTCAATTTCAGTTGATTGCAAATACACTCAACTTGCCGTAATAGATTACTATTTAATTTTGTAATTTTTTTTTTTTTTTTTGTAATTTTTTCTCCACCAAACCATGACTCTTTGTCTCATTACGTCCCTAACATGCAGGATGATATTGACAGCTGACAGCTGCACGCTTGACTGCAAGACTCTCTCTCTCTCTCTGGCATGGAGAGAGAGAGAGAGAGAGAGAGAGAGAGATTTCTTTCCGTCTCGCTCTCCATCAGTGAGGCATTATCTGACCCACTATGCCCTGTTACATCTGTCCTATTTGCTATTTGCCCTATCTCTCTCTCTCTCCCCCAGTAGGTGTCTTCCCTCCATCCCTCTCATTGGCCCACTTCCCAATCACACTTGCCTACAGGACATGTGTCTGTATGTAAGAAGGATCATTTCTGAGTAAAATGTTTGCCAAAATAAAGGCTTAATCTCCTTTAAAAAGAATTATAACTTGGCTCACACACACACACACACACACACACACACACACACACACACACACACACACACACACACACACACACACACACACACACACACACAGAGTTAATCTGCATCTTATCGTCATCAAATCCATCTATTTGGGAGAAATAAATCCACTATTCATTGGGGCAATTTCAACACAGATGGACAAAAACACAAACATCTCTTATAGAATATTGTCGTTCTTCAAAAAGGTTGTGTTTATTTTTGGTCTGTTGGATTGGATTGAAATATATTGTAATACTGCTTGTATCCCATTATTTCGCCCACCCATGTCTCTTGGCAGGAAGTCCGAAGAGATCAAGCTGATCTGTTTGTCTGACGTTTTTTCGGTGGGTTTGGATGACAAATGTGTGCATATGTGTGTCTGCGTGTGTGTGGCAGATTACAAAGGTTTATTGCTCGTCGGTAACTCCTTCATCCTCTGTTCACCAGATTTTAATTTGCCGAGTCGGATGGTTCGAGTCCGTAAAAAAGTGATGTGTTCGTACAAAGAAATCTTTTCCTAAACCTAGCCATGTGGTTTTACTCGCTTAGGTGAGGCAAAACTTAACACTTTCACATCCTGCAATGAGCTCCTGGGTGTATAGCTCACTTTAGCGTGATACCGGGTTGACATCTGATCTTTTGTACCTAAACCACTTCCACACCACTGTTGTCGCCCCCTTTTTTCAGCTAAGTGGAGCCACTTTCAGCCATGCTTGTTGTGACGCACATAATGTACGTCATACCGTTACACTGCTTAAGATTATGACATCATTACACCAACAGGTCAGAATATATTTGTTGTCACGGAACAAATTTTATTTATCAAAATTACAATGATACTGTTGCGAATGATACAATATGGCAAACCCCTAAAGAATATGCTGCTAAATGTACACATAAACTAAAAATATATAACTTAGTCTCTTTGTTATTTGATAAAAGGCCGTCTACACTAGAGAATAAGCACATTGGAAAGGATGTAAAACAACATGTAATAACATGATTTAAAAATTCTTTCATGGGTAGAAGGAGGAGAAAACTGTTAAACTTGATCTTGTTTTTTTTTTTTTTTTTTTTTTTATCTTCCCGTGCTCTATCCCTGTGAAACCAAAATCCTATGTTACCTTGTCTGTTTTTTTTCTCTCTGTCGAGTCAGCCAATGCAGAGAAAGACTACATCCAGCCCCCGTTCTCCAAAAAGGCAAATAGTGTAAATATTTGATGATCAATATATATAATTCAAATCCCTATGTGATGAATTATGAATTGTCTGGTGGGATTTGATGAATATTTGTCTTTGTTATTGATAGCTCTCTCTTCCATCTCCAGACACTGAATGACACCATGTGCTGTTTCTGTGTGTGTGTGTATATGGAGAAAAATATAAAATAACACCGGGTATAGACAGAATACATGAGTTTAAGGACTCTGTACTCATCTCAGAAATAAGAGAATTACTTATGACTCCCAAGAGGACTTATTTGTACTCTCCTTATTAATTATAGATAACAAGCAGTGCATTTATACATGTCCAATTACTAGTTCTGTTTCTAAATTCTCTTAAATTAGAAGGTCACTTTCCTGCTGTGTGTAAAACCAGGATCCAAACTAATCAATTAAATGATCATGGTACTAAGAACAAATGAAATCAAATAAAAAAAATCAGCTTTTTCATTATTTTAGCACCTGGACTCAAACGAGTTCTGGTATAAAAAATAGTGTCCTCCACAGCCTTTATTATTAGAAATAAACTTTGTTCTTTTTTTGGTCAGAAAAGCTGCGTTTTAATAAGACCAATTAGTTAATGGTTAGATAAAATGCAGCCAGAGCGTGTGACAGAATAACTTGTAGAAACTTGCATCAGAGATAAAGCTGCAAAAATGCTGCAGAGAAGTGAAGCTCAGTCAAGCAGCTGAACACTAGGGAGGATTGAATGAGCTGGACAGCTGAGGATACGTGTATGTGTGCGTGTACACGTTCACACGTACAGGCTAATGGTTCAGGGTTATTAACAGGTCAAGATGAGTCGGGAGAAGGTCAGGGAGGAAACCGCATTTTTGTTATGCAAGATTATCTGAACAGGCAGTGTGTGTGTGTGTTTCCATGGGCTTGGCTGCTCTGCATGTGTCCTTCTGCCTCTGTCAGGTAGTATATGTCACTGTGTATTGTTCATCGGTTGTGTGTGTGTGTGTGTGTGTGTGTGTGTGTGTGTGTGTGTGTGTGTGTGTGTGTGTGTGTGTGTGTGTGTGTGTGTGTGTGTGTGTGTGTGTGTGTGTGTGTGTGTGTGTGTACACTCTCACAGCAGACTAGTGGCCCACCCACCTAATGTGCCACCTGATCCAGCCCACCCTTCTGCCCTAAAGTCATTACACACTGCTACCCAATCCTTCCACGTCTCCCTGTCAGCTCTCTGGGGTCTTAGACCAGCATACGCACACACACCCCCCCACAACACACACACACACACACACACACACACACACACACACACACACACACACACACACACACACACACACACACACACACACACACACACACACACACACACACACACACCACCAGGTGTTTCTTTGGATAGCCTCACAAGTAGCAATGTTAGATGTAAGAATGATAGTGATGGTGTAGGGAGGCAGTTTTTTTTTCTCTTTAAAAAAAAATCACAGTATTTATTATTTTTGTAAATATTTGTGGTTGATCTTTGTGTCAGAATCGGTTTTCAGGCAGATTCAAGCGCGACTCATGAATTGTTCGACAAATTACACACAAGCAGTTGATCAGACCATGAAGTTGGATCAGTTGCAGTCTGGGCTCGTTGGTGCTGGCAATCCGTCGTACACGCATACATGGCAGGGTTTGGCCACTCGTTTTATGAAGATGATTTTAAATACACCTTAGTTTTCCTACAAGAATGGGTCTGTAAACATATCATATTGGAAGAAATAATTTAAGGAGCGGCACCATAACAACTGTGTGCCATGTGTTGAAATTATATAAAAGTACTTCTCAGATATCAGAGCACGGCTACAAGTTCACCTGATTCTAAAACGATAAACTTTTATCATCCTTTTTGCCTTAATTTTTTTTTTGCAACATGTCAAGACTCAGCAAGTTTCTTTAAAGTTTCAAGATTTCATACTTCATTGCCACAGCAATGTAAAAGTTTTGAATTTGTTCTATTGAGCTCCCAAAAAGACGAAAACAGTACCCCAGATGGTCGAGCGAGTTGCACACTCAGTGTCTTCCTGTCCACATGCTAAAGTGTCCTTGGGCAAGACATTGAACCCCAAGTTGCTTCCAATGGCAAGTGAGGGCCTTGCATGGCAACTCTGTCGCCACTGGTGTGTAAATGTTTCCGAGTGGGTCAATTGGAGGTAAATTATAAAGCGCTTTGAAACCACCAAGGTGAAAAAGCGTTATATAATGTGAGTGTGGACCATTTAGCATTACCATAAAAAACAAAACAACCTGAGAACATGTTTCACCTTCCCTGAGGAAATCACAGCCAAAATTAAAAGAGAAACTGGTTATGTTGGACGTCTGTTTCCCTTTAGGTACAGAAACTCGAGAGAATTGGGGGGTGTTTCGGGACTGTGGGGGTTGCTTAGCAATGCAACTCTGATCATAGCCTACTTATGGACCAGTGTGTATTGTCATCTGTGTTTACTGAATCAGTCAACGTGAGCTTCGTTTTAACTGTTAAGACTTAAAAAAAAAAAATGTGTGTGGAAATAATAATTCTATGTGAGATTTCTTGTCTTTGTAGGTTTCAATAACGTCAAGGTCTGATCTGAGCTTTAACACACAGAGGAGCCAAAGAGGCTGCTCCTTTCTTCTGTATATCAGAGCACCGCACTTCATTAGCTGCTGTCATTTCATCTGGTTTGAAAAACGACAACAAAGAAACATTGATCAGGCTGGGGTGTCTCCTCTGACAGGGTGTAATTATTAGCGTAATTTGATATGAATTGAAGTGAACATGTCAGAAGACTCAATAACCAATCGCTTTATTTTACTAGTTTACTTTGCTGTAGTCCAGTTACACACATGCTCCTTAAAGTTTGCTAAGATTCCAGCTTCTGCATAGTGAATGGCGTATGCATTTTTTAAATCCCCCCCCTTTTTTTTTTTTGTGCATACACTGTTCATAATTGAGCTCCTGAATGTATAATGTAGAGGTTCTCATTTTTTGTGAGGGGCTCTACATTTAGACTCATTATTTCAGCTTTCGCACTGCGTTTCCTCGAGATCACTTGGCGATCAAATTTAATTTTGGCAAGCTTACTATTTCTCCCCCCAAGGATGCATATTCTGTAGATAAACTGCCATGTTTCCCCAACTGCTACATCTATCCTTTCTCTTCTTCTCCTGTTCACTGTCACCTCCTGTAGAGCTTCCCCTTCATCTGGCTGCCAAGAGAGGTCCCGAACACACACAAAGACACACTCACACACAGCCCTCAATAGGCCTTGAACCAAATGTGTGAATGTTTATACGGAGGGAAAAGAATAGAAGTCACGTTGGTGGAGCTATTTCTTGGAAAACATCAGAAGGACACGAAGAACAAATGTGAAGATTAACCTGACTAGAAAGAGAACAAAGAAGCTTTGTAATACTCACTTTGTAGTCTTAGCAGTTCTTCCTTTAATTCTCAGTTTCCCCTGCTTTTAATTTCAGCATAAAATCCAGAAGGAGATAAACAGAGTGTTTATATTTGCAGGTCCCAACAACCCCCCCCCCCCCACACACACACACACACACACACCTAACCCTCCCTCTTCTCAAAGGTCAGTCTCCACCCCTGTTAAATGTGAACACACCAATCGGAGCAGTTCATGTTGCATGATTAATGAAACCTACATAGGTCATGACCTTTTTCTACGTTACTGCAGCGATAAAAGCAGTGTGTGTGTGTGTGTGTGTGTGTGTGTGTGTGTGTGTGTGTGTGTGTGTGTGTGTGTGTGTGTGTGTGTGTGTGTGTGTGTGTGTGTGTGTGTGTGTGTGTGTGTGTGTGTGTGTATATATGATATGTACTGGTATAATAGGCAGGGAGGCGGTAGAATGTATGACTTGATATATGAAGAGTAATGGCTGGAGGGGCGCTCACCTTCCTGGTACATCAAGATAGATACAGGGCAGTGCAAGGGGCGGTGTGTGTGTGTGTGTGTGTGTGTGTGTGTGTGTGTGTGTGTGTGTGTGTGTGTGTGTGTGTGTGTGTGTGTGTGTGTGTGTGTGTGTGTGTGTGTGTGTGTGTGTGTGTGTGTGTGTGTGTGTGTGTGTGTGTGTGAGAGAGAGAGATAAAGGTTTTTTTTCTCTATGTTGGAAATGTTGGTTTGTGTGTGACAAATGGGAACAAATGGGCCAAATCAGAGCTGAAGATGTCATTCAGACACCAGCAAGGCTATACAAGCCAGACACACATGCCTTCACTCTCTCTCTCACTTGCACACACACACACACACACACACACACACACACACACACACACACACACACACACACACACACACACACACACACACACACACACACACACACACACACACACGCAGACGCAGACACCCAGCGAGCATGAACCACTGCCATCATTAGCATTTCAAAGTAACAAGGTGCAAGGAGGCACAAAATTATGCATTTTGTGCACTTTGAAATGGAGATTTGCATAAATACTTGAAAAATACTGTTATACTGAGAGAAGAGTTGAAATGGTCATTTCCGCTGTGGAATTATCAAGACTCACTCACTCACTCACTCACTCACTCACTTGCTCTCTTTAATGCCACTATTTGAATTCTTTTGCTGCAGTTCATTTATAAACAATGGTTCGTCAACAATAGTTTCAGATCAAGTTTTACCTTTACGGATGCTAAATTGTTTTTAATCTCTCAACAAACTGCAGCTATTGTTGGAACGGCTTCGATGTCATTGCACTTGACCCCGCCCCCTCTGGTCGCTGATTGGTCTGTCCTTTGGATTGGCTGAGCAAACCAACATGTGAACAGGGTTTCCAGACTATAATCACAGTGAAGACCGAAGCCGTTTCCTGTGATTCTCACCTGTCAGTTGTGTAAGTCCAAAGTGCCTGAAAAAATATATAAATGACAGAAAAATGAACGAGTAAATTTGTCTGAAATCAGGAGACTGTTGCAGATTTGTTTGCTGCTTCATCATTTTTCTTTTTACACTCAAATGTTATTGAGTAGAACTTAACACCCAGTCGGCTTAAAAAAAAAAACGTGTAGCATCCACAGGCTACTTGTGATAGAAATCAAGCCAATAGAACAAACAATAAACAAACTAAGTCAGTGTAAACACTGCAGCTATTTCATTTGTTGAATCGTGCAGAGTATGTGAAAGTTTCAATGCTTACAGAGGGCTCTTTGTAGCAAGGCTTCATTTTTAGATGTTTTTGAAATCCAATAAGCAACAGAAGGAGCTTCTTAAAGTCTGGCAATGTGCTCATTGCTGCCCCCAGACAAGACAGACACAATTATGTCTCTCCAAGACGCCCCTCAACTCTCATGTTAATAAACGATTAACAGTGCAACCTAAAAATGAAAAAGAATGTAATTTGTCACTCCTCTTGTTCTCCTGTTCTTGTTCTTGTAGTCTTTCTTTGATTTGCTGCATTATTTCCAAGTTTCGGAATTATAGTTCCCATAATGCTTTGAAAGATGTAAACAGGAAGTTCCACAGTCATATTAAATATTAAAAAAAAAAAATCTATCATGTCTGTGTTTAGTCTAGATTGACTGCTACGTAGGAAAACATCTATTCATCGATGTGCATGACCAAAAATATGAATGAAGCAAGTCAGTGTTCAGGAAAATGACTTCAGTAAAATCAACAAGATGTTAACATTACAAAATAGATTAGGTGTAATGATAATCAGTGGACCACTGAATGTGATTAACACCAGTCTGTCTACCGTAACTACCTGAGCTAGCGGCTTGGGGTCTTGCTGCTCCAGAAATTATTATGCCACGGAATTTGTTTCATAAATGAAGCTGTGCTTTGTAAAAACATTTGACATCTCTGTCTCCATAGAAAGACATCCTCCAGATAAAGCATCCCCATTGGCCGCATTAATTACCAGATTCTTTCAGCGGAGAGTTTTTCCATGTACTTCTAACGAGCTGTAATGAAGTGTTAAATTAGGGACTGCAGGCAAACTATACAATGCAAGCTATTAATTAATCACAAATGCATTAGAAGTGTGTCTACACAACCCAAACAATATTTTGTGTTTGGACAGTAGCACAGTTTTTGTTCTTCAGACTTTGTGCTTCACCAAATAACATCATGAATACATTAAAGTGCCAAGTTTAACATGAAAGAACTGGGTGGGAGATATCGAACTGTCAACACAAACAAGTGGACTTTTGGACATTAAATGTTTCTTGGGTGGCTGTGTGTCATTTCAGTTATCATTCATGAACAAAAGAGCTCAGATGACATCATGTACATAACCTCAGAGGATTCATCTCAAAGATATAAAATTAAGCCGGTGGAGTTCTGGAACTGTTCTATGGATAGATGAAACCAAAGTTAATCCTATCAGAGTTATGGAAAGAGGAAATCGGTGGAGAACAAAGGAACACAGCACCTCATCTGTCAAACATGGTGGTTTTCCTACTATGGACTGGGCATGTGTGGCTGCCAAAATTTCACTGGACGGAATTTCACCATTCGGCAGGACAACAATTCAAAACATCGTCCAAGGCAACCGTAGAGCTCGTCAGGGTGAAGAGGAATATCCTTGACTGGCTGAGTCAATCACCT
Source organism: Brachyistius frenatus (assembly GCF_029030835.1). Lineage (NCBI taxonomy): Eukaryota > Metazoa > Chordata > Actinopteri > Embiotocidae > Brachyistius > Brachyistius frenatus. The sequence goes on from NW_027210626.1 coordinate 1,124,083, forward strand.
GATCTCGATCCAATTGAGCTGCTTTCCAAACTCGCTTGCAACAAACAAACAAGAGTTGAAGATAAGCTACAGCGAAGGCCTCAGAGAGCATCACCAGGGAAGATGGAAAGCATCTGGTGTTGTGATATGTTGTAGTGGCATTTCATGGTCACATTCATTTGTATAATACATATACCAGGTTTTCATTAAACATGAAAGAGGAGTTACAAAGAACAGTGTCCGTGTCTTTAAGATGCTTTGCCATCAATGACCCTCTCATCTGATTGGCTGATTCAGTGACAGGTTTTCTTCAGTCTTGTAGCTTGTTTGCTGCTCGATGGAATGATCGATCCGTGTTTTCCTCCACATAAAAAGTTAAAAAGTGGGCAACGCTGAGGGTGAACTTATAACATGAGCAGGAGTTTGTGACCTCACAAACTCACAGATGTTCGAACAGCTCCATACAACACAGCTGCTGAATACAAGCTGTGGGAATTTCTCCATATTGACACTTGGTTTTTAAATAGCACTTAGAACAACTTTATAACCAAAACAGCGATTGAAATCTCAATTCGTACAACACGGTACCTTTAACATTTAAAAATATGCTGTGTGGTGCCAGTTTGAATTTGTATTTATCGGTCATACCTTCAGGCTGCCCCTATACATGTCAATGAAGAGTGGTGAATCACAGACATGGGATTGTGTGCAGTGAGGTTGTGCTTTTGCTTACATTTACATAAATGAACTCTCCCTGAGTGGAAATGACGGCATCAAACCACAGGGACACCCGTTTACCAGACACAGTTCAGTAAGTTAGTAATTTGATTATAGGTGTAAGGTTTAAAACAAATTTGAAGGAACAGCAATGATAGTACTTTAGAGGAAAGGAAATTGTGTGCAGCAGTGATGCCAGGGTAAAATGTAACAAATTGTCACTCGAGTATTTTCAGTCGCTCTCTTTCTCTCTCTTTCCCATGTTTCCGGTGATGGAAGGTTCCCAAGTCTGCTGTTAAATCTCAGCAACTGTCTGCCTCTGTGCTGCTAGGGTGAATTTACTCCCCCCTTACGCCATTTCAGTTTGTATAATACCTAAGCAGTCTCGAAGCACTTCACTGCTTCTGATCAGGCATGTCAGCGAGAAAAAAAAAAAAACAGAAAGAAATCTGTGCTCAGCGCATTTTTCATTCATTAATGACTCATTTGTTTTTTTGTGCTACTTTTTTCTAATTTGTCAGAAAGGCAAACCAGATAACACTAACGCAAACCAGAATAAAAACAAGTAAAAGAAAATTATTCATGCTGTCTCTACTTCAAAAAAGATGAGCCGATGGGGGATTTCCATAAGGAGGGTGGCAATCATTTGTTACTGAAAAATATAAAATGCAACACATCATGTAAGAGTTGAAAAGCAAAATTGAGGCCAGATCTAAATTTTAATAACAATGAAAAAGCAATATTAATTAAATTCAAACTGTATGATTGTTATTTGACAGTACATCACAGCTTCACAGTCGCTGATTCTGGTTGTATTTGTTCTCTTTTTAAATGTCTCTGTGTTTTTGTCAGTGAAACTGAAAATTCAGAGACGGATCGAGACAAATCAGAGAAAATAAAAACATTACACCCCGGAGCAACAGGATGAGACAGAGGAGCCAGTGAGGGAGACAGATGGAGGGAGTTAGGGTACGGCACGCAGGGGGAAAGTTTTGAAATGTGATAAAGATGGAACGATGCAGGTGGAGGTGTTGGGAGGTGGGGGACAGAAAGATGGAGACGTACACGGAGGTGTCGGAAAGAGGAAGGAATATAGACGAGATAGACACTGTCGTCACGTGTTACTGCAAGCTGATTGGTCGTAGCCAATAGCTCCTCTCCAATCATCTTTGTTCTTAAAGCAAGCATGTGTGTGTGTGTGTGTGTGTGTGTGTGTGTGTGTGTGTGTGTGTGTGTGTGTGTGTGTGTGTGTGTGTGTGTGTGTGTGTGTGTGTGTGTGTGTGTGTGTGTGTGTGTGTGTGAAGGACTGACATCATGGTGAAGGAATCTCCTTCTCTACTCAGTGGAGAAGCCTGAAGGAACAATCTGTTTGTGTTCCCTTTGACTTCTGCGCTCTTACATGTGTGTTTACATGTGTGTACATGCTTTTGAGTGGTGTGTGTGTGTGTGTGTGTGTGTGTGTGTGTGTGTGTGTGTGTGTGTGTGTGTGTGTGTGTGTGTGTGTGTGTGTGTGTGTGTGTGTGTGTGTGTGTGTGTGTGTGTGTGTGTGTGTGTGTGTGTGTGTGTGTGTATATGTATTTATAATACAAAATACACTGCCCAGTGCAGGGTATGTAGTTGATTGTATACAATTCATATTGTTATTTCTTAATGACGTGCTTTCTGAGGCAACCAATCATTACACACAATCCAACCTTGTCGCTTTTGATGTGTATTGTATCGCTAATTTGCTTTGAATTTTGAATTACTTTTGTTATAGTCCAGTAAGATATGCTGAAAGAGATCATTTTGACATATAGTATAAACATGGCTGAACTAAACTCACTTATAATTTACATGAACTGTTTTTAAATTTTCACTAAAATCATATCATGATGATTTAATCTTATAGTGTTGTACATGTTTCTATAATTAGTCCTGAACAAGTTGTAGTTAAATTGCTAATTTGTAGATTTACACAAAGGAGGAAGTTGGAATACAGTTAAACATTTTGATTTGCTATATTATCAGTAGAACACTGTGAACCCTATTACCTGTTAAACAATTAGAAATTGTGCTAAATCCATGGTAACCATGCATATGCGAATGCTAATTGCTTGTATGTGAACAAATCTTTTAGTAAACAGGGTTTTACAATAAGTTTGAAAAATGTCTCCTACTTTACATCGAGGCTCGATAGATGATAAAAAGCAGCTGCCTAACTGTGTTCATATCTTATTGAATGAACGCATCTTGTAAATGAGCTGAATGTTTAAGTGAACAAGCATCAAAATATGACAAAGAAAGCTTAAAAATAGCTTTCTAGTCTAATGTTTTTGCATAATAATGACAATGGAGGATGTGCCCCCTGACAGGAAGAGTTAAATGGGTGTAACTAGTGCTCAGTTGCGAAATTATTCATTATTTATGCACATCCATCCACCCAATTAGTGACCGACTCATCATCCTCAGAGTTGCAGGGTCATATCCCAACATGTATTGTGTGACAAAGATCACACATAACACAAGTGGTTATTTTATCTCTCTCAAGCGACACAAATCCTTTCTAATCAATAATGTTTGGTCATGTGACCGGCTACTGAAAACCATGAGAATATATGCATTTAAGTCAGTATTCTACTCTTTAACTGACTGTGGTCTGAGTTTCTTCTGGTCAGGACTATATCCTTTAAGCTCTTTATATCAGTGACTGTGATTGACACATTTAGTGCTCTTAACAACCGCCGACACGCCTCAGCAACCATCTGTCACTCAAGGCCCCCTGTCGCCACAGTAACGGAGTCTAGAGAGTGGAGGGGACCAATACAAAGGGCATATCCATGACAACCTGTCACCCCTGGCAACCTCACCTACCCCCTGCATCTCCGTCTTTCCTCTTCGCTAATTTTGCTCTATCATGCCAGCACAGGGGCTGAATTTCGGGCTGCAAATATGATAACGGCCTTCAAAAACTCATCGCAACACACATGCATTTAAACTTTCTCCCTCTGAGTGACTGAGCCAGTTCTCCAGCTTTGCCAAGAGGAGGGCAGCTTAATTATGAAAGCACAGCAGGAGCCCTGCGTGCTAATGAGAAAGGAGACAAACAAGGTTGTTAACCACATCATCCTGCTACACCTGTGACCCCGCCGGTTGAACTCTGTTGTGTCAAACGGTCAAATGTCAAAGTGGAGATGACAAGTTGACACGCCCGAGACAAGAGGTGGTGGGAGATTGAAAAATGAAATGAATATATTGAGATATAGGTCTGTCTGCCCGTCTTTCACTCATCTTTTATCTGTGTCGTGTATTATTTACAATTCAGTATTTTATATTCTGAGCTCGGCCTCTCACAGAAGGACAATGTTCACTGTAAACCGTGAGACTCAGTGTCTTTTTGCTGGAGAGAATGCCATTTTGAATAAATGAAATAACTTTACTTTCTACTGAGCTACTGCATTTTCTTCTGGATGCTTGTGTGTTATTTCAAAATTCTGTCGGGCTCTATTTTTGTGACCTGGCATTAAATCTACAGGAAAAGCGCACTGCAGGATTTTGACATTTTAACCAAAGCATTGCTGCTTAAAGGAAGGGACAGGGAACACTGAAAATATATTTGGTCTACTGTGGAAACAAATATTCACATTAAAAATGTGAAATAAATTTAAAGCAAACAGGTCTGTTTTTTAGTAATCTTGTTATTAGTAACTGACATTTTTAGATTGCATATAAATGGTAGATTAAATACTAAATCTAAAAGTCAAGACGTTTCACTCTTTACCAAAGTGGTGGACCCACAGAACAACTGTCTGACTTGCAGATGTAATATATCATGGAACATCATGTTAATATACATACAGTAAAATGTCAGAATAATGCAATACTTTCCCCCTGTCTAGTTTGGATTATTTAGTTTGCTTTGTGCCTGGCTTGACTTATTTTTCCACTTTTCACATTATGTTGGGCACAATGATGCCTTTTCTTGGACTTATACTGAACTTCCTTGTAACTTTATGATGTTGTTGATATCATCATTCTGTCATCATCCTCAGTCTGTATTTCACACCAAAAAATATTCTTCAAAGTAACAAATTCCTAAATTCAAACAGCTGCCTGCTTCATATAAAATTAATCTATCTTCATCAAAACATAATGTTTTTCCTGCATGTACTGTAACTGTGCATAAGATAATGTATTTATATAGATGTTAGCAACATGATAACCAGTTGGCATGTCATGCTTTACATAGATGGTTGCCTAATTCGGTCAATTTGAGTATTTGCTCAATGATGTAATATCTTCAACGGAGCTTCATGTCTTAAAATATTCCAAATTCAACTGGATATCAGACTAATGTGTAGCTTAGCAAATGATCAATATCACAAGTAGAGTTTAAATATTCAGATTAGAGGGAGTTATCACAATTTGTGCAGGTAAAGCCCTTAGTTTAGTCACTGCAGTGTGTAAATGCTGCTCTGTCAGTTCAGTGGTTACAGTTTGTTCAGTACAAGCTGCACTCAATTTGTGGTCTAATGTTTGGATTCATTTTGTCATTAAATAATGATATTAATTCTCCTCTCCTCTTCTGTTCTGTATCCCCCGCCACCTTCCTTGATATCTCCTACTTCAACTCTTTGGATACTTGATCAGGTAAGACATCCATCTTCCTCATAACTCCACTGGCGCTGAACAGCTTGCATATTTAACAAGCTCTGCTGTGTGTGTATGTGTATGTGTTTTTTTTTTTTTTTTTTTTAAATGGCGTCTTTTTCTCTCAGCGCAGATGGAAATGAGTCTTATGAATATGCATGCAATCTCTGAGCTTTCTGCACTAAAGCTTGCTGTCGCTACTCCTTCCCGTCTTCTAGCCCCGTTCTTCTTTTTCTGTCATTGCTTCTTTCGCACTCGTTCACTCAGTCAAATATCCTCAGCGCAGGAGTCTGACATTAAGTCATGAAAGTACTTCAGGGATGATATTCACAAAGAATATTCAATGTGAAGATGAAAGTTTATATGACATTGTACAAAAGTCTGAGGACAGATGAAAGATAACTGTGTGTGCGTGTGCATGAAAAATTATCATTCATTTCGATAGGTTGTCTCTGTGCTGGGAGGGTGGAAAACTCATTCTGTGTTACTTCACAGTTCTTTGTAGGAGCATACACGAGTTTCCATGATTTAATAACACCCTCTATTATGTAATATGTACATGTGCCAATCTGTGCCCTACATCAGATCAGATGCACACAGTGGTGTTCTCATGTATTTCCTACTTATAAGCTTAATAACATAAATACATAAAAATAGATTTGACTAAAAAAAATTCTCAAATTTGAGAGAGCTCCATAGGATTTGGTTAAGTATAGATGCTAAATGACTGTAGCACAGAAATAGAGCTGAACACTCCTTTGTTTACTGTGGTACAATAATACATTAGCAGCAGTAGAATTAAGAAGAGAGTACTTTTAGTTCATTATTTGCCTTTGAACATTTAATAGAATGTAAAATCGCAATTTTTTGCATTTATCAGGGCTGCAAAAAAATAAATAAACAAGATTAATTATTTGCAATCACTGTCTAAGAATATTAAGCTCTGCTTATTAGCTCTATTAGACTTCTTTGACATACCTCCTCCACCAGCAGCAGAATGTTCAGCAGCACAACAATTTTGTTTAATTTCGACTAATTTATTTTCATCTCTATTATATGTTTATAGACTATAAATATGTTATGTTGTTCCTAATTTCGCATCTTAATTATTACCAAGTTTTTGAATAGCTTTTCCTTATATCATATGTGTGATCAGTTGAGAGTTGTTCTTAAGTTACTTGTATGTAAGTAAATCACTTCATAGGAAGAATTTCTTTATCTGTTGAATGGTTTTATGAATATATGGCATGGGATTCCAATATTTTATAATGCCATGTGCTTATTTATCACACCTTTTAATACATTGTAGAATACATACATCCCCACCATCATACTGACCTCGTGTCTTACTGAAAGACCACCACGCTAACCTGAGCTCTAACTTTACAGCTCATCAGCCGCAGCAGCAACACGCACATGGTGTTGTGCTGATTGCTGAGTCCCTTGTTCATTCTGCTTCAGTGATCCGCTGACTTCAATACAGAAAACACGCTCTGGGGAGCGGCTTTTACTATAATGCTACTGATAGAGAAAAAGTATACATACCTGTGTGTGTGCCACGGTATTATTCATGTTGTGGTGACATAAAGTGCACACACCTTTGTTTTGGGGACGAAAAACACATTCACTAAATGTAAATCAGAAAACTATAGGATGGAGATACGGTTTAGGTTGAGGGGAAGGGCTTAAATCAGCCAAGCACTGGTTCTGGCGAGATATCTAGGTTTACTGAGCACTCTCACAAAAGATGAAACGGTTTTCCTCTTGAACACAAAAAACCTTTCCTTTAGGTTAAGAAGGGGAAGAGAAGAAGAAGTGGAGGATGAGTGAAAGGAGGGAAGAGAGGTGTGGCACCTGAGCTGAGTGATGTGCTGTGAGAGTGAAGAAAGAGAGGGGATGTGGAGGATGAGGAATGAGGGAGTGATGTGGAGGATGAGGAATGAGGGAGTGATGGGGAGGTGAAGACAAGGTTGAGCTGAATGAACTCCTGGTCGCTGCTGGCTAGACTGGTGTGTGTGTGTGTGTGTGTGTGTGTGTGTGTGTGTGTGTGTGTGTGTGTGTGTGTGTGTGTGTGTGTGTGTGTGTGTGTGTGTGTGTGTGTGTGTGTGTGTGTGTGTGTGTGTGTGTGTGTGCGTGTAAGTTTATACACAGCGAGTGGTGTTGTGTTTCTCGTCTCCCTACTTCTCAGAAACTGCCAGTTTGTGTGTGTCTCCACTTAACCTGAGGTGTGTGTTGTATCATGAATTATAGATGGGAAGTGAATCAATAGTGCGCTGGATTACTGCCAGACAGCCTTTATGAGTGTGTGTGTTTGGACGAGCTGATGTTTGCACGAGTGTGGTTGCAAGTTGGCGTAATGTTTTACATTTAGCATTTCAACATAAATACGGAGTATCATTTACTTGTGTATTCAGCAACAACTCTGGAATTTTCTGGCAGCGAAGATGTCGATCTTTTTTTTTTTTTTTTTTTTAAACATGCAAGGTTCTGTTCTTTTCTATATAATATTAACATACAGGTAATCCCTCTGCCTGAATGTGGGGCTCGTGTTTGATTTGTGCCTGAGTGTCTCTTCCTATAAAACAGCGCCACATGATAGAATGCCGCTCTCACAGGAGAGTGGAAAAAGACCTCTGCAGATTTACTATGCCATTACCACACACACATATACACACACATCCATTCACACAGACTGCTGAGGGAAAAAGTTGTAATGGCCCAGTGCCCCTCCAAGGACGGGTGAGTAAGAGAAGAGTGAGCAGAGTAATCACAGTTAAAGAGAGAGAGAGAGAGAGAGAGAGAGAGAGTGTCTGTAGAGAGGTGAATAAATGCACTACAGGGGACACGGAATGGTTTGGTGCTGGAGAAATGGATGGGGATATGAGTGGAGTGGAACATCCTGTCCCATCTACCATCCTTCACAAACACAAACACACACACACACACACACACACACACACACACACACACACACACACACACACCCGCTGGTTCAGTGTGGGAATGGTAGTGTCGCTGAGCAATAGAGTAGACAGATGAGTGAATCCAGGATACTGAATGTGTTCCAGTACTCCACACAGGACCATTTAGTCGTCTTAATTTCCTATTTCCTTCAAAGCTCACTTAACCTGAAGCTTCTCCACGTATCCAATAGGCAAATGTTTCCACTGAAGTGACACCTCAAAAATTGAGTCTTCCTTCTCCACAGACAGAATTTGACACACACTGTAATACCCATGCGGTGTGCTGGAATTTAAATACATATTTCTCTTTTTTTGTTTTTTTCTGCATTATAAAATTCTAATACAATTAATTTAACAGTTCCTCAAAAGAGGACATTTTTCTAACGCTTTCCCCTCACAGTTGTACAGTCGACACCACCCATGTTTAACAGCTTTACATCCCCCACGAAATGTGCTGCTGACCATATGACATATGAATGAGGCACTCCATACATGTTATCTTCAGTATTTTCCTACATATGTTTGATAACTGGATGAGCAAATTGACAAGGGGCAGTAAGCCTACTAATAAGGTGCAATCAAAATGTTCTGAAGCTCTCTCTGTTGCTCACAAATGGAACAGAGCACAAAAATGCATATGGAGCAGGGCGAAGAAGACGTTTTTTGTTACCACTGGTATGTGTGCATTTTGCAATTTCACCATGGACCTAAAACTTAGGCAGAGAGTGCACATTCAATTTTATGTAAATTTCTTGGGGAAACAATTTTTTTTTAGCTGGAAGCCAAATATGGCGAGAAGGGGTGGTGGAGAGCGTTGAATGTGTTGTTCCAGACAAGAAACTTGCACACATTTGTAACATGCTGTTTCTGGGCATGTCATGTTGGAAAACCAGAGTGTCATCGCCCCTTAGTTCAAATTGCTTGCATTGAACGTTTTCCCTCTGATGCCTCAAAATGTATAACTTGGTGTTTACACTCTAAATCTGGTGCACATTGCCACGACTGTCAAAGAAAACCCACCCGGCTGTGCTCCTGACCTGACGTGCCCTCTTAAGGTGACGATCATTGCTTCATCGCTTCATCGCTTCATCGCTTCATTGCTTCATTGCTTCGTTGCTTCATTGCTTCATTGCTGGAGGCTTTCTGAAGCATTTCATGGGTCTCTATTGATGCTCTCTGCACAAGGCTATGGCAAAATGTACTAGTGGTCACAAAAAAACCTGTGTAACACAGGTGCCGCTGTGCTCATACGCATGTCGTATATTTTACTGCCACTATGGTTTGAGTCACTGTACAATCTCTTGAAATTGTGCCTCGCTATGCGCGCCTGTCTCATGCTGTGGGTTGATAAGAACAAGAACATGAAAGACAATCAGGAAACTCAATACTCTTAGAACCAAAACACAAACTCTATGAGAACACAACCAGATTCAGCAACCTTGGCAGCATATTGAGCTGCGGTGGGTTCACAGTTGTAACTTTGAATGTCCTGGGATATTGGTTTTCATATAAAAAATAAAAAAACCTCCACTAACATCCAAATCAGTCAGAGCATCGTATCAGAGAAAGATCTGTTGATAAAAGTCGGTACAGTTGTCCATGCTTTTCATAGGTGCAGCTAACACACTCCCCCATTATGTACACCAATGAAGTCTCAGTAATCCTTCTACATGTACAACAGTGCACCGTGACAAACACAATGGAAAAAGTGTGCTAGCACACCTTCAGTATGCTGAACAAAGGTGCACTTGTCTGTGCTCTGCATCTTCCACTTTAAGTCATAAAACCAGAATCTATTAAGTTAGCTTACTAACTTTCGGGAACATTTTCAATATGAGATTTGAGCCTCAAAAATATCCACAGGGAAGGAAGTAAGCCCAGCAGCTGTAAGATCTCAGCCAAAGATGATGATGACAAAGAGCAGCACTAAAATGTAGTATTGCTCTTGTTATCATCATCTAAGGCTCAAGGCTGCTATAGGCCCAAGACTTCTTATCTCCTAAGCTGCATCATCTTCAGTGCTAACCAGAGGCAAACCTTAAGGACAGGCAGTGAGTAGCATATTTGTCCGGTGGTGTAGGAGCTGATGTTAATACTGGTGACAATTATATGTCGATTTGTCAAAGATTAAATCGATTTCTTGTCAAGGAACCCTGTGCCACAGTCACGTAGCAAATGCAGCAACTCAAGCAGCAACTCTGTCCAGTAAATAGGAATAATTCGCTTTTAAATGTTTTATTTTGTTCTGAAAGCAGGAATGGGGCAGCACAGTGGTGCATTGGTTAGAGTTGTTGCCTCACGGTGAAAAGGTTCGGGGTTCGAATCTGGTCTTGGCCTTTGTGTGGAGTTTCCATGTTCTCCCTGTGCCTGCGTGGGTTCTCTCTGGGTATTCTGGCTTCCTCCCACCGTCCAAAAACATGCACCTGAGGTTAATTGGTGATTCTACAAATTGCCCTTACGTCTTTGTTTCTGTCTGTCTCTATGTGTTGGCCCTGTGATGGACTGGCGAGCTGTCCAGGGTGAACCCTGCCTTCGCCCAAAGTGAGCTGGGATAGGCTCCAGCCCCCCCCCCCCCGCCCATGACCCTGCTCAGGATAAAGTGGGTATAGATAATGGATGGATGGACGAAAGCAGGAAAAGGCATAGTGGGCTCTGAGAGAACTGGGACTGGTTTCCACACAGTTCCTAAGACAACTTATGATAAACTGATGTTGTGGTAAAGTGTTTCGTAGACCATGTTTCAGATATGGTGTGATTTGCTTGCATAAAAAGTAAGCGCTCGATCTTGCTAATTGTCCATTTACCCACACAGGCTCTTCGTCCCATTGGAGCCTTATTTTATCACACAATTTTCAGTCTTCAAAGTATTCCAAGCACACAATTACTGGAAACTGGAAACCTGCAATGATGATTCGGATTGGAGTTATGCATATAAAGCACAATAATTTCTGTTGACAATGAAGTGAAATTCTAACAAATGTTATATATAGTGTATTTTATAATACATTTTGGGGAACTTAGATCCTTTTGTAATAACAGGCCTAAATAATGTTGGTAACATAATTTGTGTAGAAAATAACCTGTGAAGTGTACAAGATGATGTTCACTTCAGCTTCATCTATCATCAGGTCTGTGTCTCCTGTCCTCTGAGGAACAACAGCAACAACGAGGCAGCATCCAGTAATAGAAGTCCGACACTTGTTAAGAGCAGAGAGCTCCAGTAACTGCTGACCCTCTCCAGAGGAAATATCAGTGCAAAAAGTTGTGTTTCACGGTGCCGTTCTTCAAATTAAAACCTCCTTAGCCGGGTTTTCAGAGTAGCTCAGCTGTCTCTCTCTCTCTCTCTCTCTCTCTCTCTCTCTCTCTCTCTCTCTCTCTCTCTCTCTCTCTCTCTCTCTCTCTTTCTCTTTTTAATTAGGAAAACAATTGTAAATAAAATACTGACTAGACAAGAAAAATACTCAGATTAAGTAGACAAATTTAATAGAACTTAATGTTTTGGATCTGTTATTCAAGAGTCTTGCTGCTGTGATGTGCTGCCACTCCAAAAATGCTCCTATTGGTCACACCTTTGTGTTGACCACCAAACAATAAAGGCTCAATTTCCTCCAATATAGCCCGACCTCAACAACAGCCTCCTCTATTTCACACTCCATGACGTTTTTTTCTTTTGACTCACAGTGTTCTCCGTCCTCCCTTGCAAATAAATGAATAGATTTACACACATAAATATATTTGTATGCATATCAGTGTTTACAAGCACTGTGTTATTATGATTTATTGTTTTACAGGTTAGCGCGCAGATGGTTTTGTAAATCTGTTTGAGCAAATGATTTCTTCCTGCATGTTTTTATGAATGCAACCCCTGGATCACACACTGCAGCGTTTAGTGGAAGTGTTTAGTGTTTCAGTGGCGGTCTAGAAAAGCCCCTAAGTGAACTGCTCTCGGAATGGAAACCGTTTCCAGTGAGGCTCTCAGCCTGTCAGGTTCATGAGACAAGCATTTATTCAAATAAAAAATCCTTGATCATAGGAATCTGTTTTTTGCGAGGGATTGTTAACAGCTGCCGATTGTAGCGAATTGCACATTTCAAATGTCTGAGTGATTTTGATGAGTAAGTTAAAGTCATGTTTTTCATCTTTGTGTGTTCACATGTCAACTAACTAAGTAGCACTAACCTCGTAGAGATTTAAAATTCACCCTCTTTCTTTTTCAAGCACCCAACTTGTCCTTCTTTTGGTAGACGAGCCTGAGTTTGTGAAGTGTGGGCTTGACTCACTGTTTCCAAATAGTTTGTGGTCAACAAAATCCATGCATCAAAGCTGTTGTCTTTATAATAGGGGTCCCACAGGATGTGTTGTAGCCGCAGTAGCTGTATAAAGATTGCAGCTCTCTTGGGTGACATTATTCAACTCTTTCAAAACTGCAGTGCGACATCAGCAATTGTTTCCGCTAAGGAGGGTGTTTCCATGTTAACTTTACTGCATGTCCTAATGCTATTGTATTAACTTTACTGTACTGCTATAGTCACTTATGGGGGGCTAATCGAAGGGTTGGCAGTTCGAACCCCGGCTCCTCCTGTCCACATATCAAAGTGTCTTTGGCCAAGACACTGAGCTCCAAGTTGCTCCCGATGGCGTACTATTGGTTAGGTTAGGTTAGGTTAGGTTAGGTTAGGTCAGGTCAGGTTAGGTTAGGTTAGGTCAGGTCAGGTCAGGTTAGGTTAGGTTAGGTTAGGTTAGGTAGTTACTTTATTAATCCCCGAGGGGAAATGTTTTTGTGCTGTGGTGTGGTGTGACTGTATTCCTGATGGCGAGCCCCTTGCATGGTAGCTCAGCTCCATTAGCGTGTGTTTGTATGTGTGAATGGGTGAATGGAAAACAGTGTAAAGTGCTTTGAGTATGCTAAGGTGATTAAGCTCTATATAAGTGCAGACCATTTACGTGTATTCATATTAATTTATTCACAAACCTCAAATCACATTTAATATGTAAATGCAGTTTTGTTAGACAGCAAAATTACATCAAATGAGATGACTCAGAAAAAAGATAAATATTTTAAATTGTAAATCATCTAGTAGGTCAATTTGGGATCATCCATTCATTTCACTTATGCTATTTCTTAAAGTGGAATTTACCTGACTTAACCAATAATACAAAAACAGTGATTCTTTGGGGAAGGTGTTGCAGAGGCAAAGTAAACTTTTTGCATCATATTTAAAATTTGTATCCACTCCTCTAGTTGCATTTTCTCTTTTTAGAGGAGAAAAGGGTCCACACTTACTGTAACATCAATAATTATTCATTTCTGTTAAAGATGAACCTTTCAACTCTCATGTGTCTCCAGCCTTTTCTTTTTGTTTTCCATTGTTTCACTTTTATACCACTATTCATGATAGCTGTCAGCATTAATATGTCACTCTGACTACCTCAGAACCTGTTTAAGTTTTGAAAAGTACTATGAATGCGGTTATATAACAGCTTTCCTGTTTCTTCTGTCAGTCTGGTTTGTTATATAAGATGAACACATAAAGTACGCAGTGTCACTGAATTGACAAAGAAAGCATATGTTCAAGCAGATGAATCCACTTCCTATTGATGCGCATGTACAGAGGTGAGGGTTACTGGTAATTATTTATTTGATCAAGTCAGTAGAAGTAAGTGTGTCTCATACAGACTGTAATATTGCTATAAGTGGATTTGTGTGTGCCTGAAAATTATGCATTCTTATTATGTCCAGAAAAAGCCCAAAAAAACAAGTCAGCTTACATGAGCTTTGTGTGTATATGTATGCATGAGGTGTGTATTATTACTGTACTCTATATCTAGGGTATGTCTTCCTTCCAGAAGGCACAGATTGATGTACATAATAATAATTTTTCACATTTTATTTTTAATCCCGTGCATGTTTGTGCACAGCCGCTGTGTACGGACCTGGTGCCCCCACCTGTATAAAGTGAATGTTAATGTATTAATAATGCGCCTTTAAAATAACAGGAAAATACTTTGCCAATTGAACAACCACGCTCTGTTTTCCCAAAATATCATTGCACCTAACCACACCTCATTTTAAGACCAACACACCCATGGGTACATAAATAGGTGCATATTTTAATTTCCTATTTAAACAGTGTGGGTGCTGAACAAGGAAATTACATCTGTGTCACTATGAAACCACCAAAGACTTGTTTTTACCCAAATAATCATTGCAGATTTAATATATATGCACAATATGTATTATTGTCTATCCATATGTGTCTATGTTGCATGCAATATGTTAAGAATGGATCAATGTAGTATCAGGATGATAGTGACTATTTAATCAGATTCCGTTTCAAATCATAACATTGCCAATTTTCTACTCCATTTTATCAGATACAATACATCCTTATAATGACCTCTGTGTGTTACATGAAAAATAATATTTCTCAAACAGAATTCTTTCGGAGTAAGCTGTCCAAAAACGGTATTGCTATTTGTATCAGTGCAAGAACAGGTTTTTATTATCCGTGTAATGTAAAATTTCACAGCCCCAGCCTTTCAAAAGAGGCACACCGAACAACTCATCGATCCATCAGCCATACATGTTTAGTGTGTGTGTGTGTGTGTGTGTGTGTGTGTGTGTGTGTGTGTGTGTGTGTGTGTGTGTGTGTGTGTGTGTGTGTGTGTGTGTGTGTGTGTGTGTGTGTGTGTGTGTGTGTGTGTGTGTGTGTGTGTGTGTGTGTCCCACTGGGGCCTGGTCGAATGTAGCAGTCTGTCCCATGTTGGACAAGTCACCTCCCTGTACCTTATGGCTTCAGAGGACACACACAATGAGAGACTTGACAGATGGGAGTCTCAGCAGCGGTTGATGGAAGGACTTGTGCATTTATTGTATGTCCCCAAAGGCAACACACACACACACCCATTCAGAAGGCGCTCTTACCCCTGTGGTGCAGTAATTACTGTTTGTGGATTTCTTTAATGGACAGAAGGAGGTGTGTGTGTGTGTGTGTGTGTGTGTGTGTGTGTGTGTGTGTGTGTGTGTGTGTGTGTGTGTGTGTGTGTGTGTGTGTGTGTGTGTGTGTGTGTGTGTGTGTGTGTGTGTGTGTGTGTGTGTGTGTGTGTGTGTGTGTGTGTGTGTGTCTGTGTTCGGACAAATGATAATATTGTGTTGCTGACAGGACACAAAAAAACTCTTCTTGCGCTTGTGAGCGCCAACACTCATGTTAGCTTGGCTTTTGCCATTCACACACTTCAACTCTTTTCACACATGAAATAGCTGCTCTGGAAAGATTAGTTTCCCTCCCCATGACGGTGGCAGCACCGCAGGAAAACAGTGTTGAGTTTGAAAGTAATGAAACCAACAAAAAATGAACTTCTTCTCTTATCTTACAGCCTGCTTTAGTGATGGATTTAAAACTTTGTCTCCTCTGTTTTTTATCATTAATTTATGATGGAAGGACATTGCTTTTTTATGACACCAGCTGAGAGATAACACACAAGCCACCACAGTTAATAATAACAAACCATCATAGATAAATTTTAGCTTTCATTTAATCCCCAACATACTCGCCTGCTGTTAATCTTGTAGGTGAAGCTGTTTTCCTGGATTGCTCTGCTGTAAAAATGTAAATTAATGCTCCAAACTTTGATTGTGTTGTATACGTAGAATGCAACTCTCTGAAGCGGATTGGCTAGAAGAGTTTTGTATCCTCTGCTCTACTACAAAAGATGTTTTCAAGAGTATTTTTATTCATATTTTTATTCATAATTTACTTTATTTATTTGTTTATAAAAAGCATAAAAAACAGGTGAATTAAATGTTACATTTATTATGATTGTCATATGAAGGTGGGACAAGATGCAAACTACATTTATACAATTATACTGTATACACAATTGGATAATCTACCGTGTATATGACATACTAATACAGATAATTGCACAAAGTATCTGTCTTAGTGCTTTATGTCTGCACGTAAACTGTAATGGAAGAATTACAGCAAGCTTACCAGATCCTGACAAAATACTTGAGGGGATTTTCCAGTGACTCTTTCACACATGATGCCAACAAATAAACTTGCCGGAATATTTATGCAGATAAGTGCATGTGTTAAACAGCTTTAACAGTCGTGCAGAGACATTAAGAAAGCACTAATACGGTTACGGTCACCAGAAGCACAGCGGGTGGAAGGAAAGAGGCAGGCAAGAAAAGCTTGAAGGTGAAAGAAAAGTTAACATAAAAAAGGAAAAAGTACTGAGTTGCAGTCTTGTATTTTTCCCCTGGAAATTCAAGGTTTAATATTTTATTTAATGTTTAAAGACCAAATAATCCACTAAGGTGTGGATGCGGTTTTCTATTAGCTACTTGAAGGCTGAAGGCATCTCCTGATTCTCAGTCGAAGACAAGACAAGTAGACAAGAACAGAGAAAAACACAGTTCTCCACCATCGTTTGAACAACAACATCGAACAGGATTGACCTGTTGTTTAGATCGAGGTGGGGTCTTTCCAGTTGTAAAATGTAGAACTCCTACATGCAGCCTGACCCTTCTGCCCGAAGCTCAGTGAAGAGAAACACAGCAGCCTAGTTTTAGACCCCCCTCCCCTCCCCTCCCCCAGCACAGAGAGCACAGCGACCGCCCTCCACCCGGAAACAAGCAGCAAACACAGCGGCTCCCAGATGAGGCCCTCCAGCAGCCTCGCCTCTGGCACCCCAGTCTGTGAGCCCAGTGGAAGAGAAACACAGAGTGAATAAATGTGAAGGAGGAAACAGAGGGAGGGAGGATGGAGAAGAGAGAAAGGTGAAAATAACAGGAGGAGGGAGGAAGGCAAGAGGCACAGAGGGACGGCAGGAAATAGCGAGAGCAGGAGCACAGGTGAGAAGCCACAAGGAACATCAGATGTGAGACTTGCAGAGAGAAAAGGAGAAAGAGACCTGATGCAACTGTTCTTTTCCTATCACATCTCCTCCAACACCACCGCCGTCATCATCATCATCACCATCCACCAGTTCAACTGGAACTCTTCTTCTTTTGGTGGTCTTTTGCTTTCACTCCCAGTTACTCCAGAGGAGGAACCTCAGGAGTGCTAAACAGGAGTCAGTGCTATTGCTCTTCCACTTCCCTGCACAGCTTTCTCCTAGAAATTATATTTACAATATATGCAGCTAATTTGCGCTAGCAAACTGTTTTGCAGGAGATGTAATGCCACCCAGATACATTTTTATCTGAGGTAATGTTCTTTCAGGCAATTCATTTAAAGTTACATCTCAGTAAAGTGGTGACAAAGTGTAAAAAATGTTTTGCCCCCTTACTTTTAATTGAGGGAAATCTGAGTCTCATACAGAAAGCATCTCCGCTGCATTTATCTTTCGGCCGTCTTACTTGAAACTTACAAAATAGATGCTCTCTGCTCTTAATCGATCCAGTTGTCTTCACAGTCTGCCTATTTTCCTGGTTTTTGCACTTGTAACGTGTGTATGTGGTTGTGTATGGGACTGAACTATTCCAAAACATGGGCGACCTCCTGTTTCTGAATGCCTCCTGTGTCGACACAGACGGAGCACCAGAGCGGCTGCTGCTTCTGCTCGCAGCGCTCTCAGCACTTTGTGGCAGCAGCTCAGGGACGGCTCTTTCCTGTTTCTACATGAAACGGATCCCGTCATGCACAAGAGGAAGGAATCGCTGTAGAAATGTCTTTCCCAGTTTAGTTTGGATGAACTTGACTGGCTTGTAAAGAGCCCCGACCTCAATCCAGTGTACACCTTAGCTTAGCTTTACCACCCAACATCAGTACCTGACGTTAACATCTGAAACCAAAAGAGTGGAGGCTGCAGTAGGAAATGAGTATCCATCGTTTAGTAATGAGATGGATATTCAGTGTCGTCGACATCCAGGTGACACAAACTTCTTTCATTCTTTTAACCATGTGGGGCACCGTCAGGTCTCCAATGCAGATATACCATTGTAAGTGTAGTATATACAGCACATAGAAGCAGTAGTAAAAGTAAAAGTAGCATTAGAACTGTATTTCTTTGGTTGTTTGTGTGTGTCTGTTTGAGTTTCCTCTCATTGCGTCACCACTGATCGCAGTCAAGTCAGGCAGTGGAGCCTCAGGCTGTTCTCATCGGTGTAGCGTCAGGGGAGAATCAGTTATACGTGAGCGTATAAAAAAAAAAAAGTATATGTGTGTCTGTAAGTGTGTGTGTGTGTCGTCTCTTTAAAGAAAAGAAGTTGTTTTTCTTTCATGCGTTCTCTCTTTTGTTACACGCTGCTGTTTGTTTACCTGGATTTTCTATTAGATAAACTCCCTTTCAGCAGCAGTTGCCCTCCAGAACATGTTCAACATATTAAATGTGCGCTGAACACTGCAGTATTCGTGTGTGTTTGTGTGTGTGTGTGTGTGTGTGTGTGTGTGTGTGTGTGTGTGTGTGTGTGTGTGTGTGTGTGTGTGTGTGTGTGTGTGTGTGTGTGTGTGTGTGTGTGTGTGTGTGTGATGGAGAATATAAATATGGGTGTGCTGTGATGAATATCTGTGTCACTTGTACGAGAGAAATGTAGCTTTTATCTCATCTGCAGTGTAAACAGCCTTTTCAATTTGGTTTGTTTGTTAGAAAATAAAATGTCAGTCTGACATCTAAAACTAATATGAAGAACTCAATCCAATGTGATCTTATTTTATGTCTTAATAGTCTCCCCATCCCCTTAGTTACTGTTGCTCTGCTTGCCAAGCTTTGCCTTTCACCATACCATAGGTTACAATGACAAAAGTAAAAGGTTTATTTTTTTCCAAAAATGGGTGATTTCAATCATTGGTAAAACGAAGCAGGCTTATCTTTTTAGTTATGCTGTCTAAAATGACATCTGTTGCTCGTATATTTTTCACAGCTCACCAAGCTTGCTCAGCTGGTTGACAAATGACTTTTCAAGCAGCCTCGCTTTAAAGCCATGTTAAGATAAAATGTCATGAATTTCCTCTTCGTGGCTACAGACTTTATATTGTGCTAAAAGTTTGGTGAAAACTGCCTGTCACCAGAAAACCATCATAATGTGTACCCGTTGCTGATCCGTGCGATGGGTAGTAAACAACTAAATAAAAATAAGTAAAAAATAAAATGAAGGAACAGCATTGTTCTTGTATTACAATTTAGATCTAGTTACTATTATAAGTACAATAAGGACAAATAAAAGATCTTCTGACGTTTTTTACATTTAACACAACAAGCAAACTAGATTTCAACCAAGGTCAACCAAGTCTGGCTCTTTCACCTCAATGCAAGTAACTTTCTTCCTTTCACCACAAACGCTGCCATGTCAAGTTACACCATTACCTACTTCTCCAAGCTTTCAAAAACCTTCCACTTTCCTTATGGGATGTTTTTTATTTTTTATTCTAGCCTCTAACCCAACAAACTAATTCAAAGTCTTTGGTCTTGAAAGTAACAAGCAGAAACGTCTGTAGCTACAGTAAACTAGTTATCTGGATACATCACAAAGCTTGACATGGCTGCTGTGTCGAGTTACATGATGGATAATCTTCGATTGGACAATCACTGTTCAGGGAGAGGTTTGGCGAATGGTCAGCTGAAAATGTATTAATACAGCTCTGTTTTTTTCATCAAACTTAAACACAAGTTGAGTTCAGTGCAACTTTCTGATCATTTTTGACTCAAGCATGGCATCACATATCTCTTTGGGTTGGTTAAATGGGGCAGAGTGTGTCTGTCCTGGACATGTGATAAGTGAGACACCAGAGATCTGATTTTGATGAAACTCCAGGGAGTCATGCTTCACATCGCTTTGGCATTTTCAAAATTACTATGTTTGGCCCAAGGTGGGAGCAGCAATTACCTGGCAAACATTTTAATAACCAGTCATATCTCACATACTGCTGGGGGGAATAAAATGAACCTTGGAGCACATATCCAACTATCCATGCAATACAAATTTGTCTCCAGGGCCAACAGTTTGCAACATATTGGATTTACCACTGTTTTGAGTTGCTTCAAAACCTGTTTGCCCCAGACTTTATGCTGTTTTATTTTTATTTTTTTTATTAATTTACTGATCAGTGCAGTAGTTTTTGTGTATTCAATGTAAGGGTATCACAAATGTTAAAATTTTATTCATAATAAACCATTAAATGTATTCTTTGTCTCATTACAGACTAATTTGTTCCAGACATGGCATACAGGCACAGTTTCTAGCATCCTAATAAGAAGAATATATTCACTGTAAACTTTCAACCCCAAGATCTGGGCGGTGTACTTATCTCACATCATTTCAGCACAGTGGCACTAATGTTCCACAGCAATGCTTTTAATCCTCTGTCGAGGTCTCAAAATGCACTCCATGCTGCTCTATGCAAGATTTTTATGTCAAAAGTAAACCTGCCACCTAACCTTTTATGCTAATTAACTATGTGGGGCTGCCGTATTACAAATGTCTCCAGAACAGCAGCATGTAAGTGCTCTAATTTCGTGGTTCCTAACCTAATGTTGTGGTGTTTTGACCCCTATTCATGCAGCTTATTGTTTTAGTGTGGCTATTAGAAGGTTTTTCATTTCATTTCATTTGAAGGCTTTTTTGGGAACCTGAAGACTTACAAACATCTTGTATTTGACATGACAAAATGAAAACAAAACCAAGCACTCCAGCCACAGAAAGCTTTACTCCCCAGTGATGCCAGTTTGTCTTCACTATCTTAACACTAACCCGACCAAAATTTGGATCTAAATCTGTGACATCCGGTTACCAGCTGACAAAACACGTTATCTCTACTATGACAAGGAGCTGAAGCCTTTTTGTTTTCTTTTGATACATGCTCTGTAAGTTTGTACAATAGTGAATATTTGTCTGTGTATTTTACAGAATATCCCAGCGCTGCCTTGCGGTAAGGCCCTCTACTCCTACGAGGGCAAAGAACCAGGCGACCTCCAGTTTTCCAAGGGTGATATCATTATTCTGCGACGCAAGGTGGATGACAACTGGTACCATGGTGAGCTCAACGGCTGCCACGGCTTCTTGCCTGCTAGTTACATCCAGCTGCTGCGTCCCCTGAGTCAAACTCCACCCCAGGGCAAAGCGCTGTATGACTTTGAGGTCAAAGACAAAGACCAAGACAAAGACTGTCTGGCCTTCAGCAAGGTAACACACATACACACACACACACACACACACACACACACACACACACACACACACACACACACACACACACACACACACACACACACACACACACACACACACACACACACACCTGTTATACATACACTCCCCAGAGGACACAGTTTTTATATCAGACACAGAATAAATTTATTAAAAGAGGAAGGAACACGCTTTATGGATGACTTAGTGGGGAGCTTTGAGAGATTTACAGTATGTTTGCAACAGCATAAATACTATAGTCGAACACTTGTGTTGAACCAGGTCAGTTCTTTGTAGGACACTAATAATTTATTAGGACTGACTGTCCTCAGATTGATCCTGGGAATGTAAACTAGGGTAAAGCTCGTCTTGGTGGAGTCCACAGCTAACAAACAAATTCTGTATTCTATTACTGCTACTTACTAATTCAGATTGTTTGATCTAAAATTGTAATGATTGTGTTACTGCCAGAAAGTCCTGTAAACAGCTGAAATACTTCACACTAAAATCAGAATAGACCTGTCCTTGTGTGGAAGGCACATAGAGTTGTGCATCTCTTGATATGGAATAAGTTGGTAATAATAATGATATTAAACTTTATTTGTATTGCATGCACCTTTAATACAAGGAATGAAGCTCAAAGTGCTCTACAGCAGGGAAGTTACATGCAGTGCCTCACTTAAAAACAAAGATAAAGGCCCTTAAAAACATGGTAAAATGTAATTTGAAAATACAATTAAAAAAGAAATAAAATGCACAAGACCAAATAAGATTAAACCCAAGACAACACATTAATAAAATGGAGTTAATGGAAGAAAGTAAAAAAGAATATATAATATAATTATATAACATACTATTTTGAAGAATTATAGTTTCATCATGTGGATTTTTTATTTATTTAAAGTTTTTACTCAGTGTTTTGCCTTACTCTGTCTTTCAATTTACACCGCTGTTGATTTGAAAATTGAATTTCTCATTGATTTGTTTGATAGGGGGTATTTGAAGTCTGGATATGACATACAGAAGCAAGCAGCTGCTGCCCACAAATGTTACCAATCTTACCAGGCTCCTTCAGGATTTGGCTGAAGTTCATTGACTGTCACTTTTTTAAATAAGAATTCTGGTAACTGACTCCGACTCGTATTCAAATATTCTGCTATTTGTATGCCAAAGCAGAATCTACATCTTGATGAGACTCAAAAACTCCCCTGAAAAATGACAGTTTACCGCTCCACTCTGGTCTAATCTAATCTTTTCGTGTGGATTTGAATTTATTTTAGTCCAAGTGTGAACTGTTGCAGAATTCAGAGTAAAATCCACAGTGAAACCTTTCCACAACACATTGGGTTTCGCTGCTTGTGGGATGTGAGGTTAATACTAAAAGCATTTTTCAAAGTGAAGGTCAGGGAGGAACCACCTTCTAGAGGCCGAATTGTTCCCATTAACCGAGACTTCAACCCGGGGCCCAACCTGGTCCACATTGTATTGACTGTAACTGTGTAGCATATGGTTTTGTATGGTTGTGGGTCTCAACTCATGTTTGAAATGAAACAGACCTGAGTGCACTCATTATGTTACTCTCTAATGTGTTTGTGGTGTATTTTCACGGAGGCAGGAGAAAGATGTGCTTTTACAGGAGATAGACGGTGAACTGGGAGGTGCAAAAAAAAAAGACGTGTATCTGTTGTATTTGACCAAGACAGCTTGTTAATTGGTGGAGCATCATGCTGCTGCTATTAATGTTGTCTCTGTCTTTTGAAATCTGTTAAGTTCAATCGTATTTAAGACTTGGATTTATTATCCCTCGATCCTGACTGTCGGGTTCTTAAACTAGGTCTCTTTCTGTTTTTGAGAATATATTCACGCAAGCGTGGATACGTTTTCTATGTCTAAAGCCTGGTGATTTTGAAAACCTTCATCATATACTGTTTCCAAATATGCCCCTTATTTCTCAGAGTATCCCTAAAACTGTACTTTGAAAAGGAATGGATAAAGATGGGAGAGATAAAAAGTGAAGACACTCGGTCGTCCAGAAGTTTGTGTCCAGGTCGGGTTTGGTGTAAACAGTCATTTGTATTCTCAGTACTGTTGTGTTCCTCAAAGCTTATCATTTTTTTTCCTGCAGTTACACAGGCTCATTTGTGCTTGCACTGAATGCTCGACACATCCACTCTGTCTCTGCACTCCAAGTGTGTCTGCAGAGAGACGAAAAGAAACATTATTAAATTACGGTGCACTGTTCACTTCAGTGCAGGGTGTATTAAGACAGATCACTTTAATGCAAAGCATAGATACCTTCTTACAAGGACACCCTCCTCTACATCCAGATTAACAGACAAAGAAGAGACATCAGTAGTTCACGTTATTTTGCGTTTTGTGGCTAAACTAATCAACAGGTTAATGATGGAAGATTACACAAAGCAATACAGTCACGTAGAAGCACATGCCCCTGTGGTGTGCTATATGCGTGTTGTCATGCAGAACCAGTGTGTGTGATATTGTTTTCTCAGTGTGAGAAGTAATTACTCAGTATGACTAATACACAGTCATTTAAGAGTATCATCGCTGCCATGTTGTAACGGTCTAACTAAGACCTTCACGTGAGGAGAGGAGCAGCAGAGGGAAAAATACTTAATGATAAAATGTGTGTGTGTGTGTGTCATGAACAACATAATATTTTCCCATGTGTGTCAGATGCAATATTGCATTATATGCAACAAGTCCTCCAACCCATACGACCATATAGGTTGTTTGTTTCTACGCTCAAATGCGACCCACAGGAGTGTTTCTTAAATTAGCAACCCTGTTTAGGTTTAGACCATAAACTGTATATAATAGTGGACGTAGCTTCCGGGGCTGAAAAATGGGGCCAATGCTGAGGTGTCTTAAAGTGCAATACCATTGAATGACACTAGGGGTTGGCTCCAAAAAGGCTCTGGCTCCATAGCCTCCATTTCAACTTCTCTCATGAAATACTAAGTCAATAAATAGTTTTCAGAAGTTATTGTGGTGTTGTTAGCTGGAATCACTCCTTATTAGTTTTCTGGCGGTCCATCTAAAAATAATGCCATCATTAATTAGATATTAGGCCACAAAAAGCAGTGTTTTGGGGGTTGTGTCTGTTTGATTGACATGCCTGTGGTGCAGTCAGGTTTCCGCTTGAGGTGGGCGGGGAATAGTGTCCTCTGGTTTCTAATCAGATTGAGTCAGATCCACTGGTCACTCCTCACTAGCTCGTCCATACATGGTCACTTTTTGCTCCGAACCAGCAAGATGGCGAAGATTGTTTAGACACAAAAAAACCTTGGTTAGAGTTGGTAAATATATGGCATTGGGTTAAACTGATGACTTAAAAAGTGTTGTGTTTTAAACTTACTGCTTCCTCAAAGTTATGCAACCTTTGTCATCGTGGCAATAGTAAACATGGTTTAAAAAAACTTGTGGTTGGAAACGGGAAGTGAACAGCGGTCTCCTGTACCCAAATATATTTTTTTATTAAACCATCCATCCAATTTTGCTTCCTTTCGAACAAGGAAAAACTCATTACGACAGATGACATCTGAGCTGCTTCACAATTCTGGGACACTAAATTGTCCTTATTTATACGACCACTAATTGTAGCTTAACTTTCAAACATAACTGTACATTGTAATAAGCTGCTTGGACGAAAGACCTTTTGGGTTGTTTTTTGGAAGAGGAAAGTCTCTATCTCAAATACACAGTGTAAATAAGTACATAAGTAAGCATATAAGCATAATACTCTTTTCCTATCTTGCAAGTTAAAATCCTGCACACTATAAATATTGTATTCTGTATATATGACTATCTATTTTTCAGGATTGCAGTCATGACAGCTAATTGGTCTTTGCTGAGCACATAAATGCCTATTGTGCCTGGGTTACATTGGTTGGATGCACAGAAAAAAAAGACAAACATCTATATTTACGTTAACAGAAAAAAAAAATTGCCACGGCAGAGCTGCAATTAACGATTATTTTCATTATCGATTAATTTGTCCACTTTTTTCTCTATTAAACAATTCATAAATAGTTTTTTTCTGCAACGATTAAAAAATAACTAAAAATCGATTATTTGGGCAGACACAGTGCACGGTATTGTGTGTGTATGTAGTCTCACTCATTTCCTCTCTCTTCAGGATGAGGTGCTGACAGTAATCAGGCGAGTGGATGAGAACTGGGCAGAAGGCATGCTGGGAGACAAGATTGGCATCTTCCCCATCCTCTATGTGGAGGTAAACTGACACACGTACACAAAAAATTGGAAAAGCAACAATGATGTTGTAGCAAAACCCCGATCATTCACAGTGTCATCTGGCTACCTTTTGAGGAGAGGCAGAAAACACGGTCTGTTCTATAAGGGAATGTGAAATGTATTTTTCGTTAGAGACTAAATGGTCACCCGATCAATTCATGCTTCCTCATGTCAAATATATTTGAGCTAAATTATATTCTGGTCCAGTTTTCAATGTTACCAAAGGCACTGCTCCTACTATAATCCATGGCTTTGTTCTTGATCCAGGATGAAAACATACATGTAGCTCTTGTCTAAATTCCCCGGTAGTCGTATCGAGTGATGTATAATTCATTTCTTGGTTTTAATAGCTGAGAAGAGAGACACATTGAGCCTCACTTTAAAGTCAGGATATCAGAGGAGATCGTTACATCTTCTCTGTTCCCCTCGGATTCATGAACAGTTGTAAAATTTCTAATAGCAATTATTATTCCAAGGCTGGATCGTTGGAGTGTTATTCAGATGGCAGGTACAGGATATTGTGTGTTCATTATTCTCCATTATACATAATTTAACTGCATTAAGGCACACGATGCTCCCATATCAGGGTGAGATATTATGACATCTTTGCCTGACCATCTATTTCATATTGTCAGGAGGAGTACACAGCCAAATACAGAAAGCCCCAGAAATGCAAATAACATTAGTAATGCTGTTTGAAACTTGGCTGAAGGGGAGTTTTCTTCAAGGGATTTACTCTCAGTAAAAGGCTAAAAATGCACAACACCCCAAAACATTTTACCTTCTTTCATAGTGCCATGCCTGTCAAGAGTGAAATATAGTTTACTTTAATCCCGGCGCAACTGCAAAAATACCATATACCGTTTCCTCAGGATCACATTTAAGGCTTTTAGGCCATGATAAAAAAAATAAAAAAAAGATGTAATAGTGGAAAGTGTCTTTCCTCCTCTTCTTTCCCCATCAACGCAAATTTGTTGGGATTCTCTAATGGCCCACTCGAAAACAAATGAGGAGGTCTGCAGAAGTGACAGAAGAGTCACTCACACTGGGAAGGATTTTTGCGTCTGTCATAAGGTCAGATCCGGTGTACTACTATAGGTACATTGTGTCTTCATGTACTGTCGCTTGGAGAAATTTATGAAGGTGGAGATTACACAGACAGAGAGAGAGAGAGAGACTGATAGGGTAGCTGCATGCTACTTTTAAACATTATGTTGCTTCTCTTTTTCTTCTGCTATTAACAGAGACACTCAATAACAAACACCAATACAACAACGTGCTTGTGTTAATATCCCCATCTTTACAGATATGCATATAAATTCACTGCTCTACAAGTTATTTTTTTCTGTTTTGTGATCCTTTAATCATACTTTCCTCCCAACGCACTTGTTTCCTTCCCCTGTGGGTTTGCAGCCTAGTCAGGCTTGGACTCTTGGCTGCACAGTCGTGTCCCTGAAATTATCTGGTTGACCAAACGACTCTTAGATGATGGTGATTAAGACAGACTGAGTAGAGGGGGAGACAAACACACACAGGGGTTCCTATTAGATAGAGCTGCATCAATAATTTAGACCTCTCCATCACTCTGACACACAGCGGGGGTACAGGGACATGTCAAGTGTGTGTGTGTGTGTGTGTGTGTGTGTGTGTGTGTGTGTGTGTGTGTGTGTGTGTGTGTGTGTGTGTGTGTGTGTGTGTGTGTGTGTGTGTGTGTGTGTGTGTGTGTGTGTGTGTGTGTGTGTGTGTGTGTGTGTGTGTGTGTGTGTGTGTGTGTGTGTGTGTGTGTCTGAAGTGAGTAGTTAATGAGGAGGGCCCAGCTGGAGCCTCTGCTGATATGTGTGTTTGTCTGACTAATCTGTGTATCATTTGTTCCTTTTCATATTCAATTTAGAATCCCAAATCAGAAAATTAAAAAGCAAATAATTATTCTGTTATTTAGTTTTAAATCCAGCACAGAAAATATACGCTTGTTTTCCGTACGCCAGATTTTCATGCACAAAATTAGGAAATACAAAAACAGGCCACAGACTGGTATTGATTTTGATAATTTACCTGTCCGATTTCTGTGATAAGGAAGTTACCAACTTCTTCGTAAGACGTACAACTTTGCAGATGGTGTTGCAAGATTATCTCCCACAAATAGCCATATATACATATTTGATTGTCCCGTCCTGCAACTTACATTGCTGCTTGATGTTGCAGCTAAAGTGCCACCAACTTTTTAAGGGCTGCAACTTTGTACTTTTTGCTGGGGTCCTTTGCCTAGAAAGTGCATTGGTCTCGCTAAAGCAAAACATAGTCGTTTGTGACACAATGCTGCTGAACATCTCACACGAGAGGTCACGGACAGCAGCGGAGCTCGGTTCTCGTCTTGACTCTTTTCTACCTGCCAATACAATATATGCGTTTTGAGACCAGTACCATAATGCGCCTATCTAACCATCTTAAAATAAAATAAAAGACATTATGTAAGAGTTTGCATCAGCATGTCTTTATTTCTTATCTGCACTGTTAACCCAGGAAAAATAATTAAATTGAGAAGACAATAATTGATTAAATTAGCTTACGCCAGAAGGTTTACCCTTCAAGCTGAGATAAGAGTTTGATTTGCTGAGTGTAGCTGAATTTATTGCGTGTGTGGATGCTTTGAGTTAGTTTGTGTTGGGTTCAGGGTATGTAGGGTTGATGATGCAAAGCTATTGATGGGGTCGTCAAGTTTAAATGCACCTGGAGTTTATATATTACCTTTGAATACCCTGTACCAGACTTTACTTTGGGTGGGTGTACTGAGTGGGTTGCGTTGGATGGTATAAGTTCAGTTGCGCTCACAGTTAGTGTGAGGTCAGCGTAGGTGAATCTGTGTTCAATGTCATTTGCTTTTGGCCATGTCTGAGGTTGATTCATGGAGATGGGAGATGGACTCACTTGTTTTCTTTTGTTTTGGACAGGTTTGGGATGAGTTTGGGTCAAAGATTACAACACATACCAAACACACCTCTGTCTCTGTTTCTTGTTCTTTCTGTCTGTCTCACTTTATGTTTCCCTGCAGCAAGAGGGAGTTGGCATACGCACCTGCCACTGGTTATGTGTGTGTGTGTGTGTGTGTGTGTGTGTGTGTGTGTGTGTGTGTGTGTGTGTGTGTGTGTGTGTGTGTGTGTGTGTGTGTGTGTGTGTGTGTGTGTGTGTGTGTGTGTGCGTGCGTGCGTGCGTGCGCTCATGTGTGCGCGTGTAAGCGCAAGTGCAAGTGCATGCATGTATCTTGCTGGCTAACCCTTTTCGCAGTGCAGAGATCAGCTCATCAGCTCGAGTCTCAGTATTACCTGGAGAGAACACTCCTCCAAAAGACACAGAGTGCGGTGAGCTCAACACATAATAGATGACCTTGGAGATTTCATTCAGCCAAAAGCACCAAATAAAGAACTGTCTCTATAACATCTCTCTTTCTCCTCTCTCAAACACACACACCCTTATGTCTTTCATTGCAGCATGACTGGGCACTATAGTAGTGGAGTCATTAGTGTGTGTTTAAGTGTGTGACCTGTAACTACTAAATGATTTGGCAGACACAAACTAGAGTACATATAAGTGACCTTGTGTGTGTGTGTGTGTGTGTGTGTGTGTGTGTGTGTGTGTGTGTGTGTGTGTGTGTGTGTGTGTGTGTGTGTGTGTGTGTGTGTGTGTGTGTGTGTGTGTGTGTGTCCTTCCTCTAGTCAGCCTCATGAGAGCAAACTGAGTTATATCTGCAGCATCAATCCATCATGCTCATTAGCATATGATTTGGCTTTGATTAGCATATTTATTAATATGGAAATTTGACATCACCAACACCGAAGCCAGACGGGGCGGCCCTATACACTGTCACAGACACACACACACACACACACACACACACACACACACACACACGCACACACACACACACACACACACACACACACACACACACACACACACACACACACACACACACACACACACACACACACACACACACACACACAACTACAGAGAAAAATAAATGCTTGACTTTCTCTCCTGGGATTATTCAGAGGTTTGATTGCGGTGTAAATTTGTTGCTGTGCCGAAGCGAATGTTGTCTGTTAATGTATTAAGTTTGGGTGTCTGTGTTGTTATGTATGTATGGGCCTGAAGATTTTATGTTATTTTAAGACTGGTACTAATACCAAATGTAAAATCACTCCAATAAAGGATGTTGACTTTAATATACAGACTCGTGTACTGTAGGTGTAATATTTACTTAACACTATAGAAACAAGTCCACAGAGATAATGTTAACTATACATAGACTTTAACAGAGGCAGGTGTTAAACATATACTTGTAACAAATGTGAAATGTCTCTCAGTCAGGTGCTCATATGCATATACAGTAACAACCATTGCATGATTTGTGCCTGGGCAGACGGAGGGAGTTGAATAGCAAGCAGCAGAACTAGTTCAGGAACACTGAGAACAAGTGTGAGCATTGGACGATGAAGAAATAATGAGCGCCAGGTTGCTTGAAATGACCGAACAAATGAATAACGGGATGGTACACAGAACATGCGACAATAAAACCACTTCACTGCCTGCTTAAACTACTTCAAAGCTCCAAAATTGCTAACTATAGATGGATTTTCCATTTACACTGAAAGACATGCTCGCAGCCACAGAGTAGAAAACACAATCAAATAAACTCATTTATGGGTTGGTGTTTTTTTTTTTGTATTGATAAAATATTGCAACTGTGTAATCAAATCATTAGGTACACATCAAATCAGTATGGAAGATCCGTCCTCATATTTTCTCAAGTTTATTTTACACTGATAAACAAGCTTTGTCTCTTGCTAATAAGCTACATGGAATTACAGTGTGAAACAGCAGCTAGTTGCTGTGATAAAAGTGATTTGAACCGCATCAAGAAATTTCCTCTTGCATGAGCTGATACCGTCCGGGTCAAAGACCACATGAGGAGCATGAATTTCAAACACAGGTTTCTTTACTGTCTCCACAGCTGCTGTTTGCCAGCACAATAATCCA
Source organism: Brachyistius frenatus (assembly GCF_029030835.1). Lineage (NCBI taxonomy): Eukaryota > Metazoa > Chordata > Actinopteri > Embiotocidae > Brachyistius > Brachyistius frenatus. The sequence goes on from NW_027210626.1 coordinate 1,154,812, forward strand.
TACACAAGCTACATGTCCAGTGCTTCTAGTGTTAAACGTTTGCCTCATGTATAACTGTCTCAAAACAGGATTGTAATAAATACACGATCAGCTGCAAGAGAACCTGAAACCTGTGACTTTACACACCTAAATACTCATTTTCATTATCAAACTTAATTAATCACACAAAAAATGCTGTGTAACAGTGTGAGCTGTGTTAACTTAAAATAGTTGTTTCTTTCTCAGCAGTTTCTGTAAAATAAAAAAACAACACTCAGTGCATTATTAAAATCCAGGGCTGTGACCTGACCATTAGATTCATACAGCTAATTATGTGCTCTGTGCTAGAAGGAATGTTTACTTCTTAGCGATATATGGATTCGTTGGGTAATACCAAAAGTAAATACGAGTTTGCAATCACCCAGTCCTGACATGCAATTTTAGTTGTTGAGGATAAAAGCACAGTAAGGCTAAAAGCCTATTTCCATTGTGGTCCTCGTTAGAAGGGGTGAAGTGAGAGAGCTTCAAGTCACCCGCCCATTACCTCTGTGTTGTGCAGTTTATTGTAAAAATCCTTGTGTTGTTCTCTCTATAAGCTCTTAGTTTAAATCCTGTATTATTGCCTGAATATAATTCTCAGGTGCAGTCTTAACAACAGAGCCATGAGTATGCCAAATTTACAGGAACTTAAATATGAACCATTACAATCAACAGAAACGATTTAGCATCTAAGTTTGCTGTATTTTTCCTGAAAGCATCACAGAACTGAGAAGACAGAAAGCTTGGCTCCCATTCTTTTATGTTTTTGATTGATTAAATTGTTTAAATGGGTGAAATTAGGTATTTAGTTCAATATAAAACTTTGGCTTTACTGTATTTTTTTTTATAAATTACTTTATATTTTTCTTTCTTTCTTTTCTCTTTCATCCTTACATGTATCAAATACTGTCGTGTCTTTAAGACAAAACTTTTTTTCACTTGGAAATATTTTATGTCTTAAAGTAAAGTGGATGTTCACTTTTGTGCTGGGTTACTGGAGTATGTGTGTGTTTAACAAAGAGATACAATGAGGGTGTTGCACAGAGGGAGTCTCACCAGACCAGCTGTTGTAAGTGATGATTATGCTGCTGGTTTGAAAGGCTTCCAGGAAAGGCCACACAAACACATTTGTGTGTATTGGAGGTCTTATGTACATGAACCACTCAGCTCTGAAATCTTACACCTGAACTGTCTTTTCTCTTGTCCTTTACCTCCTCCTCTCCTCTCCCTCTCCCTCTCTCTCTTCTCTCCTCTCAGTTAAATGAAACAGCAAAGCAGTTGATGGAGATCGACAAGCCTATGCCAGCTAACGCACCAGGTCCGAGCTCTGAGCCGGCCCCGTTGGGCCCCTGCACCCCTGGACCCTCCCCCAGTGCCTCCCCGTCGAATGGAAACGGCTCTGGCCATCGGAGAGGGGAAGGAAAGAAAAATGCCAAGAAGCGGCATTCGTTTAGCGCGCTGTCTGTCAGCCAGAGGGCCGCCCAACTCAACAACAGACACAGCATGGAGATCTCGCACCCGGTCCTCATCAGCTCCTCTGACCCCAGAGCTGCTGCACGCATCCAGGTGCATGCACACACTGTAAATATAAAATGTAGTGGTATTTTGATCCTCTATGTGAGTAAAACTAGATATATCTCAGCGTGAAAAATATTTCATTAGGATCTGCCGAAGTATCGTTGCCTGGTGCAGATCATGTTTAATATGTAAAACTTTAGGTGTAAAGAACCAATAATAAGAATACTCAGCAAGTATCTCAAACCTGTACTTAAGTAAATGTACTTAATTGCTTTCCACTCATCTTGTAATAAGATTAGCTTTAGGTTTACATTAACCACGACACTTCACTTTTGATATGTTTATAATGATGCACTTCTATATTGCGAGATGTTCATCCTAGCATGTTCACTTACAACAAGATAGTTAATGTTCTGCTTCTGAAAGACATTTGGCTCAATGAAGTGTAACAAATGCAATGATGTCACAGTTTCTTAACAGAATATATATTTGACATTTTGCTCTCTAGTGTCTTGCTTCACATCAACAAATTGACTGATAGAGGTATAACATATGTGCAGCATGTGGCCCCCAGCGGATTTCTTGGCTGTCCACCAAGACATGTTTTTACACTTCACAAACCCAAGTTCACTGCGGTCACTTGTTTCCTCTAGATCTTATTAACCTATTCCTCAATCCCCTCCTGTGCCAGTTCCATGTACATATAATCATTCCTTTTTTTGGAAGGCTTTTGACTGGGGACACATTGCTTTTACAATTATTGCCTCTGGTTGTATTCATACCTGGGTTCAACAGGTTTTTGCTGTCTCTTAATAATACCCAGGATGCGTACTCAAAAACGGAAAAGGCCGCAGGCACATATTAAAAAATGAGGATTTATTTTAAATGGAAATCACTCCGTTTCTGTGTGTATCTGTTTGTATTTAGGATGCATCTCCCCCGGGTCCCTCTCCGTCCTCGGCAGGGGTGCTGGTGCCCCCCAAAGTGGCATCTATAACCTCTGAGCTGCTGGCCCATGCCAAGGTGCAGCTGCCACTCAACATGTAAGTACGCCTCAGTGCTGACTGCTGAACTGCAGCCCTTTTTCTTTCAGTCCCTCCTTCCACCTGCAAGTGGAGATGTACCTGAGATCCAAGTGTGATTTCACAGCCCGCCTCCTGCCAGCGTTAAAAATATTTCCTCTGTTGTGCCCAGAGATATTGGCCATGTTCCACCACCTCTGCAACCACATTTACTCCTCCACTGGTCAAGGATGAAATCCCCCTCCAAAAGGAAAAATACAGTTACACACAATTCCCTCAGCTATATGAGGCTTGTTTTATAACAAGACTTTCAACAGCATAGCCACAGCCTCTTCTGATATAGATTTTACTGTTCATGTGCTTTCATAGAGACAAGCATTAGGAAACCAAGACAAAGGGGAGAGAAAGAAATGCATAATATTTGGTCAAAAAAGTTCTGACACTCCACACAGAAATGAGCCGGGTCGTGTGACTCAGTCTGGACGCACAAGATAAACAATTTTCTGCTACAAAGGCTCCAGGTGGTGGCTTTGATATTGATTTCACCAACTTTGCACAGACTGGTAATTTCTTTACTGAATAAGGAGCCAAAAAACACCTGACAAACACCCACAAAAATTTAATTACATTCTTGCGGAAATGCAAGTGAACAAGTCACATCCAGATGGCTGCTGACATGCCAGCGCTGACCAAGACTTCTATATTTCACCTCATAATTAATATACCAGGTAATTGCTGGGAACACACAGGTATCCTCAAGGTTAGTACATGTTTGCACGCTTGAACCTCCATCTTTGTTTGCACCAATTTTGAGCTTTGGACCTTGAGGGTGGGGTTATTTTTGGAAAGAGAGGACATTTGCTCAGCCCTCACTTTATCCAAGGTTAGATTAGGTTTATAGTTGATGCCAACGAGGTTCCCCACAAGTACAGAAGTACAAATGTGTGTGTGGTTGCTGTTTACTATTAACTGGTGTCCTGCAGGATGTGAGTCAAACACAGCAACACTGTCAGTTTTAATAATATCACCTTCCAAGTAGCTCTCTAGGTACACACACAGAGACCCATGCACGCACGCACACACACACACACACACACGCACGCACGCACGCGCACACACACACACACACAAATGCACTTCATACACACATGCAACCGAAGTGGATTTGTCCTAGTGATGAGGTCAGACGTTTTCATCTTGACCTGGCAACTATTGCTGTTGCCATGGGGAGATGGGAGACAGTCCCCACATCTGTTACCATGGCAACGGGGAGGCAGCACATATAGGGCTTGTTTACTCTGTGGTCTTATCGTCTTCTGTCTGAATGTCTTCCAGCGACAGGACCACTAACTCATTTATATGTTAACGCAGGCACAATACACAAGACTCAACATATAGTCATAAAATGCTAAATACCGCGTCCATCGGTTAAACCTGTTTGGAGATAAACAAAGACATATTGATTAGGTACTTGTACAGCATATCTCACCACTGGGGTAGGAAAATCATTCAGTCAGTCTCTGTTGGTCACATTGCTCCCTCAGAGAGAAATTACTTGAATAATCTTTTGGGATTTATTTAAAAGATGAAATCCCAAACTACACTGCAATACAAAAGTAGTGACACATCTGAATGATTAATTTCCACATGCCGATTATCTTTGGTAAGCAATTATTTTTGTCATGTTACTGTTCATATTGCTGTATAACATGCTGTGTAACAAAATCCTATAATTCTGGTTAACATGCTTACATGCATCTGTATAAAAGTTTTGTGATGGTGCCTTTCATGAGGAACTGGGAAAGTTCCAACCTCCAATGGGGAGAAAACACCTGAATAATCATAGAACCGAGAATATCACACTTGGAAAGTGGGAAAATTTGTAGAGTTTCGAGAAAGAGGTTTTACATCACTTGACAAGGCAGCGTTTGTAGTAAAAGGAAGAAATTTAGGCTACTTGCTTTGAAAATATCCTAGCTACCTGGTTCGCTTGCTGTGTTACCAGTTAAAAATGAAAGAACATCAAGATGTGTGGAAATATAGTGTACAAAAAAATATTGACCTCCTGAGCTCCAATTCCTCTGTGGGGTGGTTTATATGGATGCTGATGAGGTTGTTGGATACTTTTATGTGTTCTGACAGCAGAAAAAGAGCAGATTTTCTGGTTTCGGTCCTGTTGACTGCTTGTGAAACCTCTCAACTTGAAAGTCGGATTTTCCCAAATGGGAACTTTTTCACGTCCAGCTGCCTGAACGCACAAGCAGGTCCATCCTGACATAGTACTGGTAGGAAAATATTCACAGAGATCAATATTTTGATATCACCAAAGGCCTTATTCTTTTAATTTAAGCCATCACTGTAGGTTACCTGGTAAATAAAATAAAAACAATTGTATGTTTAATAAAAAAAAAAACTTCTAAACATCTTTAAAAGTTTCTTTAAAGTGACATAAGCAGTATGTCTGTTCATGTTGGGGATTTTAGACACTATCCTGTATCCCTAAAAGAGACTGGCATAAAAAGACATGTAATATTATGGGAAAATGGATGATATATGGTGGGAGGACAAACTCGCACTGCTCGTCTCTTTGACCTGACAAAAATCCTGCTTTAGATCAAAACAATGATGGTATAATAAAAGAGCTTGTGGAGCACCAACAGTATTTGGGCTCTGATCCTGTGATCCTCTTCAATGTACAGTAAACAACTTAAAATCAGAGGTATAAAAGATACTTTTAGCATTAAGCTTACAACCTTATTTTTTTATTTTTTGTAAAAAAAGACAGTACTAGCTTTTTTCTAACAGCTTAAAAGGAGATTGTCATAAATCTTCTTAAGCCATTTTCTTGATAACACAATAAAGTCTTACCTCCATTTTTAACACTGACAAACTTTTTTTTATCCAGTTTTATAAAAAAAAAATTGTTTTCTAGTGTTTACTTATTTTGTTCATTTCGGTATGATTTTGCTCTGCTTAACATGCAGTACAGTATTTTAGGGGTAATCTGAATACATGCTTCCAGATAAAGATGCCCAGATGCCCACATAAGCGGGATGTGGTAAACAGTTGCTCTCTATTTTCCTGCAGTCTTAAATGTTTGTATTATTTGACTGAATCAAATAATCTGCCTCTGTTTCCCCAGATACCTGGCTCTGTACGCCTACAAGCCCCAGAAGGCTGACGAGCTGGAACTTAGGAAAGGGGAGATGTATCGGGTGACAGAGAAGTGTCAAGACGGATGGTTCAAAGGCACCTCACTGAGAACTGCTGCCTCTGGTGTCTTCCCAGGAAACTATGTCACCCCTGTGTCCAGGTCAGTGAGCTCAAGCTCGGGCATGGGGAGGGTGGAGGCTGTTGTGGTGATAATATGTCATGGTCACATCCGGATGAAAGCAAGCAGCAATCATATTAGGCCTGCGGGTGTGGACTGAACTGCATGAGAGGCCACAGAAAAAGTTACCATCTGAGGCAGCTTTGTTCGTGAGATCACAAAGTCATGTCAGATTTTAAGTTTAAGACCAATTCACGTCTTATTAGGATCTACTGACAGCTACAGGCGGGGTTCAGGTGTAACCATAGACTATATAAAAGTAGTTGTAGCTTCCAGGTCTGAAAAATGAGGCCAATGCGAAAGTGCCTTAATACGTTTTGTTGTTGTTGTTGTTGTTGTTGTTGTTGTTGTTTTGGGGGGGGGGTGAGGGGGGGGGTTTGATTGATAGGCCTGTGGTGCAGCGAGGTTTCCGCTATCGGTGGGCGGGACGTAGCACGGTCGTGTGTCCAATCTGATCGAGTCAGATCCCCCGCTCACTTCTCCACAGCTCGTTCAAAGGTGACTGCTGGCTCCAAACCGCTCTGAACTAGCAAGATGTCGAAGGCCACAATCTGAATTTAAGGATTCATATCAGCCGTTGAGCGTGGCAACACCGACAACAACAATAATCTGATTGGTTTTAGTTAGCCTATGATAGACAGATGGTTCATCCAATCACCTACCAGGTATCTTTTGAAAGTCCCTACTATTTTCTCAACTTTTTTGGTTGTGTATAACAAGTATAACAAACCATCTCCTGTGTGATGTTACAGTATAAGCACAGAGCAGGCAGGTTTAATCCCTACAACTGCTGCATGCCCCGCTCAGACCTTTGCTCAGTTTATCAACCAGTTAATTTGGTTTGGTCAAATATACCCAGCAGTTCAATACAATCCGACCACAGCTCCTAGTTCTATCCTAATGTAAAGGCAGTAGTAGCATTTGCATTAATACAATAATTTACATTGTAATTTTTCGAGGTCATTTCTTGTCTGCAACTGAACCTGAATACAGATCAGACTGAACAGTGCAATTTGGTTGGTATTGTGGAATGTAATTGCATATGTGTTTCCGTGTGCCCAGACTGCCTCTTGTCTCATAGGCACGCCCCAAAAAGCAATTTTGGAGGCTTTAGTTGGAGCAGGTGCAGTCTGTGTATACTGTGTTGCTCATGGTGATAATATATTCTTCCTGCCGCAGCCTCTGCCCCACACTGTGGCCACCAAAACTGCCAAAATTATTCTGTAACACCAGCAAACCAGTCGTTATCAGTAGGGGACTTTAAACTGCTGTGAACACAGGAAAAATAATGCTAAAAATGTATTGTTGTGTCTTGGATAAAAAAAAAAAAATGTGAGAAACCCAGTTGGAGCCAATTTGATCCCTGTTAGACATTGTGAACTTAATTTAAAACTTAAATACAACATAAAATGCATTCGTTAAAAGCATTCAGCTGATACTACTTTTGCCATTCTAATGTTTGGAGACGTGATACTCCTTGTAGATCGTTATCATCATCATTATCGTCGTTACTTTCGGCATCCGGTTACTAATAGCTGTTCAAAGCAAACAAAACCAGAAAAAATTGCGTGCTGAAATATTTGTCAGTTTAATTACCCTCATTATTCCTGTATGCATGAAAACATTTGCTGTCGCTGTTCACCTAATCTGTATTCGGCCCCATGATGCAGTCAAGGGAAAAAAATGGAAAACAAGTCGGAATTACAATAATGGAAGAAAAGAGAAAAGCAAAAAACAATGAGGGAGAGAAAGATAATGATAAGATACAGAGCATGATGAGGTAATGTGGGATAAACAGAAAAAGAGTTTTTGAAGAATGAAGGGAGGAAGGAGAGGATGAAATGGGGTGGAGAAAAGAAAAGGAGAAGAAGGGAGAAAATTATGGAAAGAAATGTATATAGGAAATAGCTGAAAGAGAGCGACAGAGTGAGGAGGGAGGAGAAGGAAGAGAACGCAGAAGAAAGAGAGGGAATGATACAAAGAGATGAAACGACTGCAAAAACAGCAGGTGTCCTTCTCCAGTGGATATGAATGGCTGCTTCATATTCTGCACTTACGCAATCTTCAGGAGAGAGGGAGAGAGAGAAAGGCAGGATGGGCGAGTAATCAAATGAGAGGCAATTTGTTATTTTTACGCAAGCATACTCTCTCCTTCTCCCCCCTCCCCCCACCCCCCTCCTCCCCTCTCACCCCTCCTTTGTCTGCAGTGCAGCCCAGAAATTTCTCAATATGATAATGAGAAGCTGCCAAAGATGCACACACAAACAGATATTTGGGCATTTTAGAGTAAGAGCAACACAGGTGCCCAATATTGGCATGTCATTCGTTTTTTAAATACAATTTGAAAATGTGTTCATTTATGGAATTTATTATTTGGCTTGATACAAACTGTACGCATGTTTGACAATTAGGATTTTTGTTATCCTGGATTCATTTGACATATTTCAACCTGTCACAGTGACAAAAAATATCGGCTTCAGAGCTGTTCCACTTCGGCAAGAAATCAGTTTTAGTGTAAAAAAAAAAAATGATTGTCTCTGCTTTTAAAACTTTACAAAGTCTTTAAAGTTACTCATAAGGGACAAAAATATCTGTAGGGGCCTTTACATACCCTTGTGTTTAAACCGAAACACATTAAACAGTTAAAAGTGGTGTACAGTATGCAATAGCTTCAGATCAAAGAATGTGTGAATTACTTTGCTATTTCTATTGGTAGAAACACACATAAACACACACACAAAGAGAGAGAGCCATAACTCTGTATGTGTCTGACAGGAAGTCGATGGGCAGCCATAAGAGTGTGAATACCGCTGCGTCAATAATGTTCAGCTCTCCGTTCTGCCATTCAGCACTCTGCAGACAGAAACATGAGAATCCTGCAGCACCGTATATGTTACAGCAGGACACCATGTCGTGCTGATCCACCAATTGGATAACAGACCTGAAATTACTCACTTTGACAGCGTTTAATGGTCCTGGTGCAGCTCCTGCTCTGCTAAATACTGGCTCAATATTAGTCTGACTCAGTCCTCATCAGTCTGATGTAGACTGTGGGTCGACTGTAAGGCTGCCAATGGCAAGTGATTAGTCGGCATTCTTTTTACCTTTCGCTATCTGTGTTATTGTTTACAAACTCCTCGTCGCTCCGAGAAACAACAACCGCAACCTCTGAGCTAACAACACGCTGAAAATGACAAGTGATGTCTCTAAAGATTTGGATCATTCAATAAGTCAGGCCTGCTTGGTTCTTTAGGGCAAATCTTTTCTAAATGTAGCCATTTTAATGCCAAGGCTCGCCTCCCAACATGCACAACAGGTCCCTGTAGGTGACATGACTTTGCAAGGTCATCATTGCTGCATCTTGGGCTTGGCGCCAGCCGAGACGATTGTGATTCGTTTGAAGAAATACAAACAAGCCACAGCATTTTTCCCTCTATAGCAGAATGATATACCGTGTGGGTGCAAACAGACCGTTCACCAGCAAAGCAATTGAGATAGGTCAAATTTTTGCGAGACAAGTTCAACGTTAATATTTTTCAATAAATAAGAGTCTCTGTCTATACTAGCATAAAGTATGAAGACACATAACGTGCATTGAGCTCAATTCTAAAATCAGCATGCTAACATGATTCATATGACATTGTAATATGCTGATCAGCAGATATGATGTTTGACATGTTCACCAATGTGCGTGTTTTTATGTTAACATTTTTAAATTAGCATTAAATAAGTATTTGGTCCTTAACCAAAGTGTTAGGAAAATGTATGTTTTGATTCTTTCATGGTGCCAAGGAAGAAGATCACCAACTTATTCAGTTCACCCCGAGCAGTGCACAAAATATCATGAGAGTCAGCAGTTTTTTCTCACAACCACAAATAGAACCCTTTTTTTTGGTTGTTGAGGAAAAGTCACTGGATCCCCGAAGACATTCTCAGATTCCCAGCAAGAAATTATGAAATTATCTAGAAATGTTTTCAGTGGGAATTTTTTTTTTTTCTTAAAGGAAGGATATTATTCTATTCAAACATTCTAAAGATATTTTAAGAATGTTACCATCAAACACTTGCATATTGTTTTTTTTAAAGCTCGTTATCCGACTCTAAAATAATAACATTCTGGAAAAGAAATTACAAATATTTTTTTAAACAGCGGAGCACTTTCTCAAACAGACTCATCCAGCTCGGCTGTCGCAAGGACAGATGCAGGAGATCATTCCTGCCCACTGCCATAAGATTTTACAATAACAAATAGTTGGCCAAATCTGCTCTACATTATTAACACCGTTGCACTGTTGTTTAATTTGATATTATTCTATTTTATTGGTATATACTTTGCATTTTTATATTTTTGTCTATCTATCTATCTATCTATCTATCTATCTATCTATCTATCTATCTATCTATCTATCTATCTATCTATCTATCTATCTATCTATCTATCTATCTATCTATCTATCTATCTATCTGTCTGTCTGTCTGTCTGTCTGTCTGTCTGTCTGTCTGTCTGTCTGTCTGTCCGTCCGTCCGTCCGTCCGTCCGTCCGTCCGTCCGTCTATCCGTCTGTCCATCTATCCATCCGTCTATCTATCCTTCCATCCATCTATCCTTCCATCCATCCTTCCCTCCATCCATCCATCTATCCATCAGTCATTTTATGACAGTGTTGTGAAAAACATTTCAAGAACGTTAACACAAAATTGTGAACATTATCCTTCATTTAAGATACTAACATTCAAAATGTTACTATAAAATTGCATAATATTCACAGAACATTTTTAGAACAAAATATTTCTAGCTAGGTAGGATTAATTCTCAGGGCATTATGGATATCAGTTCCAAATTTCATTGAAAACTTACAGATTTAAAGATGTTTAAGTCTGAACCAAAAAATGCTGTACTGACGAACAGATCACAAGCCAGGCCACTAATGTGCCTAAAAATGTATTTATAAGTAAGAGCACTGTTTCCAATGCAGTAAACTTTATGTTACACAAGACTTGTCCTCATGAATGTGAAAATCATTAAATATCAGCTATAATCATTTCATGAATTAAACAAGTCAACGTCGCTTTCTCCTCTTTTCTCTAAAGGGCTCCATTCGGAGCTGGTGCTACTCGGGGCTCGTGTTTGTCCAGTCCTGTAGGAGGAAGTGGGTGCAGTCCGGTGGGAAGTAAAATCTCCGACCCTTCGTCTCCAGGGTCCCCTGGGCCCTCCTCCTCCTCCCGTCCCTCCACTCCACTGGTAAACTCAGCCAACTCTGTGAACAGCATCAGTCCCGCCTCCTCGCCGCAAACTGCCGCCGCCCAGCTGAAGAACTGCCTGCGCTCCAGCCAGCACACGGTTAACCAGGCACGCACCTCAATGCAGCTGGGTAAGAAATGCTGCACACTTCTAGAAATACACATGAAGTAATGTTAATCTGTGTTTTACACTTTGATTATTAAACCTTCAGAAGCATCTTTTATTTTTTTTTTTTTTTTTTTTTTTTTTTTTTTTACAGTTATTGATGAATCTCATTCACTGATTATCATACAATGTTCAGCAAGTTAAAAGAATTCACTTGGAGATGTGTCTGTCTATGGTGTTTCTCCAATATTATGCTCTGCAGTAAAGCTGCACCAGCCTACAGGCCTAAAAGAGCAGAGTCCAGATCATGTGGGACCTTGCAGCATTGTAGCCAACTTGCTCTCTGATTACAGAATAATGGAATATTGAGCAGTCATTAATTCAAGTAGCTATTACACCGTGTGCAGTTTTGCAGGAAGCCGTATTTAACCGCCCGTTTCTTCAATGGTGTGCAATGTGTAATTGTTTTTTGACAATAATCCAACAAACAAGACAAACAAGCAAGCATATTAAAGCTATGAAAAGCTGGATGAGTGCCCAAATAAATGGAAAGATAAGGATCCAGTTAATGGTGTTTACATATACCAAATGGCTAAAAGTAAGGAGTAAGTGGACACTTAAATATGAAATATGTTGCAGTGGTCAGGGGTTCTGCTGCTGCGATGAGGTCTGGCTCACAGTCAGTGAGTCTGGTGTTGGATTGGGCTGAGGTCGGTGATTTCCAGTCATGTTCTTCCAAAATATGTGAATTATTCTTTATAGGACAGACTTTTACGTTAGAGGTGTAAGAAAATATCAGTATACATGACAATGGCAATATTATGTTTTGTGATTCTGTATCAATTCACAAAAACACTACACTTTTTAATGTAATAGTTTTTAAAGATATGTTGCATATCGTTGTTTGTTTTGTGATTAAACCCCCAAAACGCACGTATCCAGCTGTCAAGCATAAAAACATACTTACTTACATACGTACTTAAAAGATTTCAAAGAACTTGAAGTATCTGAAGCTGTATTATCTAGGAAAGTACAAGCATGGGATCAAGACTTGATATAGGCAGAGTCTCAAGATTAAATGACTCAGATCAGATCATTAAAAAAGCTTGATCAGGACATCCTGAGTCATTTTGACATATTTTTGCCTATGCACTTCCCTATCTTCACACATGGAAGGACAAAGTGTTCACAGTGAATCTCTATACAGACCGAACCCAGACAGCTGGTGGATTTTCGCTGTGAGGCAGTGAGATTACCACTGTGCCTCCTCATACCCGTGCTAAGCTTTGATGCATCTCTCAAATGTGTTGTGGAGTAAATGTAATGCTGCCCACATATTTTTTTTGTTCCCCACATCATCTGAGATGAGATTGTGTAAATCTGCCGTTGGTTCATCATCAAGTGTTACAAGACAACTTAACTATGATTCACGCACAGTTGAGGTTAGCGACAAAGACAACTATCAAGGCCGCGTTAGACTGGATGTGAATCTCTTGAATGTGTCTCATGCACGTCCTCCACCTTAATATCCTTACTCTGTCTCAGCACTGTACAGCACACAACTCCTGAATACAACCACTTGAATGCACATGTTCAGTTCAGACTATTTGTATGAGAACATGATGGTACTCAGTTGGGTGTTTTAGCACAATCACAGTGTTACTACATGCACTCAAGCATTCAAGCGGTGCACACATCCACACACAAACAAAGACATTGCTAAGCACTCTAATTATGCAGCGTTACTCTTTGTTCCACAAGCACCCACGCACACAACCCCCAGAAACACACACACCTGTGTCTGTGGAAGGGTTAGATCATATCAGCTTTGTTCTCCACTCAGAGTCTCTTCATCCCTCCAACGAGCCTTTGTCTCTCTCTTTGTATCTTTTCTTTCTTCCTCTGAGAAAAATAATGGTGAAGGTTTGTTTTTGGAGGCTGAAAAGTACACACTGAGAGGCGTGCCAAGAATAACACACACACACACACACACACTGACATGTGCACGCCCACATACTTGCATACACACAAGTGAACACACAGACTCACAAACACGCAGCTGAATTGAATGACATCACTGTGCTTTTCATTTTATGGAGGCGTAATGACAGAGCTTCTCCCTTCTCTCTCGCTCTCTCTCTCCTTATTTCCCCTTTTCTCTCTGTTTTTCTCTCCCTCTCTCTCATGGATGCAAACACGCACACACACACACACACACACACACACACACACACACACACACACACACACACATCTGGTCTGCATTACAAAATAAAGTATGTGCATAGTTCTAGCGTTTAGTGGTTTTATCACATGACCAGCGCACCTCTCTGTGGATTTTAGCCTGAGTGCTGCAGTGTTGAAGAGCAGGTGGCTAGCAGCCTGGAGTATGTGTGTGTGTGTGTGTGTGTGTGTGCGTGCACATGCATGCCTGTATGTTTCTGTGGGTGTGCATTTTTGTGCACTTTTATCCTCATTAGCACCAAATGTCCTTATGCAAACTAAAGGCTTAGAGAAGTGCTGGAAACTCAGGACATCTTAGACAGCTTTTGTTTCTGCAGGGGTTGAGTTTAGAGTTAAGCACTTCTGTGTCTGTTGTGTTGTTTATGTTTATTAGTGCCAGATGATGTTTCCAGTGCCAGATAATGAAAGTAAAGCACACTAAGTATTAGTTAAAAAAAATGGTGCTTCTGCAGACAGAGGCATGAACTGAGAGTTGTTGGTCGAGCTGATTTCTCCTTTTATATTTAAATTTGTTATTTGACAAATTCATATTGGCATGTTATCTTTACTTTGCAGCTGTCTTTCAACAGACCAAATGTGCAAGTGATGTGAATTAACCACTGCTAAATTCACACCGTTTTAAATCAGTAAGTTGTAAGTTAGTAAGTAACTGAAAGTTTGTTTACGTGTTTTGCTCACTGTTATTTCTCTTTACTCACCTGAAATTTGACACGAAACTTGATGTGCACTCTCAAGTTTCATGTGGATGGAGAAATAGCAAATGTGCACAAACATGTGGTCACAAAAACGCATGTAATTCAGGTACTGATGTTGATCCAGCAATTAAATTGGAATACTCAAGAAATTGCTTCTCTATGCTCAGTGTGCATCACTGTTGTGCACAAATGAAGCTCACTCTATACTTTTTTCTATATGATCAACTGGCCTCTTTGTTTTCTCTGCTTCCTGCTCAGTGCGGGTGTAACCAGCATCCCTAACATTAGTGAATAACAGCATTTACGCACAACAGTGTTTAAAGTAATTGTATTTACCAAGAGACACATTTCAGTCATTTAAAGTTGAGACAAAATAGTCCAGTACTTCGGGTCCATCTTGAAGGAAGGAGAGAGCAATTTGTTTTCATAATGATGCTTACTGCTTATCATTGCTGAACATACACACAGCCAGGCCTGTTAATTCAGAAATACGGACTGAGACACTATTTTAAAACCAATTCTCTCCTCAGATATTAAGGAAAAAGATCATGGCGTCAAACTCAATGACAACAAATGATTATGGGCCTAATACTGAGTGATGGCTGCAGGCCTGAGCCCCCTCAGCAAAAATAATCCACTCTGTATTTCTGTGCGTTTCAGTCCACAGTCCACCTGCTGGAAGCCCGGAGCGCCCCACGGTGGCCATCTCTCCCCTGCGTCCTCAGAGCTCCTCTCCCTCGCGCTGCCCTGGCCAATCGGGTCGTCCCCTCTCCATGGTGTCTCCAGGACCCTGCTTAGGGCCTTCACCCCTCTCTTCCCCTGCTTCACGGCCCATCCTCCCGCTCTCCTCCCCTCTCTCCTGTCTCACGCCTCCAAACGTGTCAGCCGTGCTCCTCAACGGTGAGCTAGCCAGTCCCCTGCAGCCGCCATCGCCAGGCCCCTCCCACGCTCCCACCCCAGGCGTCCTCGCACCCAAACCAGAGAAGGTGAGGCTCACCCTCACCAATAATTACAAAAACACTTTTCAGCAGAGTCAAGTATCCTTTTTGCACCAACATTCAACAGTCAGATTTTGTATAGAAAATATTCATTGTATTTTGAGAAGTAAGCGGAATTTGCACTTTTTTCCAAATGGATTATTTGGATGTTCTTCTAATATTGTCTCCACGTGTTTAATCACAACACAAAATAAACCGTGGGAAATCAGTTTCTCAAACAATTAAAATCACCTTTTTATTAAAAATTAGTCTGAATATTGATTGCTGTAACCTGTAGAATAATCCCATTATGACCAACTACAATACAAACCATATTTGCTGTATTTTTTTTTTTTTTTTTTTTTTTAAAGCAATAAGAGCACAGGAGTCTGACTCAGGTGATAAAACAACAACTTTTCAACATGTGATGATTATTATTTTGGTTTATAAAATGTCAAAAACCAGTTAAACAAAAATGTCCATTACAATGTTCTAAAACCAAAGCTCATTTATTCAAAGAGTTGATTTTGTCTGTTTACTTCTCCAAAACCCAAAAAGCATTTATTTTCTAACAACTAAGACAGAAAGGTAAGAACTCCTTACAACTGAGAAACAAAAAGTTCAAAACTTTTGGTATTTTTGCTTACTAAGTTATAGATAGAAAGATAGAAATTAATTAGCTTATTGATTATTCAAGTAATTATTTCCTCTATAAATCTGACCACCATTATTAATGAAAATATGCAGAGTCCCGCTTATTTTGTCAGAGCAGGGAATTCAAGGTCGCACAGCTAATCTTTAAATTTATGTTTTTAGTCGGCACGAGACCACCCAGCAAAGAAACCTGGTGCCACTTCTATTTTCATCCTCTCAATACTCACATTATATTTTTTTTTAATTAACTGTAACACTATGTCAGGTCAAAATAGTGTTTTGTATTCCGCCTTTCACTGTTTAGTGGGTGTGAAAATCTGTGGCGTGTATGTCTCTATATATGCGTTTTTGATGTGCCAGTAGTCCTCCTCTACCTCGCTAAGTGTCATTCAGTCAGGCAGTTGGCACAAATGCTGAATGCCATCTTATATGTTGTGAGAGCTGCAGTGTTAAAGCCGTGGATGTTAAATCGGGCTGCACTGACAGTGAAGGATGGCAGCGAAAGCTTGCATCTGTCTCAGCTCCATTTGTTTCACTGTTGGCTCCCACTGTCTGGGACAGCTAATCTAACTACATGGCTACCTGACAAACAGCTCATTGACTATGGAACTGCAGGCAGGGGCCTTGTTTATATTGTCAGACTAATAGAAGGCCTAAACTTGCATTTTAGAGGCAGATTTCTAGCCCACACACTAAATATATTTATAGTATTAAAAACCTAATTTTTCACAAAAAAAGGGCTTTTATATCATCCTTTAATATCATTCTGATATAAAACAAAGCCCCCATTTTATCACAGAATTGTACAAAAAAAAAAATCAAACGTCTGTCCAAAAATCAATCATTGTGGTTGTTGGTGAAATTTTCTTCTGCTTTGACAACTTGCCCTAAATGAGCTTCTGCCTTTCCCAAAACAACCTCTCAATATGAATTTTGCTGTACTTGTAGCCTCGATTTATGATCTAAATTCTGTTTCCAAAGCCTTGAGCCCAAACAGCAATACAATTTAGGAGAAAAATTAGACTATTTATTGTTTTTTTGGGCCAGACAAGTTTACTAGATCAAATTTAAAAGATACTAAATATCTGCATAAAAACAGGTGTTTGCCACCTTCAGTCCCAAAATATAAAATGATAATGAGTTTTCAGTCTAACTCCCATTCGCAATGTATGCCTTCGTTGCTGTGAGCTTGGCAGACCAGAAACATCGGGTCTGAAGTCACAGTGTCCATGAGTTACACTTTGTTGCAAAGGAAATGATGTAACAGCTTTGATAAGTGCCTGGCAGACAGAGTTTAGGGTAATCTCTGTTCGACACACTGTCACACTGTCCAGAGTGCAGCCGGCATTACAGACACATATCACGCCGGACACTGGGATGCGTTTGTAGACCATTCCCAAGGCGTCTGCACTCACAGGGCGACTGCCAAAGAGAAGACTGTCAGAAGTGTTTACAGGATTTCAGCAGGTCCTAAAAAGTCAGAAATTGTCTTGACACATATTGAAGACCTTGAGTTCAGGTAATATGGACTGTGCGGTGTGCTGGTATCTTATTTTCAGTCCTATTTTTCCTCTAATCTGGTAACTGCACAGTTTTTGTACTGATTGCAAAATTAGTCTCACATTTAACTCTTAAGTGGAATTGAAATAATGTTGGCACCTTTGTTTTTTTGTTTTTTCTTACATCAACAAACTGACCGCTGTGAGTAGGAAAATAAGCCCATCAACATAAACATTAAGTTGCCATCATGTGGTTGACGGGCTTCGTCGCAGTTTATTCTGGGATTCTCTTTAGATTTTCATTTTCTATATTTAATCTTTTTTCTTTCAGTTGATTTACCTTGCAAGCATTTCAAGAGTGCTGAGCGTGGATGGGTAAAATGGCAGAGTAATTAGCTTTGTGGGTGGACAGAAGGTGGCATCCGGTGCATCACTGGTATCAACTCTGAGCGATGATTAGATAGGCAGCATTCACAATGAATTTTTTGTTTTGTTTTATTCATGTCTGTGTGTGTGTATTTGTCGGTTCTTACTTTTGGAATGAAAGGCAGACACACGCAAACATAAACACAATTTATTTAGATACCATGCAACCTGCATGTCAGGTCCAGAATCTGATTACTGTGCGAGTGTCTGCTGCACTCTGCTGGTTTATTTTGGAACAACACCCGGAGTCTGACACACTCGTGTAAACAGACGCACACAGAAGAGCACACACGCTGGCAGGAGGGCTGATTAAGCCTTTAAGCCTGCAGATGAAAGAAGAGAGGGAGTGATTATTCACTTTTTGTGCCATTTTCAATCCCACCTCCCTCCGTTTCTCTCTCTGCCTTACATCCCTCCGTTCTCTCCATCCTCCCCTCTCCTTTTTGTCATTACACCCACTCTCGAGCTTCTTTTTCCTCCTTTTTTCTGTCCTTGCATCTCCCTCTTGTTCTTCTTTCCTTTCTCCTTTCTTCCTCCATCCCTTCATCTTTTTGTCTTTACTTACCTCTCCATCTTCTCTTCCCTTACCCAAATCAGAATTCAGACAATCTCTATTTGCATATCTTTAATGCCCTGGCTCTTAGAGAGTAATAGTAAGGAGTGCAGTTTGTTTTCTGTTGTGAGTCAAAGTATTTATATGGCCTCTCTAAGTGCCTTTCTAAGCACTTTTTTTCCGTGCCGTGCCTTAACACTTTCCTTTTTAGTTTGATTTGATTTTGATCAGCTATTATGACTGATACTGGGAGCAGTGTCACAACATCTAAATATCATCCCTGTAGTTATAAGATACATTTTGGTTTGAGATGCTGGTGTGAGTTTGGTTGTTTAATCAGCTGCTCTATGAAATGCCAGAAATGTGTATTTCTGCTCCAGTGTCTGTTTGGCGGATCATTGAACAGAAATATTTTTACCAAATTTCATGAACTCCTATGAACTTCCAACAGATGGCAGCCTTAAAGGTTCTTTTGTTTGGCCCTGTTTAGTTTACCTGTGATGGACTGGAGACTGTGCAGGTGTATCCAACCTTCACTCAAAGCCAGCTGGGATAGGCTCCAGCCCCCCATGACCCTGTTCAGGATAAAGCATGTAAAGATAATAGATGGTTTTATGGATGGATGGATAGATACAATTGAGATAATAACAATGGCCCCAATTTTGCTTCTATAAAAAATAATTGAGGTTTAATTGACAGAGTGTCACAGTGAGACATTTGTGCCGGAATAAATAACCTTGTCAGATCATCCAAATTAAGTTACCGACCAACCAAAGTGGGTGTAATTCATGTCGTAAATGAACGAGCTGAACTGTGAGTGCCTCTTTCAGAGCAGTTTTGGCAAAAAAAAAAAAAAAAAAAACGAAACGAAACGAAACGCCATCTTATGCCATGAAGGCTGTGCTGCATAACCGTCAAAGAGCCTTTTAACAAGTATCTGTGCTTGTTTCTTTCTTAGTGTTATTACGACTTTTGAGCTCATTAGTTGCATGCAATTCTAAATTAGTTCGAAAAAGAAGAGGAAATCTTTCTGCAGTCTGGATTTTTCGAGGACAGATCATTGCTTTGATCATCTTCCATATTTACTGACAACTTCTACTTTTCACAGCATCTTGCAGCACAGGCAGGTTTTTCTTAAAGCCTGGTTGAGTAGTCGACAGTATTACGCAGCCATCTGCAAAGGCTTGCAAATTTGGTGTGACAGCCGGGCAGACCTTCTACAGGGGGCTGAAAGCAGTGGTGGGCTGGCAGCAAAGAATACGTGATGGAAAAGATAGACAGACAGATATAACTTAAATGTTAAATATACGGAAAAAGTGTTGATTGTGGTGTGACGATACGTTGTTGTTATTATCTCGAGATGAGCTCCCACTGTTAAGCTCAGTGACAGGATGTACAGTATTCAATACATCAAATGTACACCGTAGCATGATACAGCACATAATTAGACGAACAACTCGTGTGATGCTGTAAATAGGTGATGTGACACCTAATTCACAGGTGTAGCTGCGATGAACTTAATTGAAACTGGTAGTTTTGAGCTACTTGTGTGCTGAAGTTCCTTTTTGTGTCTTTAATGAGACTTCACCCTTTTCAACGTGCAGAAGTGTGAGCCAGTTTCTACTTTTAATGGCTTGCCTATGTTATGATGTAGGGTTAGAAAACAGTGCAGCCAAGGCGGGTGAATGCCTCAATAACAAAACAATATTATAATATTTTATACATTACTATGATTGTGCTGCAAAACTATTTCATTAAAACCTTCTGCTGTTGCTCATGGACTATGGTTTATCATATCATTGTGTGTTATAGACATTGCAGAGTGTAAAAAGATCTTCTTCTTGACCCAGTGGCCAGTTTGTTAAAGAAACTGATAGCTAAAGCTGAAATACAGCTAATATGAAAGCTCTTTGCTTCGCCAAAAATATAGCAATCATGCAACCCGATTGCCCAGCGGTTAGGGCGCATACCACATCAGTGAAAATGCCATCATACACAACTCCTTGGCTGAATTTTTTTTTTGGAGAAAAAAAACCAAATAATATATACACAGCAGCTCATTTGGCTAAAACTAAAGCAGCATGCAGCAAGAGCTGGTTGAACAGAAACGTCTACCAAGTTTTCCCATTTTGAACTTTAAGATAGGTACACCTATATTTGGACAATTGTAATCATATTTCTTGGGAAGCAGTAGCAGATCATGTCCAGGCATTGCACTAAGTTTCATGTCTCTACCTTGTCCCAGCTCAAAGGACATTGAGCACAGGCATGAGATGGAGCCTAAGGATGAACAGGCCATGCCCACATGCCCTAATCAGTCCTCTGTTTAAACAACTGCTCACAACAGTCGAAATGTTAGTGATAAAATTCTGAAAAAAAACTTCATACATCATTTTGAAGATGAGAAGTGTTTTGTCAAAGAAAGATATACAGCAAGATAGTTCAGGGGATGTGCTAAAAGAAAGCTCTGCTCAGTAGGATGTAGGGATGATTTATTTAGATTTTGTTGTTTGTAATGTTAAATGTAGATATTCGGTGATATGCCACGCCCACTTTGATTTATCTTTCTAAATTTTATTGCAGCAACTCAGTCATGACCATAGATCGTGTGAACTAATTTTCATGCAAATCGGTGCGGCCACTAACGAGAGATACCGCTTAGCCCCTCCCCTTGTAAATGTTATTGGTCAATATCTTGAAAACCAAATAAGATGTCAAGCTTTATAAAATGTTTAATCAGCTCTGTGTAATAATGAGCTACAAAAAAATGTGGTGGCAATCGGACCTACGTTTTAGGAGAAGATGTAAAAAAAATTGTTTTTGCAAAAATTTAAGATTGCAGAAAATCCATTATGGCAGAGGTCCAGAGGCTTTTTCGTCGAACACATTGAGCTTGACCTGTTTGTCAAATTTAAATTTAATCCAATTTACAATGTGAGGGGCGTGGCCTTTCAAAAGTTACATTTTTATGCCTCAATTACAGCACCACCATCCGGCCGATTACGGTCATCTTTCTTCAGAAGGTTATGCACATCATTTCCAGTTATTGTGCTAAGTTTGATGTTTCTACTTCATTCCTGCTTGTGGGAATTTGAGCCAGGGCAGAAAACTAATAATAATAATAATAATAATAATAAAGGGATACAAAAATATTTGCTGCCGCCCCTACGGGCACGGGCTGTGCATGCTCAGTATTGATCTATGTTGTCATGACTGAGAGTGTAAAATCGCGTCGAGCTGCAAGAGTCTGCTGAATGGACCGTTTTGTGCAGCCCCCCATAATCCATCAAAAATGAAGCCTAAATGGAAAAGCATGAATCTGTATTCATTGCTGCCATTAAGAAACCCTTTCCCTGTAATCAATACAGCCTATTCAGCTGCACATGTAATCAAGAAAGAATTTGCCAACAACTTTGCTGCGATACTTCTGTGTTAAAAACACTGTGACTGAGTAGGCATTCACACTGTGGACTCAATTGTGATAGCTACTTACTTCACTACTATTTCCTTCATCCTGAGCCGTGAGTGAAAGCCGGGACAATAAATAAAAGAATCTGCCTTTTTTCATTTTGATGTGAATCTTCATTTTGACGTGAATTGTAGACCGAGAACTATTTTTTCTTCTCTCTCTGAAATTGCTCCACATTGATATTATGGCTGCCACTTGAGGAACAGTTTGTCAATCTGGTGTAAGAGAGTCACCTGCAATTCACCTTGAATCACAAATTTGGTGATACAAGGAGCCAAAACTGACATTTCCTTTTTGGTTTATCATTGCTGGAAAACCCAGAAAACTAGCTCAGTAGTCTCAGCTGCATCATAAAATCCTGCCATAGTATATGCTCAAATAAAGTCATAGTCATAGTCAAATTATAAAAAAAATTCCTTGTGGTTTCACAGGTCTTGTTGTAATTTATTTGTTGGCAAATATACAGTGAGCTTGCAAGAGAACCAGCAGAGACACAACACAGAAGCACTGAGTGGATGACTAAACTGTACTTAGTCAAGAAACGGCCACGGCACAGCTTCTTCTAAGACCACGGTGTCTTTGTACTACACTAATTTAGCAAGAAAGTGAGTAAGTATGTTCAAAAATGTCAAACTATTCTTGTAAGAGGGAAAGAATGAATTATTTCCAAAAAAAAGTGTAGGGGCATGTCCCCTGTGTCCTTCTAACAGAAACAGTCCCCCCAAAAATGGAAAAGCACATTTAATTCTCCCTCCTCTGGCCAGTCGTTTTCCAATATATCATCTATATGAACAATGATAGGGAAACACCTCATATTGTTTTACCAGGTTTATTCTGATGTGACAATAATATATTATTGCAAATTATTTTAAAATGTAAAGATATTGTAGAAATCTTTGAAATATTCTTCTATGCATTTTTGCTCTGGTTTAAAAGAAACATTAGAGTTATTGTTTACACAGACATGAGTTTGGCTTCCATTTGATCAAAAGAGGCTTCATGAAATCTGTCATCCTCCAGTTGTCAGGAAAAAGAAGACCCCTGCCTGCTCTCAGTTGATTTATTTTCCTGTTCCCCCCTCCCTCTGTGCCTCCATCTTCTCTTTGCATCTCCCCCTTCATCCCTCCATCCTCAGAAGGAGAGGAAAGCAGGAGGTTTATTAAAACTTTTGTCGGGGGCCGCAGCCAAGAAGAAACCTCGCTCACCCCCGTCCTCCCCGCCCACCCACGACCCCTCCCTGGTGGGCCCGGGCGCCTTGGCCACCGACCCCGTCCACCATCCTCACCACCATCACCACCACCACGCCCGCTCAGGCTCCTGTCCAATGGGACGAGCCGGCTCCTGTCCGATCGAGAGCGAGATGGGGGGCGCAATAGGGCTGGAGCCTCTTCACCGAAAGTCCGGTTCACTGGACACCAACTTTCCCATGTCGCCCCCGGCAACACGTGCCAGCAGCGCTCTGATGGTCCTCCGGCCTGAACCCAAACCCCTGTCCAGAGAGAGGTGGGCTCACACACACACACACACACACACACACACACACACACACACACACACACACACACACACACACACACACACACACACACACACACACACACACACACACACACACGTGAACACACATGCTTACAGGCTGAGGACAATGCTTTTCTGAATCAGGGTCAAACACAAGTGCTTTTTCACATTTTTGAACAAATCAATTATTTATGTAATAAATGATCAATTATGCTTCTACGACGACAAAGGGATTATCCTCTTCTCGTGAGTGCGAGATCTCAAGAACACCTTGAGGGGATTTCTTCAAACTTGGCACAAGCATTTACTTAAACTCAAAGATGAAATGATTAGCTTCTGGTGGTCAAAGGTCACTGTGAATTCACAAAACATGTTTGTGGCCATAACTCCAGAATTTATACATTTATTGTAACAACATCTCACAAATGTCTCACAGGATGAAATGGTGAAGTGTTGTCATTTTATATCTGATAGCTTTACGGTAAGTTTGACAGTGACGTCATCATGTTCTTGTGAGATTTGGTGCGGTGATGAATGTTCAAGTTGGTTCTTAAGTTGTAGAGGATCAAGATTTATTCAAAACGTTTAAAAAAAATGTGTTAGTGTTAGTTTAGATGACACGTCAGTGATCAATCAGGTAGAAATGGTCTGAGTTCTGCCCTTTTGTCTCTAATTGCCTTGCTGTGTTTCTTGTTGTGTTTCTTGTTGTTTTGTAGTCACTTCCTGCTTCATTTTGTAAACACTCTTCAGTTGCAGCCATTTGCTTTTTACTCCCTGCCTTTGTGTTTGTTTCCCGCCGGTTCCTGTTAGACAGTCAGCCCATCTTGTTTATTTAGCACAGCCGTTCTCCTCCTCAGTTGTCAGTTCATATGTTTTGTTCTGACATGAGCACGTTCTTTCTCAGCACTTATTCCTCGAGTTTGTTCTGGTGCTTCTTCTTCTTAACCTTTGTTTTGTTCGCTGGTTTTTGGATCTTTGTTTTTGTAACTGAACCAGATGTCTGTTATTCAAGCTCGTCTTTTTGTTTCAACCTCCTGCCTCTGATGTCGAGCGCTTGGGTTCTCCTCCTTGTTGAACTCTTGCATAAATGAATACGATACGAGATGCCAGGGTGCTGTGGAAGAAGTGTCCCAAAAAATGTTGATGGTGACAAACTAGTCAGCCCCTCAGCTGTATTTATGTGCGCATATGTACTCTACATAGTATCTTATAAACATAAAACATATAAATCCTCTCAGCAGCTCCTTTCTCGGGGGTCTGTCAACAGGCATTCTGGAAAATGGTGGGAAGTGCTAAATCAAGTGTACGAGGCAGGTTGACCCCATGACATGACTGCAAATTCACAAGTAAGCCCTGGAATCCATCAAACATATTGACAGATCCCAGAGGGTCCCAGGATCAATGTTCCCTGTTACCCAGACAAACTGAATACCTCCTCTGCACTGATTGGTTTACTGAAACCGACGCTGATTCAATTCTTCAAGATCAGCTGTTCCAGCATGTGATGTAACCCATGCCAGTAACCGTCTTATGTGCGACAGGTATCGCGTGGTGGTGCCCTACCCACCGCAGAGCGAGGCTGAGATCGAGCTGCGGGAAGGCGACGTGGTGTTCGTTCATAAGAAGAGGGAGGACGGCTGGTACAAAGGCACTCTGCAGAGGACGGGACAGACCGGCCTGTTCCCCGGCAGCTTCGTCGAGAGCTTCTGAACTGCAAAAAGTGGACAAAAGAACACACACTGTTCCTGTTTCTGAGTCATAACACACACACACACACACCAGCTACACAGACACACACACACACACACACAAAGGTTGAGCTGATATCGGTTTCCCAGATTTTCTTTTTATTGGATTAAAGGTGAACACACACCTGCCTAAAAGAAACCCCAAACTGTTGAAACTCGCCTTACAAAGAAGCTGCTCACCCTAAAAAAAAAAAGTATTTGATTTGTATTTAACATGTTAATCTCAAAACGCATTTAACAGTCGGAAAAAACCTTTATTGGTAAATATCTTCCGAAGTCGATATCAGTCCAACACACACACACACACACACACACACACACACACACACACACACACACACACACACACACACACACACACACACTTAAAAAAAAAAAAAAGCTAGTCCTGGCGTCAACCAGCCCAGCCTCACAGCAAACAGGGCAGCTTTTCTTCTCCTTTCGCCCAGCGTTGGTTCTCCAGAGCCGTGATGTTGACTACTGAAGGCACAGAGACTCAAAGAGCACAGAAAGACGAATCCTGCCTCCCAGTTTTCCTCCTTTGGCATCATCCACCAGCAAACACTAGCACAAAAAGCATCAGCTCTGCTTTTTCCACTGAGACCTCAGAACTTGAATTCGGGTGCTGTCTTTGTTTGAAAAGTGGCAAATTTAACAGCCAGCTGATGAGGGAAGTGTGAGCCTACGCTACACGATCATTGTAAGCACATCTCCGCATCTAATCTGTGACAGTTTCTTTTCAACCCAATATAGAGTATGTTAACAATGCATGTAGCATTATTATGTTTTTTTTAATATGTTGAAATAGATGTTTGTGTTGTCACGCTGTGATGATCCGTCACAGGATTTTTAATTTAAAAGCAAATGGTTCAAAAAGTATAATATCAATTAGGCCATTGATTTTTCTATTTATATATCTTACATTAATGTATAGGACTTTTTTTTTTTTTTTTTTTTTTTTTTTATTAAACGTGATTGTCATAGACTCCCACAGTTGGAACAAACTGAGGTAACTGGTATGTTGAATGTAAAAAAAAAAAAAAGAGCAGAAAGTTACACCAAAACTCTTTTAAAAGAATTCATTTGTATTTATAAAGTTGTTTTTTGAACTTCTGTATGATTAGAAACAACAGAAATGCACTTGGTAATATTTGATACAACCTGCCAGTATATCTACATATACAGTATTTTACACATGTATTTACTTGACAAAAGGGATTTCCACTGCTTTTTATCACATCTTTCTGTTTTAGGCAAAAACAGAAACTTCTTTTGTGCGTCAAAATGACTAAATCTTCATCCAGCCTTTTTAGTTTGAAATGTGAAAAAATTCTTTAGTTCCTAATGTGGAAATTTCCGACCGGAAATACAATGAATTCTGTCACAAAGGTCGCTAACAGTAATTCCTGTTCCTCAGCTTTTTTCTTGAGAATTGGTCAACAGTTTTTATGTGACTGCAGCAATATCTTGAAACCAAACATGTGCAGTGTTGATGCTAAATGCTGGAAGATTGTGCAATTGAGGCGGGCGGGGGGGGGGGGGGGGACGACACCCGAGAGTCAGAGGGCAGGGACACAAATTTTCCATCATACAACTGCCAGCCGTTGACTTTTCCTCCGATCCCGTCGACCTTTAACGCATATTTTTGTATGGCTTTAGTGAGCGTGCAGTCCGTCTGCTCTTGTGAATTTGTACGTCCCGAGTGTGAATCCAGGCTCGTCTAGTTTACATCCTGCTACAACCATCTACCTTTTTTCTCTGTTTGTGGAGACAGAAGCACAGCGACACTCAGATCTCGACTCGTTCACTGTGTGTACATCAGAGTGAGAGGTCAGCAGTGAAAGAATGAAAGAACACGGGTATGAGGGACTTGTCTCACCTGCTTTTTTTTTTTTTTTTTTTTTAAACCAGTGCGGAATGAAGCACAAAACGACTAACGGCCGTGCACACAGGCGAGGCTCATTCATTGGCCGAGCACACGAACGTCAGAAAGTCTGTTGTTGGTGAAGCGCGGTGGAGTCTTCTTGGTTAACTGCGTTCGTGGAGAAAACGACAAATACAAACAGACAGAAAAATAAAAAAATAAAAAATGAACACGATCAATAGGAACTGAAAATGGCACAAAATAACGTCTGGTTTTGTTTGTTTGGTTTTTTTGCATCTCATTAGTGAAAAGCTTCCGAGGCTCGTCTAAACTCTGGAGAATTCAAACTGTTTGTAATTTTAAAGGCATTTATTTTTCCCAAATGACCCGTCTGCAGAATAAACAGCGCGATATGAGGCCTTTCAAGAATTTCGTCGCAGACGTGCAGAAAACAAGCACAAGACAGAAACAACAGTGCAAATTACTGATCTGACTCTGTGAACCTTTTTCCCCACCAGATTAGATCAAATGATTTATTCCCATGTCCACACTGAACTTTGAAGTGAAGGCGACCTGTCATGGTATCGGAATCATGTTTTGGCCAGTGGCAAGGCACTATGGGTAATCCTGGGAATCTGGAGCAACAGATGTAACCGAAAACACTCTGCAATTTGGATTAAGTTCCTGCAAACAGGTCACAACTCGCACAAACCAGGCTGAAGGTTTTTTTTTCAGATATGTCATCTCACTTTTGTTCTTTACACATTTAAAGTGTAACTAATCAGTTTTGGGTCTTTAATCTTATTTTATACAAATGTACTGGACTGTGGTATTTGAGTTTCAATTAAAAGTGCCAGTGTTTTTTTTTCCTTGACAACTACAAAAGGAAAATTTGATAGTGATTTGAAACTTCAATCTAAGCTAAATGTATCTTCATTGGCCTTCCAAACTTGTCAGTCAAACCCTTGTGCCTACAAGTGTCAACGCGCACACACAAATACACACTACTTCTTCGAGGCAGACTCTCTTTCCCACTTTCTTTGTACATGTATCGGTACGATGAGCCCGCTGGTTGTTTTTCGTTGTCTGTTTTGCTCGATGATAAAGAAAAAAACAAAAAAAAACAGCAGATCCCAGAACACCTCTGCTCAAACCCTGAGCAGCCTTTTTTTTTTTTTTTCCTTTATCTGTTTGTACACCCGCTGAACTGAGGACTCTAATTTGTATCGAGTCAAACTTAAGCACAAGTCCTCGTTTGTGTTGGAGATCGACAGATCTTTGCTCTTTTATTTTCATGGGGGTGATGCTGTGAGGAGAAAGAGTTTACAACAGTCAAACCGTCAGGAATAAAACCACTGCACAGTGGTCACTTTACATAAAATAACTTGAACCTCTGGTTTCTCAAATGTTTTTTGGTGTGTTTTAATTACGTGATGTGAGCTTTGTCATGTCTCAGCTTCCTGGTCGTATATACCAATCCAACACCCAGCTGAACAAGCTGTCAACAGCGGTGGTAATTCCCACCGGACATGAACACGACATTGCACATTTGTAAGGTCCTCAATATTTAATTGGACTTGTATCAAATTACTGTCCACCCTTTTTGTTTTGTCCTTCCAGGAAGCCTGAGCTGTCACCCTACCATCTTGAATTAGATGTCGGCCATATTCGTTCCTATGGATACTTGGGTGTTTGTGTGTGTGTGTGCGTGTGTGTGTGTGTGTGTGTGTGTGTGTGTGTGTGTGCGTGTGTGTGTGTGTGTGTGTGTGTGCGTGTGCGTGTGTGTGCGTGTGTGTGTGTGTGAGAGGGTGGGAGGAGGCCTCTGTATGTAGCTCTTTACACACACACACAAAAAAAAAAGAAACTTTATGAAAAAAAAAAGAAAAGAAGCTTGGTGCAGCAGGGACGCTCATCAGGGCTGAGTCAAGTTGAAAACCGCGAGAGGGGGAAAAAAAGTATATATATAATTCTATATTGTGCAGAATATTTATAGGCCTTTTGTGCCGTTGAAGTCATGCTCAGTGCTGGCCACACCCAGCGCTCTACCATGTGATCATTATACATCGTCTTGTACTGATGACCCGTGGTTGAGTTGATTGTTTGTTTTTTTTTTCATGTCAAGTGCATTTTTCGCAATAAATGCCTTTTGTTTAAAAAAAAAAAAAAAAAAAGGATCTTTCAGCGTCTTTTTGCATCCGCCTGCAGAAAAATGAAACAACACACGTTTATGTGCTCTGATTCATAACAAACACATGACCTGTATGGCCCATTGGGACTTCACAGCTGCCCCCGAGAGGATTCACCCCGAGAATCCCATCATATCGCGCTCTGATTATAATCATCTGCACTCACATGGTGCTCATTATGAGCTTATGAAGCCTTAATGAGATGCACCGCAGGTACAGCTGTCAGGCAGATTGTATCGCTCTTATTTATCATCCCCGGACATGACGGTGAAGGATGTTTGGATATAAAGCCCACATTCTTCCGCTCCTTTCATCCTCTCATTTCTCTCCCATCTTCCTCCCTTTCTTATCGTCGTCTTCCTCTCCCGTGTTCTCGGGACTAACACTGGCGTGGACGAGGTGTGTAATTGGTCATTTCAGAGCGTCGCCGGCACTCCCCTCAAATGACAACCTCATCTCTCCAGGAGTCGAGCCTGTCGCCGATGATCACCTCCATTTGCATTTAGAGTGACTAGTAAAAGGTGGCAGGGGTGTGCGTACGAGGGCATCTCTCTCTCTCTCTGTGTGTGTGTGTGTGTGTGTGTGTGTGTGTACTACAGTTATCTTGTACGTGTAAGCCTACTCAGACAAACTTGACTGTAACACTCAAACTGCTATATTAAAGGCGAGCAGGGGGGCAGGCGGCAAATTTAGATTTTTTATTTTTTTTTTTTCTTCAGATTCCTGCAGTGTAGAGATAGACTTCACCTCTGCCGGGAAAACTGGGTGGAATCACTTCCCACCCAGAGGCTGAGGCACCGAGAGAGTAGCTGAAGGTCTCTGCGCGCACACACGTGCGCACACGCACGCACTTTCTCCACAGCTTGCCTCTGTGAAATGGTTCTCCTCCGGGTGTCCTCTCCCCGTCCTTTTGCACCAGCGAGGTGCGGCGGGCCCCCCTGCAGGGAATCGATCAGCATTCCTCCGCTTTACGCCAGAGCTGTCTGTCCACCTGTCTGTGTTTCCAGCTCCCGGAGACACATGAAGGGCAGCGGAGCTGGAGGGTGAGACACTGCAGGGGAACGAGAGACCTCCGCCAGGCAGCAACAGGGCCGTCCCTTTGTGTGTGTGTGTGTGTGTGGGGGGGGGGGGGTGGAGATGTTAAGCTACTGCTTCCTTAAATCTTTTTTTCTGAAGCAGAGAGGGACGGCGGGGGGGGGGGGTAGCTTGTGATTATCCTCTATCCTCTTACCTTCTGATGAAAGGGACAGAAATGTAGACATCGCTGCATTAGACATGTCTTTAAAGATAAATCACCGGGCTGGAGGTGAATTGAGTCAGGAGGGCTGTCGGGGTTTTTGTTGTTTTTTGTTTTTTTGAATATGCGCAGTGGTGCTTGAACGTTTGTGAAGTCTTTTTTGGTATTTTCTATATTTCCGTATTGATGTGAAAACATTAAAAACATAACGTATATCTTCAGATATATATATATATATATATATATATATAGAAGCCCCAAAAGGTGGATCAAGAAAACCCAGTTAAACAAATGAGGCAAAATGATTTTACGCGGTCATTTTATTTACTGGAGGGGGGGGGGGATTATACACTATCACAGGACTGTGTGATTATGGATTGGCAGCTGATTTCAAGATGAAACTGGAGTCAGGTGTGTTTTCAATCAGCGGGACAACAATCAGGTGTGAGTGGGCGCCATGTTTTTATTAAAAGAACAGGGACCGGCCACAGTGCGTGTTTGTGAAAGTGTATTATAGCACACACGAGGTCTCTAGAAATTTATATATATATATATATATATATATATTTCCCCCCCCCCTTCATGAGTTAATGCGTTGTTAGAAACAAAAGGTTCTGGTGTGAGAATGTTTTTGTTTGTTGTTGTTGTTGTTTTTTTTAAAAAAAAGGATGACTTAGATTATATTACAAAAAACCAGCAAACGCTGTAAACTCCAAAACATGGTTCTGAAATACAGGAATAAAGCAAGTTGTGCTAAAGACAGAAAAGGCCTTTTCTTCATACGGCGCTTCACATCACACCTGCAGCTATCGAATAATAAGCGATAATAAGTGGAATAAATGATGTCAGCGGTGAATTCACTTGTTTTACGCGAGGCCGCAGCATCCCCGTTGGAATAATCTCCCTGATTAGAAATGCTCCGTGTGACAAAAAAAACAAAACAAAAAAACAAAACAACAACCTCTGAATGATTGCAGTGATGCCGGTACGTGTCGACATGAGATAATAGAACGTTGAAAATCTCACTTTCACTGACAAAGACGGAGCAGATGTGCTGAAATAAAGCCATCCGCATTCACTTCGGTCTGAGCTGGAACAAAGCTGGGCCACTGGTACATTCACACGCCAGCACCACGCACGGCAGCTTTTCCTTTTCATACGACCCCGAGGTCATCTGATCCATGAATCCTCTCTGTGCATGTTTTGTTTTTGTTTTTTTTGGGGGGGGGGGGGGGGGGGATCTTTCTGTCCCTCCCTCTCGTGACCCCTTGCTGTGGTGCCCGACTGTGTGATGGGCTGCAGGTGAGCTGTTCTGATTGAAGGTGACTGAGAGTGTGTTCCAGTGAGCTGATTGGTTCCAGCCTCTCGGTAACCCCTCAACACACACACACACACACACACACTGATTTAAAGTATTTTCCAAGTGCTGGGTCTGAGGACGCGGTAGCTGTCGCAGAACACTGCTCTGAAGTGTTTATTTTTTTATATATACTAAGTACCACCACGTAAGCCGTCAAGTGTGTTTATTGCGCGCGTTAAACAAGAGGGCACGAAACGGCGTTTGATTCTGGTTAAAATAATTAAAGCCAGCATTTTTTTATTTTTTTTTTTTTTTTTGGGCAGGTGATGCATTCAAATGCTCTGGTTATATCCGGTAAGGCCAATGCGGAAGTCCCTGAAGCTGCAATGCCACCGAGGGCCACTAGGGGTTGACTTTAAAAAAAAAAAAAAAAAAAGGATCTGGCTCCTCAATACACTCAAGTCAATACACTTTTTTTCCATTCAGCTAATATGGTGTCATTCACCAAAGTCACTCCTTCTTATTAAGTTTTCTGGCGGTCCATCTGAAAATAATTCCATCATTAATAATTAGATAACAGGCCTCGAAGAGTGTTATGTTTGGAGGGGGTTGAGAGAGGGGGGGGGGGGGGTCTGTTTGGTTGACAGGTCTGTGGCGCGGTCAGGTTTCCGCTATAAGAGAAAAAAAAAAGACAAACGCAATATATCATGACAAAAATACAAAGATTTATTTAGAAAGAAGGAAAAAAACAAAACAAAAAAAAGTTCCCAAATAATACTGTTTACTCCTTAAATACAAGTGTAGTACAAGTGTGTCTTCTGCGAGCCTTTCTGCTGGAGGCGCTGGCGTGTTTCCCTGCATGTGTGAGTGAGTGGGTAATTCCAAATAGTCACACAGATAAGGCACGGACACATCTTAAGAACTAGTGTAAATATAAAGTGTCAGTTATGGTGAGTTAATGTTGGCTTATAAATTACCGGAAACCAGCGCCGCAGTGTTCTGGTTTCCTCAAGAGTAATGATTAGACAGAGCTTCACACCTCATGGCATGTTATAGTACAGACAGAAGTGAATTCAAATATGCAACAACAACAACAACAACAACAACAACAACAAAAATACAGTCTTAAATGTATCCTCTCTCTTCCTTTGCTCCTTTAACACACACTGACTGACATGATGCATCCCCCCCCCCCTCCCGCCCCCCCTGCCCCCTCCCCGAGTCAGCTTTTTTCAGACAGACAGGATTGCAGACATCAACTGTTTGTGTCGGTAAAGAAAAATAAGGGAGCGAGTAAAACTTAAAAAAAATATATATATACGCCGTAACATGTACCTAAATCCCCCAAAACAAGCCTCCGCCTCGCCTCCCCAGACAAATGTTTAGTTGTAAATGCGCTGGAGAAGTACAAAAAAAAAAAAAAAAAGTACTGGCTCCTGAAGGTTCATGTAATGCTGGTGTGTTCAACAACAACAACAACAACAACAACAACAACAAAACAGAAAAGAAGAAGATTATAGCATCAAGAGAGCGGTTTAAAAACAAAAAGCAGGAATAAGGGACTATAATGCCCCGTGACAACGCTCAAAAACTCGTAACGATGAATGCGCTTCACAAATCAAAGCTCTTTTCAGACAAACATTTGGAACACATTTGAAACTTCTCTACGACCGTTACGCAAGAGTTTAAAGCGCGTTACACCCCGCTGCAGTGGTCGTGCCGCTGGAGAACAATGACGAGCTGACAAAAAAAAAGGAATAACGAGACGGATTTTAAAACTTGTTTTTTTTTTTTTAGCTCTACTTCTCGCTGGTCTAACTAACCCTGGAAATGTCACTGATGAAACTCTTCCATCCGTGTCGTCGGTTTTCCGATCAAATTATTCGACCGCCCGTTTTAAAGCAGCCCGACGGGATGCGGTCAGAAATCCAGGCTGCGTCCCGAAAGCGTACGACTGGATATCCACGCACAGTTGAGGAGACAGATGACCTGCGATGATTTTTTTTTTTAAAGTTTTAGCTCTGAGAGTTTCAGTTCTGCTTTTGCTCCAACAACAAAAGGAACTGAAAACACATTTCGATTTACCGATCTGACGCGAGAGGAGCCTCGACCTCTCATTTTCAGTCTCTGTTGACGATTAAACCGTTTGACTTTTCGCTGTGTGTTGACGCTGCCGCAGCTCCGACATAATTCAAGGCGTTTATTTGCAACTCGAGCCGAGGTGGTGTTCGCTGGCTTTCCCCTTTATGGAAAAAACAAAAACAAAAAATGTGGAAAATGTTCCAACTTTGAAACAAACATGTCTAAAAAGAGCTTGATAACAAATGGAAGAGTTATTTGATTACTTATTTGCAATGCCTTGTTTTTGCGCATTGAAAGACGTAAGGGTGCTCGTATTATACACTTAAACACACGGCGGACACGCAAAATAACCGAAGGGGCCCGTTACGCAGTGAAGTCTGGACCTGTCCGAGGCCTTTGATCTGTAAGCAGCATCTAGTGAGGAGGCTGCGAGGGTCGACCCGTTGAGGTGTCCCCTCAGTCAAACGTTTAACAAAAAAAAGAAAAGAAGAAGGAGGTATATGGAAAATAAAAAGTTTTATATATATATAAAAAAAAATAAAAAAAATCAAAGGATAAATATAAAATCATTACATAAAGGAGGTATAAAAAACCTACAAAGACGATTAAAAAAAAACACCACGGAGGAAAGTGTACGCAAGGATTCGTGGGTACAGCCGTTGACCTTTGGCACCAAAACAAACTCGCGCCGCCTCACACACGCACACACACGCACACACACACACACACACACGCACGCACACACACACACACACACACACTTCTGCTGGTTGGTGTGGCGTTTTCCTGGTCAGCGTCCCGAGACTGGCCACAAAAGGCCGGAGAGGAGGCGGAAGAAAATGTCACTGGTCCGTACTGGTCGTGATGGGAGTGTGCTTCAGGTCCACAAGTCTTCACATGAAGCCAGAACTGAAACGGGAGAACGAGAACGATTCAAACAAGCGGCTTACTGAACTTCCCATTCGCAATCAGTCTGCAAAAGCGACTTAAATGTCAAACTGAACCGACAGCCCCCGTGCGACCGCAACTTTACTCTTTCATGCGCGGCGCGTCCTTACGTCGTCGTCGTCGTCATCATCATCACGAGGCCCACCTGAACCCACCGAATCCCCGACGACTCACCGAATGTCTTTTTCACCGTCCCTACCGGCGGATGTGCTCAACATCAAGGCGCCGGAAACATTTCCACAAAGTAAAGAAATCTCCTCACTTCTTGCGGTCCTTGTCCTTCTTGCCGTTGGCGGTGAGGCTCTGGGCCTGCAGGAGCTGAGCCGCGGCTCGTCTCTTCCCGAAGGAGCTCTGGTCCTCGTCCAGAAGCCGCTTCTTCTCCTCCAGAGCCGCCTTCTCGTCCGCGTGGAGGCGCTTCAGCTGCTCAAAACGGCTCTGAAGCTGCGAGCGGGAGACAGACGACGGGCGTTCGTCAACAGGGGAGGGAGATCTACTGCCAAACTTCACACCGACGGAAAAGTCAAATTGTCGAGGAAGTCGAATTTCCCGCGAGTGAATATATTGTTCGTAATTTGATTTCATCCACAAAAAGACATTTCACAAAACAGTGAATCAGTGAGTGTTATTTTCCCCTCGTGATTGATTGAAGAGAAAAAAAAACACACAAAAAAAGCCTGAAAGTGGGAAAAAAAATAAAAAAAAACGTAAACGTATTTAACACAAATAAATTTCTTCTTCAAAGGGGAAAAAGTTAGCAAAACTGCTCCTGGGTTTGCAGAAGGAAACGCGGCTATTCTAATTTCTCTGGTGAAAGAAAAATTCCAGCCACTTAAGAAATTAAAACTATAACGCAATTATATTCACATTAATTTTCCTTCATGGTGCCAACGAGTTTGTGGCCAAAGCTTTTGTTGACGTGAATAGTTTGTGTGTGTGTGTGTGTGTGTGTGTGTGTGTGTGTGCGTGTGCCAGCTTTGTTTACCTCTCTCTCCGCCTCCTTCAGCTCAGACTCCTTCTCCTTCACTCTCTGCACAAACATCTGCCTCATCTCATCCTCCCTCTTCTGCAGCTCCACCAGGAACTCCTGACGCTTGGCCTCATAAGTCTGCTGCAAGCTGCAAGAAACCGACGCACGCGTTTACAAAATACACGTCGGCGGCGGGGTCGGCGGCGGGCAGATGTTCCGTGACTTGGCGAGCTCACCTGACGGGTTTGCACTCGGGGTCCGTGTCTTTGAATCCCATCTCCTCCAGTTTGCAGCGTCTGTACAGCTCGTAGTGGCGAGTGTGCGTCTGCTCTCTCAGGTCCTCCATGTTGACGCAGATCAGCATCTCCCTCAGCTTCACAAAGTCACAGTGGTTCTCGTTCTCCACTGACACGCACACACACACACACACACACACACACATCAAAAGACCAAATTATAGGGTTGCACTTTGAGCTGATATCAAATATTACACTCTCAATTTTGAGCCCTGTAAAAAGCTTTTGAAACGCTGAAAGTTGCCGGTGGCAACCAGAGTACTGAAATTATTTTACTGTAGGCTGTCAGCTGCTAAAAGTCGGGTAAGGTTAGTTTGAAGGCAGATATTTATTTTTATTTTATTTTTTTTACACCCTTGTCACACTGACAGGCCAAAGTTTTCAAACATTTCTACACAGGGGATGTCTCGGAAGCCTTGAACCCGTGTTTGTCGTCTGACGCGTCAGCGTTGCCGCACAACAGACAGCGAGATCCAGCCTACCTTGCACGACCCCCCAGGGGTACTGGCGAGCCTTCACCATCTTGTTGCCGACGCTCACTTCCTCCGTGCTGCCCACCACAGCGAACGGCAAATGACCCTACAAGAAACAAATGAGAAATAGAAATATGTCCCGAGCAAAGGGGAAAAAACACGAGGACAGACAATACAACAAGTAAACCTGAATGTGTGTGTTTTTGTTTACGTTCATAGTAGTGTTGACTTTGGCTACGGTCTCGTCGTCCAGGGGGAACTGGTAGATCTGGACACCGTTGCTGACCAGCTCACTCATGATTTTGATCTTGAACTTGTGCAACTCGCTCTTACTGATGGTGTCGGCTTTGGCGATCACTGGGATGATGTTCACCTGCGGCAGGATGGGGCGCGCGTTAATAATGAACAGATTTGTCTTCCTCTAGCTGTCAGTATTGATTACAATTATCCGCTGGCTTCAGAAAATAAAACGGTTCATGCTGTCAGTGGGAGAAAAGAAAAAAAAATTAATAATCATAATCATAATGATAATTTGACGAACCGAGAACGTTTGGTGAGAAAATTACCACAAAAACAATGACACATTTACCACGCGGAACATTCCGTTCACACACACACACACACACACGGCAGCCTCTGTCTCCACTGGACCTTCATCTCCGTCGGTGTTTTGGCTACACAACATCGCGAGACACGAAACACGAGGACCAAAGAATGGAAACGTATGTTATTTTGATTTGTGTAAAGTTTTGTACGGGACAGTTTGGTAAGAGAATATTCATTATGCTAGCTTCCTGTAACAGAGCAGCCCCTGATGTATAATAACGTAGCTACAACAATCTCACTTCACTGATCTGTACCACAAAACTACATCCTAAAAACACATCCATTAGGCTGACTATTAAGAGTACATTTAAAAAAAAAATAATTAAAAAAACGATATCGTTGAACAGAAACGAAACTGTATTTGTTTTTATTTCTTTATCTATTATCCTCGTTAAACCTGTTTTTAGATAAGTGTTATATAAACCATGGTTTCTTATGTTATTTCTGGCCCAGCAGTTTAATCTGCTCTCCAAGTCATCCCACATTCCTGCCTGTCTGTCTTCGCGTCGGACCAAAGAGAGGCTTGGAATGAGATATCGCTAGGCGAGCTTCTGGGCCGGGCCAGACCACACACACACACACACACACACACACACACACACACACACACACACACACACACACACACACACACACACACACAGAATACACACTGATCCCAGCAGAGAAAACAAAACAACGGCAGGAGATCTGTTCCAACAGCTGTCTGAGAGAGAGGCCGTCTATCCGTCACTGCTGCACATTCAACAATTGGCTCTTTCTGTGTGCGTCTGTACAGTGACACAAAAGGACAACTCGAGTGTGCGTGCGTGAGGTGATTACGGCATTCCACTGCTTTTTCGAAGCCTTTCACACGCAAATCCAGGGTTACTGACACTCCGGAGCAGTGAAACCGCACAAAGTCACAACACACAGAGAGCATGGGAAAGTTTCTGACCACTTCAGAAGTAACGGAAGGGGTTTTAGTTCGCTGCACAGTGAACCGCTCCCAACTTACAGACATAAAACCAACCAGACAGGGCAATAGCTGTCCCACTGTCTCCCAAATACAAGTCCGTTTTTACTTCGTTCTAATGTGATGCTCACGTCGGCGTTCTCTGTGCTTCCCGAGTTCGAAATGAAAAGTAACCTCTTCCAGTCGTTGCTTCTCCTCAGTTCTGCGTTGATCCCCTGCACCCTCCAATTCTTTCAGTGGAGACAAGTTCAACAAATGCATTTGAATCAAGTGAATCCTGCCTTCATATCATTCAGACGGGACGGTGGATTGCACACGGATCATGCAGTTGGCAGGTCAAGCCCCGGTTTCTCCTGTCCACCGTGAGAAGTGTCCTCGGGCAAGACACTTGAACCCCAAGTAGCTCCTGATGGCAGGTGAGCACCTCCCATGGCAGCTCTGTGAACATGTGTGTGTGTGTGTGTGTGTGTGTGTGTGTGTGTGTGTGTGTGTGTGTGTGTGTGTGTGTGTGTGTGTGTGTGTGTGATGTTCAGACCGTTTTGAGCTACATTTTTAATTTTTTTTTTAATGTTTTGGATGCTTTTATCATATTAGTGTCTCCCATTCATTCATCAGTCTAATCCTTGAACAAACTTTATTGTCTCTCTCTTACCTTACTGTCTAGTTTCTTCATGGTGACCAGGTCCAGGGACTTGAGTGAATGACCTGAGGGGGAGATGAAGTAAAGGCAGGCGTGGACTCGCGAGTCGTGGTAGTTGTGAAGAGAGCGCTTGATTTTCAGCTCCTCCTGCAGATAACTCTCAAACTGCCTGTCAATGTAGTCCACCACTGGTTGATAGCTGCGGGACACACACACACACACACACACACACACACACACACACACACACACACACACACACACACACACACACACACACACACACACACACACAATAATGATCAGTGATTTGGCTTTTATGAAACATAAACACAGATTAGCTCACTATGCCTCACATTTATCATACGGACTCTTATGATAAAACACTTGGAGGTAGTCACTCTCCGTCACTGTCAACAACGCACTCGCTCACTCATCTCTTCTTCGTACCTCTCTTGTTTGTTCATTTGGTCTCCAAAGCCCACGGTGTTGACAACGGTGAGACGCAGCCGGACGTTGCTCTCGTGCAGGTCGTAGGTTTGAGCCCGCAGCTTCACCTGAGGTTCAAAGTGGGACGACTCGAAGTTCTCAAAGTTGGTATTGAATAGAGTGTCCATCAGTGTCGACTTGCCGATACCGGTCTCACCTAGAGTACAAAGAGTTACAACGTTTAGTGAGGAAAAACGTGACAGAGAACCAGTGTTGTAAAATGGGCATTAATGTGCTCAATAAATGTAGTAATTCTTTAACTTCCGTTTTCTAAAGTAAGAATGACTGAACTCCCAACAACACTTTAAAAGAGGATTGAACCCCCTTGCGTGTGTGTATTTTTTTGTATTATGGATGCGTTTGTGACAAGGTACCGATGCAGAGGATATTGAAGCAGAAGCCTTGGCAGATGGACTTGTTGACAAGCTGATCTGGGAGGCTGTCAAAGCCCACATGGCCTGCGAGAGACAAGGGCCGAGCTCCTTTATCCTGCAGAATACAGAGCAGAGACAGTCGGTCTTAAGATGCTGCAGCTTATTTTATTTGACAGAATAATGCACTTCTCATTTGAAAATAGAATCACACGTTCATACAAGCGGTTCGACCTTCAGCTCAATACGCTTCTGTTGCTTATCATGCTTTATCTTGGTTTTGACGAGGCCGTTTCTACTCAACCCATAAATGTAAATTTGTACATTCAGGGCTCTCGGATGATTTTATTTCATGTCATATTGATGTGATATTTATAGAGTTGGAGTTGGAAATGATCGTTAAAATAACCTACTTAAGCTTACCTACTTAAAACCTTAATTAATAAATCTTATGTCTATGCAAAATGCATTTAATCTGCACAAAAACCATGTAGGGATAAAAAAAAAAAAGAAAAAAAAAAGAGTGTTCTACAGCCACTTTTCAACCCGGCTATGTTTTAGTTTTATCCATCCATTTATAAAGAGTAAAGATAGACAGTCCTAAGATGCTCCAGCTTATTTTATTTGACAGAATAACGCACTTCTTATTTGCAAATGGAATCACACGTTCATACAAGCGGTTCGACCTTCAGCTCAATACGTTTCTCTTTTAAACGTGCTTATCTGATGTTTTGTTATTTTAGACTATTACTTTTTCCAAACGACTCTTGGTATTTCGCAAACGGCCTAAAACATAACATACAAGACTGTACCAGGGCCAGCGGGACAACAAAAAAAAAAAAAAATCATGGCCAGAATATGATGCAAATTACAAACAGTACATATCCCTTTAAAATGAAAAAAAAAAAAATCTATGATGAAGGCATCTTCCTCAGAGGGCCTCCTCTTCCTCTGACCTGCGCCCATCTGAACTATTCAGAAGTCCTGAGAATCTGGTCAGCAAAGGGCGACGCTGACCTCGTTATGGTGCGACACAAACACGGGTGGTGGTGGGGGGGGCGGCTTAAGGAAATTCCTCAACTTTGGATAGCTGTACTTTAAGCTGTGTGGGGAAACGAAACACCAAGCGGCTCAACACCGCATTTCATTCACAAAAGTTCCCGTAAATGTCAATTAACGGGTACGCATGTGTGTCACGTAGCTGGCGTAACCTGCGTGACTTTGTTTTTAAAACATGATCCGACATAGAAAAAAAAACAAAAAAAAAAACAACAATTTATGTTTGTTGTATTACGTTGTGAGTGTCGAGGCGTTTTGACGAATTATTTTTCATTAAACTAATATATAGGACGGCTCGTGTTGTGTTAGCCAGCTAGCATCCTCCGAGACTTTTCGTGAAAGATGTAAAAAAAAAGGGGAAAGTTGAACATTTAGTATTTAAAAGCGCCGATTGACTTTCTGGACGTCGCTGAACGTAAAGGACGCGTGTGTTTTTTTGTTTTTGAGGGGGGGGGGAGTTGAACGCGGCTGTGTCGATTGAAGTGAAATAGATTTTTTTTTGTTTTGAATAAGTTAAAAGAGAGAAAGAAGTTTTCGGGCTAGCGTTAGCACAACGATGGCCCCGGACACTCCCTGCTCAACTGTCAAGAAGACTGTCATGTTGTCAACCACGAAGGAGAAAAGTACTAACCGGCTGCCGAGCAACATCTGAAGACGCCATAGTCGTATACAGAAGTTAATACCCCGAACTGAGTTTTAAAAAAAATGTAAGAAAAGTGACAAAGCTGGACTTCTTTTTTCAGACTCCTCACCGCCTCTGCCGTCGACAACTGGACAGACCGGACTACCCGCAACGACGAAGGAATGAGACTACATATATGATTTGTAAACGTGCTTTTAAAACTACATTTCAATATAATAAGGAAGCTATCGAAGGAAATCCAAACGAATAAAATTGTCTGGGTCATGACACGCTCTAAAATGCCCAATAAATTGAAGTAAAACTAGGATAACCTACTGTATTAATACATCTCACCCCTTCTTTGTGTAATGGTACGTCCCAAATTAATTTTCCCAGTCGCTCCCGTTGCTTGTGTTGTGTTTATGACTGTCGGGAAAAATTCCTAAACCAGTTTCGGCACAACTGTACAGCTGTGCCTGATGCTGATACCTGCTTCAGACATGAGACCTCAGAAAACACAGTATATTACAAGAATTTTGACAAAATGATTTTATACATTTCGTTATTGATTGTACTCCCTATTTAGTTATGAAGAAAAATAACAATGCTATTTCACAAGGACACATACTTGTAAGACCGATCACTGTCGTTACTTCCCAGTCTGTCTGAGTTAAATATTTTGTCATCTACTTATCTCACTTTGTATTTGTCTTGAGCGTGTTAACCGAACACAGTATTTGGTCTGGACTATAGATAAACAAGGATTACTGACGAATGCATATTCTAAATAGACTACCAACAGTTTGAAGATGAACTATTTAAATGAGTTCATTTTAAACAAAAGCGCAAAGCTTATTTCCACACCATCCTAACTTTGTTGATACGTAAAATAAACCAGCATATCCCCCAAAAATTACGCTGTCTTCGCAGCATGTCGGATGGCGGAGTTTTTCAATGAGCAATTGAACGCAGCATGACTCTTGCTTTGGTGAGCGGCTGATTGCTTCAGAGAGGACGCGCGCGACCCCTATCTGCCAGAGTCCGACACTTGTCTTCCCCGCGGAGGAGAGGAGGAGGCCGGAGAGAAAGATGCTGTCATCCGTTGACACCGACCTAACTGAGTGGGCATGAACGGGAGTTCATTTTTGAAACCTATTCGTGCAACTTAGCATATTTTTCGATCAGTTGGAGTCGTTGAGTGCGAGGATGGCGACGCCGTGCACGGAGCGAGCCGTGCAGGAGTTCCTGCTGGAGCGAGGAGGGAGGGTCCTGCAGATGGAGCTGATTGATCATTTCCGATCACTTGGTGGGGAAAATGACCAGTCGGATGAAGGCGTGGATCGCGAGGTGCTGAAACGCATCGTTGACAACGTGGGTTTCGTGAAGATGGAAAACGGCGTGAAATTCGTGTGTTTGAATCGTGAAGGCAGCGCCGAGTCGGTGATGCGTGCGGACTCAGACGGCCACGCTAGCGCGGAGTGCAACGGGAACATCCAGGAAACACTGGACAACAAATATGTCAACGGCAACCCTGATGACGGAGACCAAACAGGTGAGCAAGATGCAGCCATTGTGATTCTTTCATTTGCTTTTATCCGTGATTTTTGTCTTATCACATGCGATCTAGTTTTCTCTGTATATTTGTGTATTTAATTTATTTGGTTAGGTTTCACTGTCTTGTTGGAACAGTGCATATGAAGTGTTTGACTTGTTTTGAAGGCCGACAGTGTTGGTTTAAGTTGAAGCTGCCATTTAACCTAATCCCAAAAAGATGCAAACGATTCAAGACT
Source organism: Brachyistius frenatus (assembly GCF_029030835.1). Classification (NCBI taxonomy): domain Eukaryota; kingdom Metazoa; phylum Chordata; class Actinopteri; family Embiotocidae; genus Brachyistius; species Brachyistius frenatus. The sequence goes on from NW_027210626.1 coordinate 1,197,715, forward strand.
CTAAAAACACTACACTCATTCATACCTGTACAAAATACAATGGTGGTGTTAAGATTATGCAACAATCTATATGTAAGCAAAAACCTGCATGAAGCTGGATGACAGTGAACACAACTTTTCAATGGCTCTGCAGGAGCACCACGTCCACCCTCTGCCATCTTGGACAATGACAAACAATCAAATGGCAATGAGCAACCTGCTGCCCCATCACAGACCAAGACCGCCACAGGGATTCCTACACCTGGTGGCGGAGGGGAAGTAAAGCTAAGAGATCGGAGGAGGCGAGAGTCTGCGCCACTTATTGGGATCCCAGATCTAGACCAGGCCCACCATGCAGGCTCTCACACCCAGCAGATGAGAGGGTCACGCAGGGTGTCCAAAGGGTCCCAGAGGGCCATGCTGACCAGTTGCCTCTCTGAAGACAGCGCGCTGGAGGGACTGGAATCTATTGGAGACATCAACACTCCTAAGGGAAGCCGCAGGAACTTCATAGAGCTGATGATGAGCAGTTCTCCTCAGGTAGGATACTGGGCTTCTTCAGCGTGAAATATTGTTGTTATTGGTCGTGATTTTATTTGCACGGCAGCTTTAGACAATATAGTATGTGTGATGTATTGTGTGGGGTGGACGCAGAGCAGACTAAAGAATACACCTCCTGTATGTTCTGCCTTTTGCAGGTTCGGAGGTCTTTAATCAACCGTGGCTCACGTCTCCGGGACTCAGTGAAGAGCGACGGAGACTCGGCCTCAATCCTTTCCTCAGCCACGGACGAGGACTGCGCCTCAGTAACCCTCGACCCGTTGGAGCACGAGTGGATGCTGTGTGCCTCGGACGGCCTGTGGGAAAGCCTGCAGCCCCTGCTCACAGTGGAACCCAGTTTAGTGACCAAGAAAGACTTCGTGACAGGCTTCACATGCCTCCACTGGGCAGCTAAACAGGGCAAAGCTGAGCTGCTCTCCCAGCTGCTGGCCTTTGCCAAGGAGAACACTATACCTGTGAATGTGAATGTAAGATCAAGTGCTGGATACACACCGCTGCATCTGGCTGCCATGCATGGACACACACAGGTGGGTTGCGGGTGTCGTGTGTTACATCTGCTCAGCGAATCAGCACATAATTACCTACACTCTGTCTGGTTAGGTTGGACTCATTTAATATCCCTCATAAAAAAGTAAGTTAACCAGGATGAAGTAACGAGACGTAGATCAAACAAACAACATTTTTCATTCACTAGATTAGTTAAAACTGACTTATTTATCCTCTATATCTGAAAAGTGAGGTCGGTGTGGATGTGCCATAAAGTGCAATATCACAGAGTACCACTAGCGGTTTGCTCCAAAAAGACACTCCCATTCAACTTCTCATGAAATACAAAGTCAATAGATTTTTTCTAAAAGTCATTATTGTGGCATCTCCCCCCTGAGAGCCCCCCTGCTGTAGTGAAGAAATTTCCCCTCGGGGATTAATAAAGTGTATAAAATCTAAAAAAAAATTTTTTGGTAAAGTCACTCCTTGTTTATTTGTTTTCTGGCAGCCCATCTAAAAATATATTCTATCATTTAGATTTTAGGCCTCGAAAAGTCATGGTTTTGGGAGCATGTCTGTTTGATTGACAGATCGGTGGTTGACTCTGGTTTCTGCTGATTTGACTTATGTCAGGACTTATCTATGCAAGTAAAGACATCTTCTGTTTTGATGTGTCTGCTGTCAGTGAAGAACACATGTTGATGTTACACTACATGGACTGTGTGGATTTTCAGATTATATTAATTCTCGCCACCAAAGCACCAGTTTATTTTGCTTTAATGGATATAAAACAAGCCATCTGAACCTGACCTTTCTCCGTGATGTGCTGTGATTGACAGGTGGTCCGGGTATTGCTCTCAGACTGGGAGGCAGACCCTGAAGCTCGGGATTACAGCGGGAGGCGAGCCATCCAGTACCTTCCCGCACTGCTGGCCGCTGGCCTGCAGGAGGAGGGAGTAGTCACCTCACCAGTAGCTGAGTCAAACATTGAAAACGTAAATGGAAGCAGCGGTGGAGGAGGGCGTGGCTGGAGGTTTCCCAGAGTCCTCCAGGGTAATCTGAACCCACTGCGGCTACTGAACCCGCCAGCGGAGGCGGCAGAGGAGGCCACAGGGACGGGAAAGACGAAGGGGGGCATTCAGAGGAAAACGTCCCTGAGCCGGCTGAACTCGCGGCTGCACCGAGGACGCCACCGAGCCCAGATCATCCACAGCGCCTCCTTCAGGGACACGGGAGAGGTAGGAAGAGGAGAGGAGCTACCCAGCAGTCCTCTCCGAACCAGACCGCTGTCCAACCTGTTTGGATAGTTACACCAGACTAAACCAGCGATATAGAGACATAAACCAGTTTGACATGTCTTGATTTGTAGTTTACTCACCTTTTATAATCTGACAGGTCAGATATTTGTTACAACAGAAATGAATCCTAACATATTATGTCAAGATGATTTATAAGTTTTATTAATATAGGATTTTACAGGAACAAAACACATTTATGTTTTTCCGAAACTAATTTATTTTTGTTCCAATCTCAATTGTTAGGCTGCTGTTGATCCCAGAGGGGACGGCACAGTTCACGTAGCATTTTATTTGCCACCGAAATTCACTGAGTACAAACTGAATAACGGCGGTGAAATGGTTTTGAACTTGATTTTTTTTTTTATTATACTTTCAAAGAGTGATTTGGATCAAGTAGCAAACATTACGCCAGGTATATTTGAATAATTAGAATGATGTAACAGGTTTTCACTTTTGACTGCAAAAAAAAGCATTGACTCCACACTGTTTTCCAAACCCATATTTCTGTTTACAGAGTAATATATTCATAAAACTCACTTTCTATATTTCAACTTCCAGTAATTGGATGGTGCTGATTTTTTTAGTACAATTCTATAATGCAAGGAACTATTTTTTATTCTTTCAGTAACAGATTTTAATATTCAAACTGTTTTAACCACAGAATTATTATATCGTTCGACCATGTTTGCACTTGTCACTTTGTAGATGATTATGGGAGGAAGGTGCATGAACTCAAACCACGACAGATACTTTTGGTCCCAGATTATATTTATATGTTAAAATTGTGGATATATTGTCAATGGGGCAATCAAACTGTTACATCCTTAGATCCATAGTCCACGTTATACATGTACAAATGAGGCTATGTGTGGTTTTCCTTCACCTTCCACTTTAATTCATCGATAGTTGGCACCAAAAAGAGAGTAAAATAAAGTTGTTAAGAGTTACACTGATGGCGGAGATATTTCCAAGAACACTTAAGTTGGATCCAAGTATTTATTTAAAACACTGATTGGTTACACAGTAAGCTGTCTTACAATGTGGAAGCACAGAGATCACTTTATACACATTTCTCTACTGCCGATTAGGTACCTCAAATTTTCCAAAACCTGGTTCACTTATTACTACTTTGCTTGGCGTGCGTGTGCGCGTGCGTGGGTGTGGGTGTTTTTTTTTTTTTACATGTTTTCTGGTAAAGAATTCTTTACATTTGACTGTATTCTTCTTAAGAGGACAAAGGTTCACTATTTCATGCAGAATTTACACTTTAAAAGTCCACAGAAAAATAAGATGCATGATGTTTACGAGAATCAGCTAAATTCAGGTTACAGTTTTCACATCCAGCGTAGCATCGATCCGTTTTACGGTAAATATGCTTTCATATGATATTAAATATTGGCTCTAGATTGTCCCCATGTATCGGTCTTACTTTGCATGTACACAATCATTCGCTAATTAATCATGTCTTTGTCATCTGTGAATAATCTTCACCAGAATAGTCAGCAAAGTGACTTTTTGACTTGTTTCCCAAATATGTGAACCTTACTTACTCAACGACACATCCTAGATTTAATGAATGTTCCCTTTAGTATTTTGTAGTGTTTGTACTTCACTCACAGGGCTTCATGTAATTTGTATGGTTGACACTTTTGATGTAGAAACGTCTTATACATTTGTACTTTCACCTCACTCTCTCAGCTGCATGAGTAGGGGAAATGCTGGGCACTGTTCATTTTTCATGTCTATAGATAAATGTCTGTCCAATTTGTGAAATCTTGTGTAGTTATTATGTAGTTTGAAATCATTGATAATGAGCCACTCTCATCTTCCTATTCATGTCTGTGAAATAAAGCAATAATAATTTGCATAAAGTTCCCAACTGAGTCTTCAGTTGCACTGTTTTACTAACTGCACTGCTAAGACAAAGCACGCAAACACATATAATGAATACAGAGGGTAACCGTAGTCAGGGTTTGAGCCAAACCAATAAAGAGACCTCATTAAAAAATAAAAACAATCATGAATACTTCTGTCACATTTGATCAGAGTGGACTAAAATCCCAGATGAAGAAAGCTGTTTCGTCCGCTGTTCCTGCTGACACCAAGTGATTGTCCTTGTCTGGTGTTGCTGAATAATTGATAATCTGATGAGCCACTGTGCCAGCCTTGTACCAGCATTTACAGTATAGCCACAACTTCCTGTCTACAAACTGCCCACATAGCACGGCGCACGATATATTCACACCCAGTTCTCATTCTGCACTTGTGTTAAATCTATGCGAGTGTGTGTTTGTGTATGTCCTTGCAAGACCAAAAGTCCTGACAAGATGAATTAAATAGGAGGGATCTGAGCTGACCTAAAGTCTACACTGGTCTTGTTTTGTTGTAATTAGGATGTAAACGATATCCTTTAATGCAAATTCCCTACCACTTAATCTGCAGAATATATTAATAAAAGAGGCTGTTTTAGGATTTATCTGGGGTTTTTTTTGTGACAAGATGTGATGGAGGACAAGCAGTTTGGATTTTGTTCTTCCTGTCATGCATGATGTTGAGCCTGTTAGCCCAAGCATGTCGCTGAGGATGATCAAAATATAATGAGTGGAGGAATTTAATGTTCATCAGCTTCCATACATGTGAGAGGGATATGGTACATTTCCAGTCAATGTGCTCAGTGCCTCGGACGGGAACAGATAACTACAGCTCCGAAAATCCTTCTGTGGCACAGATATTCTTCTGGCACAGTGTCTGGGTCTGTTCTTCATGTTTACCACATCAAATCAACCATATAAAAGCTGGATTACATGTAAACAGACATTACATATTGAAAATATGTTGCTTGTGTAAATATGAATGTTCTTAAATCGGAGTCTGCCCTTTTGGGTTTTCTCTGATCTGTGGTATTGCCTTCATCAACAAGTCTGAAAAGATTTAAAGAGGTCGGAAGTGATGAGCTTTTCCTGGCTCCTTAGAGTCCAGAGTTGCCCAAGACAGCCTATCTATTAGATTATTGCTGATCAGGACGGAGTAGAGAGCCTGTCTGCTGTCTGACTGCAGCTACTGACCTACATACACAGTGAAGGGAGTAATGCCTATTATGTAAATTCCTCTGCCATCTTTTCATGGAAACTGTGCCAACTTTTTTGCCTGGGGCCTCCACTGTTGGACTAATCCATGTCCAGCCTATCCACATCTCTCGCTTTCACCCGAAACAGTGACCACAGTGATGATGACACTCGTATAAAGCCTAATGTGTGACCGACGATGCCAAACAGACATCAAGCTGGTGACAAATGTACATTGTCTCCCATGCCTTCTTTTGTCTTGTGACATTCAGTGTCTTTAAAAAGTATTCATGGTTGCCATGTTTTATTGTCTTAAAACACGTAATCCCCTTTAATGTGGTGTTATTTGTTTTTACACTGATCCACGGCAAAAGGGATCTGAATTAAAAACAAATAACAAATGCAGAATAATGATACAGGTGTAGGTACTGCATTCCAATAAATGAAATTCAAAATCACCAAATTTGGAGATACATGTTTTTTCACTGAACAGGAAGGGTACGAAAAAAAACGTGTGGTAAAATACAACCATATTTGCATATTGATTTAGTAGAGTAGAAATATAAAGTTACATAAAATGAAAATGGGCAGGTAAAGTACAAATGCCTAAAATGTTTAAAGTACTTCAGTAACTGTAACTACACATAAAAGATGTTTTGTTTTTTTCTTCTGCTTTTTGATTTCTAACAACGATGAATAAACCTTCTTTTAGTCCCCTTGTGTTTCCACGTTTGTCCACGTGGTGTCGCTGTTTGAAATAACGCCACCTGAGTGCTGTCTGCGTTGTTTTCTTCTTCAGGTCAAAGTTTACTGCATGCGGAAGTGGTTGATTGGATGGTTTTCCGGATTTTAATGGATGTATAGGTGGTGTTTCCCCCCCCCCCACACTCCACCCCCACACACCCCATCCATCACCACGAGTTTTATTGTTCCGTTTTTCTTCCACCAGAAGGGTAACTGATGTTAGGTAAGTAGTTAAATCTCCTGCGATTTACGCAAAAACGTCACGTGAACGCGCTCCGTCGTTTCAGAGCGACGGCGGTTCACCAAACACGTGAAGCTAACGAGCTAGCAGCTAGCGCGACATAACAACCGCGTCCGCTGTCGATACGGACCGAAAGAGTTATTGCACGTAACAACGTGAACAACCTTCTGTACAACGCGGTCTGCGAATTGTCCGTGCCAGCTGGGGATCCCGTTTAGTCACCGCGAGCTAACGTAAACAAACAAAATAGCGTTTTCTGAACTCCGAAATATCTCGTTAGCTGCAGCTAACGTTCATATGATGATAATCAGCGGAGGTGTTTGTTTGAAGCTTCGAGGTTTGATGAGACTTTAGCGTTTATGCTGAATAAAAATAATAATAATACCGACAGATGGATTTTAGTTTGAGGTCAAATCGCGGCTTGTGTTATAATTAAAGGAGGTGGAGGGGAGGGGGGGAAGTGAAACAGACCTCTTGTCCATATGATGACAAAGGAAGTGGACAGTTTGAATCATTGTCTGTCATTTGTTCCACTGTTTTGTTGGCATTTCATTTCACCGTTTTGGCACTAAAGCGATCCAAGTCTTCAGGGTTATACTGCACGGCAGCGAACAACAGTCTTCACCGTGTCTCTGTCTTATGTTGCAGCTTCCCCAGCTCTCTGCAACAATGACCACCATTGTCCACGACACTACAGAGGCGGTGTGCCTTTCCACCGAGTGCAACCTGTACCTCAAGCCCATTGCCAAAATGACCGTCAGCGTGGCTTTGCCCCAACTCAAGCTGCCAGGCAAGAGCATCTCCAACTGGGAGGTAATGGAGAGGGTGAAGGCCATGGTGGCTCCGGAGCAGTTTTCGGCCCTGCGTATCTCCAAGAGCACCATGGACTTCATCCGCTTTGAGGGGGAGGTGGAAAACAAGACGGTGGTGAAGAGCCTGCTGAGTCGTCTGGATGGGAAGAGCATCAAACTGAGTGGATTTACTGACGTACTGAAGGTAAGGTTGACCCATTTATCGTTCGCACCTCAGTGGTCAGTTTGATGACTCTGGTTTGTTGTGCCGTTTACCTGCTGCGATAGACTAAATGTTTAAAAAATGGTGTCCACCTCGTCTACGTATATCAACAAAAGTGGACAAAATGTCTGGTGAGATATCTTCAGAGGAGTTACTTGTACTTATAATCCGGGAACTGAGTGTATCGCTTTCTCTTCCCTCAGGTACGTGCAGTAGAGAACAAGGTGGACTTCCCTACTCGTCATGACTGGGACTCGTTCTTCCGTGACGCTAAGGACATGAATGAGACTTTGCCAGGAGAGAGGCCGGACACCATCCACCTGGAAGGGCTTCCTTGCCGCTGGTTTAGCCAGAAGGACGGCATTTACCCAGACCGGCCCTCAGACGAAGTCCTTATGGCTGTTTTCCAGACATTTGGCAAGGTGGTTCATATTTCTATTTCTATTCATCCATAGGTAAGAGGACATTAAAATGAACACAGAATTTGTTACTGGTTACTCTTCAAAATTTGGATTTCAGGTAAATTTTAACCAGGCCGTAGGACACAACTCGTTTAGTGTGTCCTTTGCTGCAAACATAACACACCACGCAGGGTTTTTGGGAAAACCAGTTTTTTGTTATTTTTGGGATCAACCTTAAATTTCAGGGTAGACAAGACTGTTATTAATAAGTAGGTGTAGAAAGTCAATACAGTTAATAATTTTTGCCAAAAAGAACAAGAGATAATGTTGCTGTATCTGTGTTTATTATGTTTCTGTGATATCATTTTCTGAAATTGTTAGACTGAGAACACACATATCCCTATAAAATATTGCACTTTCACTATTTACAGAATACTGCTAATGTTAAAAAATGTCACTAAAACTAACGTTTATTTTGGATTTTTAGGTGCGAAATGTTGACATCCCCATGCTGGACCCATATAGGGAAGAGATGCTGGACAAAAACTTCAGCACATTTAGCTTTGGGGGCCATCTGAACTTTGAGGCCTATGTCCAGTATCAGGAATACGGTGGCTTCACGAAGGCTATGGACACTCTGCGTGGCATGAAGCTGATGCTGAAAGGAGAGGATGGAAAAGCAGTGGCCTGCAACATCAAGGTACTGTCGGCTTACAGTAGTTTTAAAGCTCTACCTCCACATATTTATGTCTTTAATTATATTGTAGTTCTGATTTGTGCCGTGCCATGAATTTTGTATTTCTATTTTAAATTTAAATTAGGATTGTGAAGGCCAGGGCTAAAATGATTGTCTCTGACTTCCATTGATGTAAAATCCTTTCGCATAGTATTAAACATCACGACGATGTATTGGCATCTGATAAGCCTTCACACTTTCAAATTTGTTTGTCAAACTGGCAGTACTGGATTGTATTTCATTTCCACCCATGCTGGTCGTATTTAACATGTTGCTTTGACTACGACTGGCATAACAGTTCTGCCTGCCTCTGTGTTGTGTGTGATGCCACCAATGAATTGCAACTGGGACAGTGACGTTGCAGATGTGTAGAATTGTAATGAGATTGTGCTATTCAGAGTAAGATAAGAGCTTTAAGACCTTTTAGTGGAATGAGTCTTGAGAGCTGCAGCTTCATTATTTCCAAGATAATGAAGAGAGGCAAGTTTTCTTAATCCACAGAATAAAGCTGTGAAATCTAAATAAAGGAAGGAAGAATAAAGGAGTGCGTGTATAAAAAGATGATAAGCAAAAAAGGAAACTAAGTTGGTTCTGTTTCGAGGCACAAGTAATAATTATTTTTTCATTGTCTGATATTAATATGTTGATTAATTTCTTAATCCTTTGACCTTTGATTGTCAGTAAATCGACGTGGCATCAGACTCCGTAGATTCTGTGTTTGATTTGGAATACTACGAGTGGTTTGAAGGGACCAGGTCGGCTGGTCCTCGGCAAAAAAGTGTCTTGATGTTGGGGCAACGGACCTCCATATGATGTGCTTATGTTTTTTTCCTCAGGTGACCTTTGACACTAGCAAGCACCTCAGTGAGTTGGCTCTGAAGAGAAGGAGCCTGGAAAGGATGAAGTTACAGGAGCTGGAGAGGCAGAGAGAGGAGCAGAAACGACGGGAGAAGGAGGAGGAGGAGCGGCGTAAGGAGGAGGAAAGGTATGGTGGAAGACAAAAGTTTATTAATGATGAATAAGGACGCAAGAAGACACTGAATCAGGGTAGTGATGCCCAATTCATAGGGTTGAACTGCTGCAGTCGTACTTTGTGTAAAAGAGAGGAAATGAAGTTGTTGTTGAAGATAATAGTTAAGAATGAAGTGGGCCGCTTTCAGTCTGACCTCAGTGTGTGGAAGAAATGATAGTGTTTCACCTGTCCATGAAGATGACCCACCTTTATGTTTACATTCATCCCCTACATTAAGGTAGGTGTTTGATATGTATATACTCTTTGAGAAATTGAAAGTAGAGTGAAAGATGAGTTTAGTGTGAGAAACGGAGTAATTTAATGTATTATATTGAGCGGGTGACAACTTAAGTTACTGTTTGTGTTCGGTTAATTTGATACTGCGTTCACTGTACCAAGAAAAGTTCTTGGAAAAAGGTATTCACAGAGGACATTTAACCATTTCTCCAGGAAACAGAAGGAACAGGAAGAGGAGGAGAAGGAGAGGAAGAAGGAGGAGAGGTTACGGAAGCGAGAGCAGAAGCTGCGGGAGAGGGAGGAGAGGAGGAATATGAAGAAGGTGAGGAGACAACAGGAGGAGGAGCAGAAGAAGCTGCAGATGAAAATCGCCATGGAGGAGAGGAGGCTGCTGCTGGCTCAGCGCAACCTGGAATCCATTCGGCTCATTGCCGAGCTGCTGGCCAGGGCCAAGGTACTCGATGTACACGATGACACACATCAGCTTGATAAGTGGTACACAGCAGTTACCATCTTTTAGTGGAGCATTTTAACCAATTGTACTTTAGCAAGGACAGTAAAAGAAGATTTATTGTTTGGGACTTCTGTAGTTTAGTGAATATTCAACACTGAAGAACACACAGAACAAAATATAAGTACAACTTACTTAGCATCTCTGTGACGTGTGTTTGTTCACTGTTGAGAGTTAGATGAGATAAATCAGTCTGTTTCGTATGAAGACCAAACATAGTTATTACTCCCAGCCAATAATTAGTTTGGCATATAACCCTTCATAACCTTTTTTTTTTTTTTTTTTAATTATTTTTCCCTGAATTCATTAAATACCCAAGATGTTACATGATCTTTAGAGGTCCTGCTATGTGGCTTTGGTACCTCTGGACAGAAGCAGAAAAGTAGTTTGATAACACCCTAATGTTGTCTTACAGTGGCCTGGAGTGACTAACCTGGATTTGGATTTACCAATGATCGTGCTGAGACACCAATTTTTGGAACTCCACCTACTAAATTGTGGCAAATTTTTTATCATCATGTTAGATTTTTTTTTCCACCCTTATAGCTTCTCTTATCTTCGTCCACGTGTTCTTCTTCTCCTCAGGCACTGAAGCAGCAGCAGCAGGAGAAAGAGAAGACCGAGCGAGAGGAGCGGGAGAAGCAGGAGCAGGCTCGACAGAAGGAAGAATTAGTCCGTCTTCAGAAGCTGGAGGCCTGCCGACGCAAGCAGGAGGAAGAGTTGCGTAGGGTGGAGGTGGAGAAGGAGCGAGCACTGGAGTTGCAACGCAGAGAGAAGGAGCTGAGGGAGAGACTGCTTTGCAACATGTTGAAGAAGAGCAGCGGGAAAACTACAGGACCAGCCGCCAGCCAGGACCAGGCTGGCCCTGTAAGGAGTGAGCAGACCTCTGATCCTGGTGATGTGATGCTGGAGGTTCTGGGTCGGGTGAACGGAATGAAGGCAGCTGAGAGCAAAGAAAAGCAGGTGTCCAAATCTGGTGTGCACTCTCAAGCGTCGGGGAAAAATAAAGCAACAGAGGAGAGGAGAGGTGGGGAGGACAGGAAAAAGGACCGGGAGAGAAGAAGGGAAGAGGTGGTGAGGAGCAGGCACAGCAGGGAGCGAGTGAGGGAGCGCTCCCACAGAGAAAGGAGCTCGTTCAGTCGGGGGAGGAGGAGGCGCTCCCACAGCTACAGTCGGAGGAGAAGGAGTTCCAGCCACCGAAAGAGGAGCCACAGTCACCACAGGAGGAGCTCCACTCACCACGGAAGCAGGAGGCGCAGCCACAGCCACAGCCACTGCAGTAGGAGCACAAGCTCCAGCAGAGACAGGAGCCGGAGCAGCAGTGGAAGGAGTTACAGCAGAGGGAGGAGCCATAGGCGTAGTCATCATAGAAGCAGCAGAGGCAGCTCGGGAGAGCGGAGGAGTCACAGTCATAACAGTCGAAGGTACAGGAGACACAGTAACAGTATGGATAGGAGCCACTCCAGACGACGCTAAGCTCATCGATGTAATAATTATTCTGTTTGATACAGTCACTATTTCTGGACATACATCTACAGTTCAACAAGTTTCAGAAGAAGAATAGATATTTCTGGTCCTCAATTAAGAAATCTGCTCATTGGCTTGTCCCAGAACAGGGCAGCTCAAGTTAAAATATAAAAACCAAATCAACTACCCAGAATCAATTCAAACCTTTTAAGTGTACCTAGTATGTAAACCATTTAAGCTGTTGAAAAGAATCTACAGTTGTTTTTACCTCCTATAAATGCTAATGACTGAGAAAAAAAAGTTACACCATTGATTGGGTGAATGCTGCAACTTCCTGTATCCATTTCAAATTAAAAGCCCTCTAGCATTTTAGACAGTCCAGCCATATATACAGGGTTGTGACCCAGTGGTGTTTGTTTTTTGGCCATTAATTCATATTGTTGAATTAAAGCTGGGGTCAATTTCAATTTTCTGAATATTTTGTCTCGTTTCACTTAAGGTAATGACGTAGAATACCAACTTTACTATTTGGTTTACAAGAATGTTATTCTTGTCTTTGTATGAAACATATTGCAGTGATATTTCGACTGAAGTACACGAAAACATTTCTTTGAAAATTATATAAAAAAGGAAAAAACTTGAGTGTTAAAATGTGGTTCAAAGCTAGTGACACATTATTCCATCAGTAATATTCAGGATATTGGGAGGTGAGACAAGTGATTGGACAAATTGGAATTCAAATCTGATCTCGGGCCACAATTTGTCGACTGAAACACCAGACTAACCCTACTTTGAAACATGAAGCTTGTTGATGACTTCACCAATGTGTTTGTTGCCTATGAAGAACAGTGAGCTACAGGAAGTTCTCGTACTGCACAGGGAACAAACCCTTTTTATTTTTGAGTAGTCTGTTCATCCACAATGACTTCAGAAAAAAAACACAAGATCCTGTATGACATGCATGAACCTTTTCCTTTTAACAAGCACCTGCTATACTTTTTATGGCTGCAATAGTTGTGGAGGATTCTAAGAAGACTACTGGACTGTAACAATTGGCTGCTGCACCATTAAAAATGTAAAGTTTCCACATACATCTGTTTGAAGGCGCACCCACTAATTTTGTTTTCATATTTTAGCTTCCTGGCTGTTTCTTGAAATACGTCTTCAGTTTTTGCCTTGCTGCTGATAAAGGCTCAGAACAGGATTCTACGGCAGTGGACTCATCGTTGACCTCAACTAAGTATCAGAATTTGTGATCCTCAAATAGTTTCCGCTAACAAAGAATAACCTGTTAGATTTGATTTGATTTCTGAGTGTTTGGATGAAGAAAGCGCGAGTTGCTGAATGAGTTGAGGTGTGTCAGGACTTGATGTTCGAAGGCAGGACGATATATTACATCCAACTAAGCAAGCAGTGTACTCTTATAATTGCTGTCTTTTTTAAGTATAGAATACAAGGTATAGCTTTGAGGCATGTCCGGTTCTTTCAAAAGTTTTTTTTTTTTTTTTTTTTTTTTTTTTTTTTTTTTTTTTTTAAATGTTTGTGACAAAGTGAAATCATTGTTGAGGAAACCAGCTTCTGGGATTCAAGTCAAAGAAACACAGTACAGTAGTAAAAATGTTCCTGTTGCTTTTACACACACAGTGTTGGATTCATTCTTTTAGCCTTACTAGTCACTGGACAGACTTTCCCTGTAGCTCAGAGTTGGGGGGAAGTCAGTCCAAGTTTTGTAGCTACTTCTACCTTTATATTGTCGCCTGTACTTGTCACATCAAAGCCCATTTGTTCTGTATATGCTCATGATTCACTCAACAGTCCCTCCAGTGTTTAGTGATTTTGCAATCAAAAATGCTTGACTTTGCAGTGGATTTTCTCAAAAATTGTAATGCGGTTTGTGGAGTTTTATGTTTTTTTTTATGTTGGTTTTTTTTTACGTTTTGTATTTTATGGGAATTGGCAGAAATTGCTTGTTGGGAATTTTTTTTTTTTTTTTAATTTTTTTTTTAACTATTACCTGATAAATAATCTTAGGTAACGGTGTATAAACTCATTTAAAAATACTGTATAATTTGGTTGACGCAGGGAAGTGGGATGATTGGTAGCCTAATATTCACATTAAGACCACATTTTCTGTAAACATAGTCACTCTCAGTTTTGCTGTTATTTCTGGTTAACTGGCATTTGGTTTGTTTTGATAATGAGATTGAAGAGCCTTACTGACTAAATGACAACTTATTTTTGTTATTAAAGCAAGCTTTGTTTGAAAAGGCTTACTTAGTGCAGTAAGGCCTTCAGCACAGCTTCTACTGAGTACATTTACTGCTGAGAACTCAGGGGAACTTTGCAAACTTGCAAGCTCACATATATTGTGGAGATTGATTGAGCTTGCATACATTTTTGTCATCAAGATTTCCTGGAGGGACTGATTAGAGCATGTCTTGCATACACTGCAAGTTGGTTATAATAATAAAAAAAAAAAATCAAAGCTGAGAATGTTTTGGAAAACATTATTTTCTTTTGCTGGAGATGAACTGTGAATTTGTCACTATGATACGCTATAATATATCTGAAGTGTTGAAATATAAGATTTCTGATGTTCTGCCACCTTCATTTCTTGTGCTTTAACATGGTCTTTTGTTTCACTTTGAACAACTACATTGAAATTGTCTGTCAGAAGTGCTTATTGTCATTTAACTAAAGTCTACATATCCAAACTGAAGACTATTTTAGTGTCTGTAATCCAATTAAGGCATGTCGTAACAAACTATATCATTGGGTTTGATATAACGGTGTCAAATTTAAGTGATACTAAAGTATCAAACCTGAGTTGGAGAAAGAGGGCGCGTCTTTCAGAAGGTGCAGATTCCCTCAAAGCGTTGGTCATCCCACACTATTGATCCCAATTTGGGATCATGAAAACTTTGTGGAAAACAGGTCTGGCATGAGAATGCAGTGGGCGAGTGATAATGAACAAGGCTGCAGTGTTTGCACAGAGTTGTTTCTTTGTCTGACAGACTGAGCCCGTGCTCTAATCTGGGTTATCTGGCGGTAATCAGCTTAGCCCACTGCTACTCTCACTGCTGCTGCTGCTAGGTGGGCACTTTCTGTAGTTTTAGTCCGGTTTGGTCTTCTCTGCCCTTTCACACAAACACCTGTTCACGTTCAGGTTTACAGTAATAAGATTTGGGAGAAACAAAAGGTTCAGAGTTTTCCCAGGGAGTCCTGTCCGAGCTGCGGCCATGGCTGAACGTCAAGACATGAGTTCGACTGAGGGGGCACCTGCTGCAGACATGTACCCTGGAAAAATACTGGAGTATATGGAAGGCTTCCTCATCTCCAAGGTAACCTACACATGTAGTAAACACACACACACACACAGTCGAAAGTTATTGACACAAATGTAGTTTCCCCTCTTCAGTTTGAGGGTGAACTTGATATTTATATTTGATATTTGATATTTACTTGATATTTGGGAGGCATCAAACATTTAAAGCCACAATGATAAAGACTCTTTAGAGCTTTGATTGTTTACTCAATTAAGAAATGGGACAATTTTCATATTTTTTGATGATTGAATAAGTCATTTTGCATTGATGACTCCTTATTATCAAAAATGTATATTTTGGGGGTTTTATTTGTGGTTTTGCCATCAATCACACTATTTGTTATGAGACATTATTATCACACACTCTAAAAGATGCTGAATGGTGATGCCTGTCACAGTTGACAATCTCCTACTGCAGGAAGAAACAGTCAAAAGATACAGAGGGGATATTATATGTACATTTAAAAACTTGATTTTCATCTTCATTGAATCAAAATGTGTCAAAAGAAATCCCCCCCAAAAAGAGTAAAATATGCCAAGTTTATATTGATTAGTGATAAATATGTACTCAAACAGTATACTTTCGTTTCAAACCCTTTTGTCAATTTGTTGTGAACCTGCACAAACTAATAGGTGGTAAGGTTCTGACTGGACCACCTAACTTCGGTCAGGATCGCCTTTCATTAGCTATCACAAATATAAGTAATGTTTTTTTGAATTGTTTGGTTTCATTTCAATAGTGTTTCATTTTGTATTTCATTTTTTTAATTAAAACTATTCACATTAAGTGCAAATGTTCTACAATGGACAAATGAACAGCTGTTATATCTCTATATTTAATTAGTAGAAGCGTTGTTACTTGACTATGTCTTAAATACACAATATTACACGTGTTTGCTTATAGGACTTAACTATTAAGGTGATTTTAGTCAATTAGTTCAAGTAGATGTGATCTATTTGAGTCTGCTTCACTGTTATTTCTCTGCTCTGTCTCCACTGTGATCTAGACTGTGTTCACGTCCTGTGAACTGGGTGTGTTTGATGTGTTGCTGGGTGCAGAGCGCCCTCTGTCGGCAGAGGAGATCAGTCAGGCGGTGGGAGCAAGTCTGGACGGCACACAGAGGCTGCTGGCCGCCTGCACAGGCCTGCAGCTGCTCCACACACACCAGGACAATGGACAAGGTCTGCACACACACACACTAAGAAATAAGACAACAACTGTCAGCCTCTTTAAAGGAGTTGTGTTGCAATTATTACTACTAATTATTCTCATTATTTTTTGAAGCCGTGTTACATTTCTCCATTATAGTTTAGGATTGAAAAGTGCACGAATGTACAAAATGTGAAATAAAATTATCTGATTGTGTTAGATTTCATTGTTAGCTTTTATCTAACATTCATCACATTTTTAACTGCTGCACCTTCTATCTGTGTGCAAACCTCCCCTTCATGTCTGTCATGTCTGCTTGTTCTGTCTCCCACACAGACACAAAAGGTCAAACTCTGTATTAACACCTACACTCACTCATTCACAGTCTTCTCCTCTGTCCTTCACCCTCCACCTCTCCCACCACCCCGTTTCAGTGTTTTATAGGAACACAGATCAGGCCCGTGTCTACCTTACCCGCTCCAGTCCTTTGTCCCTCTACCAGTCCATCCAGTACAGCTCCAGAACCATCTACCTCTGCTGGCACTATCTGACTGATGCCATCAGGTCAGTGTTAGTTAATGAGCAAACCAGTATCATGATTGGATTTTTGTAACACTGTCTTGTCTGCCTCACTTGACTAGTTTAAAAAATATATATTTTACATTAGCAGATTATTACGTATGTCCGGTTTTCTTGTTAGTGATGACAGTTTTCAACAAATGTAACGACAATTGATTCTTCAATTAAAGGTTTAATCTTATAGGCTATTCAAATCATGTCATGTCATAATATGGTGAAAAAACAATGCCTATCACAGTTTCCCTAAAGCAAACCCGAGATCTTCAGTGTTCATTTCTTTTATGTAAACATTAAAATGATTGTTAACATTTATGCTGGTTTACTTATCACCTCCATGTCTTCTTTGTCTGAGAATTTAGTATCTACGCACAAAACCTGAATTGTGTTTCTTTCTCCTGTTTGGGTGCAGCATCATGAAGTCGGTGTTGTGATAGGCAGACACGTGTCTTATTACAGTTTAAGAATGTTGTCTGTAAAGGAGCCCAAGAGAATGAAATCATATCCGGGTGGGCAGCGATGGGCTGTAAGAACGGCAGGTTTGATTCATAGCCCGAACACTGTGTATTTTGGGCTTCCTTTTCTGTTTGAACATCGTCTCAAAATTGATTTTAGTCTCATTGTTATGTCTGAGGGAGGAGGGCCAGCAGCTCCCAAACAGCGTGACTGGATTTACTGTGGCTAACAAGTAAAGTCCATCTGTGAGAAACACTGAAAAAGACACAAGATGATATCTAAAGGATATCTTGATCTAAACGACTAATTCTCTCCTGCGGGAGTGCTATAGAAACACGTAATATTAAACTAATTAGAGCATGATCTTGAATTTGTATTGCTTTCATCTGTAGCCGTGACTGTGAGATGAAGTAGAAGCTGGTGTTAATACAATCTCTAAATCCCATATTTTGTGTACTCGCAGTGGCAAATATATAGAGAAAATATCGTGAAAGAAGTCACATATATAATAAGGCTGTCTTATATAAATACTTCTGTCTTTGTCTTGACTCAGAGAGGGAAGAAACCAGTATGAAAAGGCTTTTGGAGTCAACTCTAAAGACCTGTTTCAAGCTCTCTACAGGTAACACACACACACACACACACACACACACACACACACACACACACACACACACACACACACACACACACACACACACACACACACACACACACACACACAAAACACATGTTCTTGCTAATCCACATTCCATCCCTGTCTCCCCATCTTAAGCCTGTCTATCACTCTTTTCCCTCTTCCCTCCTAAAAAAAAACTGTCTAGTGGGAGTTATTAGGAAGTGGTGAATGTGTGTGTGTGTGTGTGTGTGTGGGGGGGGGGGGCAGTGATGTGAGGAAGCTTTGGGGCAGGGAGGGAGAGAGAGAGATTGGAAGAGAGAGTACATCTGCCATTGTCCTTGAGGTCTGGTGTGTTTATAGTATCTAGTGCCCACAGTTTTAACGCTTCACTGGTCTGCTGATCCGCAGCTTTCAGGGGTCACACGCTCAAAATTTCACACTTTGTTTGTTAATAGATTTTGATCAGCCTGCCTGAGGCCTTGTGCTGTAGAACACTGCTGGACCCATATGAGACCCAAAGGACAGGAATTAGTTCAAACTGAAACACAGTGGAAAATCCTGCCAAAACATCCTCCTTTCTTGTCCTTTATAATAATGTGTATTGCAAAATTATTGCACTTTGACGGAAAAGGATCTGAAGGGGATGTTAACATGCGCATGTACATTATTATCTTACATCTGAACTGTGAAATACCATGTGCCCATGTAAAGAGGTATGAATTATCCCATCTGCCGGGTAGTAAGCCTGAGCACACACCAGTACAGCAGAAATATAAAATATTGAACGAGATAACTTCTTTGCAGACCATGTTGGGAATTTCTAGCTGGTGCTAAGCATTCTTTGAAGCAATAGTATTTCACATATCAAGCTTTTTTTGAGCTTGTGAATTAGTTGCTGTATTTCTGCAAATTTCAAATAATTCTTTTTCTCATATCCTTTTGAAAAAACAGCTGATGATATTACAGAAACTGTCTCATTAAAAACAAAAAGATGCATGCAAAAGAGAATACAAAATATGAACTATGCACACATAATGTCATGCACCTTTTGTTCAGATGAATTTGCCGTTCAGATTTAATTGATTGAAAATGAAAGTACTCTACAAGAAGAAATTTCAGCACCTGCGTTCGGCTGAATTAATGTGGAGAAGCAGTTGTTTGTCCTCGCTGATTTCCCCTGTGAATTCTGTGGGTAAATTAGCGAGGGGAAACAACCACTGAAGTCATACGCTGCATTCTTGGAGCACTGCAGCAGGAGATGGAAGATTCAAAGCTGGCTGGATGACTCAGACTCCTGTTTACTCGTCGCCATATAAGCACTCATGTACTACAGCCAAGTCCCATCTACGGCTTGAATTCTGATTCTGGGGAGAAAACAGAAAGGATTTGGAGAGGAAACTGATCAGAGTGTGTGGATTTAGAGATATTTTGAGATTTCAAACAAACACACGCAACTACATTGTAGGACATTTTAATAAAAAAAAATATATAAATAGAGTTTATCTATTACTTTTTGTTGTGTTGTTATGTTACCCTAATTGGCACATAAATTAAAACATTACCGCTGAATTCAAACACATGTTCACTGTCTAGTGGGAGGTGATGGTACAGTGAGGAGTAGATAGGAAATAGATGTGGTCGGTGTATGGTATTGTGAAGCAGCTGTAAATTAATTGAAAGTGTATTCTTATAATTTAAACTGGAACAGAAAACACAGAAGTTTACACACTGTATGAACATCGTAGGCTGCTGTCTGCCTAATGACAATGTTATAAATGTGATTGGAGCATATATCGAGACAGACAGTACATTTGAATGGATGTTTGTAACCCAGCTATAATAGGGTTCTTCAGGCTTAGTGCTTACTGTATTTGAACATGTAAATAGCATTACCTCATGACAGAAAGCTTTTATTCTAATTCAAAAAAAGGCCTGGCTCTTTGTTAATGTGAATTTTGCAATACAGGCTTCTCTATTAGTATATTTTTCCATTATAAAAGAGATTCGCTGGCAAAAGTCAATCAAAAACCAAGATTAATTTTATAATTATCAACGTGCTGTCAAACTGAAAGCATGGCACCATTCAAAGTGGATCAGAGTCACTCTTCAGGCTTTTCTTATTATTGCTGATATGAATGAGGCCAAAGCAACCAGACAGCCAATAACTACAACTCAGGAAGTACAGATATGACAGAGACCGGCGGGGATGTTGTGGATACTAGACTTGTCTGTGCAGAGAGCAGACAGATCATAAACCACAAGTTATGAAGATGTGCCCAAGGACAGGGATAATTAGTCATAGACCTTTGCAAGAGCTGTGGGGACCACCTACCCTTGTTTCAGCAACACTACAATTCAACAACTAGACAGCTATAAAGAAGCGACAAACTCCTCCACCTTGAAATAGGGAGACCGCACCATCGCTATTGTCAAGAAAGCTCACCAGAGAGGTTTTATTTTTAAGACAACTGAAAATATGTGGTAGATGCAGGAATGGTATGGTGCAGTTCTATAGAGCAGCAGTAGAGAGCATCCTTACCTTTGCAGTAACTGTGGACAAAAGAGTGCGTGCCGCATTCACAATTGGATGCGATCTCGCACCTGTAACAGAACTCTACAAGGCTAGATTACTAAAAAAAAGGAGCTGACCTTCCAGACAACCCCTTTAACCTTGCTATTAATTGAGTTTCTTTCCCTCAAACAAGACTAAGAAGCGTCAAGAACATCCAGATTTCAGAATATATCCTGAAGCTGTTTGCCTCCTTAACTCTCAAACTTCACCACTGCAGGCCACTCAGCAGGTTTAGATAATTGTGCAGTAAGGTGGATGTTTTTGGAGGCACATAATGTAGTGGGTTGTTTGAAGTTGCTGCTAATTCCCCTGAAGGTGATAGTGTTTTTGTCTGTGGCGTTCTTATGTTAGATTTTAATTGATTTGTTTTGTGCTTTTGTAATTATTTAATGGGTTGGATTTTATCTAACTGTTTTATTCTTGTTTAATGTATTATGTGCTTTATGAGTGAGTGGTTGCAATATTTTTTGTCCTTCTCTGTCTTTGTTTATGTGAGACAGGATGAGATAGCGTGCAAGCCAACAGGCTTCATCATTGAAATAAAGGACTGAAAATGTTGTCGTTGGGGGCATTCAATATCTTACGCCCAAAATATTTTCAAATTAAAGCTGACAGTCTGCTGTTGGGCCTCAGAGTCATTTCATCTTTTCACGTCCAATGCAATCAGGCTGGAGCGAACAATGAGTCACTTTCAAAGTTCCTCTGGAGGTCACTGTGACTGAACTTGGTTTGTGTCTCACATGGCTGAGCGCTCTGCGACAGTGAAGTTTTGATAAATACAATTGTAGTGTTACAGAATTAAGTGTGTGTGTGTGTGTGTGTGTGTGTGTGTGTGTGTGTGTGTGTGTGTGTGTGTGTGTGTGTGTGTGTGTGTGTGTGTGTGTGTGTGTGTGTGTGTGTGTGTGTGTGTGTGTGTGTGTGTGTGTTCCTCGTGGCAGGGACAGTGCTGGTTGATGAGGTGGAGATTTCTCAGAGCAGCAGCAGTCACCGCAGGCTCTGCTATTCTGCTGCACCCTGTCGTTCTTTCTCTCTAACACACACAAACCATGGTGTCGCCACAGGCAGAAACTTTGTCTACGAGGAAATGCACTGTGTGAGTGTGTTATTGAGTAGCTCTGTAGGCGAAAACTTGCAGAAAATTAAAAAGGCTTTTGCTTCAGTGCATACGTAAAATTACTGTTC
Source organism: Brachyistius frenatus (assembly GCF_029030835.1). Classification (NCBI taxonomy): domain Eukaryota; kingdom Metazoa; phylum Chordata; class Actinopteri; family Embiotocidae; genus Brachyistius; species Brachyistius frenatus. The sequence goes on from NW_027210626.1 coordinate 1,219,347, forward strand.
CCCCCCTCTGTGTGTGTGTGTGTGTGTGTGTGTCTGTGTCTCTGTCTCTCTCTCTCTCTGTGTGTGTGTGTGTGTGTGTGTGTGTGTAGGTCTGACGAGGAGATGGTGAAATTTATGCAGTTAATGAACTCTATTTGGAACATCTGTGGTAAAGATGTGGTCACAGCCTTTGACCTTTCGCCTTTCAAGATCATTTGTGACCTCGGAGGTAAGTTTTGTGTGTGTGCTTTTATCGCGTCAACACATCTCATTTCCATAAGGTTGGTTCATTAACTTAGTGGCAGCTGGCTCAGCCACACATGTATTTACACAGTGCAGAATGTATGCACACAAATGCACAACACGCAGAGTCAACTGTGACCTTTACCCCCCCCCCCCCGCCCCAACCTTCTCTGACTTAATGACTTCGTCAACCTTCCCAACGCACTCAACTTATACTCACCTCTACCTGGACACACATAGTTTATCATTGAATATTAGATATGAGTTGATCAGTTTCATTCATCTTTGAAATTACCGTATAAATTGTTCAAAGATATTCTGGTACATGAAGCTTGAGTGAGTGTTTGTGATGAGCTGTTAACAGTCTGGGTTTTAATGAGATTCGTTTGTGTTTATAGTTTATAAAGGCTTTTCCAGCTTTACTATGTAGTTGTATGTGATTTTTGCACAGCCTGATCCTAATTTAATGCCCTTTAACCTGATGTTTCCAAGTTCCTAAGAACTGTGAATATGCCAGCAAGTAGGAGGAGCAAATATTCATCACCATCTTTTGTTCAACAGATTGGTTGAACTGAGCAGCTGTTTAAATGGATGAATATGAAACAAGATGTTGCATACTTAAAGGTAAAATGGTAGCTTTTCACTGTTCTCTGTGTGTGCGTTTTTTTCAGGACAGATTTATTTATAACGCATCTTTGAAGAGCAGGCTCCTTACAAAATGATTTACACAGAGAGCAAATGGCACAATGATTAAAAAGTGTGGTGGAAACAAGTCTTAACAAACACACTATGAACTCCACAATGAAAGGACAGAGCTTCTAAAGAGGAGGGAAATGAGCCAACCAGGCTGGATCAAATAGAAAGGATGGAAATAATACTTTTTTTTTTTTTTTTAAAGGTAAAAATTAATCTTCTGTTGTCACACGTGTTTTTATCTAAAACTTCCGGAGCTGGAAGGAACTTTTGTCTGAGATTTATTGAGTTCTTTTTTATTCTCTCATCCTGGGTGCCAAGTTGAGCTGAACATTGTTTCCACTCCTGTACTCAGAGTCAAAAACAGTAAATGATGGCACTAATGGATCATTTAAAACTAATGTCTCAAAGAATCAATGTTTAGTTTATAGCTGTGTCCACACACAGGACCATACTTTGTAATAATTACATTAAAATGTTTTAAAATATTATCCATGAAACTCCAGTACTTCTGTTTCGGAGAATCACCTATGTAACACTCAGGTGAGATGTTGAGACACGGGCATTGAAAAAGAAACTCTAACCCTGACTGAATGTCATTCAATTCAACGTTAAAAAAGCCAAATAATTCAGAGCACCATGACCACATAAAGTACCTCAACATCTATCAAGAAAAAAACAATCCCCCCCAAAAAAATCTTTGCAATCATTTTTTTTTTTTTTTTTGCATTAACAAAGTGTCTCTCTGTTTTAATGACTTACAAACGACAACATCTACACGAGCTTAGTTAAACACAATTAGCTGGTCAGGATACCAAAACTAGCTGACACCTACAAGTGGCCCCCAGCTGTGTGTGACACCTCAGCTGACCACACAGGGGAGCTGTGAAGCCACTGAAAGCCTCCTGCAGCTCTCTTTCTCGCACACGCACACACGCACACACACACACACACACACACACACACACACACACACACACACACACACACACACACACACACACACACACACACACACACACACACACACACACACACACACACACACACACACACACACACAAACTGCACTTCGGTGTGCGCATACAGACAACCAGGACAGTTTCCTTGTCTTCTCCCACTCCTCTGTGACTCGGTCAGCATGGGGCTCCATGTTCATGTTTATGCATGACGCTGCATCACCAAAATGCGTGTGCATGTGAGCAGCAGGATGCTGAAGGGCATGACTGCAGTGTCCCATGTAGACTCCGACTCTCACACAGCATCTGTTGTGTCTGTGCACACCTGCTGCTCAGGAACAGGAACTCTGTCTATCCATCTCTTTGTCTGTCCAGCTGTCTGCCACCTACCTGATATGAACTCATCCACATCAGACTTCAGCCAGGCTGTGCGTGCATCTATACTGTGTCTAGTCACAATATAATTTCTATGGACAGACGTATAGGTGGAAAGCCCTTTAGCAAGATTTATTTTATTTTAATGTGACATTTAATACACAATTCTGTGGTATGTTTTGTTTAAAAATATATAATCAACTTAAAGGTTACTCTAAAAGACATTACATTAAATAGTTCTGAAACAGAAGGTTGTTGTTTATGTAAACAGCCATCTGGTTCACGTTGCTCCACTTTTTTCGATGCATGCAGTGGCAAAAAGTTCAACAACAAGAAGATATTATTTACGTTTATGCATTCAAACTTTTATTAAAGTAGTGGGAAAGAATTGGTAAAATGCTGTTATGTATCAAAACTTGAAGTACTGATTGAGAATAACAGTTGGTTTGCTAATATGAACAGAGTACGTTTTGTGTTTAAGAAAGTTCACGGGATCAAGAACATTGAATTTTTATGAATCTTGAATCAACTGTATAGAAATATCCATTTATATTTGTCTTCATGTTTGCTTGTCTGAATTGTTTTGCAATTGATCATAATTGAAAATACAAATTTTTTCCCTCCGTTAATAAACATTACTTATGTGAACACATTTTTGATTGCTTTTATAGATAGTGAGAGCAGATTCTGAGCCAGTGTGGCAGTAGAAGCATGTAGTTAAAATCTGAACTAGTACTAAAAACTTGGTACCTCAATACACCTCGGGGACCTCGAAAAGACAGGTGAATGGTTAATATATATGCAGCAAAGGGCCAATATATCCTGACCTTTAGTCCCTTGTATGGATCCAGCCCCTAAACAGTGGAAATATCAGTTTCATGTCATGATGCATTTTTTTTTATTTTTTATTCTACTTCCTCTGCAGTAATCTTCGGTTTCTTTCTCACAGTTTGTCACACAGTTTTTCTGTTAATGTTAAATGTAGTTTTTAAGCCAAAGCTGATGATATCATCAGATGTTTGGAAGCTCCTCCAGAGCAACGGAGGCATTTCTCAACTGTTTCCCCAGGCTGAGTGGTCCTCCCTGTTGTGAGGATGTTGTGTAAAATCAGCAGAGTTCCCCTTTAGTTCTGCCTGCTTGAGCAGGTTGGATATAGTCACCAGCATCCAGCTGCTGACACAACACTGATGGAGCACCTACACACCACGACTCTGAAAACTTTAGGGAACATCTGTTATTAAAACATTCTGAATTTGATAAAACAGCAGAAATACCAACTTGTACAACTGTGTATATATATGCATATTAGATACCACACAAACAAAGTAAATAGGGTGAAAATAAAAACAAGACAGTGAAACACAACCATGATGCTCTAACAATCTCAAACCTCCCATCAAAGGGATTTCATTACAAACCTGAGGCATCCAGATTAGCTCAGGGTCTCGAACAGCTCGTTGTATTTGATTTTGCTCCTCCTTGTTGCTCTATGATTTTTCTTCTCTGCTGACCCCTGTTTGATGTGAGAACCAAATAGTACCCGTGCGCGTGCGTGCGTGTTTGTGTGCACTAGAGAAAGCTTTGTAACAATACAGACTGATAAAGCAGCAGCAGGTCATGTTAGGAGGAAGGTGCTACAGGGCGAGACAGCTTGCCCCGTACACACTCACACTCGCCCAAGTCTGACTGGCTTTGTAGGTTTGTCAAAGTGAGATCCTTTGATCCTGTATTCTGCCTCACTGCTCTCCATCCCATTCACACACTCTCCATCCAGCTCTCTCTTTCTCTCTATCACTGTCACTTCCTCTTTTGTTCTCCCTGTTTTAAATTCAGTTTGCTTTATGAAGCATGCAAAATGATAATAATGCTGCCAAAGCATCAAGTTGAAAGATTCATATTTTCATATTAAATCCCTGTATCCGCCCTTGTGTGTGTGTGTGTGTGTGTGTGTGTGTGTGTGTGTGTGTGTGTCAGTCAGTCAGTCAGTCATATGCTCATTTCAGTGCCCCATTTTCCACTCAGATCAGCAGATCTGACCTCTGCCCTATAACGACTTAGAGTTCTCTCTCTGAGGGAAAAGAAGCAGAACAGGAAGAGTCTATGACAGCAGTGCAAAATGGCTCTGTGACAACCAAATGTTTTCCTGCTAAAAAGAAGGCTTAATGTTTGCATGTGTTCACCATATTAGTTTAATGTTTTAGCGTGCTTATAGATGTTATTTTGCCCTGAACTCAAAGTAGATATTTTGACCTTACGGAGAAGAGAAGACAGAGAATCACTAAACACTTTATAAAACATCTTCTGGTAGTCCTGAATGTCAGTATTTCATTTTGTACCCATCATCAGCTAGATGTTCAGGTATTTCAACAAATAAGTAAAGGCTTTTACGTGCTTGTGGAACTACGGGAAAAAGTCAGACAATCATCAAAGACATCAGAATTCATCCTCTGGGCAACTTAAAATGTTAAACACAGTATATAGTATACACATTTCATATCAGTCTGTTTTATATGTGAGATATTTCAGTCTGGATACACCAACATTGATGTATCGAGAGCCATGGTGCTTGTGTGGCTAAAAACAATGCTAAACAATGGCTAATGCATTCCAGTGTAAAGGTTCGTATTCAAATGCATGTGGAATCAGTTTTTTGCAGATAAACATCCAATCAAATTGTGTGTTTTCAGATGAGATTCTTTAGTCGGACTGCTGGACAGCAGCTCTGCCGTCTCATTCTATATAAAGCGTCTGTCTCCCTGTCGCTCTACATTCAGTTCAATTCGCTCTGCTTTATTGGCATGAATGTTAGATGAACCATATTCCCAAAGCCGCCACATACAACTGAATACAAATCATGCAAATAAATAATGGATTTATACCTGAAAGCATCTGTTCCACTTCCACATCCATAGGTGTGTGTGTGTTTGTGTGCACTGAGTGTGTGAATGATGCACTACCTTGTTAATGAGGGTTGTGTATTCATTGTGCTGTAACTAGAAGTAATTCTCTCTCTCTCTCACTCTCCAGGCTGCAGTGGAGCATTAGCCAAGCAGTGCACGTCAGCCTACCCAGAATGCACTGTGACGATCTTTGACCTCCCCAAGGTGGTGCGTACATCAAGGGAACACTTTGTCAGTGAGGCTGACCAGAGGATAAGCTTCCACGAAGGTAAAATCGTTACAACTGGGCAAAATCGCTCCACAGTTATTTTCTCTAAAGCTATTTACATGTAAACAGACATAATCTAAACAAAAATAACAAGTATTTTTGTCAAAACACACGCATACACCGAAAAAAAAACACTGAATCCTTTAAGATCTGACCAGTGTCCATTACACGTCTGTGTTTATTTTTTATATAATATTGTGTTGAAGTCCATTTACATGATATTACCATGCAATCTGTATTTGGATACATTATCTGAGATTTTGTATTTACATTTGGTTTTAATAAGTGTTCTCATTAACTTGATTCTGCCTGCATTGTGATCAGATCTAAATATGTAAATTAATAAGCAGAGCCAGGGGGACTGTCAACAAAACTGGCACATAGCACGCAGGGGCAACTTTTCAACTTGTTATGAGGGTCTGTTTTTTCATAAAGGGAAGATCTGGCAATATTCTGTGGTTTTCTTGTTACTATGAAAAGACAGAAAATGAGAAATATTTACTCATTTTAGAAAGTATTGTGTAGCCAAAACATGATATAGCTGATTCCTCTGTGCTATAGAACTCCACTGGCCAAAAACCTGGACTTGAATACATTGGACTGGCTGACAGGTTTTTTCCTCAATTTAAAAAAATGCATTTCCATAAACCCCCTAAATGTCCCAACATAAATGCGCTCTTTATTTCTGTTTGAGTAACGTTTCTTAAACAAATTCTGTCCAGCTGTTTCAGAAAAGTTTATGAAATTTCTTTTGTATACAATATTATACAAATTATACAATATCTTTGTGATCTGTTTTTTTATATTTACAATCTCATTAAGAACCTGATCGGGGCAAACATCCACAGATGAGGTCTTTCAATGTATTGAAGCTTTGTTAACAAAACAAACAAAAAAATGGTTCAAAAATATTTAAAATCTCCTGCTTTGTGCCCAAACTGTATGGATAGTCTTTACATCTGGCTGCTGATAACAGTGCTTTTTTTTTTTCACCCATTTATTTCTGCATAGTGCATACATAAGATTTTCCTTTTCCAGCTGACAAATCCAGATTTATTTGGCATGTTAATTCCTGGCATGAAGACATCAAAGTAATATTACAGCACAGGTCTTAATAGAGTGTAAAGCAAGACTAATACATTTGCCTGGCTAGTATATTATTTGAGATTAGTGTTTTTATTAGTATTGGCAGATAATTAATGAGGAATTGCAGCATAAATGCCAAATAAGGTTTAAGGTAATTTAGAAACAGTTTCACCAGTGTGTGCCCAATGGAAAGCACAAAGTGGATTTTTCAAATGCAAAATGAGCAACTTAATATGTATCTTGTATCTTAAAATCTAAGGATACCATGTCAAGATTATTTGTTTATGTTTCGTGTTTATGGTTATTGGCTGATATATTACCATTGGATCTTAAAAAAAAAAAAAAAATGGTATATCCAAATCAGCCTCAAAACCATGAGTGTGTAGATCCAAGGTTTTTTGACATTTAAATCGAGAATTATTTTCATAAAGAATACTATGTCCGATCTGGTTTTTACGTGCGTTCCTTGTCCTGCTCTTATGATCTACCCACAAATCTATAAAAAGCCACCATAAACATCCCCCGTTTATTGACTGCCATGACTATCTGTAATGTCTGAAAACAACAAACGTCTGGTCTGAAAACATGAGCAGAATACGACTCTGTTGATGCAGTCAACTGGGAGTCTCTCTCTCTCTCCCACTGAGTTGCTGCTGTTTGACTGAAGACATTGTGTACAAAACTGTCAATTTATGCTCCATGCTTCCTTTGTTGCTTTTCCTCTCCAGCACAGCAGCTAATGTGTGGAAAAAGTTCACAGCAGCTGGCACTTTTAAAAACCCAGAGCTAAAATCAGTTCTTGCCTCTCCTGCTGTCTTCACAGCCACGACGAGAGCTGGAACATTGCAGTTCAAACTCTTGTGTAGTTTATTTCATCTTAACTTCAAATACTGTGGCTACAGTTGCAACTGACAACAAGGAGATGAAATTGAAGTTTTAGTGACTTGCCGCCTGAACGAATCTTAAAAATCCAAATCCCTAAAGCATGTATTCACCCCCATAACTAGCTCACCGCTGAATGTTCGACAGCAGCTGGAAATATGCTGCAATCAGTTGTTTGCATTTGACATCATTGAATTACAACAGACATCATTCCTTTGTAGTAATTATGTTTGAGAATGTAAACCACTAATCGAGTCATGTTTTTATTACTTGAAGGCTTGTCAACAGAATTTATAATTACATGAAATAATTAAATTGAACTGTTCTGCAAACAGTTCGGGCAGCCCAACTCGAGTCCTCCGCGACGCTCAGGGGACACTCTCCTCGCACTGCAACACGCCCCTTGTAATGCCTGCGGCGTGTTGAAGCCACCAGTGTTCGGCTCCTTTACTGCTGCATGTCTGCAAATGCCGCTTCTAGCTTCACCTTTGAGGGGAACTCTGTCCCACTTCCTGCTGAAAGTCTAGACGCCAAACATAAATGATGTTCATATTCTGCAGTCACAAAATCTATTCCAATCGAGCTGGCTGATTGAAATGTAGCACTGTCTCAGGAATTCAATGATTCTCTGTGTGTCTATTAGGAGACTTCTTTAAAGACCCTCTGCCAGAAGCTGACCTCTATATTCTCGCCAGGATCCTCCACGACTGGACAGACGAGCGCTGCATAGAGCTACTCAGTAGAATATTTAAAGCCTGCAAACCAGGTGTGTGTGTGTGTATGTATATATATATGTGTGTGTATGTGTGTGTGTGTCTTTGAATGTGAAAGGGATGAGTGTTTTCCTTTTTTCTTCTGCTTGAAATGAGACGGCAGATTGTATCCCACAATGCAGCTGATCCCGGAAAAATCTGTCCTTTCTGACTTTGATCAAAGTCAGACGCACACACACAAAAGCAGCAGACACTATCAGGGAACAGATTGTGCATTAGACGAGGGAGGAGAAAGCAAAGCGATAAAGAAAGTAGGGAAGCCTAGTTTTACAGGACAGTGAATACAGCCTGTTGTATAGACCTTTTTCATAATAGACATTTAACTTGTTATTGCGAGAAAAGTTCAAGTGGAACTGATGATACTGAAAAGAGCCCAAGTTTCACCAATTACTGCAGTGCAATACATCAATCAACAGTGTGTTTGATGGGTAAAATGTGTGATGTGACAAAGGTCTACTACCGTAGATGTTTTATCAGTTCTCATCAGAAACATGAATAGTGCTATATTACTTTTTCACATTAGTGAAATTGCTAATTAGACAAACCATTAATAGTATGAACATGGCTAAAGTAAATGTCATCCAACTTTCAAAAAACCTAATTGAACAAAATGAAAATGTACTGGCTTGTCCAGTTTAGTTGATTACTGATTTAAAATAGAGCATATTGTTTTGATATACGTACAGTGGGGGAGTATAGCATTTAATACATTTATTAACTGTGTAACTGGTAGTGGTGAAGGGAGTGCTCAGATCATTTAAAAAATAGCAATACCACATTGAAAAATACGGAATTACAAGTACAATTTTACTTAAGTACACGAGTGCTGTTAGCAAACGGTACCTAAAGTATCAAAAGTAAAATTTTTAACTGCTTTGTTTGTCAAATATACATGATTTGAATATTGCTTGATTGACATTTACTTGTGAGGAGCATTTTGTATCGATTTCCCCAATGATGTTTTTATGTCGGTTTATTGTGCTTTTTTTTTTTTGTCTTACAGTTGTATGTTGTCTTGTCACATAATGTATTGTTCTATAGTTGATGTTGTTGATGCTCTTGTGAAAAGCAAATTCCTCCAGGTGAAATAAAGGTCTTGATTGATAAAGTAGCATCAAATGGTATTACTCGAAGAGAGTACAAATACCTCAAAGTTGTTCTTTAGTAAAGTAGCTACTTGAGTAAATGTACTTAGTCACTTTCAGCACTGATAATTGGAGACAGACTTGTTGCAGTTCATACAAATGTCAATAGCTAGCCAAGCTCTGCCAGGGCACTTGTTGAAGAAGAGAAAAAAACAAAACAAGAAAAATTAACAAAATAAATGATTTATATAAATAAATAAATTCATGGGAAGGAAAGAAGGAATAAAGTTGATCTTTCTGTCCCTGCTGTAGGAGGCGCTGTATTGCTAGTGGAGGCGCTGCTTAATGAGGACGGCTCCGGCCCACTGACGGTGCAGCTCTACTCCCTGAACATGCTGGTGCAGACGGAGGGCAGAGAGAGGACAGATGCTCAGTACGCTGCCCTGTTGGCTGCTGCTGGCTTCACCAACATCAAGCATTGCCTCACGGGTAAGATCTATGATGCTGTTCTGGGACACAAAGAGACATGAGAGATGAGGAGATAAACAGATAAATATCACGTGTACCTAGATTTAAGAATCACACCACCTCAGAAATACGTTCTACTCCTTCTGTACTATTTTTTTTTCACTCATACTTTTTACTAAGTTTCTCCAAATACAAACAAAACAAAACAAAACTCTGCCTGAGCATGATAATATCATATATAACTTTTTCACTGAATCTTTGCTACCTATGAAATATTGAAAACCAAGGACCATCGTGATGGTGGCTCAAATTTGGATACGCTGCATTCTGGATTATTGTATTGGACTTTAAATTGATTAAAATTGAAGCAAAAATGCTAAATCACCAATAAGCACTGAAAGTAGTTTAAGTAAGTCTGGAAAAACTGTCACTGAATATGACTCTCACGTGGGTGAATCAGGCGGGGCCCCAAGCTGTCAAACAGTCTGTATTGTGTGTGAGAGGTGGTATCAGCAGCAGCTGAATTGAGTCCAATCTCGTGGAGTATACGGGGTTTGTACCGACCAGTCTCAGCATGCAGCTACAATAAGCCCTAAAGGTCCACGGTTGCCACACGCGCTGCCGAAAGCGAGCTAAACTTTGTCAGACAGTACTTAATGGAGTTTGTAACGCTCAACATGACAGAAATGGCATTTACGTTCGTTTCATCTATAACTTTGAGAAAGATCACAGTTTCCTCATCCGTCCATGCGACAAAGTCACTTTCTTTATTTGTGTCATCATTTGTTCATCTGTTTCTGTTGCATTTGCTTTTATCAGTATAAAAAATTTTCTGCCTCAACCAAGCTTAAAAATGTATTTGCAATGTTTTTTTCAGATTGTCTTTGTTTCCACCCCGGGTTTTAAGGCGCAAATTGAAAACGCCCATAAAAACAAGTGGATGGAAATGCATCTACGTTTAGATTGACAAAAATGGCTCAAATTAGACATGCAATAAAATAATTATATGTATTTGTTTAAAAAAAAAGTTAAATGAAGGAAGTCTGTCATATTATAGCCTACTTCCTGTGACAGCAAATGCATTCGGGGGTTAAAACACAACACAAAATGAACCACAAAGTTTCTGCATGTAAACTATTAATTATAAATCTATAAAATGATTTTGAGAGTTGATACAGTATCACAAATATAATATCGCAATGTATGTTAACATTTTCCTACACCCTCACTAAAGCTGCTGTTTTGATAAGTAAATCATTTGAAATGTCTCTATATTATTCTATTGAGTGATCTCAGCTTCATTTTTAGCATTCAATGCAAAAAAAGTAATTTTTCTTTTTCCAGAGAAAATCCAGTAATTTTGTCCTAGTGACCTCCAATTTTATTTGATGTAAAATCAAAGCTATAACCAGATATAGTTCTCCTCCCTACCACTAAGGGGTGTGAAGGTCACCTGACACCTGACACCCCCACTCCTCACCCAGACATTTGAATACATCAATCTGGACAGAAGTCTGAAAGGATGCTGAGAGCAACTTAGAGTAACAGTAGTAGAAACACTCCAATTTGTAAGATATTAGCTGCATTGATCAAAATAGTTAATGTGTCAAATTCACACGTTGATAACCACTAATCTATGCCTGTTATTCTGTTACTGTCCAGCGTCAGGGTTTTGTAGGATGTTCATTTTTATAAATTGTGAAAGGGGCGTGTGCCAACAGAAATTAAGTTGTTCTCTAAATTTATTCAAACCTGCTGTGAAAATGTGATTTACAATGAAATCCCAGAACAAGGATATTTTTGCCGGTTCTAAATCCCGACAGTCAGGAATGAATAAACCGAGTCTGGTGTGATTCTGTTGCAAAAGATTAGCTGTACACTGCAAAGGTCAACCTCTATTAGATGGCGTGCATTGTGAGCTTCCAGTCTTATTGCTAAGAAGATGGACTTCTTTGCATATCTGTTCTCATCTTTCAATCCTAAACCATGTGTCTGAACCTCTCGCTTTTTCCTGTTCTTAACAGCCTAATAAAGCTGTCTTTGTACCGTGCTCTTTGTAATGATGAACATGACTCAATAAATCTTCTTCACAATGGCGGGGTCCATCTTTAATTTCACCCTCAACCTCTTCTGTGCACAGGTTGTATATTCACAATGTAGATATCACCCTTTTATTAGAAACTCAGCCTGTCATTGTGCTCCTCCTCTGATGTGATGCGGTCGGCTTGGGGATATTTTGGAGCTGCACCGGTTGTCGGTGGAAAAACTCTGTCGGACAGATAAATTGGATTCAACACAAGTATCGGTAAATACAATTATACTCAGTTGCATTAATACCCAGCTGTCATTTATTTTTGCAAAAAAATGGACATGTCGAAAGTAATTTCACATGACACATCAGTTGCTGGCTCATTTAGTTGAAAAAGATGATTATCAGCCTTCAGAAACCAATACTGTTTAAGCCTGCTCTGCATTCAGATGACTGCACCACCACTGTTCACTTTTCAGTAACTTTTCTTTACACCCACACAGTCTCACTGCCCTCTGTATCCTCATCTCTCCTTCCTTTTTTCCTCCCAGTAATTGTGAATTAATCAGACTTCAAAGTGCAACAAATTAGAATTGATGTCAAATCCTTGTGGACAGCTTTACAGAGAGTCGCCCTAATGAAGGGAGATGAAGTGCTGAGGCTGAAGACGTCTTGACCTGTGTGGAGAACGTGGTAGTACTCAGTGATGTGTGCAGAATTACATGCCGCTAACTCGTGCCCGTACCACTTTTTGCTTGGCGGTGACACTGATGAGAAAGGCCGAACACAGTTTTTACGTGTTAAGGCTATTCTGTCTCAGCATCTGGACCAAAGGAAAAGACTAGTCGTTTTCTTGAATACACTAATAGTTTGCTAGTTTTAAATTTTTTTTTTAATTTTAGATATAACATTTTACATTTTATTCTATCTTAAATCCTTATTTTTCTTTGATATCTAAGAAATTTAGTTTGAATATTATACCACAAATATAACTCGCAATACACAAGTTGCTTTAGGATTAGGGACCAAAAACCACGGGGTAAAGTTTAGGAAATGGCTCATTTAAATTCCGTAATTTTATGTTAGTGATATTATGTACATCACGTCAAGTAATTTACTTGCATTGCTTAAAAGAAATCCATGTCCATGGACTCCAACATCAGTGTCCCAGGTGAAAGTCCTGTATTTGTTCAATTCAACCTCCTCCCTGTCACATGACCGCCTCCTTCGACTCGGGTGGACATGTTGCAGACGCTAAAGGCCACCATGTTTTCTATCCCTGTGACACCAACAGTTTTAATAAAACGACAGTACTTGATGCCCTGGGAATGAGAACAGGCTATGCCACTACTACTTCAAAAAGGGCTGTAAATAATATAATAGCTTTGGACAAGAAACAAAGCCGTACAGTTGTATTTATTGATTTGTCTAAAGCATTTGACCCTGTGGATTATATCCTGCTGGGTCAAAGCATATTTAACATAGGACTGTCTGATGAAGCGAGTTCACCAATTATCTAACAATTATGAGTTTGTCTGTGAAAGCTAATGGGTACACTTGAAACTTATTTTTAAAATAACGTTTATTCTCTCTTGAGGTGTTACTGCATATGGAGCATATTCTCATTGCTATGGTGATGATATCATTTTAGTGAGCTCTGCACCCCCTCCTCCAGATGCACTTCATTAACGACAATCTGTTTAATATTTTTTTCAGTCACAACTCATTCGTCTTAAGTTTGTATTAATGCAGGCAAAACCAATTTGTTTTCTAATGCAAGAGAAAAAACAGTCCGACTGCTGATATTGTGTCAACTCAAGGGGAGAAAATAGACGTTAAAATATGGCTTGATGACTGTAGAAAACCTTGTGCAGAAACTTAAACAGAGGTTGTTTTTTTTTTTTTTTCCTCAGACACAAGTTGTGTTTTTCTTTTGAGGCCAGGAGAACACTGATTAATGCTCATCTTAACACTTACTGATTATGGCGGCTTGTTATACATGAAGGCAACAGCACAAGGTCTTCAGCTAGTTTATCACAGTGTACTTGGATCCATTAACTCATCGACGGTTCTGTACTCCAAAGAAAATCTCTTTTTATGTGGGCCGTGAGTCATCGGTAAATTTGGTTTATAAAGCCATTCTGGATAAACTTCCCTCAGATCACATAACTACTGTCTGACTCCAGTGTGTGGACAGATATGGGAAAGAAACTTTCATGTTTTCTTCCTATTTAGAATTGATTGCAGGGGGAAAATAAACTTAAGAAATTGCCTTTGATTTTAGGTAATTTTCGCTTTAAAATTATTAGTTTCATTCTATCCAAAACTTGTATTGCTGCCATCCTGGCCAGGTCTCACTTCAAGTTTAACAAAGGTTAAATACAGGTTAGATACCTTAAAAATAGAATACTTTCTTTTGGATGAAATGCAATTTCAGGCTTAACACCCCTTTTAAATGAGGTTGAATTTAAATTAATCTAAAACTGTAATTATCCCCATTAGGGAGTTTAATTTTTTTGTAACTGCTAATCTCCCCCTCATACTAAAAGCAGATAAGAACAAACTTTACATTTTTTCCACATCTCTGATAAGAAGAAGAAAAAAAAGAAAAAGGTGAATTTTCTATTTTGCATTTTAAAGTAAAAGGAACTACTGGAATGCCATTTCATTTTTCTAATAATCAAAAGAGAAATAGAGAAAGTAGCTTTCATGATTTATAAAAGAAAGGCAAGTCATGACAAAAGTAAAAACAATGTAAAATGCTATGTGAAGAATTACTTAAAAAAAATATAGTGAGGGGAGATACTTTTCAGCTGAGATAAGAAACAATAATCAGATTGCAGTCTGCATGTGAGTCTGCAGATGTTTTTATACTGCTGTAGAACATCAGCAGTAATTCTGTGAGAGTATCACTTTAAGTACTTTCCCCTCACTTTTCTTCAATGATTTAGACCCGGGTCAATGTTTTCCACTCCAGCAGAGAAAGGTGCATACATTTCTCCTCTCTACTTTTCAGTTCCATTTACTGCTCCATCTCATGAGGCTATTATTGTGCCAGCCTCAGGTTCAACCTGAGTGGGTTTTATGGATGGTTCTAGAAAGTTAGAGCTATAAAAATAGGGAATTGTGATGAAGAAGAGGATAGTGAGCTGAGGATGCCCAGGCCCTGTTACTCCCCCCGTCCTGGACTAGTGGCTCAAGTCACACCAGAGAAAACACACAATCCCATAATAATGCAAAGACAAAGGGTATCCCTGTTGCCTAGTGATTTATGATGCACATCCCCCTAACACAATGTCTCTGGTTTGCATCATAATTAATTAGAATAAAGTAAAAAAAAAAAAGAGCATTACGTAAAGATTACATATGTGTCTTTGGGATTTGATTCCCACTCGTTTATAACATGTGGAAGTGCATTTCCCTCCAGGACGTAGATGAAAAGTAGGAAATTATAAAAACATGAAATCTCATGAGGATCTCTTAATTATGGAATAGTAAGTCATATTTATGACTTGCAGCCATGTGCGTGTATTAATGTGTGTTTTGTGCTGTGCAAGTGTTGATGCACGTGTCTGTACCAGTGTACGTATCAATTGGCATGTAGAACATTTTGTGTCTTCACCTGTGTGTACGTGCGTGTACGTGTGAGCTGTGTACGAGCTGTGTACTTCACTCTTTGGGGACACTCTAAATCTGCTCCACAAGTCACGCACCCTCCCACCCTCAAGCTCCAGGATGCCACTTTAAGATAACAACTTCGGGGCATTTCAGGGAACACTCTCAGTTTAAGCCCCAGACTCTGTGTGTGTGTGTGTGTGTGTGTGTGTGTGTGTGTGTGTGTGTGTGTGTGTGTGTGTGTGTGTGTGTGTGTGTGTGTGTTTGTTCAAGTGTCTGTATGTGTGTGTGCTGCTTATTAGTGCTCCCGGCTCTTTTTGTAATGTAGTTATGGTTTTATTCCGAAGTTTTCACAGGAAAAGTTAAGACCTGCTTTCCTGTTTTGAATTGCCGTCGGAGGAAAGCTTCACGACTCGGCGTTTTCAAGCAGAATTCTCCTGCAAAAGAGCGGAAATACAAAACGGGGACAATTCACCTTCCTTTTGGGGATTTATTTTAAATCTATATCTTTATTACTTTATTACGTACATTTGAAAATGTTCCTTTTAAACTTTCTAAAAGTAATAAATTTAGTTATCTGATCAGCTTTAATTTGGAGGAATTAATGTAAGATGTTAATGTATTAAGACCTTCACACGTGGACCATCTTTATGTTAATCATACTGAAGGTTCATCTAAAGTGATAAACCTGAAAAAAAAAATCTATTCGTTGCTGCTGCCATTAAAATCTTTGATAACAGACAAATGGACAAATCTGTATCCACATTGCGTTATCAATGTGTTAGAGGCTCTCCTCTGAATTTTATCCACCTGTGTTGCTATAGTAACCTGATGTGGCACAGTTTTGCTGTAGAAAAGAAACAAACTCCCTCCAAAAATGACATCCCCAGTTTACCTTATGTGACATGACCTATTTATTTAGTATTTCAGTCACATGGTCGTGAGCGAGCAACAGGACCCAGATATGCACTTTGCAGGCACGTTTATGATTCAAGAATAGCTGCATGGCCACACAAAATGCAAACCCAGTTTTCCACTTGTTTAGAGGAGAATAAACTATAAAAAAATAACTAGTAATAAATAAGCAGCAGTCTCACCAGGATGACTATGCCCGCTTGCTGCTCACTGAGGAAGCCTGAAACCTTCAAACCTTCAAACCGCAGTTTGTTTTGTTGTGGCAGCTGCATGTTACAAACCGAGGGAGTCTCTGATGGGTGTGCTGCCTCACGAGGAGGAAAAGTAGAGATGTGCCCTGTGTCTTTTCATCAGAATCACGGTGAAGGGATTAACACACACGCACACACACATCCATCACATCTCACAACTCAATAAAAGTGTCTCTTGGCTGTAAGCTGTGCTTTGTCACTTCCAAACACCTCCATAATTCATGGGGCCGGTGACAGCACTATTGAACCGAGGACAAAGATGTCTGCCCTGTAGGCTACACACACACACACACACACACACACACACACACACACACACACACACACACACACACACACACACACACACACACACACACACACACACACACACACACACACACACACACACACACACACACACAAAAGGTGGTTGTAGACTTTAATGGGGTACAAACACGGAGAAACACAGAATTTATGTTTGTGTGGATGAGGTGATGAAGCTCTGCTTGGTTGTGTTTGTGTACTTGAATTACTCAGATTGTGCAGATATAAAGACATACACAGTCACATTGTGAGGACCCGCCTCACTTTTTGGTCCTCATCACAGGATTTTAGAGGGACGACTTGATCTGAGGTTACTCTTAGGCAAGTAATGGTCATGGTATGGATATAGTTTGGGTTAATATCCAGCAGATAAGCCGATGTAATGTCCTCTGAAGCAACGGAAACATGACTGTGGTGTGTGTTTGTGTGTGTTTGTTACACTTCTCCACTCGATAATGACTAATCCCTCCTCTTTTGCCCTCTGTCCTCTCTGTCACTTACTGTTGCTTCTGTTTTTTGTATCTTTGTCCTGCCCCGTAGCATGACTAAATACAGTCCGTCTCACACGTACACACTCACACGCAGACACACACACATTCACAGCAGGGGGTTGTGGCTGTCTGGCAGACATATTTCAGCCACAAGGTTGTCACTTCTGCTCCTGGCAACATGTCAGCCACCCACATGTCTCCTCCCAAAAAAAAAAGGATCCAGGGACAGAAATACACCCTCGTCCCAGTTTTGACGTCATTTGGTTCTCCCAGCCAAACTGAGGAACACACACACACACACACACACACACACACACACACACACACACACACACACACACACACACACACACACACACACACACACACACACACACACACACACACACACACACACACACACACACACACACACACACACACACACACACACACACACAAAAGAGCCCAGTGTTTCTCTTTATTAAAGTGATTTTTCACAACACCGATGCTTATCCTGCTGGAGTGGACAGTATGAATGGAAGGCACGCCACTTAATTTCTGCATTTGCACCGATGACACTGAAGGCGGCATATAAATTTGCCCTGAAATGACAACAGGAAAACAAAACATTATTGTTTACTTGCATCACATAAATAAAAATGGACAAAGGTTGACATTTTGCTGTTACAGGACCTTCACATATAAGGTCACAGTTGAAATGTCATGTGCTGTAATTTACATGTTCATTTCCAAATCAACCCTTAATTAACTATAGTAGGTGTAAATGTCAGCTATGCAGTATGTGGGGGCCAAAAACAGTTCAGGGACTCTTTGAATTGCAGGTAATCTCCAAGAAAACAAACAGTTAATAATAATAATACTTCATCTTAGATTGCACTATTTTGACACTTTTATCTTGTGGGGGAGATGAAGCTCTTCTTCCTTTTATGTGTCGGATCAGCTGAGAAACTAAGCCGGAGCAGAAGATTAGAATCACTCAGATGACTTAAGTTCCATCATGTTTATTTGCCACCACCACAGTCACATCTCTTCTGCACGATTGTCTGATGGGTCAGTGAATAAATCAAACACAATAAATCAGAAATAAATGTATATTCACAATTTGACATAAAGCTCATGAAAGAAAAACAATCTTCCCACGCACAGCACAGACAATACAACATTTCCATCATAAATTTATAGCAAATATACTGGGAAAACATTTGAAGAATTATGCAGCATATTCCTGGGCAGCAGATCCTATTCACATGCAAGTCACTTTATTTGGGCGATCTACTAGAAGGAATAACAGGAAATGACAGATACCTCCTGAAAATATTAACAGTAGCAGCAAAAAAAGCAATTACTCGTGAGTGGTTACAAACCGACTCACCTTCAGTAGAAAACTGGACTGAAATCATTCAAGAAATCCACAATATGGAAAGATTGACTTTCCTTCTGAAACTAAGAAAGGACACATACAGAGCAAGATGGACAAAATCGATCAAATATTTGTCAGAACAAGGAAATTGGCAGGTGACCTGCCCTCTCTAACCTCACATGCGTTTGGATTTTGTTTGCTGTCGATGCTCATTATCTCTTAAAAAGACAAGTACTCTCTTCAAGCAGGATGCTACTCCATGTATGCAAGTCTAGATCCAAGTTTAAGAAACGCAGTGTATAGAACCCTCTGAATATAGTTTTTGATATCTGTTTGTTGGGCTGAATTTATGGTTGACACGATTGTCTGACAACATTGTTGATGTGTTAAATAAAGTTTTTTAGATTTTTAGATTTTTACTTACTTATTTGTTTAATTAGTTTTTTCTTCCTGGTCTTTCTTTGTCAGTTGCATGGTTAATTATTATTATTTTGTTATTTTTTATTTTTAAGGGATTTGTTTTTCTTTGCTGTAAAAAAATACCTTAATAAAATATTTAAGTATATAAAAAAAAATGTGTTGCAAATATTATGTACGTCTCTTTAACTATGAAGCTAGCCCAGCTTAGCATTAACACTGGAGGTAGGGGGAAACAGCACTCCTGACTTAGTTGGCCATAGTTGACAAATACAAATATAAAAAAAAAAACTCATTTTAATAATTTATACACAAACAGAAAAGTAAAAATGTCAAGTTGTTGTCAGTCTTCTCAGTTTTTACACCAAAGTCATTCCTTTTGGTTTCCGTCTAAAGACACTCCAAACCAAGTCATATTTGTCCAGGAGCGTTTTCTGAACTATCGTCCCTCATTGATCACTTAAACTTAATTTTGATTTTTGGAGACAACATTCACTCTTTTCAGATGTTTTTTCTTTAGTTTAGTAAGTGAGTGTAGTCACTTTCACTGCCTCAAAACGACTGTAGTTTAAGATTAAAAATGTTCAATTGTATTTTAGACTCGTTGCTTTTACTTTTAATTCTCCTTAGGACATTATTGTTTGATCAATTTTAAGTGCACAAGCATGTAAATAAGCATTATATGCCATATGCATTCTTGCCATATAAAGCTAACATCATACTATACATACTTATGTGATTACTTATTTTAGGTCCTCCCCTTGCAGCCGTCAGCAGTCACCACACGGGATACATTGCTTCTGCATAACAGTTAAGTTCATTTCAGGATTCACTCAGTTTATTAGGATTTGTCCGCCATGTATAACCGATTATTTTCAGCATTTTGCAATCTTGAACAGAATCATTCCCACTTGGTAACGATGACCCACTGAGCTTTTTGACCGTTGATACATTTTCCTCTTCTGTTGCCTGTAAATGTTTCCCCGGCACTTATGTATAATTTTAGCTCTGTGATCAAATGGCAAAATAGCTGCATATCAATCTGCACAGTGTATAAAGCACATCACATGCACGGGTCAAATATAGAGCCATAATGGTTAAAGATAAATGGATTCAGTTGCCATAGGTGATTACTCACAGGAGCATCTGGCCTTTTTGAAAGAGCACAGTTTTTTTCAGCCAACCACAGCTGAGCAGATTAACATATTTCCCATGATTGTTTTCATTAGTGTGTAAATGCCAGGGTCGCCCCAGTCCCTGCCCCAGAGGGAATCAGAACAGGCGAACCGCACTATCTGTTTGACAGGCACAACGATGGAGAGTAGGAATTCATATTCATTAGATGCAGGTATATCAGTAAGCCTAACCCCACATGCAAGAGCATGCTCTTAGTCTTCTACATGCTATCTCTGGACTGAGGGCCACTAATCTGTATTACACTGTCAAGTTAGAACATCCACCAGGGAAATGACTCCCATTCATTTAATTCCAGAGATTATTAGCTGCCTCCTCTCATGTTGCTTCAGTGCTTCAGTTTTAGCAGCAGGGGTTAGGGGTAGGCTCCTCTATGTTGCAGCACCTTTTAAACTCCATCTCTTTTTATACATTTTGCACTGAAGTAATGAAAGGTTCACGTTTCGTCTAAATACTGATCCAGTAAAAATTAAGCTTTTACCTGCTGAGGGTAAAAGGGGACATGTACATGGATATATGTCTGGCGATGACGCAGCAGGGGAAGTGACATTTTTGGCAAATCCAGACACTTTTACCAGCTGTTTGTGTGTGTGTGTGTGTGTGTGTGTGTGTGTGTGTGTGTGTGTGTGTGTGTGTGTGTGTGTGTGTGTGTGTGTGTGTGTGTGTGTGTGTGTGTGTGTAGAGCCTACGGGGCAGATATATCTGTCCTAGGTTTAATACGGCTACCTGTCACCTCTCTTGCATGCAATCCCACAAGCGCCTGTCAACATGCTATGAAAACAACTAGAATTACCATCCCATGGTTGTATGCGTCTGCCAACCAGTCAAGTTGCACTTTGCATCCATATCTGTCCAGACTCATATGATGTAGGGATACACACATGCATTTGATTTGGCTTGACTCTTCCTGTTCTGTATGTCTAACACTCCACTTGGTATGTGTTCACATGCTGAGCAAGACAACAGACATGTTTCAATTATTGATGTTGCTGCAAAAAAGCTACAAATTCTAAGACGTGGATATTTCACAGACATATTCAACAAGACAGCACTGAAGATCTTTGCAATCAACACAGTTTCAAGGTGGACACCCAATGTATTATGTGACCAAATGTGAAATATAGTTACAATCTGATTAGGATGCCATAGTTGAGTTGATCTTTGACCTTTTGGATAGAAAAATGATATCCCTTCATCATTTTATCCTATTAGAAATGTGTGTGAAATTTTGTCAGAATCAGAATGTATTGTTGAGTTACTGACACAAATCTGTTTTGTGAGGTCACAGTGACCTTTGATCAAATTTGAATCAGTTTATCTTTAAATACAAGTGGATGTTTGAACTAAATTTGATAAAAAAAATTTTTTTAAAAATCCCTCAAGGCATCACTGAGATATCGTGTTCACAAGAATGAGACAGACAGACAACCTAAAATCATAATGTCTTTGCCACGCCTGTCGCTGATATGGACGTATACATTTATTCATATAGCTGACTGATGTGAGCCTAAATGAAATACTGTATGTATTACCTATAGCAGCTTGTTGGTCTCCCTTGACATGATTGCTATGTTTTGCATTTCATTTAAATGCAAAAGCTCCCTCACATATTGTTACCCTTTATTAACATCTAACCCACAACACCATTCAGAAAGAAGAAAGTCAGCATTCTACCAACTTTAGTTTGTCCGCATTTGTTGTAAAGGGCACAAGACACAGCAGGTGTAATTTAGGCTGATGTAAAAGGATGAGATGACAACTCCTCATACCCAAATCAGTAGCATCCTTAGTTAAAGCTGTCAGGCTTTCCAATCTGCTGCTTTCAAAACACAGTATATAGTGATTCCATTGGGTCTCCAATTTCACATAAAGGTAGGCAAAAGCAAGTGATGACAATGACAACTAAATGAAAACGTATCCTCCTTCAAAAGAGAGCTACTAGATGGTTTTAACAGCTATAACCCGTAACTTGTTAGTTAATTAGTTTGTTAACTCCATGAGTTGGTTAATAAAGTGATGTCAGACATATTTTCATATTCACAGTCGTTAGTCGTTAGATTTAAACCTTATTGTTGCTGTTATTTTCCTTTTTAAAAGTGTAAAGTATTTGAGAATTAAGACTCCCGTTTGGCCAAGTTCACTCTCTCGAGTAAAACAGTTTATCAGGTGTTGCTGGTGTTGAATCCAATAAAATAACGACGCTGCTATTGATCATTGAAACCTCTACATAAAATAACAGCATCCTGGCTGCCGTGCAGGGAGGGGAAAAGTGGATCTACTAGTCCTGAATGGCATTTTAGCTGATGTAACCATTCACACAACAAAGCACTATAGTTAGCTAATGATACGCTCTGCAGCTAACTACATTTACAACTGCAGCAGCTTGCATTAGATCAGACAAACACACTGTGTAATCCGTTCTTTACTCTGCAGCCCATGGAAATGGTATGGTTTCTGTTAGAGGGAGTATTTATAAGGATATGTTAATGTTAAAAGCAAATAATGACACTGTAATTGACACCAAGGTAACGTGAAGGGGAGCCCATCGTGATGGCCCACTAATGAAATTAAATGGTAGCAGCATGCACTGGTGCACATGCAACAGCACAGCTTGACGTGGGCATCAGGGATGCTCACACGGGCACAGCGTGTCCTCATCGGGATGCACACAAAGGTTGAAAGGAATAGTGTCTGTCATTTCTGTTTCTCAGTTTCCCTATTTCCGCTCTGATCATCCTCCCGTTCGTTTTCCCACAGTTATCCAGAGCAGCAGTTGCATGTAGCTGCATCATCCTCCCCCCCCCCGTCTCTAACACTAAAATGACCTTCACTCGCTCAACACGCTGGAGGAAAGCAAAAACGGAAGCAGAGTGGTTTGAAGAGAAACAGATGAAAAGTGCGGAGGAAGATTTGGTGAAGGAAAATAAAGTGGTGTGTTGAGGAGGAGATGAGGTTAGATGGCAGAAGGATGATGATAGAGAAGAGGGAGAAAATTATATGAGAGCAGGGAACACAGTAGAAGAAAAGTGAAATGAAGAAAGAGAAAAAAAACGAGAGAGACTGCGTGATGAATGGCAGCATATTTATTAAAATACATCCTTGTTCTGCACATGTACTGAGAGGCTAGATAGCCCTGTTGCTCAGGCTGCAAGATAACATCCCTCCAGTTTTATTCAGATACTGGTGGATATCAACAAAAGATGCAGAACATTCAGTGTATTCTACTAACAACGATAATTGAGTCTCTCCTGGAGAAGCAGTGTCTCATGTGGCTCGAATGACAGAAATTAGATTAACTGTGTCCATGTGTGTTTGACCTTCTCTTTAACCTTGTTTAGCCCTGTTTCACTGCACCCGAGATGAACACACACACATGATGAGGGAAAGGAGACAGAGGAAAAAAAGTAAGGGGGCGTCCTCGCAGAGCGGCAGGCTTTACCGCCTAAACTCTCTTTCCCTCTGACTCATCGCAAAGTCATGAAATACTAAAGCGGGTAAAGGGAGATTATTTAAAAACTATCTTTATACATTCAGTAGGAAACATGACCGTCAGCTCCGGCAAAAAAAACACCCGGCAAGATATGGAGAATTTCTCCCTATGTCTTACTGTCTCCATCTCACTCTTTCACTCTCTATCTTGCTCTTCCACTCTGTATAATCTTCACCTCATTAGCATTTCAAAAATCATATCTTTATGAGTCATGCATTGCAGGCGCTCTGGTGAGTTTGTCATTACTTGGTTATGAAACGAGAGAAACTCAGCCTTCCCATGCAAGACACAATTCAGGGTTGTTGAAAGACATATCGCATCCCACATATTCACAAAACACACTCTGTCAATGACATGCGAGGGAGTGAATATAAGGACATAAAAGAGTAGATGAAAATGTACTGATCTCTATGGAGAAATTGGGTCATTGCAGCAGGAGGTGTTAACAGGATTCAGCACAAGATATAGAAATCATAAGAATAGAACAGACGGGAGGTTTGAAGACAAGCGGTAACATCAATGTCAAGAAGATTTTACACCAATACGTAATGAAGATACAAGCGTGCAAAATAACAGGGCTTAAGGCGAATAGAAATAAAATACTATATGAGCAAAATTTATATAACATTTTTTTTATACACTTCTTACATGCTTGCAAAAAAACACATCCAATCTCAAATAATGAAAAGCTTCACAAAATATTTTTGAACGTACAAAAGAAAAAACAGTTCACAGCTTACTCTGTTTGGTTTTTATATTTTATTAACATCAAATATATTCACACAAGATGCTAAAAACACAACATCCCTTCCAGCTTCAATTAACAATTATTCTCCTGTCTCAGTTTTAATGGCTGATTCTTGTTTCAAACAATTGTGGAAAGCAGGATTACAAATGAACATTTTCCTTATTGAATTAATGTCAATTTATGAGTGAAATGATCTCCACCAATACGGATTAGACTCTCTAGCACAAACACACAGGACAAATTCCACTTTGGTTAGCGTATACTGCACTGCCCTGAAATCTGCCGGAAAAGAGACGCAACCATCCACAGAACCACAAATCTGTTCAAACTATAAAACCTCTCTGCCAGCAACCTTTTAGAAACGTCATCCTCGCTGTCAAAAGCAGCGCAACCACTTCCATGCTCTTCCTTTTACAACAACGCTCCTAATTTTATACACTATTTTCAGGCGGAACTCAATTACAATTACAGCACAGGAAATTCAATAAAACAGCTTACAACACCACAATGACATGGAAAAAAATGATTGAGTTTGGAGCCAGCTCTTAGTCACCTGCGGTGGTATTGTACTTCAACATTGGCTTTTCTTTTCGGACCCAGAAGCTACGTTCATTTTTACATATTGTCTATGGTTAGTCTTAGGCCAGTATTGTTTCCTCCCCTTTGCTTATGTTTGTCTAATAGGATAAAATCCCAGCTGGTTAGCAGCAAGCAGTTACCTTTGTCACATTTGTCTGTCAAGTCACGTTAAAGTAGTTGTCTACTTCAGCCTACTTTCCAGATTACCCTGACATTTAATGGTTGTGAATTTAGTTATAGCAGCTGGAGAGTTGTGAGCGTCGCTGTTTGAAGTCGGTGTGCTGGCTCTGAGAAACCATCTCGTCCACGCTGTATGTTCGCTGTAAAGCAGCAACTGTACGGTTTGTTAACCCACACATAGCTAATGTTGGTTATACCACTTGCTGTGTTGTTGTTGTCTCTCTTATTTTAATGGTATTTGTCCTCACAATTTTGACAAAGGATTTTACAGCCCCAAAGACCTAAAATCACCTGTTTGGTAGCGCAATGGGCTTGTTTTGACTCATTATGGAAATGCTGCGCTCAGTAATCTTACCTTCCTTGTGTGCTTAGTTAAAAAGCTATGGTCCTCTTCCATCACTGTAGTTTTGTAAAAAAAATATGTCTTGCTGTTTGCTCTGTTGTCTTTCGGATGCTGATTTTGTTGGCATGTATGTTGTTTGTTTGAAAATGTTTGTTTTGCTTCAGCTATGAAAAAGAGACATCAACTTTGCTGTGTAATAATAATCGTCCAAAGTTGCCAACTAAAAAAAAATAGAAAAACAGAACAAAAAGAAAAATACAGATGAAGCACAGATAAACCATTTTCTATCTGGCAGCCAAGTAGAGTCAGAGGAGGAGTACTTTACTGATGCTGCGTTCAAACGGCCTCGTATTTACCGTGTACACGCGAAGAGTCCATGAAGTATTTCCAACGTCGAAATGTTTTCCATAATCCTTGACTTTATGAGGTGTGACGTGTTTGCTGGCATTTTTGTAAATGGCACAGGCCATGGAAATACATCTTTCATTAGATAACAAGCTAATATATTGTAATTTTAGCCATGTAAAGTTGGTCTTCATAACTTAGATGATAGCCTACTTCTGAGGAATATGTTGATCTTCCCAACGGCCAGCTTTTCCCCGTGTCCTTTTGCATTTCTGTTACGTTACCCGTAAGCCTCTGTGTCTTCCAGACGCCGTCCATTTTGCTGTTGCCCAACAACGGTATTTTTACGAGTTAACCACTTGAACGTCAAGCATACGGTGCACACGACTTTCCCTGTTCTAACTGAGCTCAGGAGTTCTATTTGAATGCAACAAGAGACGAGGAAAAAGAAAACAAAAGCCAAACTAATAAAAAAGTATAAAATAACAGAAAACCGATTAAGTACCACCATTAAGGAGATTGTGTTCTCAGCGCAGTCTGTGTTCACACAAAAACAGACACAATTTAACATTTGCATACAATTTGTCTCTCTCATTACAAAACCATCAGTGTAGAGGGCATGTTGTTCACACACACCCATAAGCTATTCCTCAGTGACAGGGTTCACTGCATGCGGCATATAAATACACAAACAGCAGTGAAACATGTTTTATTTCTGAGAAGAGTTTATTTTTCTTCCACATCAGTCTCTTGTGGAAACATCTTCATCCCTGAAACTGACAAAAAACAACAACATGGAGGGAGGCAGAGCAGCTCATCATCAACACAACCTCCAGAAAACACAGAGACAAGGTCTGTCATAGTTGTTAACTTAGAGAGGCGAGCAGACTGCATCAGCAGAGTGGCTCTTCTTCTTCTTTTGCCATTACGCAGTGAGGAGATGCTTCTTTTGAGAAGGAACTTTACTTCTTGAACATGTTTGTCTAGACTCTGGAATGATGATAAATTAGGTCAGAGTAATGTGAGACATACTGTGGGCAGGAAGCAGTACTGCGCAATCAGCTTTTTTGCATTTTTGGATCTTTTTTTTTTTTTTTGGGGGGGGGGGGGGTTATTCCTTCGTGCATTTTGTGCAGCATGTGAAGTTTGATGGCAGAAAATAAACTTCAGATCAAATTTAGATTTTGATGTAGTGCCAATAAGCAATCGAAATTGTCTGAAGAGACTGTACAGAGCCTGAATCCCCCAGAGCGAGCACTAAGGTGACGATGGCTTTTAACAGGAAGAAAGCTGAGCAGATTGGAGCTCATAAAGGGGGGAACTGTCTGCTCGGGGCCAGTCGGGTAGAGATAGAAAAAGCAGATGAGAAGCAAGGATGAAGAAAGACTATGGCGCCCTCTTTATATGTTGGTGGTTGAATTTTTATGTTGTGGCTGTAAAATTGAGGACAAAAAGAGGAATGTTTTTAGTCTTGACTTGATGGTAAAAGAGGTGTCTGCTTCTCAGATGGAGTTAGGAAGATTACAGAGAGAAATACAAGATGAAGTACACTTTGAGAACAAAGGGGTCTTGGTGGGAAAATGCAACATCAAACAGCAGTATCTTACTTGGTGCAGTGATGCAGCCATAACCGCATTGAAACCTCAGTTGCTGCCGTGCCATTCAGTTAAACATATTTGATATTTACCACTTGCAGTAATACCATGTTTGTGGTCAGGATGAAGGGACAGTAATGACCTTACAGTCTTATACAAAGCGAACAAAGCAAAAATGAAAAAATATTTCATCACTTGTTTGTACTTTTAGAAGAGAGTTACAGAAAATAATAGAGAATGGTTTTGGAAAAGACACCTTATCTCTGCATTCACAGCCATGAATAAAAGCGGTGTGGAGGAGGAAACGGTTGGTTGAAGTGTCCTACAGAGTAGCAAAAAAATACACAAAAAGGAGTCACCGCTGCCTCGAACTTTGCACCACACAGGCACAAGATGCCCCGGGAGGTCACTTCTTCGGTCCCTCTCTCATCAGCTCATTAAGTATATCAACAGTGAGGTCAAATCAACTGTGACAAATGTTTAATTAGTGAGTGTAAACTGAAACAGAACATTTCAGGAGCTGTCACTGAGAACACGGTGCAGTTGTAAAGGCAGCATGAAGACTGTCTCAATCTGTGCCTGACAGATAAATCAACAAGCAAATGTATGAATTACAGAATAGTAGTAGAAAACATGCCAAACGGTGATCATGGCATGAATAAAAAGCAGAAGAGGGAAAAAAGATAGAACCACTTATAAACTTTTCATTTGATAACATTTTGTCATATTTTTGCTTTTCTGTTCTTTTGTTTTTTTACTTTGGCTTTTTCTTTTTCTTGTCTCCTGCCCTTCCTGCCCTCTCCCTTTTTCTTTCTGTCTGCCACACCCACTTCACCTGCTCCCAGTTTCCAGTGTGCTCACCTTCAGCCACTCTGCCAATCAGGCTTGTCGTATTGGCCTCTGCGCTGTGCTTGGAGCTTTGTTTGTTTTCCATGTGAGAGTTTCCTTCGGTTCATCCTAATTTTACTTTGGATGCGTTCTCAGCCAGCTGCTTGTTGTACCTGGATTGAGGAGTTTGCCTCAGGCTGGCCTTTGTGTTTTGTTTACTTGGTTTTTCTTCTTCTTTCTTGAAGTTTTGCTTTCCCTCCCAACTACAATCTGCCTTGTATGTGCATTTTGGGTTGTTTTGCTGGTGAAAGTGTCACATTTATGCTTCTGAGCTAAGATTTACAAAAAAAAATAATATTTGCACTTGTGGATAATCATAAATGTGGGAAAGTGATTACTGCATAATGGCAGGAAAATATAGTGCTTTATAATTGTATTGCAGTAGAAAGTTTCACTCTTAAAAGACCATCCATTTTATTAGTCTAGTTTCCTTTTTAAGTAGTGAGCACATATTTTGTTAAGTAGACATTTGTTTTGTTTATGAGTTCAAAATGAAGGTCAGTATTCCTCTGTGAGTCAAGCATGGCGGTCGATCCACTATCTCAGGAAAGTATAAAGACTGGAAGCAGGAGGACACGGCGAACGTAACTCTCCAAAGCTTTAAATTACATCTATCAGCACTTCTTAAGCTAACTAAATAACACTCATTTACTTCTTAATACATGTTGGTTGTTTTAACTGTAAACAGCAATCACGAGGTGGTGTAAGAACTGCATTTCATCAAACAGTTACTTCAGATGGCTTATTAAACAAGCAAGACATAACATGATTATTTGTGAATTTGAGAGATGCTGGTAGGTGGTGGATTTTTAAAAAACTTTATACAGGACCACGCTAGCTTCTCCCCGTGTTTCCTGTCTTTATGTTTCAATATGTTATGCTACTATACTATCTTGGAGAGTGGTGTCAATCTTCTCATCTAAATCTCAGAAAGGAAGCAAATTTTTTTCCAAAATACTGAACACAATTATACAGAACAATTTTATTATTCTTCAGTCGGAAAATGAAAAGTGGAGAGGAAAATGCTGAGCATCCTTTAGAAAAAGCCTGAGTGTATATGTTGTCAAATATACAACCCTTTTCAAAACTTTAACTAAAATGTGGATGACAATGTTTTGTGCTTTCAGCTCAATGTTTTGGTTCTATGGCCCGTAAGTGTATTTTGTTTTGGTTTCCTCAAACCTTTTATCGATCTAATTTTCATCAGGCTTTGATAAATTCACATTACTTTCTCTGAAGTAAAAAGCAAGGGAGAAGTTATAACTAACTGGTGAATATTTAGCAGCAGATATTTCTCTCAGGAGTTGCTTTAAATCATAAAGTGTGTGAATGTTGGACTTGGATTCATCAGCTGGTCAAACAAAAAATACAAAAGTTAAATATTTGGTGTCTGAATAAGCAGCTTTGAGTTCAAATCAGCTATTTAAGATCATGAACGCATTTTGAAGCTCTATTATCAATAACTCATACAGGTTATCCAGTGAGCACATGTTGGAATTAATCTGGTTTCAAAGACCTGTTGAAATCTCGGTGAAATAGATGG
Organism: Brachyistius frenatus; assembly: GCF_029030835.1. Lineage (NCBI taxonomy): Eukaryota > Metazoa > Chordata > Actinopteri > Embiotocidae > Brachyistius > Brachyistius frenatus. The sequence continues at coordinate 1,249,350 of NW_027210626.1, forward strand.
ATTTTCAGTTGTTGATGTCATCCTTCACACATAATGATCAGTATGAGAGATGAACAAATGCTTTAATATGGCTGCTATAAATTACAGACTTCAATAGGAACACAGCCCCCTCTGTGAGTGCAGAGAGGAGTGGTGCTCAGTCCTGAATCCTGACCTGTGTTATGCTGAAATGAACCAGTTGCATAAATATGTAATGCTCTTCATCATTACACAAGTGGCGTGTTCATGTAGGGTTAATAATACAGCATCTAATCCGCCAGTTCTTGGCAGAAATGTTTCCATCTGTACAATATCCACCGTCACGTCCTCCTCCACAACACCTCAATGATATTTCCTTTGTCCAGAATCACAAGGTAATCTAATGGAGCAGCAAATCATCCTCCTCCTCATGTACACTTATAGCTGCAATCACAGTGTTTGCCTTGAGGCTCAATCACAAATGATGAAAAAGAAGGAATTGCCTTTGAACTCACATTTTAAAACCTGCAGAGTCTCTCACTGAAAGTGCAAACTGCTTACTCTAAATTGGTTTTCAAATGTTTCCGGAGATGATGTCCTTTTATACACATTTCCCTCAAATTTACCATGACATGGTTTTGATGTTTGGATGCTTTGAAATGCTGAGTATAATTTAATATATATACTGTATATATATATATATTTTTTATGAACAATGTATGTATATTTTTCTTTCTTTTTAGAAACAGGATTCTTTTTATTTCCTTTGAAATATAACTAATCAAATAAACAGATATTGAATTAGGAAAAAAAAAATTACCTAAGTTTGCAATTTCAGTTTATGAGCAATAAAGAACTCCATGTCCATTGTTCTTATTACAAATACTGACAATAAAAAACATTTATCTCTTTGATATCCCTGAAGGATTTGGCCTTTCCCCATCTTATACTAATGTGATGTTTCTTATCATGTGGTTAAATTATAAACACACAAGTAGAGAATTCAATGAAGCACATTGGGGTAAAACACAAAATAGATTGGAGAATGCTTTGAACATCACAGAGAGGTGTTTTTTTAAGCACATGAATAGAATTAAAACAAACACTTTGGCTTATTAAAACTGGCACTTACAAATGAATTGTGAATGTAAAGTGGCCAATTACACACAATGTGAAAGAGGAGCTTAATGAACTCATAATAAAAATACTGCGTCCTTTATGGCTTTGGAACCCGAATCATATTGTTCTTAAATGAATTAATTCACTGAGTGGAATATTATTGGACAACATCACTTTGGGACCTCCTTCTTACTAAAAATAAATATAATTTGGTGGCCAGTATCCTCCCTGCAGGGTTCCAATGAGTTTTGAAGAGCGGTAGGTTTGTAAATTTGAGGGTAAACAGAGGTAAAGCGCTGAGATTTGCTGAGAGCCTTGAAAGTGTTTGACTTCATTAAAATTCAGCATCCAGTTTAATCGATAAACCCCAGCTCTCCTTTCGTCTTTGGCACATCACATCCTGGGAACTTGGGATGCAGATTAGTGTCGACACAGCCTGCGCTTTTAATTCTTTTACTCAAATTTTCAAGTTGACATGATAATGTGTAAAATTGATTCTGTGGAGTCTCATCTTTTAATTCTTAAAACATCAATATATCGAAAGTAAAAATGTCCTTGACGGTCAGTGTGGGAACACTGTTTGTACAGTATTTGTCATCAGTATCTTTCCAGAATAACACAGAGTCAACTCAAGTGCTCAGAGCAGACGGCTCAGGAGCTTCTGTTTATACAAAAAAGTGTCTTCAACACCCCACAGGAATACTGTAGCCAACAACACATCCGATAGACAACCCAAACACTCGGATTAGGAACCTCTTATATACAACAAGACCACTTAACCAGGACAACAGCCGAGACCTTTCCCAAATTTTTGATCTTGTTAAAAATTATTTTCCTATGGACTTTGACTGCACATTTGTGAAAAAAAAATTATGCATTTCATTTGCACGTCAATATATTTTTTCCAAACTCACACAAAATATTACACGGTAAAAAAAGAGCATTCGCCAATCACGTTGTGCATTTGAGGTATTGTGACCTAACCGAGCTACAACTGTGGAGAATATTCATTCAGATGCTGCACTTGAAGCACACCTGCAGAGGGACTTGCAGACAGAGCACTCATCTTTGTCCCGTGTTGGTCGGCCCACTATCGTCAGGTCTGAATCAAAAATACTGCCAAACAAAACTGATTCTTTCTCAGCTGGGCTGCCTGTTTTTCTGTCCAGCTGCTGTATAATGATGGTCCGTTGTGCACAGAAAAGGAGAAGACCTTTACGACAGGAAGTTTTCTTTCGATAGCAGTATATCTTAATACCAGGTGTGTTGATTTCACAAAGAGATTTTTGCCATTTTGAATCCATCGTTTTTTCCGAAGAATGACCTGGTGAAAATCTTTTTTTGAAAACATGTTGCAAATTTGCATCACTGTCACTGTATGAATAGTTTTGATGCTAAATATTTGCCGGTGAGTATTTCACATATTCATGTGGGCCCTGGTGTGTAAAGACCTTTACATGTAGTATTGAGCAGTACTGTCTTTATTTTGCTATGATTGTAAGTATTTACATGCAATTATATGTCTGGTTGATTACACTAATATTCTCCTAAGTCAACAATAAGACCAATAATAGAACTGCATCATTATTGATGGCACAAATTAATGCTAAATCTCCAGCTGAGAGTACAGTGTTAGAATAAGGATAACACGTTCATTCGGCCGCCTGTCTGTGAAGAGCAGGTACTCCCTCTGCACCCACAATGCTGCAATTCACAGGCCATTATAGCTTCAACCATGATGAGAAAAGGAGGAAAATGATCTAGTCAAGAGCCAAAAACAAAGTAAATCCTCCAACTCTCCTCTGTGGGACTCGATCCTATCAGACTCATTTCAACTTCAACATTCAGATTTATCAGTGCATCCTAATTTCATCAGGACTTTTTCTTATTTTTCTTCTTAAATGAATGGACTCAACATTAGCAACATACTCCCCAGAGTGCATGCACCATTTTTTTTTTTTTTTTTAAATTTTTTAATAAATGACAATATACTGTAGTAAAGCTTTTCCACCATCTCTAAAACAAAGATAATATTCAGCTACTCATTTATTCACTCATCATATTTTTGTATCTCTGTTCTTATATTTTTGTGTGTCTTTGTTATGCTTTAGTGGTAACGTGTAATATTTAATAGTAGAATCAGCCATACCCTTTTACCCTTTAGATGGTTGCAGGGTGAAGGTCGGGGCTTATTCAAGCACATAATGGGCGAGAGGTGGGTTTCCATCCTGGACAGGCTGCCAGTTCATCACAGGTCTAACACATGCTCACATTCACGCCCACAGCCAATTTATAATCAACAACTAACCTAACACGCATGTCTTTGGACTGTGGGGCGGGCAGTACTGAAAACTCCAGAGAATAGCTCCAGCTATAATAATAATATAATATAGTAATTCCTTTCTAAAATAATAATCCTTTTTAATAACAATGTGTATCAGAACTGTCATTTACCTTTTTTGCTTAGCCAGCAAGAAAGACTATTCCCCTATTTCTTACTCCATTATAGAATTATTTTGCTGGCTAAATAATTCTATAAGTCTGTCATTTTTCATAACATCCTCTCAGAATCATAATAACATTTGACCAACAATGTTAGCAATAGATGAAAGCTTTAAACACTTTATTGAGCTGAAAAGAGGCCAAATTTGGATGTTTTTTACCACACAAAATGACCAAAATGATTTGTTTCTCCACAATAAACTCTTAAAATGTAATTAAAAAAACATGATTAGAAAATAAAAATATTGCAGAGAATTATTGTGAAAATATATTGTCAACCAATACAAACTAAACAATAATAAGATGACCTGATTTGCATTTGAGCTAATTAGGAGTTATTTGTAGCCTCTTTGGTCCTACTGATAATTTGACAAGAACCAGCAAAACAACTGGGACCATCTCTGAAAGTACACCAATATTTATGAAAGCTAGTGAGAAATTTTCAAAAGCTGGGGATGTTGACGTAACATGGTGGGAATGAGTGCAGAATTACTGGCAGCATCAATCAACAAAATATTCCTGTTCATGTTTCCTCAAGAAATGCAAATGTGTTAATGCACTGGTATGTTCAAGCTGCCTCTCTCAAGCTAAACCCAGACAATGAAGAGTAGTTTACTGAACAGTAGCTGCAGTAATGCTCAGGTCCAAGAATGAAACAGAACTGATAATGTCTGTTCATGGACGCTGTGATAGATAGTATACTTTCCACTAAAATAAAAAAACAAAACAAGAATGACCCATGTAACCATGGTAACCGCATATAAAAACAAAGACAAATTCTGCATAACAAAAGTAAGTCTGAGGGCAATTTCACATCTGAAAGTCCAGACCATGGTCGGAAGCAAGATTTTTGTTACATGTATAAATTAGTTTTGGTTACATATGAATGGAGAAAAATAAATTAACAGAATCACTTCATTGCAGCTATGCTATTATTATTATGCCATTACTAAAAGCGTTTATTTTCCTCTCAGGAAATGAGTTTGTGCATTTGTATGCATTTTTTCAAGTTTACTTTTTATTTCTGTCAGACCAAATTATAATTAAATACTTTGTGCCCTCGCCCCACATGCTTCTGCAACTTCTTTTTACTTCTCTTCCAGTTCTTTTTCTTCTTCTGTTGTTCTGTCCGCTTCAACTTCCTGTAATTAGTTAGAATATCCAAATTATCCAAAAACTGATTTCTCACTACCGTGGTTCAAGTTTAATATGGACCAAGACTACTTCTAATGGTTAGACCAAACTGAAGTGTTCAGAGGTCTGGACCAAAAGATATAAAAGCAGGCTAAGATTTTACTGAAAGAAATTAGATTAAAATATATTTAATATATGCTGACAGAAACTAGATGGAAATGAAAAACAATCAACAAAAACGAGTCAATTATTAACATACAGTTTCATCACAAGACAAGGTAGATATCAGCACAGAATTGGTTACACCCTTTGCCATTGTAGTCACCAGCACCAACTAATACACTTTGTTTATATTGATAGGCTTAATTTGGGTAATTTACCCAATAGTGGTTGAAAGGTTGTTTTAAAGCTTTAACCAGACGTGCGAAACAGTTTCTCCCTTCAGTAATTCTGTGATTCTACACGGCCGATAGGACGTACACACCACCACCCTTCTGAAACAACGCTAGCAAACTGGTCCATCATAATCATCACTGAGCAGTTTCCACACATTTGATGAAACACATTACATTCTCCCATGAAGATCACAGTGAACCATGTGGCAGTAAGGCTGCAGAGATGAAACAGGAGGGAGATGGAGCAGTGACCTTGGAAACGGCACTGTCATCACATCTCTCTCTTGCGCCCAATTTCTGTCGCGTACTCCTCTAATAATCCCAAATTCATGTCCAAAACGTTCAAAGGAATGAGCCGAGTAGTTTGCTTTGAATTTTCCCCCTATGAAGATTTAATTCAGCAAGGGAAGGTGAGAAAACTCAATTCCGCAAATGGAGAAACTCTCTCAGCTGTTTTCTACCGCCGTCTCTCTCGCTTTCCCACAAAGACACACATGTGCAGACATGAACACGCTTATACACACGCACAGATTGATGTGTGTAAAATGTGAAAGGCTTATTCCAGGGAAACCCATCTGATATCTGTTTCAGTCATTACCATAATAATTGGCACTCCACTGCACAGAGTAAGAGCCGGGTGGACTAGGATAGAATAATAACTAGAGACGAGAGAGGAGGGGGCACGCTGCAAAAAAATACCAATCAGAACAATTCTAACACTTTTTCTTTGCCCTAAAATTCAAGAAAATGTGTGCCCAGTAGGCTGCAGTAATTCCTTTTGATTTCAATGCAGTTTAATGTCAGGAAATAAGCGTCTCTTTTTTCAAGATGAAGCATAATCAAGGCTGAACAGTTTCGAAGCAATCATATTTGGTTAAAGAAATTGATTGAAAAGATAATAATAAATGGGGATACTATCAGATTATATTTCTGCCACTTGTTTGAAGAATTATAAATCAGTAGTGATTTCTATGTATATTTTGAAGCGTTACAGAGATGAGCAGGTAATGTCAATGATCATCTGTGGAGGGCAGCCCACGATGCTCCGTTTCACGCCGTATGTGCTTCTGCGCTCCTGGCTGACAGCCGTACCAATCTCTGCTCCCCTGACAATTTTCCACTGCCATGTCTTATAAAATATTTTACTGCAACGTCATGTAACGTTCTTCTTTATGTTGCTGTCATACAAAAAGAGCTTTCACTTTCTTTTTTTTTTCTTCCCTACAATTGATTTTGTTCCAAGCGGTGATGAATGGCTTCATTTTGTTGTACGTGCTTCACCATGCAGATTAAATGGCTTTGAAGACAACAAAGATTCATGCTGTTTTTTTTGCAATTTCTGCCTTTATACAGCAAAAAGCCAAAAGTAAAATACCTAGTGATTACTGAGGTTCAGCTGATATGATTCTTTATTCTGTCTTCGATGATGAAAACGATGATGGAGAATGATTCATGTAACATTTTTCTGTTCTTCCACTGCAACAATGTAAGTTTGGTTTGGCTAAGTTTCAAAACCTACTTTATTATATGTGATCAAAACCTATGTGATGGAATTGACTATTTTTAGAATATGGATAGATTTGGTCGGAAGCTTTGATCCTTGAATGAGGATCTGCAAATTGCAGTTTGGGTCAAAAAAAGAAAAAGAAGGATACTTGGTTAAACCTAGAGAGCAAAATTTGTGTCTCCCCTTTCTAGCCAGAGAGAGTAATTACAAAACCATGTTGACGCAAGCTTATGTCATTGGCTTTCCGAAGCCTACACCATCACATAATAATTTGATCTATTCGGTCCAGTAATATTTAAGAAGTCTAGACAAGCCACACGATTCAATTATTTCCTCACGATTCAAGTTGGCATAGGGCTCAACCAGAAGTCTCTGGTGTGCATGCCCTGCTTATAGAACATGCCCAGTATGCACTCATGCCACCAGCCCAGGAATGTCTCACCAGACACCAGGTTTGGCATTGATAGGCTCAATCAGCATTTTGTGAAATTGTTTGGCGAGGGCTTGTGTGTAACAGACATTAATTTATTTGTGTTAAAAATAGGGAAGAAAGATCCACCTCCATTCTGTTATTCCCGTCACTCACAGGAGTCATTCACACAGCCTCACTGTAGGTCTACGTCGGATAAAGGTAAACAAACATCATGTAAGGTCAGACAAATGACAAATTCGGTTTTCTTGATTGTCAAAAAGCAATTGTTGGGTTCATTGCAGGCTCTTTAATCACCCTTTTTGTAACTTCTTTCTAAAAAGGCTTCTTAGAGCTCTTTCATGATACATTATTCACTGTAATTGCTTTTTTAAATATCAACATTTTATTAAGCTGCAAAATTGTTTTGCCTGTCGTCACAGAATTAGTTTCTGACCTCTTTGTTAAAGGAACAAAGGTGAACACTTGGTGTGGGGAAAGGGAGTTTGGTGTGCATAGAGTGGTTCTATTACAATTGCCTGAGACTGAGTCACATGGATTTATCAGTGGTTTATCAAGGTTGTTTTAACCACCACAATGCCAGCTAATCTCTAGAAGTATTTACATCCTCTCCCTGGTTCATAAAGTTTCACTGCTACTTGTGGTCACTGGGCAGCAGCTACAGAGGATCAGCTGGGGGTGTGAGACCAAAGTGCTTTCAGGCTCCAGGCTGCTGCTGCTGCTGCTCCCCCCCGCCCTCTGATGAGAAATTAAAGAGGAGAAAGACAAAAAGATGGACTGTTAGCTGTTTCCTCCAGGGTCAGGGAGGAGGTGGTGTATGACTCATGGAATTAGTTCATAAATCATTCAACGGGTGATGAGATAAAAAGCCAATATCTGGAAGCAGTTTGTTGCAGGAGCTCCCCTCCCTGCTACAAGTATGTTTGGGTGCAGCTAATTTGCTTTACTTAATCCATATATTTGCTGTCTGAATTAGTTAATAGGTGAACATAGATGGTTGGAGGTGGATGCATGAAGGTCGTGGTTTCTATTCTGTACCCTGTGTGTCATTAAGTTTATGCTGCTAAAATACTCATGGCAGAATGTTTTAAGTGAAATAAGTAGTTGTTCAGAAATGACTTCATTTGAGCCACTGTGCAGAATACGACAAATTTAGACCTCATTATGACATCATCACTTTATGGAGGAAGTCAAGCCCAGTTGGTTAGAAATTAGAGATGGAACACAGACTTCTACAGTGAATTTCTAACCTGGTGTTACCATACCCCAAATCCCTTCTTGAATATAAGGGTCTTGTCACATTCCACTTGGCACTGTTTTCAGTCTTTGCAAACCCTAATGGACATAGACATTGGCTTTATTTTGAAACTGTATTGTGCCGAAGCTCACCAAGATGTAAAAAAGAGAGACCCTCCCCCAGTTTGAGCAGAGGGCAATGCCATGTGGGTAGATGACTATTGCAGAATGTGTAAAGTAAAGAACACAAGAGGCATTATTCTTGCTCGATATTTAATAGCGATTGTACAACTGTTCTTCTTCATCAAGTGCTACCACTGATGCCGTTGTTGGAACTACAAAGTACACTCAGAAACAAACGCTTGTCTTGAGCACAAGCTACAACCTACCATGACATCACCCGTTGGCTTGTGAACTGCGGTTTTGAAGCCTCGAGTTTAGCATTTTGGCCGTCACTATCTTGTTTCTTTGGAGCGAGAGGTGAATCTGACTTAATCTCCGAGGCATCTACACCCACCCACTGATGCTGGAAACCTGACTGCACCCCAGACCTGTCAATCAAACTAGACGCCCCTCCAAACAATGCTCCATGAGCCCTAATATCTAATTAATGGACATATTTTCTGATGGATCATCAGAACATTGATCAGAAGTGGTGAGCTATTTCAAAAGAGAAGTTTAATTTATTGGAACCAAAACATTTTTTGGAGCCAACTCCTAGTGGCCCTCAGTGATATGGCACCTAAAGGCACTTTCACATCCTTTTTGGTCCTCAGACCTGAAAGCTACCTTGAATATTTATCTACAGTCTGTGCTTCAGCGTCACACTGGTCACTGATTGGTCTGCTCTTGTGGGGCTGAGCAAACAATGTGAACGAGGTTTCCAGACAATAATCTCAGAGAAAGCTGAAGTGGTGGAACAGTATGCGGGTGGAGCCAGGCTACAGAGTTGCTATTCTGAGTCACGTGTCTTTTTTGTTTTTTTTAGGTAACAAAAGCACATTAGTGAAAAGTACCCTGCGGAGTTTTCCACTTTCATTGTTACACATCAAAAGGCATTGTGTGATGTATTTATCCTTAATTTTTAACAAATGCACTTCCTTCCACCAAAAACACTTCTCATTTGTTTGTATTTCTCCTTTTCTTGATGCATTACCACCATCTGTTGAGAAGTGGAACAGTGTTACACCATTGGTAGGACTGGATTGTTACTTAAGAGATTGAAGATTTACTCGCCTTCTACCCTTCCTACTGGGTGAGGGATCTATGTCCTGTCATTGAAGGATGTAGGCGTAGCTTATCTCAGGGGGATGGAAAACAGCCATTACACCATTTATTTACTCATTCAAATCTGTCTGACAGCTGCATCGTGTTTAGTGCCATCAGTCTCGCGTTACCCACTAATAAGTTAACAACATTGCTGGTCTCTTTTACCACCCACCCTCCCTGTCTGAGAATCCTGGAGGCGTTGATGACTGAGACATGACGGATTGAATTGTGTTATCTTTTGCTGGTGCTTGTCTTACTCACATCTCCCTTGTTCTCGCTTCATTTTTGTCTCATTTTTCCTCCTCAGGTCATTATAGGATGATATTCGCCTGCTAAATTAGCGCAAGTATATTCTGATTTGTTATTAGGCGCTCACAGACGCACAAGTCACACCTTCCCTTCTTCGTTATTGCCTCAATTTAGCATGACCTTCCCTAAGCTCTGTCTCGCCAATATGTCTCATTATTGCACCATGGGGGGCTGCGACACACACAGACACACAACTAGACAGTGAAGTAGACACACACACAAATCACAGATCATTAAAGAAAGCACAAGAATGCAGACAGGCACACACAAGCAAATCGAATGCTTGAAAACCATATACTTAACTCTGCTGCTTCCTTGTTCATGTACGCACACACACATTCACACAAACTAACTGCAGAGGATTGGTGAGTGACAGGACAACTCCAGAGAGAAAAGAAAAAGGTCTAAGAAGTGAGGCAGAGTGAAGGCTTCACAGATTTATGCATACTCACACTCACAAACACACACAGCAAACCTGCAGCAAAACCAAAGTAAGGAAAACAGAAGATGGTGGCGTCAGGTTCATACAGATAGAGACTGGTGGTGGGTTCTAAATGACTTATTTTCTTTTTATTCAGTTTATTATTTTGCCAATCAAGATGCAAAATCAATTTTCATAAAAACAAGAGCACTAGAATTTCTGAATTTGTTAACTCACCTTAACACGAAGGATTTAGTTGTTGAAACTTAAATATATTGTAGTTACAGTGTGTAGATCAGGGGTCTCCAACACGTCATGTGCGAGCTTCAAGTAACTCGTTACTGGTTTCTGAGTAGCTCGCTGATGCAACAACAACACGATTGATTGAACTGGACGAGCTCCCCTCGCTCTCCTTCACCAGAGAGGCAGGGTTGAGCGCTGCCCTTTGTGAAACACAGAAATCAGAGGACATAAATTAGTGCGACTTGCAACACGCCTGTAAAACACAGCAGACACTCTCACACTAAGCTAAAAGAAAACAGGTGCTCATAAATTAGGTAAATAACATAAACACAATATTTTCGGCTGGACTACAACAGCAGCGCCAGAGCGGTAAAGCTCAGTTATGTGAATAAATGTTACTTAACATAAGTAGCTCTCAGACACTTTAATTTTGTAAAAATAGCTTTCAGAGGAAAAAAGGTTACAGACCCCTTATGTAGATATTATAGAAGTAGCTACCTGAAATATATATTCATCTTACAAATATAGTATATGAGCAAATACTGTATATTGTGTGCTACATTAAAAAAGAATATACTGAAATTAAGGCTGCATTGTGCACCCCAAAATGTATTTTCTTACAATAATAAACATTTAAAATACTTTAACATGTGACACATATTAAACGGAAAGAGATGTGTTCCTTTTTGGAGAAAAGATACAAATACTTTATTTAATATTGTGGCACAGAATAAAGACTTCCTTCATGTTGTTGCAGCTGTATTTGATGCACAATATTAGGGCACTGCTATGTAGCCATTTATCACTGCTGCTTCACATTCGAAACTCTCCACTGACAAACCACTGAGAGGGTTTCACTGTGAAGCAACAATTAGAAATGTGGACCAATAAACAACACTGAATCATCATAGGTTTGTATAACAAGGACTCAGGTACAGGATGGAGCTCATTTGTTCCTTTTTTGTTCCCACAGAAAAAAACACAATATAAAAGTCTAATTTATTTGTTACTGAGCCTCAGAGTGGTGTTGTGATGAAAACTAACAAAAAAAGTAGATAAAATTGGCGCTGCAGAGCTAGTATTTGACATTTTCCAGCAGAGCAGATCTTAAAAATGCAGGAAAGGAACGGTACATGAAGAAACAGCCACAGTGAGGTAGTTAGATGAAGGGCTGCAGGCGACAGGCTCTGGCACACAATTGAGGTAGATAACTCCTTTTATCCTGTAGTGCTATTGTATACAGCCAATTGTGCAGTTTGTGCATCACAAGATTTAATCTAGGTTTCTCATGTCATGGCCAGTCTGCTATCTGGAATATCTCTCTGGAATCACAGTTAGTGCTCGGTGCTTATGAGCTGCAGTCCTACCAGCCTGCTGTTGATAGTCTTGCCAAATATGCTCAGATATTTTACCTAAAATAGTAAAAATCCTATTTCTCATTTAACAGAATTTAACATTAAGATCTATATGGTTCATCTCTTCGGTCATGTCACTGTCCAAACAATTTTATAGACAGTGCTGGAGGGCCTGTGGGTGACACATGGGAGATACAAAAGCAATGAGACAGCGAATCAAATGTTTTCGTTATCACAGACATACAGAGGTAAAGATGAAAAATGGCAGACTGTTTCTTTAAAAGCATATGTGCTTTGATTTGAGCATATTGGAAACTGCAGTCCTGAGGGTATGGGTATGAGTGTGTGTGTGTGTGTGTGTGTGTCAGAGGTAGAGCTCATGTTCACGCTATGACAAATTGTCTACCGAGCAGACTACTTGTTCATGCAGTGTCACTCATTTGTCACCTGTATCCTGCTTACACACTCACACTCTCTCTCTCTCTCTCTCTCTCTCTCTCTCACACACACACACACACACACACACACACACACACACACACACACACACACACACACACACACACACACACACACACACACACACACACACACACACACACACACACACACACACACTCTGTCAGGTCTCTGGATAGCCTTGACAGCGTTCGTGTATGTGTGTCAGTATAATCTAATAGCTTTATTGACCTGAAGCCCAAGGACTGCACAGCCCTCCCCACCTAAACCAAATGGTTGCTTAATGGAAGGCTCTCCTCCTCCTCTATGTTTCATCCACAGCTTACCCCCTCTTTCCTCCCATCCATCCACCAATGATCTCCTCCTATCTTGGACTCCTTGTCTCCCTGATTGTCCCTCCTCTTGATAATCTCCGCAATCTCTCTATAATCTCCCGCTCTTCTCTAAATCCTACAGAAGTGAACAGTCGTGAGAAATGAAAGTTAAAGAACTGCGAAGTGTCGTAAATTCCCCAAAGCATAAACTAACACTAATCATGGATCTAAAAAGCGGCACCTCCTTCATATACCAGATCAATTAATGCAACCTTGGACGTACAGTACATGTGGGCAACTGTGTATGAACGCGGTGCATGTATCAGAGCTGTGCACAAATATACGCAACTGCACATATTTCTGTGTACGCGTGCAAGTTTACTTAAGTCTAAATGCATTTGTTTTTTAATATTTAAGGACAGGTTTTAGGGACAAAGCTAATTCCCAAATATGCTATATATTATAGCTCTCATACAAATGAGAATGTGTGGCAGGCGGCTAGCCCTGGGAACAAATTCAAAAGCAATGCAGACTGTAGTTCCGATAAAAAATATTTAAAAGTCATTAAAAACCAACGTTCATCTCCAAAATTCGGTGAAGAAACTTTAAAACAAATGTGCCCACTCAATGCATTGAAAATGCATAGGTTTGCCGACCACAGCAACACAATCGTTGCTCCCCCCACCACCTCTACTTGCCAGATTTGGCTGCCTGCAACTTCTTTCTGTTCCCTGAAAAGATGACACTCTCTGCCCAAGTTTCAGGTGCCTAAAATATTGCAGAAGCACTCGAACCACTGCTCAGAAAAACGTGTAACTCAGGAACTGATGATGATCAAGCGACAACATTTTTAACACTTTCTCATCAGGGTTAAACCTTCGTTCTGCTCCGTGCATGTTATAGTGCTGCACTTCGTTCGCGTGCAACAGGAGCAGTCACTGAACCCTTTGATCCATCCTTGTACACAGTCTGGCCATGTTTCAGTTCAGTGAGAGGGACTATACCGTCGGAGCTCCCGACAAGTCCTTTGTGATTCAGTGAATTCATCTTTTGAACAAATCTTTCCACTGAATTGATAGTGATTTGGACACTGAAAGGAATTTCTTTGCACATCACCAATTTACTGCCAAGAAGTCTTCTTCTTTCCTGCTTTTCCTGGTCCATTGCTGCATTTTTATGTGCATACCAACACTTTTTCATCTGTGGAATAGTGTCACATCATTGTTAGGACTATGTTTGATTGATTCCTGTTGTTCTGGGTTTTGTACCCTTGTGGTTGAAATGCACTTATTGTAAGTCGCTTTGGATAAAAGCGTCAGCGAAATTAAATGTAATGTTTGGGGTCACCCATGTGCACATTCACAGGAAATACATGCATACACATGCAAGACAAACAAAACAGTTGGTCCACTAATGAGATCTCAACAATTTTATTGGTCACTCGCAGAAAGTCTCTGCGGTCCTCTCACCTCTGTCAGTGTCTAGATACTGAACCACCATAGGACAAAAGTCATCTGCTGTCTTCACAGGTTGTTGATTCATTTCAGGATGGGGTCTAATCACTCACGTCTCCTGTGTACATTTTTCTCTCTTTTGCAATTTCTCTCACAAAATGGAAACTTTAGTGTGACACGTTGTGGGTATGAATAACCTCTGAGGTAAGTTGTTTCTCTTAGGGGGTTTAAATATCTGCAGCTTTAGTCTCACAGACGACAACATTTTTTTCTGCTACATTCACCGCACACACACAGATCAATGAACTCTGAAATTTTAATCATGTTTTTGTGACATGTTGAAATTTGGGCCTGACAGTGATTTACCACACGATAGTCCATAAAGCAATATCTGTAAGGTGTAAAGGTGTTGTTTCTGTTCTGAAAAACAAGAAACTTACAACATTGTTTTGTCAAAAATCCATCACAGACAAGCGGGAGCACAATTGTTTTTAATGGATTTCATTTAGCAGGCTTCTTCATGAGTTGACTTCGAAGCAAGCAAGAACAACAACTTGAATAGAAGAGGCTCTTAAACATTGACTCCTTTCCAGCATTTAACTAAGAACTGTCAAACCGACCACAGAGCTGCATGTCATTGTGTGCTCTTCATAATTAACAGAGATTAGTCTGAAAAACAAAACACGGCTACACTGACTGCACGGCAGCTGACGGTTAAACAAAAAGAGAGGAGTCTGTGTTGTCAACAGGCAAATACTGTCGGTATTAAACTTGGGCTCCTCGAAGGGAAGAACTATTTAAGTCAGTGAGCTATACTTAGCTACTGTTTGTTAGTCAGCTAAGGGTTGGCTCGTCTTTATTTTAGCATGTTTTGTCTGTTCATCCGCTGCTTTCCTTCAGTTAGTCAGAGGCTGGTGTTTTACTGTAATAGAAAACAGCTGACACAACCACAACTACTACAACTAGGTCGTTTGTATCAGGGCTAACCTGTAGCGGGGGGGGGGGGGGGTGGCTGACCTGTGACTCATTTACTGAATAATTTTACCTTTTTAACCATCGTTATAGGCTTAAATCTAAACCATTAATGGCGAGAGCCTCTCTCATGCTGGTATTAATGCAAAGCTGCAACAGTAGCGTTCATGAACAGTCAACCGATTGCACCTCTTAGTTGTTGTTTACAGCTGACGGAAACTTTTCGGACCACACCATCCTTTTACCTCGATAGGAAGTACTTGAAATGGCACGTCAGGTGAATAAAAAAGTGAGTTTTGGCTTGTTAAGAATCTCTTCTGAGCCATTCAGTCATATTGTTCCGGTCATAGTTTGTTCTGCCTGCTTGAACATGATCTCAGTTTGCCTCTTTTCTTACCCGCGTCCTCCTTTTTGTAACTTATTTGCCCTCACTATCTTCATACAGCCTTTACCAGAACTGAAAAATTACACCTGTATCGTAAAGATGACTTAGTGTGAATGCTCCTTATCCCACCAATAACTAGAAGGTCACTCAGAGAGTGCCAACCTCCGCCAAGGTTAATTTTTGCAAATCAGCAACCACAACCACAACACATCTGGATATATTTCTTAAACTATCAGAATGCATGCTTGTGCCTATCTAAAGCTTCACATTTCAGCTGTTCCAGTTCTGGTTGTCCCCTATGAAACCACAGAGTGCCCCAATAACTGTTTGCTTTAGTTTGAACAGGTACATGTGTATCCCAGAGGATTACTGGTATCCATGAATGTAAGATTGCAGAGTGGATATTTCTAGAATAGCTTATGATTTGTCACAATTGAACTTTATCAGCACCTGCTTGGTTTTTTGATTGAATTTTATTGACTTATATTCTGCAAAATTACAACACAAGTCATCCCAGGGGGCTTCACAGAGTGACGCTACACTATTATATATATTATAAAAAAAAAGTATCCCATGAGCACTATTTGACCAAAATTGTGAGGTAAAATTCTCACAGAACCAGACTCTACCTAGGTTATTATTTTTAGGACTATGCTTCCTTTGTAATATCACCCAGCAGGCCTAGCTTCTCTGCTGAACAAGTCATAATGGTGTAATTTGTTAGTCGCTCCTTATTTGTTTTGTGGCGCTCCATCTGAAAATAATCGTATTATTAATTAGATATTAGACCTAAAAAAAAATGTGTTGGGGGAGGTGGGGGGGAGCTGTTTGATTGACAGGTTTGTGGTGCAATCAGGTGTCGGTTTTAGGTGGACGGGGTGTAGTGTTCTTGGGTTTACAATCAGATTAAGTCATATTTGCAGCCTGCTCCTCCTCAGCTCGTTCAAATATGTCTCTTCTGGCTCCACAAATGTAAGATGGCGACTACAGAAAAGCAGAATTTCAGGCTTCAGAACGGCAGTTTATAAACCAATGGGTGATGTCAGAGTTGGTTGCCGCTTGGTTGCCACATCAAATGTGACACCCGGGATCAACATGCATCGCATTCAGTCGGCTAAATTCCCTATTCAAAATGTTTATGAAAGTGAAAATAATTAGTTGATCTGAATCTTGATTCAGACCCGCTCCGAAATATAATGGGTTCCTCCTTGGCCCAACCTACACCCTTCCACTACACTTTATGTTGGGCCGGCAGATTCTGTAATCTTCCTGACAAATAAACTAAATAAATAAATCAAGCTGAAAACATTTCAGAGATTGCATTCACAGGCTGTTTGGAAATTAATTATAAATTTAATTACATTGTCGGTGTCATTAATAAGGCCCTTTTTGTGTGTGTGTGTTTTTGCTCTGAAAGCTGATAACGGTAAATTACACCAGGTGGACCCTGACTGTGCTCAATTCATGTTTCTCCCTGACTATTGATTTAACTGTAATAGTTTATCGACCGTGATAACGTGGTACCGGCTAGACATACAAGCTCCAGGAGCTCGTGTAGTTTCAGAAAAGATGAATTTCCATGTGGGAAATTGCCCCGCACTGTAAGCGCAGTGTATTGCGTTTCAAGGACATTGAGGGCAAGTGTTTTTTTTTTCCAGAGTGTTTTCTTACTAGAAAAAAAAGAAAGAAAGGATGGAAAGAGGGATAAACCAGCCACCTGAGAGAGGAGGGGAGATTGTCATTCAGCAGGCGTCTGATGGCTGTCAGGCAGTTCTCCTTCACTGCAGATGTGACGCAAACATACACTTCTCATTCTCTTCTCTCCGCTGTGTCATCCTCCTCCCCCCTTCCTCTCCTCTCCACTTTCCTTCTCCTTTATCTTCCTCATTTCCTTTCCTTGTCTTGCCTGCTGTTTTATCTCCCTCCATGCTTCTGCTCATTCTCTAGGCATTTCTCTTCCCCTCTTTCCACTTTCTCCTCCTTTCTTGCTTTTTTTTAATTTCAATTTGTTTTCTCTTTTAGCTCTCTGCCCTCCCACCTCTCAGTTTTACCTTCTTTTTTCCTTCTCTCTATCCTCTCAGTGGAGATGAGTGGGTGGAGTGAAGCATTGTGCCCTGGAGATTGTTGTGCCATCCGCTTTTCGGATGGGTCAGACTTTGTGTGCATGCTGTGTGCATGTGCGTCTATATATGTGTGTGCACTTCCAGAGCCCTCGCACAACAAGAAAAATGGTCATCTTCCTTTTATTCAGGCTTAAATAAATGCTGAGTTATTGCTTCATCGTTGCTGTCTTACAAATACATAAATCTTATTTAAAACATGACAGCTTATTTTCTGTGTCTCAGGCTCTCCTGCATTTCTCGATTTTGTGTCCAGCCATTTTTCTTTCGTTTTTTTAATTTGATCCTTTTTGTTTTTCTTTCCTCATTTCTCTCTTACTCATGACTTGTCCTTTTCTCCTCGCATTCCTTTCTGTGTCAGCTCAGAGAGAAATATATCCCCCTCCTCTTCACGTATCTTCTCACTTCCCCTGCCTTCTTCTTCTCCCCTCCTCCTCCTGTTTGGCCATTTTTAGACAGCAAATCCCATCCTCTTCTACAGTATTTGTCTGAGTGCGTGACTGTATGTCAGTGTGTGTGTGTGTGTGCGTGCGCGCTTCCCTTACTATCTCTTAAAACACACACACACACACACACACACACACACACACACACACACACACACACACACACACACACACACACACACACAGAAATACAAAAGCAATATGCCACCACTCACCTTCTTAACCCTCATACTGTAAATTCCTGAACACACTGACTGTGACCAGATGTGATACTTTCACAAACCACCAAACAATATTTTGCATCATATAATCCGAAGACAGTGATACTAATTCTCCACCAGAATAATTGGCTTTTCACGGCATTTGGCTCATTGGTAGAATAAAAAAAAATACATCATTCGACAAATTAATGCAGTTACTGGATAAATCATTGAAAATGTGATCTTTCATGTAAGACTCATTTGTGATGTTGTAACAGCTTATTTTTAACCTACTGAAACACATTTGTTGTGCTGTTATTCAGGTCATTGGGTTTGTTTACTGCGCCGGACCGACAGTGAGTGTGTTGTTCCGTTCCTTTTCTTTCTGCACGTCTTTGCCGGGTGAGCCGCTGTGTTTGGGTTGAACTCCTGTGGGTTACTGAAGATACAAGTAATTTATTTGCTTTCCCTTTCATGTCCAAACAAAATCAAAGTTACTCTGCATTCTCCATTTATTTTATCTTGTAAAGGTGTGTAACCTTTTAGAAACATTTTCATGTCACAGTGTTTGGGAAGTAACTTCCAACATGTATTTAAAGCTCCAATCAATTCCCCAACATTAATGCTGAGGGGCTGCTGTTGAGTTGACCAAGTTATATTCACTATGTGTTTTATTTTCAGTTGTGTTTTTTTGTTTTTCTATTTAACCCCATTAATAACCTTGTCAACTGATCTCAGACATGTCTAGTCTGGTACTACCACATCCAAATTCACTGCATAAATGTACGAGTTTGGCCACATTTAATTTGGGATTTTTTTTGTTGTTGCAGTCTTTGTATTCTAATGGGTGTAGACATCACTAATTTTACAAACACTTGATGAGCCTTTATCTAATTGACATTTTCCACAATACGACGTATGTTGTGCGCCGAAACTCAGCTGACAGTAAACAACAGAGACTCTTCCCCAATGTGAGTAGAGTGCAACACAATGTTGACAAATGACCATTGTAAACTTTGTAGACTCTGGCTTTAAATCCTTGATATTTGCCAGCATTGCTGTTTGTATCGCTTCATCTAGCTCTGCCACTGCCGCCATCGTTGGAACTGCACTTACAAACAAACGCTTGACTTCAATGGCCATGCTCCAGGCCCCTGATTCATTTTTAAAACTATTGGAGCCTTTAACCAATCAGCATCGATTCCCCCAACCAGCAATTGAGGTTTACACTTATACGCTTAAAATACAAACCACAGAGCAGCTGCAGGTTTTTCAGAGTTATTTGAACAAGGTGCAGCTGACACAGCTGGATGGATTTTTATGTGTACGCATTTTGCCTGTTGATGATAAAGTGTTTCATTTTACAAACCTGAACATGACAGGCAGCATAGAATAGACCAATTGAATAGCATGATAGAATAGACCAATCAGAATGTTAGTTTGAATAGACCAATCAGACAGCAGGAAAACCTGCACAGCTGCTCTGTGGCTCATATTTTAAGGCGTCAATTTGTAAGTATCAATATTTCAGTTTACATCAGTGTTGGACATCAAATTAAACCTATGTTTAATAGAAATAACCTCTTTTTACAGCTTTCTTGCTGGATGTAAAACTACAGTGTGTCTGTGTCCAGATGTAAAACCTGAGCTGCAGCAGTAGCAGATCAATAAATTAGGGAAGATAACTGCTCTGAAGCTCTTAGAATAAAAACAAACGTCATGTCATGCGCGTCGGTTAAACTTTAAATCAGGATGAAGTAGTGTTGTCACAGAGGAGGTTCTCCGCCGTTGCAGTTGGAGGAGAGAAACTGCAGCCTCCTCACTCCCGTGATGTTTTAATATCACGTGACATCGTGACGTTTTGCAGTGCTGGCTAAAGTCGGACAAAATTGCAGCATGTTTATTATCACAGGAAGTGGCTACATATTTATTGCTTAAGTGCTTTAAAAAAAAAGTCACCTTTTTCTTTCTTAACTTGCAATTTTTTCAAATTCCTGCAATTTTACGCAAAAAACTCACTTAAAACTTGACAAATTACCTCAATTTTTGAGAGAATCCACCGCAAAAACGAGCATTTTTGATTGCAACACTCACAAAAACATTCTGCGAAATCCTGGGGGGACTGTTTCAGTCTGGAACATAAAAGGTAGAAACCTTTTTTGTATGCACAGTGACAACATGCAAATAGAGACATGATTATAGAGTTTATGCTGAACAATATTTTTCAAACTCAAACTATGAATATTTTGCCAAATTTAGACTTTCTCTTTACAAAATAAGACACAGATACACCGTCATCTCCTCAGTCTATTCTCAAACAGCGACTGAATAAAGCAACAGCGCGTTGTCGGTATATTCAGACACAGAACAAAATCTCTTGGTAGAACTACAGTGGTGGGAAAGTGGAGCCTGGCAAGTACTGGAGAGTCATGTCACATCTTGTTGGTGCTACTTCAACTCAATATTGCAAGTATATATACTTTCAAAAGACATATATAGTTGAATCTAGTCAAAACACTTTAGAGAATCATACAATCAGCAGTGAGGAGCAAATTCATATATAATACAAAATTATATTACCCAAAGAAATATACTGCAAGGATCATCATCTGTATTTCTACTGGTCTCCCGCCAACTGCTGCCAACCGAGACCAACCTAAATCAATCTGGCTGCACAATCAGTGAGCGCAGAATTACAAATAGATTAACCGAGATGCACCGCAGACAAAGTAAGACTTCAAAGAGTGAGAAGTAAAATTAAATGCAACTGAAATCTGGAAGAAAAGACCAAAACAAACCAGCTGTTGACTGAAGTAAGACTGATGGATAGAAAAGCAGGTTATTGGAGGAAGCACAACTGCATAATTTTTGTTTCTTTCTTTCTTTTTTTTTTCTTTTTTGTGAATCACTGTGACACGTGCTCTTTAAAAGTGATTACATAAACTTGATAAAATGATCCGAGCCTATCTGCGTCTGCAGCAGTCTTAGTCCTGACATATACTTTCACCTCACACTCCGTATTGGTCAGGCGTGGTGGGCATGTGTGTGTTCTCTCGTCCACCCATCCATTCCTCCATCAGGAGTCCTGACAAGGTCCATGTATCACTTAGCCCTGGGCTGTCAGGCCTTTCCCATCAGCCACTGCTGCCTGGAAGATTAATGACTGTCTTAATCTTAAATTTAGGGACTGCTAATATCTGCAGATGACCAGACTTGTCTCACACTCAAAAGGCAAATAAATCCTCGTTTGTTTTGCATGTTTTTGAAACATGTTCCCATTTATGTGACAAACACATCAAACCATTTTTTTCACAGTTTCTTTTTGTCTGCCATCAGATCAAAGATCATATATTGATTCTTAGCTGTATGGGAGTATTTTTGTTTTGATATAAACCACACTTCAATGATGTGATACGGTGAAGGAAAGGTCATTCTGTGTGAAAATTAATCAGGGCATCTATTAGACATCTGTTGGACACATCTGTTCAGCACTGCGAATCAGGAAAAAAAACGAGACCTTTCAATAAATGATGAGCAAAACTGGTGAACAGGTTGGAGGTGGACGTATGATTAAAGGGTCAGTGGTTTGTACCCTTGAAAAGGCATTGGAGAAAAGAATGAACGAGTTATGTTCATCTTCCCCTCAACAGCTACTGGCAAGGTGCTTTGTGGCAACACTGAGCGCTCATCTGTTTTGGAGGCAGCAGATTGTGACAGATAACTCTGTAACTCAGAGATAATATTACTACCCTGTACCTTGCAGACACATATTATAAATCTGTAATTTTGGAAATAATTTTGGAAATTTATAAACAAAAAGAACATACTTACTCCCCTCTTTTAAATATCAGGTTGATATTGCATTCTTCATGAGCTGATCTTATTTTCTTTAGCCAATGGTGAGGCTAAAAAAAAAAAAAGGAGGCAATGCTTAACTGTTGCTTGCTTGATCTGCCACTGAATATCTTGACAACAATTGGGTGGATTACCAGGACAATTTGTACAAGCACTTATCTCCACAGGATGGAGGGGGGATTGCTTAATTTTTTTCTCTTGTGCCATAATCATATCAAAATTTCGATGACCAAACACCTCCAAACCCAGTGGCATCACCCAACAGCCAGTTTCAGACAGACACTAGCACGGCTCTATTCTTATCACTCCTGTTTCTTTACTGGTCATAATCCTCTGAGTAGGTAATGGTAAGAAATAATCAAAAAGCTGAGTTGAATTTGATCTCGATTTAGATTTTCTCCTGTAAAATCAAAACAGAATGTGTTTGCCTTCGTATTCATTGAACGAGGACGGATAAGACTCCAGGAGAGATCACTGGAGGGAGCGTCCAAATTTTGAGATAGAACGAAAACAACCAATGCATGGCCAAGTAAGAATCACCCCGTCTCTCAGAAGCAACTAGAAACAGGCAGATTCGAACACAACCGGCTCCTCAGACATGTAAAAGGCCTCAAGACATAAAATGTGTCTTGATGGTTTTGTAGTTGTTTTGGGTTGTCTTGTTGCATTTTCCTTCTTTTTGCAGTCGTTTTGTGTCACTTTGTTGCATTTTGCTTCTTTTTGTGTTCGTTTTGTGCCATTTTGTGAGCACCCAGCTTCACGATGGCCCCCAGATTAAGATTTGTGTAAACTACCCTATCAAAAAATACTAATCCAGAAAAAACTAATGAAAGTAATGACACACCTTTTCGACGTTTTCCTCTAAAAAACATTTAAAGTTTGTAACCTGATCCAGTCTCTCTCCAGAGGTAAGGTGAGGCAGAAATAAGATGGCTTACTTTTCTGTTTATTTGGCATGTCATTGACAGATAGGCTTCACTTAGATTATTTCCATGGGACCATGTGGCACTGGCCCCGGTTCTGAAATGGAGCAGAGGAAAGATGGAACACATCCCTTCGGATCCGCCTTGCTTGAATTTGTAAATAGAACATTAAACTAATCCACAGGATGGAAACAACAGGAAAAAGTGAAGTTTGTGTCAACCAGAGTGAGAGAGTGAGAGTGTGGTAGAACCCAAATATTCACATTATGGCCATGACGCACAAACCCCTAGAAAAAGACAAGGTCAGTTTGCATCTAGTCAAAACACCATTAGATTGCCACCCGCAGGGTGAAAACATGCGGAGATTGGCACAGCAGGATGATACAATGCGGTTTTAATATAAGCTATACAAATATTTGTTCTCTCACCATTTTTAGTCACTTCATCCAGGTGCTGTGGGCCTACTTTGGGGTCCCCTGACCCTTTAGGCCTCTGGGCCTGTGCCCCATAGGCCCATTCAGTAATCTTTCCATGGCTAGTGACATTGTATTTCCACCTTTGATATAGATACTAAGCCCACGCACCTACACCATGACAAAGACTGTGTCAGTAAAAAAAAAAAGTGAGTGACTTTTAACAACCTGGTATCATTTGACCATTGCCATGAGCAATAATGTCTTTTCAGTCATTTGGCCCCAATTACTTAAATGGATTCTTATTAGCCACTTCCTGGTTTATGAGTGTGCATGCAATTAGTTCATTAGATATCTCATAAGGAATTTATGCAGGGAGAGCTGCCTCCTAATTGGTTGACTAAGGACCTATTAAGTATATTTATGATGCTGTGGATCACATCCATTATTATCATCTAGAATCTGTCCAAAATATATGTGCATCAGTTAGCGTGACATGAATGAAGATGGTAATTTTGTCATTTAAGGTTCCTTTCTTTCTTTCTTCTACTCGAGTGAGCTCAGACAGCAGTCAATTAAATGCAGATATGCTGTATGTGTCCTCATATTATAGAGTTGAAGAGACAGCACCTCATTCTCCTCATTGTGTCAGGTAGTTGTTCTAACAAATAGACACATACATGA
Organism: Brachyistius frenatus; assembly: GCF_029030835.1. Taxonomy (NCBI): domain Eukaryota; kingdom Metazoa; phylum Chordata; class Actinopteri; family Embiotocidae; genus Brachyistius; species Brachyistius frenatus. The sequence goes on from NW_027210626.1 coordinate 1,273,453, forward strand.
CGTAACCCTTGTATGCCATTCAAGTGGAGCTTGATGAGATGTCATAGATCTTTCCAGGGTTTTGATTTGCCACAGATTCATTTTCTTTGAAGACAGAATGACACCAGGTCTTCTGTGCCTCCTCTAATTGAAAGTCTAGTGTCACATATGCGGAAAGACATGTCACAGTTTTTCTGGGTTCACTGTTTGTGAATATATTTAGCCGGGAGCAATAGAGGGAGTGTGTCTTCTTTTTTTTTTTTTCTTCACAGGTTTGTGTGTTTTGTTTTTTGAAATATGACCTTCAACAAAAGTCTCTGGAATTATGTTAGACCCCAACTTCTATTAAATAAAAACAGAAAACAAATGCATTTTTCTGCTGTACTTCTTCAGGCTTTGCTGAATATAGAGCTATGGTACTGTAAAGGAACTGTAAGAAAAAAAAAACATGTTCACAAAAATAATATTGTTAATGAAACCCCAAAAAAGTCATTTTGATAGTTTTATGACACTAAACTAATTGCTTATCAAAAATGAATTGAAATTCATTACCAAATCTTTAATTTTGCAGCCCAATGCTGCCAGTGAGGCTGCATGGTTAATATTTCTGCACTTACTTTTATACTTTAATTTAATTTGGTTTAATTTCATTTGAATAATTTCAGAGGAAGTTGTCACGGTAGAAAATCCCCTGAAGTATCATCTGCATGCATTCTTGTTTGGATTAAAAAGATCATATCAGATAGAGGTCTTCCCAAAAGAAAACCAAATGTAAATTGTGTTTTTTGAAGTTTAAGTGGAGGAGCCGGTTGGTCATGAGTATACGTCCAGTTATCTTACTTGTTCAAGACACTAAACCACATATTAATGTGTGCAGCTTCTACCATATGTGCATCATTTAAATGCAATGTGATTGTAATTGAATACGTATACGGATTTTAAGTTAACAGGAATGAGGGAATGTGTATTACTCACGTTGTGGGGACATAAATCTGTTTACAGTCTTTCTTTTGGGGGCAAAAATCAAGTTCCCATATTGTAAATCATTGAATATTAGGTAGACTACTCTGTTTAAGGTTAGAGAATGGTTTAGGATTAAACAAGTAGTGAAAGGCTCGGCTCCAAAAAATAAATGCAAATTGACATTATGTCCTCTCGAGTGATGTACTGTTTGTGTGTGCTTGTGGGTGCGTGTGTAAGTTTCACTGATGGATCTGAAAATGTCTCCAAAGTTCAGACAGTGCTTGAGGCTCGCTGTCTCATGCTGAGCGTCATCAGACGGATGGTTTCTCACTCACACGCGGCGCAAAAGGACGGAGAGCGAGTGGCACAATGATATGTTTATTGAGAGGCTTTGGATAATAGAAAAGGTGGTGGCTGCTGCTGGAATGTCACAACCATCGACAAAAAAACGTGGACATCAACTCCTTTATCTAGACTCACGCACTCACACACACGCGCACACGCACACGCACACACACACACACACATAAACATACACACACATTCTTCACCTCTGCTCTCGTCACTCCAAAGAGAGAAAAAACTTACGGCAATGTACAGGACAAGACGGTTATCACAGTTTCTACAAGTTCATTTCTACATGAAAAAATTCACAGGTACACATATATGAGGGATATTTTCTTCTTAGGCACGGCAAAAGCAATAAGATGTGTGTTTCAACAGAGTACTGATAAAAAATAAAACATTTTACACATTTCATAAATCCTCAGGGGCCCAGATGGACTGAATGTTTACAATGGATTTGAGGGGGGAACATCGTTTGTATGCAGCTCCCGGGGGCTCCAGTGAAAGACCCCACTCACAGCAGAGGACAATATAGTATCAGGGTGTATTATTTAGGGTTAGAAAAATGTGTTGAGTGTGTTCTATTTGAATTGTAATAGGATCAGAGTAAGGACTCAGTTCATCTGGTTACCCCTATATACATCTTTATATTATCTCTTCATATACATATACACATTTAGGATTTGCAAAACTTGGGACTGGAACATTTAATATAAATGTAATCCCAGGTCGGCCCGAGGAATGGCTATTAGAGCATTTTCAGTCTACACACATCTCCACTGGTCTCCTCCAACGCTTTGAAATGATCATATACGAGTAAATGACACACAGACAACATCATAAGACAGTTAACTCGAGCTGCTTTGCTCTTTTTCTATATTTGCAATTCAAGTTGAGAAAGTTCACCTGTCTGTGCAGAACGCTTCAGGAGGCTGCTAAATATATAACCAGGTAATCATAGATAATTTAGCAGCCACTTCTTGCACACTGACACCACAAAAACACCCAGACAGACCCCTCGCACTCCTCGAAAAACCTTGTGCTCGGATAGAAAAGACAGTCAGCGATGTTCTCCCTCAGGTTTAGATACGTCTACTGTCGCAGCTGGATTGAGAAAAGCATGTTAGCTCTTTGACGGGATGTAGCTCAAATTGTAGCCTTGTACTCCTTAAATGAGCGCTGCTGAGAAGTAAGCTGGTGTTATCATTTGTGTGAAAGGAAGCAAGCACATTTGTTTCAGTGGGACTAGGTTTGATTGTTTGTTATTTTGTCAGTACCTCAACAAGTAGCCTACGGGAACCACACAGTCAAACAAGGAAGCACAGAGGCAATAAACTGTTTTTGTTGCTAAGGAAGAAAACCCACAAAACGGAGGAATGTTGCTGGCATTTAGAGTCAATTCCCAAGTAACTGCTTATGTCGATAAAAACATCAAACTTAAAGAGATGTTTGCTTTAGATGTGATTTTTAAATGACCCATTTTAGTCGCTGACTCTTACACAAGAGGCATAAACCTGCTCATTGAGGTTTTCCAGTTTAACTTGAAAGTACTCTGGTTGGACAGGTTCGAGGTTTTGCTACAATCAGGACCAAATTCAGATGGAAAGTGTTTTTCTGGAGTTGTTGTGCATTTGTCTCAGAGTTATGCAATTATCAGATCATGACTTATCAAGTTGTTCGTATCCACATACAAGTAATTACCTTTTTTTCCCCTTCACATTTCAGTAGACGAGGGAGGATCAAAAAGTTCAGAGACTGCTCCTGCTGCGCGTGAACAATTTGCAGAACCGTGACGTGCAGAGAGCTCAGAGAAGCTCTAACCTTTGTGAGTAAGTACCCCAAGTTTTGTCACTTGATGAAAATCAGCCCTTGAGTTTCACAAGCTTTTGTGAGCAGTGGTCCTGGTGCATCTGCGATGTTTTACGCTATGTCATCTGGCCAGAGATATTTTTTAGTTCCCAATACATGGGTAACTTGAAGCTGGTATTTTTTGCTCTGTTGACTTTCATTCTCTTGGGCTCTGTTCGTCCTCTGAATGTCTGACTGTGTGCCACGGGCTGAATTAGCTACCATAGCGATACTATTGCTTCACATACGGCAGATAATAACGAGTGCTGGTTGCTCAGTGGCAGGATTCAAAGCAACAATATACGCATACAGGAATAACTTGCGGTTAAGGGTTTTAGCCAAAACTTGTTAATTTGAGATAAAACTTTTTTTATCCTCACAGCTAAAATGCATTAATCACAGTGGAGATGGCTTTATGGCGCAGTGTATGTTTGCATGTGTGTGTGAGTGTATTCCTGCAAGATAGACAGACGTGTTTGTTTGCTGTATGCTTGTTTGGATAAGCCTGTGCCTGGATGTACTGCTTCCAATGTGTCTGAGTGAGTGTGTGTGTGTGTGTGTGTGTGTGTGTGTGTGTGTGTGTGTGTGTGTGTGTGTGTGTGTGTGTGTGTGTGTGTGTGTGTGTGTGTGTGTGTGTGTGTGTGTCAGCTTAGCAGATGGAGTTTGATTCTCACCGCTGGGAAATCTCAATCCCACAATGCACTGGGAGTGGCGCCAAATGAGGAAACCAGCAGTAGCAGCAGCAATGAGGGACCAATCACAGTTTGAACGCTGAAAAAAACAGTGCTTCCCCCCCCCTCTCTCTCTTTCGTTCTCACCACTGTTCCACCAGGACTAGCCATTGTTGTGCTATCCATTGGCATGAATTGGGTCTATGCATGAGTTGATTCTGAACTTGTGTGCATACACACACGCACGTATCACAGACACAGAAAAAGCGATTAACACAGATTACAAAGGGAAATGGTGACAGGATGAAGTGGAGGCTGGTTCACCAGCGTTCCCTTTGTGTTACTGAGCAAACAAAAGCAAACAAAAACATCTGGAAATCCTGGTTTCCGAAAATGACGACAGCAAAAAATTCCCAACAACAAAACCGATTGTTTCTTCACTCGTAGGTCAAGGGGGAATTATTCCAAATTTAGGCCCATTTTAAAGGGGATTTCTGTCTTTTTCAGTGTCTTCCCAAATCCCCCCACCAGTCTGATTGACTATCTTTTGCTGGGTTTCTGGGCAGTGGAGAGAGAGGCAAACAGAGTTGATGATGTTTTCTCAGGGTTTTCATGAGTACAGCTGAATTCAGCTTTTTTTTTTTTCAGAAGAGCTTATCGAACTGCAACTACTAGCAGTTAACGTGATGATTCAGCGGTAACCAGTAAAAGCACAAAAATTAAAAAAAAAAAAAAAATCAAAGTGCTTCCAGTAAAACAGGCGGGATGGCAAGATGATCTGAGAAATCATTGTGATGTCAAAGCAAACCGATGACATCACCTTCCCCCGGCACAACAAGGCGGGTTATATCAGATCATAGTTGTGGTGCATGAATGTGTGTGTGTGTGTGTGTGTGTGTGTGTGTGTGTGTGTGTGTGTGTGTGTGTGTGTGTGTGTGTGTGTGTGTTAGGGTTTTAACAACATGTTATTTTGCAGGACGTATACTATGCCAAAATTTGGCTTTTGGATTAAGCTATTTCCCAAAAGACCTTTAGCCGTTCCTCTAGAATTGTATGCTGGTATGGAAAAGCCTCTGAAACAGCATTTAGTTCATTGACGAAACACTTTATTGAAAGCCAGACTAATGACAATAAGGCAGAGAGAGGCATGTGTCATTGCAGATATTTAAACCGACCACTGTGGACCAAATTCACTGACTGGACATCTTACGTTTGTTATGATCAGGGAACCATCATATCAAAGACAAATGACACTAACTGATATCTTACTTCTGACTGAAGGGCAGCATCAGCAACTGCTTTGTATCTATTACAGCAAAATAACAATTTGCTGAAACCCTAGAGTATGGATATATGTGTATATGTTTGCTTTCTCACAGTGAGAAACCAAAAGCATTTCTTCCATCCCCCGTAGCCCTTCTTTAGAAGGTCTGAAAAAAAAAAAAAAAAAGGATGTCTTTACTCCCCGAACAACCAATCACAGTCCAGTGATTGTGGATTTTGACACTGTCAACACAAACTGCTACCAACGCCATGATGTGAGCTATGGACGGAGAAAAAAAAAAGACAGATAAAAGGAAGAAGAAGAAGGTGGCTGGTGGGACAGAGTTTAGGTTTTTAACAGGTGTTTTCAAACGGGTTTTTGTCCTGTTGGTGATCCTTTAGTCCCGTGCTACTGTAGGCCCAGCAACTGGAGGCTGATTTCCCATAGGCTCAGTTGCAGCTGGGGGTCAAAGGTTGGCGTTGTTGTGCTCTCCCTGTGCCCATTAGCCCAGTAGCCTCCTCCGCAATCCCCCTCCAGGACTGGAGACAGAGCAGCCGATAGAACGGTGGCAGCACCCTCTGCAGGAGTCTGGAGATAACGCACACACACAAATCTAAATTTTAAAAAGGTTATTGCATACCAAAAATCCATAAATTTTAAAAGGAACTCGGATGACCACAGGATGACAAGATCAACAACAAAGAATGTGTCTGAGTGTGTGCGTGAATTTAAGAGTAGGGCTGATGTCACTATATGTTAGCATCAGTGAAAAGGAAGCTCAGGGTAAGTGCCTGTGTGTGTGTGTGTGTGTGTGTGTGTGTGTGTGTGTGTGTGTGTGTGTGTGTGTGTGTGTGTGTGTGTGTGTGTGAGAGAGAGAGTGTTAATGCATTTTAACAATGATCTCAGTGTCAGCTGTGAGACCAGGAGCAGGTTTCAGAGCGGAGAGGGGATCACATCCTGCGAGCATCAACAGCACACTTGCATACTTGTGTGAAACAGTGCGTGCATGTGTGTGTGTGTGTTTGTGTTTGTGTTTGGCATAGTCCTCCACAATATTTTCAAACATGAATTTTAATTGTTCTTCTGAATGAATTATTATTTGGCTCTGAGGGCTAAACTTTTCAGCAAGAGCAACGACGCTTGGAAAACATAACTTGTTCTTTATTATTCCTTTTCCTGTCTGTATATTAAAGGTCACATGGCGGTGTTTTAGTGCAGAAAAAACACAATGCTTTTTACAAAACAACTTGTTTCCATGTAAATAGGCCACTATGTCTAGGTCACCTGTTGCGCTGTTGTTTCTGACTTCACCGCTTTGCTGCACTTTGTTTTTGCAGTTGTTACTTTCTCTGAATATTGATTGTGGAATGATAGCAAAAATGCAGCTGGTTATGTTGACTTTTTAGGAGCTTTTGAAAACTGAGAGCTTGCACCTACTTTATTTTCTGTCCAAAACTGTTATACATAGCCTTTTTTAGATACTTCTACATAACTGAGCAATTCTAACGAAGCACTTTGACTACCAATACAAAACATCAATATACTATAGAGTATATTGTAGATAGCAATGTATAGCATATCACCAGGCACTGTAACATTTGGAATTTGGTTCTTATTTTTGTTTAGTCTTCTAATTAAAGATATAAGTAAAGATTACAGTTTATTACCTCCGGCAAAGAAGTTATGTTATCGATGCGTTTTTTTTTTTTCACTTTTAGTAACATTGCAAGATCATTTATTTGGCCAACTAAATGCAATACATCTTAAAATCCAGCAATGGCAGTCAAGTTTAATAGTGAGAAAACATTGGCCAGCCTAAATGATTATCAAAATCAAGCAGCCACCAATCAGTTTATCATTAGTTTATGAACTGCTGACCAAATTGTTTTAGCACTATCTAATATCAATAATGCCTTGTCATTTGGTACCAAGATTCAATACATAGGCTCCATCCACGTTAAGACGTTTTAATTTTAAAACACATAGCTTTTGCTACGTTTACACAGGAGTCAATCTCATCAGTGTGAATGAGCCAAAGCATTTACCGTACATAGTCCGACCTTGGGCAGCTCACCCAGGAAGATAAAATCTCAACATAGTTTCAACATAAGTATACAAATCTTACCTTTTTTCAAACTAATTGTTGGCCACACACCTGTCCAAATTGTGTGCACTGCAGTGACAATTGATGTAAATATGTGAGGTATTTAGTGGAAATTGGTAAAATGTGTGTTTACCAATAATTTACATTTGAGACATTTCTGGAATGTCTATTATTTGTAGCTACAGAAATAAACCTGAGTTAAACTCCACCTCTAAACTGCATGAAAGATAAATTTGTAGTGTAATGTATTTTTCTTCACATTGGTTTTGAAAAAAAGTATGGTTCAGGAACCAGTATGGAAATGAAAATATATATACCTGTACTGGTTATCAAAACATTTTGAATGGTGCCCAGACTTGTTCAAGGGTCCCAGTAATCCTCTGGACAGCACTCACTTGCTCCAACTCGCTACAGATAGCAGTCGTTATGTGGCACTTGGTAAGCGTGGTTTTATAGCCGGTACAACTGTAACACGGTTACACGGTTGTTCATAGAGGACTAGACGAGTAGCCTTGGCAGAGGTCTGCACTCTTCAAGTGCCCTTCTACTTGAAGTACTTTCTCCTTTTGTTTCTTTCTATCTTCAAACCTTTGGCTCTGCATGCAACTAAATCCTCCGGCTTTAGATAAAAAGGTGTTGTTACAGGGTTAAGGTTAGAATCACAGTTGGTCTGTTCGTGTGTGCCTGTGTGTTAATAATTACATGTGCAGGTTTGTGTGATTAATGTGTTTGCTTATATGGGGCAGAACCACCCCAAAGGTTCCGCTCACAGGCAAAACACTGACAATTGCAGTTTAGGGCTGGAACATGCACACACGTCTCCTTCAATTAAATTCCAGGGACATTAACAGCAGCCTGCGGTCGGAACTTTAAGCTATGCAAGAAAGGCTTTAAAATGTAACACAAAGTGAACAGCCCGGCTTGATTTTTAGAAGCACTTACATTTTCAGCGATGTGGATGGACTGTGCAAATGTGTCTGCGCACGCATGAGTGTCTTTGTTTTATCTTATAATAAAATCCTGAACAGTGTCTGTGGTGGAGCCTGTTATTTCAGGCCACCGTGGTACATTGAACAAAAATGAACAGTGATCGTGTAGCAGTTTCTTTCCAGGATCCAGGTCGGAAAATCATGTCGACTGCAAAGTTAATGTTTTAACATCTAAGATAGGAGCAAGCATTACTAAGAAAAACATAATTCTAATCACCATTTGCCACCATTTACAAGATTTACAATTATTTACTAACTATTTTTGATCCAGTGAAGTATGTCAATATTTGGAGTGTAAATCGTGTCGTGCAGAAGAAAGAAATTTACGTTTACAAATCTTTCATAGGTCTTCAGAAAACACACATAGATTGAGCATTTTTACTCTGCAGGCATTAACATTCAAGTCATTTAACTAACAAGCACTTCACAAGGACAACAGCAGAATAAACAGCAGTTTGAGGATCGAGGAAACATTTGAAGTTACCAAGGTTATAGCCTTGGTGTCCTAAAACTATTCCTGTAACAATAAAGTAAATTAATCAACATAGTGGATTACAGACAAACTACTATGACCAGTAAACAAATGAACACAAAAATATATTTACTTTATGCATGTAAGCATTTTTTTTTAATTGAATTGGATATCATAAGTTATGACTCTACATAGTGACAGCAAGACTACAGAAAATGAATATTTTAATAAAAAGTATAAGAACGACCTTTTCTCTGTGAAGGAATAATTATTATGTGTAGTTTATTGTAGACTGAATAACAGCACTTTAAATCATATATTTGCTCCAAGGAGGATATAAGTCAGATTTAGTTTGCATAAAGAAGATCACAGTGAGCACAGTACAGTGTCTTACCCTGAAAAGCAGGCGAGCAATGGCTCTCTGTGCCAGATGGAGGGGTGTCCAAAGGTGGCAGTAGAGAGCAGTATCCACCATGCCAGGATCCACAGCACACGAGCTCACTGGGAAACCTCCGTGCTGCATCTCCTGGTGCAGCTGGGAACTGAATAACAGCTGGGCCAGCTTACTGTGACAATATGCAGCATGGGCTGAATAACACTGGCTGAGGAGAGAGCAAGCAAGGAAGACTTCAAGATAAAAGCAATGAAATGTGCCTCTGTTTAATTATGACGAGGTCAAACAGGAAGTAAACAGCTCAGTTTTGTTCAGTTCATACCAATCAACTGTTGCCAAAACAGATAAAACACTTTCCGATGTAAGAAGAACTCATCCTGCTGAACAAGGACATGTTGTTTTTATAGGGGAATATCTCTGAATCCTCGGGCTGAAAATCAAATGTGAAGCATCTTAAACATCATTTGAGTGCAGAGCTGCAGTGCCAGCAAAGAGATCTGCAGCAGTCTGAGTCCGACCCATTGGAATAAAAGCCACAACTTAAACTCATCCATAGGAAAGGAAAGTATGTCCATTTTTTTTTTACATCAGCCTAAAAGGGAGACATAAAATATTTTTGTCTTTTGCTATGTGTTGTTTATTTGCAATTTCTGTCTCACTCAGTTGTTATTGAAATATTTTACCAGTTTGACTGTTTAATTTAGACAGGCTGTGTATCATATTAGACGGATGTCACATGCATAAAGCTTGTCCTACTTTAACTCACATCTAAACTAGACTCACTATTTAATATGCATTCGAGGACAATGATGTTCTGGTTTATGAGTTATTTCATTTCAGCTAACAGGTGGTACAAGTGTAAAATATATAAAACACACACACGCACGCACGCACGCACACACACACACACACACACACACACACACACACACACACACACACACACACACACACACACACACACACACACACACACACACACACACACACACACACAGTCTAAAGTCAGTTACACAAGGTGCTGTTGCATGTGTGTCACTGTTAATATGTGGTCACAGCACAGTTAGCTTTGTATCAGCACTGGAGGCATTTCTGAAGATCAAACAGTAATAAACACGATAAGGAATAAAAGATTTAGTTGAACAGAGGCAAAAGGTTAAAATTACATTGAAACCTTCTTCATAAATGTAAATGCCAAATTAGTTCTACTCCCAAAAAAATATTGTTCAATGAGATTAAAGAGTTTCATGCCCGCACTGCAGGTCCTCTGGGACTTCATAAAGACTAATCTGCTTAGACCTAAATGATGAGCAGTGGCACAAAGACAAACAGAACACAAATGAAAGCGCTCCTTAATTCATAATAACTGATTCAAATTCACACAATAAAAAGTTAAACTTTCACTCTTCCTCTTTCTTGTTAAAACACAATCCGGACATGGAAAGACATCCCCACTATGTCACGCTGCAGCTGAATATAGCGACAACCTGGTTTTTAATACATTTTTGAAATCAGTGTGACAACAGGACAGCAGGGACATTACAGGAAAAGTCTTCTTTGATCCACATATCTTGGGAGGGGAAACACAACACCCACGGCAGCTTGTTAGGACCAAAAGAATTTTGCACTAAACTAAAACATTGTAGATTAATTATGAATTTATAACATGCTGTGAGAGTTTAAGAATGCAGGCTTTAACCCACTACCATGGCGATGAAACAACACAATGAAGACATTCAGGCTACTAATGCTTATTGACAGCAGTGTTGAGAGCTGGGACCATGATGTGCCAAATGGAATCAACAGTTCCCCACTAATGCCAATAGAAATTGAGTTATTTGTTGGTGACGCCAGCATAGACAAGGCAGGTGAGTTTGATTAAATGTCCTTCCGAATGACAAGGAAACAGTCCAGTACTAAGCTTTATTTAATAAAGCTCTTTTTGTCAACAATTGGCTACATAATTTGAAATGGTTGCAACAACTAAACATCGTTAGAACAATAAATGGCTAATAGCCAGAAAGCATTAGAGTTAAGTGCAATGGTACAACTTAATGTCCATTGTTCTTCCTGTCCCTTCCCAACAGCAATTACGTTAAAGGCCTCTGTTTGCATCTCTATTTAGCAATTCATTATTGTATACCATTATTCTTTATTATTTGTAATAAACCGTTTCACATGTATCGTATGCGCATGTGTGTGTGTGTGTGTGTGTGTGTGTGTGTGTGTGTGTGTGTGTGTGTGCGCATGTGTGTGTACCTACCAGCTATTTAGGTCATTCAGTTTGATATCCCCGATGCAGTGGGCTGAGGACGAGACGTTGACCACGCGGGAAACGGAACCACATTTCCCAGAATCCTTCAGTGGATCCAGGAGTAGCCAGGTCAACAGGAAGTGGCCCAAGTAGTTCACACCGAAATGCTGCTCAAATCCATCCTCAGTCCTCCCCTCAGGAACCAGCATTACACCCGCTTGAAACACACACACACACACACACACACACACACACACACACACACACACACACACACACACACACACACACACACACACACACACACACACACACACACACACACACACACACACACACACACACACACACAAATAAACACACAAACACAAACTTTTTTCACTGTCCCAAGGAAAATGTTCATTGTTATTTTGCATTCCCTCGTTTTTTTTACGCTAATCCTAACCATCAAAGCCAAATGCCTAACCTGAACACTAACTTCTAACCCTAATCCCAGAACCAGGTATTAACCCTCAAATAAATTTGAGTGTTTAAAGTGTGAACGTGATCTAAATTCAGTGAGTGATACCTCAACACAAATCTAAATTTCTATTAGATAAAACATATAACAGTAGGACATCATTTTTTAAAGTGAAAATATCAATAAATCAGCAGCTAATATCCCTAATATCATGTAGCATAGGCGTCTCTGCTGCAGTGTTCAACACAGAGTTAATGATGCGTGTTCTCTTTTGCTTGTTTCAGTCCAGCTGCAGCCATACAGAGGATGTAAATATATGCAGCAACAATCCTGTCTTGGCAAATATATTAAATAAACTAAAGAAAGACACTTCCCACTGGGGAGCTGTTAAGAGTGCACACAAACTTGCTCCAACAAAATCCAATATAATGAAGTGTATCATGTATCATTAAGTGTTATTTAGCATCCATTTGAAAGTTCAATTGGACACACCTGGAAGATGACAGCTGGTTTCGATGATGGGGTTCATGAACTCAATATATATACATGTATGTATGTATGTATAAGATCTCTCTGTGGGTCTGGAGCTGAGTTTAATGTTTTAAATCCTTTTCAATTCAGTCATGTGACAGCATCGAAATTATACTGCTGTGCAGAGGATTTGTCCGCTGAATATTTGATAAACTACTTTACATATACAGTACGCCGCCTGCACATTTCTCAAACATGACATTTCCACTACTCACCATTATTAACCAAAATATTTAGTGGAAGGTCCCGCTCCTTGAAGCTCTGGGAGAATTGACGGATGGACTGCAAAGAGGCAAGGTCCAATTTCTTGAACTCCACTGGAATGGACACACACACACACACACACACACACACACACACACACACACACACACACACACACACACACACACACACACACACACACACACACACACACACACACACACACACAGGCACGCACATCAGAGCCATTGTAAACGGATTATTCCTGCTAGCCGTTTTGCCGGTAAGACATCAAAGGGTGTATTAATCATCTCTTACAGCGGGCTCGGTGGGTTCTTACAGTACAGTACTGGCAGCACTGGGCCTCTGTAGCACATTGTATCAAACCTAATACTTCTTCCTAAACTCCATCAAAGCCTAACACATTTTTATATCACGTCTAATATATGATAAGACACAGGTAAGAGATCATTGCCCACGAGCTGGTATCATCAGAGCGTGAAAGTGGCTCTTTGCACTTTCCTGTGAGTGTGTGCATGCAGAGAAGCGACTTTCAACACTGACTTACCTAATAAGCTTAACAGATACTGTAGATATCTTGTAAGCACATTTACTTAGTAACTTTAAAGAGTTTTATTATATAAGTGTATTAAAAATGACATCGTGCTATTTGTGATTTTCTGTCATTTAGATATGGTATGATGTCAGAAGTCTATTTTATACTTGGTCAAAGTTCCAAAACTTTATGTCAGACTGCTGTGTCCCTGAACACGAAGTTTCCTCCAATTTCCAAGTTTGATCGTTTGAGCATGCTCAGTCACTGCTGTCCATTCCATCGTCCATGTTGTTCAGCTTGTTCAGATGTGGTTTGTTGATTACATTCAGGCTTGATTATGTCAAAGCTAACATTCTAACATTCAGCTAAAGTGAAAACCTACTATTTTTATTTTATTTTAAAAAATATATATATTTTTTGCCATTTAGATCTTTATTGATAGCAGGAGTCGAGAGACAGATAAGAGAAAGCAGGAAGTGTGACGGGTGTATGGCATGCAACTAAAGTCTGCCCCGACCAGGAGTCGAACCATGGATGTCACAGTTACAGTACATTTCAGTCTTTTAATTCTATTTCCTTTTAACATTTAGATGGTAAATATTCTTGAAATGTAAAAAATATTGGAAGTTCAAATTCTTGCAAAGTAAAGTTTTAGGCAAGCAACCAGATTCTCCTTTAGTTTGTAACCAAAGACAAACAGAGATGCAACTAAAACCAATCTTTTTTTTCAGTTTTCATATCCTGGACAGGCCTGTCACAGGCATAATATTATATATATATATATCACAGTATTAGACAGAGTAGTAAGCCTATGATCACTGTGAGAATTGTGAAATGAGGAACCAGGAGGTCCATTCTGACAAGTATGCCTCAAGCTGCATGAAGCCTCAGGATTATTCACTTGGCTGGGTCTGTTTTTTTTTTTTTTGTAATAGTACTGTCATATAATAGGCCTTAATCCAAACCAAACCCTCAAAATGCATGGCAAATTGGGCATGAACCCTGCAGGAATTTGTAAATATTCCTAGTTCCTGCTGGACTTTGAATTACTTTTTTAGTATTTGGCAAATCTTTTTTTGTATTAACTGCTGCTGTCAAGGAAAAAAAATACAAGTGCACTGCCACTTTACAAGAAGACCATGTCTTTCAAACATCTCAAGAAAATAAAATAATAGATTGTTCCTCTCTATAATTCCAGTAAGGGCATAGAGGGTCAAATATAATGCACAGACAGGAGACAGACTTGGAGGGAGCAGGGGGAAGCAGGGAAGGGAGAGTTGATGGAGCTGATAGAGAAAAAGGCCGGAGACAGATGAGAGTGCAGCTGTCCCTGATGAAGGTCTGATAGCAGCCTTATCTCCGAGCCATGCCGCTCACCTCCTGCTGACTGTATGTGTGTGTGAGCGAGAGAGAGAGGGAAAGAAAGGAAAAGAGACAGAAAGAACCAGTGTGTGTTACCTGAATGACCGTGAGCACAAATTTGTCTTAGTTTGTGTGTAGGTGTATTTGAGCTGCATATGTACCAGCAAGCAAATGTGTGTGTGTGTGTGTGTGTGTGTGTGTGTGTGTGTGTGTGTGTGTGTGTGTGTGTGTGTGTGTGTGTGTGTGTGTGTGTGTGTGTGTGTGTGTGTGTGTGTGTGTGTGTGTGTGTGTGTGTGTGCGCGCGCACATGTGCATTAAACTGCAAACGTAACACTTGTGTGTGTACATGTGTGTGTTTGGGTGTGCGATGCCAGTCAGTCATCTCCAGTCCTCTTAAATCGGCCCCCTTTAGACCGAGCCCTTTCAGGAAAGCCAGTCATATCTAGAGACCACTGGGAGTGAAATAATATTGATCAGGTGTCGACCTGGATCCCTGGATTTTCTCTAAAGCTCAACCTCCTTCCCTCAATTGCTGAACACAGGGATTGTGTTTTTGTTTCTTGACAAAAGCAACTGCCTTTGGAGACATATGCAAGTTGTTAAAGACCACACAGTCGATTCACAATCTGACTTTTATAAGTCGTTGTTCATTTCATACAAGCTGCATATCTACTTATGAAATGTGGAAGAAATGCAAATTAAATAATTCCTTTTGATTTTCTTTCAATGAATTTTAAGTTAATTTAATAGCAAAGTGTTTTTTAGTCTTGTTTTATGAGTGATAGATGAAGTTGTTTAATTCAAAACGTGTAGAAATGTTCTTGAACAATACTTTGGCGAGGATAAAGTAGTGTCAAAGTCAAATATGTAACTTAGTTTGTGATTACAGTATTAACTAAAAGCAAATTATCTGTATATTCATCCTCATATTTTTATATCGTAATGTAATTTGCAATTAAAAATTTTGACTGTTTTTTCTTAGATTAACTCACTAAAACCTCCATTGAATATTTATTCAAGGTTTACAAATCTTAGTATACTTTTAATTTCTATTTGAAGCCACTTGTATGACTACTTATACACATTGTACAATCACACCATAAGTTCTAGTAGACAAATGTGTATTTTTTTTCTGTAATCTCTCATGCTATTTTTGAGTCTACTGTTATTCAAATGATCTGAGCACTTTAAAGGGGACTGTTAGGCATCTAAAACCTGTAACAAGAGACTCCAGTTAGAAACTTCTTTTTGTGATGGGGCCTGAAGCCAAAGACAGTGGGAATCACTGCTTTACAGAGATTTAATTTTCATTTAATGAAATTGCCACAGTGTGGTCATACACTGAGATGGTCCAAAAGAACTAAACATAGTCTGACTATTAAGTTATGGCCCACTCTTGTAAAATAAAATATTAAGGAAGAGGATGACTGCTCAAAAGCAGTGAAAATCAAAATTTGACAAAAGTTTTAATAAGAGCTTTTATACTGATTTCAGATTTAATAGAATGCATTAAATCACAGTCGCAATGTTAAGTTTCAAGGTGAGACAGAAAGGGAAAACAATATTTTTGAATATGACAAGTAACAGAAAATAAAGCAAAATATAACTGAAGACATTTTGGCATGTAACAGTGGTAAAAGCACATGGAGTAAATCAAAAAGTTATTGATGACTTTCCCCGCATAATGTCATAGTTTACAGAGACATTTGGATAGAGAGGAGTCATCATTCTTGTTCTCATTTACACATGCTTTTCCTGCTAGAATACCTGCAGTTAGAAAGGCTTCTTTCAGGGGAAAGTTGAAGGTATTATTTAACATACTGTATACCACTTTCTTATTGCCTGCAAAACAACAGATTCTCTAGATTGCATCAATATGTTGCTTCCAAACAGAAACACTTGAATGTCCCATCTATGACTTTTCAAGTCTTGCAAGGAGCAAAAGGCGAAGGATGGTTTTGTGGGAGAGTAGCGGTTTGTAACTCTGCTTCGGGAGCAGGGGAACCATTAGCCTTTTACCTTTTCCACTTTTCCATTTCCTCAGCTGCAACAACAACTTTGTATTTGTATCTCAACTAGTTTTCCTTTATGTCCCATGTGGATGGAAAAGCAAATACAATAGTGTTACACAACTGTGTCTGTAATTTAAAAAAAATAAATGTGACCATAAATGGTTCCTGCCACATCAGTGCACAATCAGTCACTATAGTAGCAAAAGAGAAACTGAAAACATAAAAGCCTAAAAGACTGAAAGTCATTTAATAAGTGTTTAGTCTTTGTGAGTATAAAAAAAAAACTATGCAGCCAGTCTGACTCATCGGATGGAGTATGGTGCTACACAGTAAGCCTGCCAGTGGCCAACTGTTTCAGACAGCATTTTTCTTCCCTTTCTAATGTGTGTTATTGTTTTCAAAAATCTATGTCGCAGCGGGAAGCAACAACCTCCAAGCTAGCAAAAATAAACGCAGAAACGGGCAAGTTGTGAGGAAGATGTAGACCATACAATAAAGCATGCCTGCTTGGGTCTCGTCAGTTATTTGTGGGTAATTAACTATCCTAATGCCAGGGCTCGCCTCCCCACCAACCGGCAACACTCCATGACGTCGCTCATTGGTTCGTGAACTGCTGCTTTGAAGCCTTGAGTCTGACATTTTTGGGCCTTTGACATCTTGGTTCGGAGCCTGAAGTGGCCATATTTGGACCAGCTGGGGAGGAGCGAAGCGCGGATCTGACTCTATCTGTATTAGAACCCAGACACACTACCCCCACCCACCAACACCAGAATGCACCCCAGGCATGTCGATCAAACTAGACATGTCCCCAAACATACCTCTCTTTGAGGCCTAACATCTAATCAATTATGGAATTTATTTTAAAAGGACCCCCTCCCAAAGGGTGCAAATGTTTTTCTCTCCCTCGCTAGGCTTCAGCATACAACAGAAATATACATTAAAATTTCACTCTTACGTGCTCTGCTGAAAAGCTACACTTTCAACACAGACTTCCAAGACTATCCAAACAAATACAAGCATGGTCTGAATCCTGAAAATGACAGTCATAGGTCAGCTGTTGTTTATGCCTTGTTGCTCACAACTAAAAAAAAAACAGTTTCATTTCTGGCCTTCATACTTAGTTGTATTTTGCTCAATGTGGTGTTATAGAACAATTTTAAAAGTAAATACACTACAGTTTAAGGTGAGTGCAGAGTCAGAAATTCCCTTGAATGTTTCCCACCTACCAGCTCTACCTGTCAACAATACTGGCTGAATAAAAAGCAGAAAACACACAAGGATGAATGAACTCCTCCTGAAACCACCTCTTATGAGACCCAGATGAAGAAATATAAATAGTTTCCCTTTGAGCTGTCTGATAAACAGCACAGTGAAATCCAAGAATATTACGTCTGGGCAGTGTGCCAGTTTTTGCTCCTCCACAGACATTTTTATGCAGCTGATGTAGGAGAGAGGAGGCTGGCTAGTGCCCCAGTCAACTCCTGCTTGTTTTGTTAATGGGATGACAGTCTCCCAAGTCAAGACAGCTATAAACGACGACAACAACAACAACAAACAAAAACAAACCCAACACACATGCAGATAGTTAGAAATAATGCATTTGTTTGACACCGCAGCTTGTCACAAATGCACAGTCATGTTCAGAATCACACAAACATTTAAAAAGTACAAACACAGTCTAACAAGGGCAGTCTTTTAAACACGTCTGTTACTATTAAATTGGGCTTGGCGTCAAAGAGCTTTAAAAAGAAAGGAGCAGCTGGGTTACCTAAGCCGGCAGAAAGTTTAATGTGTGAAAAGCAGACAAACACGCACACACACAGGTTGCCTTGCTTCACACTGTTAATCTAGGCCTATGGTTTCAGGCACAATGTGTTACTTTCAAGTTCACCGTGACTAAAGTTAGTGGACAGACAGCACTGCCTGTGGCAAAAACTACAGAAATACCCTGTATCTGCATCTGTGTGAGTTCATGTTCATAATTTCAGTAAAATGCTCCAAGCGTCATTGGCTAGCGCCTACTTGCAGTCTAAAGTCCTAATCATGTTTCCACAGATGTTTACTCAAGGTTTTTTTGGGACAGCACTTATCCAGTCAAGGTAATACATTACAATGCTATGCTGTGCAATAAAGCAATCACACCACTGTGATACATCTGCTCACTTTGAGCCAACGCAAATTCTAAATATGTTACTATGAGTGCTGTGAATAAATCGACAATATGTCTGTATATAAAAATTGGACGTAGCTTCCGGGGAAGTGGCTAAAAGTGCAATACCACCAAGGGCCACTAGGGGGTTGGCTCCAACAAGGCTCTCTCATGAAATACGAAGTAATTATGGTGTAATTTGCTGGGGTTACTCCTTCTAATTAGCTTTCTGGCGGGCCAAATTAAAATAGTTCTGTCATTAATTAGATATTAGGCCTCAAAAAGTGGTATGGTTGGGGGTGTGTCTGTTTGATAGACAGGCCTGTGGTGCTGTCAAGTTTCCACTATAGATGGTTGGATATTGTGTCCTTAGAGATTGACTCAGATCCACTGCTCGCTCCACCAATTGGTGACGTCACTGCTGATTGCCGCTTGGTTAGGACACAATCTGGAATGCTGCTCAACCCTGATTAGCCCAACTAAGAGAATACGATGATAGATATATTGAGTTTATCATTTTACCACAATGTGTGATTTGTTGTGAGCGAGCAAAGCCATGAAACCACACACGCTAAAGTGCCATTTGAAAACACAGCACGCCAGTAAATCCAAAGACATTTTCTGACAGTGAGGAATTCACCGAGAAAAAAAAAAAAAAAAAAAAAATGTTTCACCTTGCAAATGTTTTAGAAAAAGCACAGAATCCAACTCATTTGTAATGAGTGACTCAGCTAATTGTAAAAAAACAAAAAATACACTGGAGAAAACTCATGCTCGAGCTGAGGGTTAATTGTGTGAGGTTACAGAGGGAGCTAATAGGATAACTGTAATGACGGTTCCTTTTTTCTTCTCATAGACAGCTTGTCTGTGGATGCAGAGAGAGATGAAGCCACCTGGGACTTCACTGCTCTGAGCCAGGACCTCAGTTCATGCCTCTGTGATGTTTGGGACCCGGTGGTTGATCCTTTCACTCCTGCTAAGACAGCTTCAAGTGGTACTACTGGTAATGCAGGGGAGCAGTGGCACGACTTGTCCTGTCGCCGGACACTGAAGGTAAGATTTCCAGCAGGCGTCTCATGCAGAGTTTTGGGTCTTTCACGTACATCTTACTAGTTTCAGGTAAGTTCTTGTCATTGTAGATGAGAAGAACTCCATTATTTTGTGAACATGTTATTAACAGATTTTAAAAAGGATGCTTTAACAACCAAAATGTGTTATGTAATAGTTTTATGGTATATCTATGAGGTTTTTGGAGTAACAGTTTGGCATTCCATCGCTTGAAAAAGGTTGAGAACTCCTGCGCTAAATGATGGTGATTGAAGTATGAATTATGTTGTACATGTGTGAATAAATGTGGAATTGTATTTCTTCTTACTCTACATAGTATATGTTTAGCAGGACTTTGGACTAGATATTTATAATGCACTTGTGTTTTTCAGTCAGGTGTACCAGCAAAAAAAATAATTCAGAAGATTCTGCTAATACAGTGGTGCAGGAAACTTTCTGAACCCTTTCAATTTTCTATATTTCTGAATAAATGTGTTTTTAACATAAATCCTTAAAAATAGATAAGGAGAACCCATTTAAACAAGAGATAAAAAAATATCATACTTTATTCCTTGAGGAAAATCATTCAATATTATCTGTGAATTGTAAAACTAGTTGGCCACAATTATAAGACTAAGATGCAGGCTGAAGAATACATCAAATTTCCTTTAAACATTTTCAAAGTGGCTCCAATAGACTTCTATCTTTTCAATTTTTTAAAACATAATAGATACTTTGAAGTCTAACTAAATTCTCTTTCACTGGTGACACCTTGAAATCCCTGAGGGGTGTCAACAATTGTCCACTCAAGCCCTCAGTTGGACAACTACCTCTACGTGTTTATTATGAGCTGTCTCCCATTTCTCATAACAGACAAATGTACACACACTGGGAAAGATGCCAAAGGGCGTTTGGACAGAGATGTTTAAAGCTCTTGCCTCACATACTAATGAGAATCCATTACTGCCTCATTCAAACACACTCAAACACACACACACACACACACACACACACACACACACACACACACACACACACACACACACACACACACACACACACACACACACACACACACACACACACACACACACACACATCAACACATTCTCATTCAGTGCACAAGCATCTGGCTACAGACACCCCCTTGTCCCCTATGCCTCAGTGCCTGCCAATTACAAAAGAAGTAATCAATTCCACCACGGCCCCGTCCAGGGAAATCGACTTCAATGACACCAGCTACATGGCCGCTGTCTCTGTACCTGACAGCCACTTACACACAAGCAGGGGCCCAGTCTGCCAGCCTACTGCTACTCTCCACTGCAAGGAAAAGCAAGGTAAACCACAGCTATTTTCCCAATTGGTAGCACTGGGTTTAACACTGCACATGACCTATGGTCACCTATGATAACTGTTAACATACTCCTTACAACATACCCATACATAGTCATTACAGCAGGATTGCTAGTATCTGATGAGCAGTATTATATTCACTTGATTTTGACTTCACAGATGTGTACTCAATCAAGCCATGTTAATATTAATTTCAGTTCACAACAAATCAAGTGTTTTCTAATCAAACGCCCTATTGAAAGGGCAACATCATTTGTCTGTGAATAAATAAATGGAAAGAATTTGTCACTGTGCAAGTAATGTACAGAAGAACTTTATTATTCTGAAAGCTACAAAAATGGTATACTTTCACAATATTCAAATTCAGTTTCAGTTCCTGGAATTAAAATTCAAAAAACATAATATCCCTGGCATTTGTTTTGACTTGCGCCATAGTTATTTATCCTGACATGAAAAACCCATCCATTAATAATTAGGGCAACTATTTTAGCATAATGGATCTTACTTGACTGTTGTACAACAACAACAAAAAGCTTTAAATGCTCGTGCCAGATGGCTCTGTGGACTTAAATAAGAAAATAAAAAAACCTACATTGTATCAACATGTGTAACAGTTGAGGGTGCCAGTCGTTACTCAGGGTCAGAGTCATGCCACGTTCAGACATACAAAGTAAAAGACAGTTTCTGTTCTTGTAAGCTTTGTGTTTGTTTTGCACTGAGCATGTGATTTACATACGGCTCTTGACATACGTTGTTTTCTGACGTAGCCGGCCCTGTTGTGACGCTTGATGTCTGTTAGATCTCTGTGGATCACTGTTATTTTTCTGCTGAGCTGCTTATAAATAAACAATGATGCCCATCGTTTTTTGTGAAGACGTAATCCAGGGCAACAGTGTTGCTCATCGGATGTGTTCTTAATAGTTTGGGATCATTTATTGTTGTTTTTTGTCTTTTAACCGGATTTGTTTTTATCTTGTGAGATAACTAGATTTTTAGAAAATCAAATAAGATCACACAAGATCGAGAGACTATGAGATTACAAAATCTGAAGTGATAAACTAGCGCAAAAACGACAATGATCTGATTTGATCTGATTGGTTGAAGTTAGCCCGGGATAGCAGTGATAGATAAATGGTTTATCCTATCACCTGCTAAGTATCCTCTTCCAAAACAAGGACAACTTCTCAGATTGTTCGAGGTAACAAATCATTGAGCGCGTCAGGTTAAGATTTGTTGACGATGAGAAAAACAAAGAAACCCCCCAAAATTATTCTTTAAAAAGACATATTTGTGCAGTGACAGTATGCTATGATATAACTGCATGTATAATGTTAATTTCCTGAAATAAAAGGTGAAGAGAACCCAAATTTTAATGCATTGACGATAACTAAAATCCGATTTTTGCAGGAGTACAGATCTCTGAACATCCTCTGAGGTAAACAGCACATGACACACCTTACAGTGTGGTGAAAACTCAGGGCCATTTGGTACAGAGAAGAAGAACTTATGAGGCTTCTTACTCATGACACTGTGGTGGAATTTATGGCGCTGTGAAGGTCAGCCAAATCAATTAATCAACACCGGAGCTACGGAGAACCCTGTAAGCTTCAATCAATAGCGTGATAAATCTCTGCTATCATCTATCTCTTCTTATGTTCGTCACCTCCTCTGTACTTCCTCTCCTTTTCCACCTCTCTCTTTTCCCGCTTGTATTTTCTTGCATTTATGCATTTGTTATGTTTTCCTCTGCCTCTACATCTCTACCCTTTCTCTATCAAATTGTATATATTTATTTATCATTATGGTGGGACGATGGCACACTTGTTACAACTATCAAATCTTGCAAGGAAATTGCAATCTTGCAGCCCTTAGAAATTCAACCAATTTGAGGTAACTTTGAGGTACAACTTTCTAAAGATTTCATGATTTCACTTTAATAAACGTACTCAATAAAAGCTCTGCTTTGTCAAGGAAAAATAATCCTTATTGAAAGTCAGCATGGCTCTTCAACCTCTCCTCTCATCATCAAAACCAGACAAACCAGAGAAAAAAGCAACAGTGGAAGTGAGGGAGTTAATATGAAATGCGCTCTTATCATGAAGATGAGGAAACTAATCGCCACACATCCATGCGTCAGTCAAATCACACAGCTTGTGTTCAATTACATGTATATACATATATATATATATGTGCAGTTGTAAGAGTTTGCACTTTGATGTGCATACAGTATGTGTTGAATTCATATTATTTAAAAAGTATTTAAGGCATCTCTTGTTACAGAACATGTTGCCTATTTATATTTCAGTGGCATTCTGTCTGCTTTATAAAGTTACATCACTTTTATGTTTCGGGATTGTTTGAGCCTGTTCTTCTTGAAGTGAAGATTTTTTTAAAAGATAAAGAAAAAAAGTGTTTCCAACTATGTCTGTAATGTGCACGATGCCTATTATCATAGAAAGTGATACCATATGACTCTTAATTAGGTAATAGTTCACAGCAAGAAGGTTCTGGGTGGGAACCTGCTGTCAGCTGGGACCTTTAAGTGAGGAGTTTACATGTCCTCCCTGTTCCTGCATCATTTTCTTCTAGGTGCTCTGGCTTTCTAGCCTGACTCCACCACAATATTGCTCATAGCTTCAGTTTTCTGCTGTGATTATAGTTTGGACAAACTGTTTGCATGAACGTTCGCTCAGCCACTGTAAAGGGCGCCCCAAACAGCAACGGGGGGGGGGGGGGGGGGGGGGGGGGGGGGGGGGGGGGGGGGGGGGGGGGGGGGGGGGGGGGGGGGGGGGGGGGGGGGGGGGGGGGGGGGGGGGGGGGGGGGGGGGGGGGGGGGGGGGGGGGGGGGGGGGGGGGGGGGGGGGGGGGGGGGGGGGGGGGGGGGGGGGGGGGGGGGGGGGGGGGGGGGGGGGTGTCAGTGGTTAAGTGCGATGATGTTATAACTGAGCATTTTTATTCAATGCAGTTTCAGCGGCGGTGGAGTTTCGGTGAATACCAATTGGTTAAAGCTACTCCAATAGTTTTAAAATGAACCCGAGGTCTACACAGTAGGATTAAACAATTGTGGACGATTCCCTATTGAGCACACACAAACCAATATATTCACAGTGAATTTGGGTTTAGTAACACCAGGCTACATGCTTCTTCCCACAGTCCAAGGACATGCATGTATGTCAACTGGTGATTCTAAATTGTCCATAGGTGTGTATGTGAGCATGAACGGTTGCCGGTGATGGACTGGTGACCTGTCCATGGTGCACTGCGCCTCCTCGAGCAAATTGTATAGTGTTTCTTATCATTATCTTCCCTTCCTTTTCTTTCTCACAGCCATTCATCTTTTATCCGTCTCTTCATCAGAAACACTCCTGACATTGTATTTCCAGTGTGGAAGCTCATTGTGTGCCTCAGTGTTTGTCTGCATACCTGCAAGTGTGCAATTATGCATGTGTGCTTGGTAAAGACTTTAAAAATAATCCTGAGGGACAGATTGCTGCAGCTCTGCCCTTTATCTTCAAACACTGGCAGGGGAAAGCAAGTACACTTGCGCACAAGCATTTGTGTGTATGTGTATGTGTGTGTGTGTGTGTGTGTGTGTGTGTGTGTGTGTGTGTGTGTGTGTGTGTGTGTGTGTGTGTGTGTGTGTGTGTGTGCGCGTGTGTTTGATATGTTTGCAGTGTTACCTTTGGCCTCTTTGTACTGTTCACAGATCCTTCTGACAACTGCAAGACCCTCCTGCTCATCCCTCCCACCTCAAAGAGAAGGACAGACACACACACACACACACACACACAGATGAGTACAGTGTCTGACAAGCCTTCTATAAAACCCTTTTATATTAGTTTATTCTCTCTGATTAAAACATATTTCCAAGATGTGTTCTAGAAAGGAAAAGAGTTATTGATAAACCATTTGGCCCTTCAGCAATATTTATGAATGTCAACAAAGATTCTAAATACTTCTACTGCTTCAGTGAAGACTTTGTTATCATGATTCAAACATTCCCGGAATGAGTGTGGCATATTTAAAATAACTGTTGAGTTATTTTGGAAGAGACAGATTAGTTGGGTGAAGTACACAGTCCCGACAGGAAATCGCAATCATGCAAATGCAAAATTGAACATACAAAATGATTTGCCCATGTTTGCAAGAGATTGCAATTTTGCAAAAATTCACGTCATTTCGTTGCAAACAGATTTAGCAGAAGCTCTGCTGATGGTAGTAGGACTCAAAATAACTCTTTCCAAATGGAACTTGCTTTATTAACAAAAATAGCTCCTTATTTACAGTCAGGGATGCTCTTCAACCTTCTCCTCTCATTGTCGTTACAAATGACATACTTGCTAATCGCAACAAACATAAAAACCCAGAAAAAAAACTAAGGTTTGCAGGAAATGTGGACATATCATGACAAATAAGTGTTTAATTTAATACAGATTTCCATTTATAAGAAATTGCACTTTGTTTTTGTGCATACAGAATGTATTGAATTATTATTGAAAAAGCATTTAAAGTAGTTATTTTAACAACATGTAATAACAGGGAAATATTAAACATTTACTGAACCAATTCTTAATCAAAGAGCTCATAGTTAGTATTTAAGATGGGTTTTCACTCTGCTTAAGAAACATAAGCCCTTTATTCTCACAAGAGTTTAACATGTTGGCGCCCTGAAGTTTTTCAGACAAAAGTCACCACAAAAAGCATCATTTTCTCATCTCTTAAACATGGCACAAGTCTGAAATGGAACAGTGACAGATTAATATATAAGCTGCTGCAGTACCAGGAAAAACACGCAGAGATAGAGGGAGATGCATGTCTTTTACTGCTTTCTAAGATCACTATAATGAATATATTATTACAATCATATTAATAAACAAGTGCACTGTGACGACTCAATTTCAAGACACTGAAGGATGTTGATCTTGTCATATCAGATCAGTTAATAAAAACAACTTCTGCCTCAAAAAGGTTAAAAATAAAAAATAAAACATTTCCATTAGTAAACAGTCTACACACATATTTTCAGTGTTCACTCAGGACAACTGTGTGGATGAATAGGAATTTAATGCCTTGTCATTATGTTGCATTCAAAACGCACTGTTTTGAAATCCATCTCTGTTACTTCAACATTAGTGTATTCATATCTTTATATATTTAAACAAGTAGTCACTCTGCTCGAAAATGCAGTTACTGACTGAGCACGGGGATGAGATAAACTCTAACTCCCTTTTTAAATAAAACAAAAAAAAAAGTTGGTTACATGAAAGCACACACAAACTCACAAGTGCAAAGGCATAAATAAACATATACTCTCACTGCCTATGAATTAGTGCCAACAATTAGCAGCTGAAGTCAGTGGTTCTCAACCTTCTTCATCTGATTCCCCCACAGGCCTGTGATATGACTCATGCACCCCTTCATTAACACCACCTTTCATATTCAGCTACGTTCATTTTAAACTTATTTATTAATAATATATAAGTGGATTTTTTTTTTCCTCCAAAATCCATCCAGTAAAATTGTCAATATTTAGGTCAGTTTGGTTTGAGCTACAGTATTGACTCATTAGTTCAGGTTATACACTTCAACATCTATCCTTCATTCAGCTTTTTTAGAATTTTTTGTTTAACTATTTAACCAATTTTATAAATACATTAAGTTATTTTAACCATTTCAGGACTACTTTTATCTTAGCACTTCTTTGTAGTGACTACAAAGAGCTTGCCATTTATCAATTATAGTTGACAGTTTTCACTATTTATCAATTATTTTTAGTTCATTATTCCAACCATGTATCCACTACTTTTAGCTACTACATTTAACAGGTAGCCAGTGCTTAGCATGCAATTTCAATTGTTTATTCATACTGTTAGCTATCAATTTCATCAGTTAGCCATACCTTCAGCAAACAACCATGCTTGCAGTTAACGATTTCCACATTGCTTATTCATATTGTTAGCAAACAATTTTATTAATTTATACTGTCTGCTATCAATTTCATGAATTAGCCAAACAACTTTAAGCCATGTTTTCAGCCCAGCATTTCTAATTGTTTTTCCACATTATTCGCCGCATGTTTCGGTAGCTGTTTTAAACGTCTTATTCACATTCTGACTATTATTTATTTATTTCCATTTGGTTTCCTATTTCTTCTGCTTATTCATTCATTTTCAATAACTGTAAACGTTTCTGCTCAGACCTGTTCAGGTCCATTGAATTCGTAAATTTAAAAATACTCTTTCACACACACACATGGTTACTGCAGACGTAGCGATGAGGTACGTGCACCCGTGATTGGGAATCATGGCCTTAAGTGATTAGTCAATAGACAAAATATTGATTGACAAGACATTACTTGAACATTAGCTTGTTCCTATTTATCTAAGCTGCTGCATTTTAACACACACTGTGCATGAATAGACACACATAAACACAAAACTCTTTTTACACACAAATAGCCTGCATGCACATTCTCATTTCCTCTCTGCACATACACCCAGACACACTAATCTTGGATTATCACACAGGCTATTTCAAGGGCAGAGCATCATTTACCCTGATGCACTACGGTTCAGGCAGGGCTGAAGGATGTGGCTCCTCTGTGCGACATGTCACAAGGGTCACACAGACATACACCAACAGGATGGGAACACGCTGATCTCACGTTTTTTGTTTTTTTTACACAACTAGTTTTACACAACTTTGCCCTTGTTTTGTTTTTTTGGGACAACTAGTTTCCCTTCAACAAGCTTTTCTGCCCTTTGAATGATACAACACAACTCCTCCTACACATACCAATTTACCCAAACTATTAACTACTAGAAATACTACGAGGCTATTTGTATTTATCAGTACTGCCCCAGTACTATTACTTCTTCTTACAGTTAAGGTCTGTATTTCATTCAATCGCAGGGAATCCGCATATTCCCCAAAACAGCCTCTTTCACACAATTGGAGCTTTTAAATATCAGATCACTATCCATCGTTTAAAATGATTCTATTTTAATCCAGACCGAGTGAAACTAGCTCTTTTTCTAAATATTGTCTTCCAATATATATATGTCCGAACTAACCACTAACCACTAACCACAGCTTACTGGTCGTGGTTACTTGTACACCCATGTCGACTGATGAAATACTATATGTAATATAGAATATATATATATATATATATATTGTATAGTATTATATATATATATATAATACTTTTAAATATGTAATTTTCACAAGTTTTTAGGGGTTTAATCAATGTCAGGAGAGGGACTTCAAAGATTTGGAGACTACAGTTCATGCTTTGAATTCTGTAATTCTACTATCAGTCAGTCAGCCCTATCTTGCTGATTTAAAATCCAGCAGTGAGACTGTCCACTCTTCACTGGTTATCAGGGAAGACTCGATTTTAAAGGAGCAGTGTGCAGGATTTATTGCCAACTAGCTGTGAGGTTGTAAATTACAACCAGCTGAATAGTCTTCCCCTCACCCTCCTCTTCCAAGGTGTAGGAAAATCTCAAGGGTTGTGAAACTTGCAAAAAAAAACAACCTGCAAGGCCCTTTCTGGAACCAGTGTTTGGTTTGTCTGTTCTGGGCTACTGGGGAGTTTTAGTTTCACTAATGAAAACAATTATAAATGTTATTTATAACATATAAATATATATATATATATACATATATATATATAAATAAAATATATATATATGTCTGCCAGCGCTCGGGAGCTACTGATAGTTGGAGACCCTGCCCTATTCTGTCACCACAATCCTTATATCTGCTGACAAATCACTTCTCTCTATCCCACACACCAACATAAAAACCAAAGGTGATCGAGCATTTTCAGTCATTGGCCCTAAATTTAGGAAAAGTTAGCTGCTAACTATTCCATCTTCCCCTTCTTGGATGGTTAGACCCTCCGCTGCTCTTTAGCTTCATAACTGTTATCACAAACACGTGCCATACCACATCCTAGCTTTGTTTTTATTTTATTAATTACTTATGCATTGCAGTTTGTGTTATAATTCATCCAGATAGTTTAAGTTCAAGTTCATATTCACTGACTTATATCCTCTTATTAATGTCTTGTTTTATCTAATCAGTCCTATGTTTGTTGTATCTTTGTAAAGCCCTATGGTCAACATTTGTTCTGTTGTTGTTTTTTACGTGCTTTTAAATGAACTGACTGGACTTCACTTAACTTCACTTACCGACACTCACTGAGAACACTGCACATCATTAAAAACACATCTCTGCACAACTGCTTGCGGAAAAAGCTCTCCATTAAAATAGCCACTGATTAAAAACATGCCCTGAGGAAATAGTTTGCCTACTAAATATTTTGGGCAGGGGGTTAAAAATGTAACCTAATTAATTCACTGAAATAATCTTGCTGCAGCTCAACAAATGGATAAACTGAGCATGACAGAGTAGGAAAGTCCTGACATGCAACTAAAACTTAAATGACTTTTACTTTTTCCCCAGTAAAAAAATCTTTCCAAGCACCAAAGTCTTCACTTTACTATGCAGATTAATTTAACTTTCATTATCGTATCGTTAAAATACTCGAGACCACATCAATTGAATCATAAACCTGCATAAATATATTCCAAGCCCAATTGCACACTTATTAATTCCCAACTCTGGTATGTGTCAGTCCAGAGGCTCTAACCATAAACTCCCCTCACTCAAGTACGATGCCACCACTCCACCTGGAATATGCATCCACTCCATAACTAGAGGGGGATCCACTTTACCATAAATATGAAAATGTCATGAATTATCTCAAGAAGTTGGCGTATTTGAAATGGAGAGAGTTACCAGCTGTAGGATCAGCTTCAATACACAGAGGATTATCAGGTACTACAAGAGATACTTAACCAAGCTCTTGTATGATTGATTTTTGTGTGTTATCATGATGCTCATATCTCACTTATGTTCTGTTCATACCGTCTCCAAGGATGCTCTGACATTGACTGTATACACTCTGAATGAATAAAGCAGAGGTTTGTTCAAAGTTTCCAAACTCGTGAATAGAATTACAAAATCTATTCTCACCCTAGAATCCGGTTGCATGGAAACACATTGCTATGTGTGTGGCCTCCACCTGAAGTGGGTTGTTATATATAAAAAATAATTGCAAAAAAATATTTTTATTCTAGGTTGACCAATATTTTGTCACTATTGAACTTTAATGCTATTACTGCATTTCAAGATGTATTGCATTTAGTTGGCCAAATGCCCTATCTGGCAATGTAATGAAAGTGAAAAATAATCCTGCTGACAGACAAACACCATACAAATGTCTGTAAACAATCCCAATGCATGTTGCTTACATGCAACCTTGAGAAGCATAGTTGTTGGGAGACATTGCCCCTTTCTATAAAGGACTTTATTTTCTTCAGCTGCAACACAAGATAACACAGCTTTCAAATTTATTTTTTTACACACACCATACAAAAGAATTGAAAATACTGTTCCAGAGAAACATCAACGCCTGACTCACTGGCAACATGACTACATCACATCCAGAATTCCTCTTACAGTCTAGAGCGTGCAGAGAAAATAATAACCATTCACGTTAACAACAACAACTAGCGCACATATGACGATTATTAGCTGCAAAAAATGTGTTGTTCCTTAATCAAAAAGACGCGGACAGAGACGTTAGCTTCAGAGCCTTAAGTCAGAGAGCTCAACAGAATGCTGAAAGTGTGTGAAGAAGCAGCCCCGTAATCACAGATGAAGACTTAAGCTGCATAATATTAAGGAGGAAGACAGGGCAGACATCAGAGGTGCGGTGATCAACATATTTAAGAAAGTAGCTCTCGGTATGAAAAACGAGAGACATCACCCTCAGAAGTTGGGACCAGGTGACACTTGAAAAACGAAAATAAAAAGCAATAAAGAGCTCAAAATAAATATATGAAGAGAATGACAGTTCATTCAACTGATTATTTATATAAAGTATTCACACATATAGATACACACTTTTCTGAATGTTGAATATCTCACGGTCTTTATCTGTTTTTCTTTCAAACAAACTTTTGATGACAGCAACTATAAATTCATGGCAAGCATCATCCTCTGTTATTTTAACTATTAATATGCCTTGAAGATATCATTGATATTGTCAAATTAATATTCAAGTACTTCTTTCACAAAGCTGATCTGAAATAAATTCTCTCACAAATTTTGAAACACAAATCTAAAATATTTAAGTATTCATATATAATCTTTGATTATTAAATTATGGAGTTTTTTTTATGTCAATTTGAAAAGAAACCGCAATCGTAAAGCATTTTAGGCATTTCCTTTCAAATACTTTGTTGTACTGGATTTATCTTCCAACAGCAAATATTTCTAAATGAATAATGGAACAATACCAGACCTTGTTTTATGCAAAAAAAAAGCCTCTCATAATCCTAATTTTGCATTCAACACCCAGTTTGATAACATCCGTTTAATCCCTGCAGAGCTCCAAAAGTCTTTACATCTTCTCACAGGAGAGTATCACACATACAGTCTTTGCTAACGATTAAAACAGGCTGTTGCGAGGCTATTCCAACCTTTAAATTGGATCAATGGGCTTTCAAGAGGAATCTGTATGCACTGTTGACCGTCTGATGGTGTTTAAGGATCTCTGACAACGGCAGGCTTTTAAGTACAAACACACAGAGGCTGCCTTTAGTATGATTGGCACTGCAGAGCCATGGCTTTGCTCAGTGTACTGTAGATTGTATGTTATTATAAGAAAATAGACATGTAGGAGTGGGATAGTACCTTCTCTGTATCTAATCCAAATATTATCAACACCTCAACATTCAGCCTTATTAGGACTATCATCCTGGTTCTATAGAATATTCATAAAGAGAGGGACACTCGATAACCGTAATGGTGGTGAGTCAGATGCACAGATTACGGCTAACCGATTATCTATTCTCTGAACACTTAAAGCGGCATTACAAAAAGATGCACTTTTCTTTGATGTTTTGGGGCTCTTACACCCGGTGCAAAGTGGCAACAAGTGCAACTCAAGTTTCTTTGCTGGTTTCAGACTGTCAAGCGCTCATGTTGTTTAAATAACAAATGTACTTGAGTCCAATCTGAGCTCCCGTAAGCATGTTGATCTTTAAATGAGATGTGGTCAGGTGCAATGTTGGTGCGTTGCTATCTTGAGGCAGTGGAAAGTGATTGTGAAATTGATCCGACCAAAAACTTAAGTCAGTTGTGCAATAATTTACTGTATTGTATCGCTAAGGAAGTCTGTTTAATCAAGGCATATGCACCATCATGTGTGATTAGACTAGGTTATTGTGCCATCACTTTCATATCTGCATATACTGTACGTGTTTTGACACATTGAATTATCATGTTTGCCGCTGCGAGCAAGTGGCTCTGCCCTGCACACAACTTCATTTTTATGGTGATCATTTTGTGTGACGAAAAGTCAAAGTATTGAGTATCAGCAACATATCAGCAATAGCTTCCTCAGTAAAACTGCTCACACACATTGACACAGGTTTGAATAAAGTAAAGCATAATTTTGGTGATATTTTTATTGTTGTGTTGTAATGCATTTTTCATCAGGCTCATAACTTTATTGTTACAGATATTCTAAAATATCCAATTCACTAGAAACCTAAATTATTTTCACACAGCAGATAAAAACATTACAAACCACCAGTTTTAGGCCTGATAAGGTTCATGCAGTGCAAAGGAGAGAAGTTTTTTTTTTTAAATGATGGAAAATGACAAACACTAGATAACGAGAACAGAACTTTTCGGAGGATTGTGAGTCAGGGAATTGAGCCAGTCTGCAGTTTGAAGAACAGTACTCACTTCTAGTGAGGTTAACCTTAAACCTCTCAAAAAATGCACCTTTATACTTATATAATGAATCTGCATGGCTTCATCCATTTTTCTTCTATTATCTGCTATATTTTACATTTGTTTATTTTGTTGTCATATGTGCTAAATTGTTAATGGTGCATAATCGTTAACACTATTGTTGCTGCTTTGTAAATTTGAGTGCAAACAAATGCAGGGCAGCCTTCAGGGAAATTCCGTACGTGTTTGTGCTGTTAAAAGGATGTATCACCTGTTCTGCTTGCATGTCGGTGGTACGGTGCTTGATACTATACCTATGATAACATGCGCCCCCAGTCTGGCCATGTGGCGGACTACCTCATAGCCGATTCCCCTGCCTCCTCCTGTCACTATGGCAACCTTGCCATCTTGTCTTGGCATCACTGGCAGAGGCAGAAGAGGACACACAGATATCAGAGAGAATGTCATTTGATAAGAAAGCCTATTCGGGACAGGCAGATATTTGTAGAGATGACCAAGTCCTTGTAGTTACACCTGTAGATTCTCTGTAAAACTCTGACTTCATGGTTTTTAATTTTTAGGGTTCTGCATAGAACATTTTCTCCGTTTCCTTAAAGAATGTTTTATCATAGAAGTTCGATGACATTGCTTTATTGTCTTTCAAATGATTACAGGAAAAAGCTAAATGATTTCACGTAAGATTAAAAAATATTTACGGTAAATAAATGAATCACAAATTAAATAGAACTTTAGCTGTAAAATTAAATAGAAAAATGATATCG
This sequence comes from Brachyistius frenatus, assembly GCF_029030835.1. Taxonomy (NCBI): domain Eukaryota; kingdom Metazoa; phylum Chordata; class Actinopteri; family Embiotocidae; genus Brachyistius; species Brachyistius frenatus. The sequence continues at coordinate 1,307,009 of NW_027210626.1, forward strand.
TGATAATGAAATAGTCACATTTGCATGTAAGTCCAGTACAAGTGATATTGTCTACCAACACGAAGAGGTCATTATTTGGAATGAATGATTGAATTAGTGCATTTCTCTTTAGAAGAGTGCTGTATTACATTGGTATTCATTAATGAGTTGCACTGAAGCACCTTCGCAGCGTGGAAGAAGGATTCAGATCCTTTACTTAATAAAAAAAAGTACCAATTGAGCGAAGTAAAAATCACAGGTAAAGGTCCTGCAGGAAACATACTTAAGTATAAGAACAGAAGTATTAGCAGCAAAAATGTAGTTTCATGTATTAAGGTAAAAGTACTGGTGTGGTCCCTTTGACTGATATATTATTATATATCTCTTTCATTAGATTATTGATACTGAAGCAGTGTGTAAGCAGCATTTTACAGATAAATCTGAGGGGTTATAAAAATGATTCCTGGGAGAGGGAAGAAGAAACAAGTTCTGATCCACAAATCTGCCATATTTCCCACTGAAACGTGGTGGAGTAGAAATATGAAGTGGGATCTAACGGAAATACTCAAGCACATGTGCCTCACGATTGCACAATTGCACATTACTTGAGTAAATGTACTGTCTTTTATCGCTCTTTAGTCGGTTGTACTGAAACGCCTTGATTCTTCTGCATTGTACTCGTCTCTCGGTGATAGCCACGCCAGCCCAAACTGCATTATAAAAAAATCCAGATTCAAACCCAGACTGCTTGGCGACAAACACAGACGCGCTGAAACCAAACGTTGAGGTGATAAGCAACTATGAACTTATTGTGGGGAATTCGGCAAACATATGACACCGGAAAACACTTCACTAAGCAGATTTTTTATTTATTTCGACTTCATTTGTACCAGCTAACATTGCTAACTTAGCGTTGACATTTGGTGCAAGCGCAGCACGATGACAGCCCCTTACCGATATGAATAATGGCTGCTGGATAATACTCGCGAATACTAACTTGTGTATTACAACGCACCTACGGTCATGAGTAAAACGTCGTGTGCGCGTCACGGACAGTTGCGCAACACGCTACATTTCTGATACGACTTGTCAAACTAATGTTAAGAGGGAATCGAACCGACCTGGCAACCTCAAAGGTCCGCTCAACAGCTGAACCACCAGGACCTTCAAACCCAGCAGATAGAGCTGGATAACTGGTAGGAGATGAGACTTAAACGCGGACCACATCTCTGTCGGGATGTGTAAACAAGTACCGCGGTGAGCAGCCAGCGCGCAGGCACAGCAGATAAACCCCGGGGAGCACAATGACGTGCTCCGTCTGTGGGACACGTTCCAATATGAAGTCGTCCGACCTCGGCTGGCTTCCTTCCTTATCGGATCTTTCATTTATTTACATTTAGATATTGAGATTTTGAAGCCTACTCTGTCCTCAGACTAACAACCCTCCTGTTGTGTTCATTCACTGTCAATTCATTTAGTTTTCTCGGTCCAAAGCATAGACTGTAGGTCCAAAATGTAATTATGAATCTATATATATATATAAATTATTAAGAACATAAGTTTTAAATTTCTATTTGCTATGAATGGCCTTGTAAATATTGATAGAGTCTTAATAGAGATTAAATAGCAACAAAGGGATTGTTTTGACTAGGCTATAACAAATAGGCCCATTTAGATGAAACATAATGCACTAATTAGACTACTTTGTGTCAAACAAGCATATTTGTTTTGAAAACACTTTAGATTTTTAGCATTTTATTACAAAAAAAAATACATAAGGTCAAAATGAAAACTTTACCAAATTAATGTCTAAGAACAACAGTAACACGGACATTATTTCTAACAATTTTCACAATCTGACAGTCAGTGAATTAGTATGCTTTGACCAGAATGTGACATCAACCTCATCACTGGACTGCACCACATCAGCTGTTTCTTGGATGTTATTCTGTGTTGTCTTCAACTTCTGACACTTCCGCCTCCAGTGCATCTTCACTGTTAGTTTCCTGGCCTCCTTCCTCCTCACCAGTGTCACGATCAAATATACAACACAGCCTTGCTTTTATTGCAATTGTTTGTCAGAATAGCCAACCGGCCAACTGGGAGACAAGTATGTCCATGTGATGAATGAGCATGTGTGTGAAATCAATTTTATAGCATTAATTGGGGTCTCACATATTCCTTTCTATTGACCAGCCATTTTTGACCAGGAACACCACCAAAACAATAAGTGAAACTCATTCAAATGTATTTTGTGTGTTCAGATGCCCTGTGAACAAAGTCATGGAACCTTATGACAATCAGATTAAATGAACTCCTTTTTTTTAGAGGGCAAACTACAACACTGTAGAAGGGTGGGCTTTCCTTGAAATGACCAAATTGACAACTTTTTTCCTCCAGTGATCCACAAGTTGACCTGGAAAAATGTGATCGCCATCCCTCACTTGGCTGTATAGAGGGGGAATTAGTGTATGATGGAGGGCACTCGTCGCTGCTGCTTGGCTGCTTGATGTGCCGTATGATCCTTCTCTGCAGATCCAGCATATATTGCTCCCTTCAGCTCACTGACTACCTCATTAACTGCTGCCAGAGAGGTCACACACAACAGAAGCAACAGAGGGATGACACACTAGTCTGATTCATATTTTCCCAAGATAGGCTTTAAGAGCATGTTTCTGGAGCAGTGCAGCTCCTGTCTGCAGCAGCATTGTTTTGCAGTCAGTTCTGACAGACTGCTGGTCTTTTCTCACAAATTCTATGATTCAATCATCACAAAGTGTTCCTTCAAAAGACAGGCAACATTTTTTTTACCATGATGTATGCCACAATATGATGTAACTCGGTTATGATGTTTGTGCCACAAAAATGCGATACGTTATGATTTAAAACTTGTACGTGCAAAGATATTTTTTTAGATTTTGTAAACATAATTACAAATAAACATTTATAGCACCGATCATTACAGTGAAGATTCAGACTGCTGCAACAGAGTGAAATCATTTTCCACTTCCAGAGATAAGCGACTGACACCCAATGTCACACACCATGGCTTCCAATAAGGACCGATGCTCCCTGCGTACAGTATACTGAACATCTTCGACCATTTCACTACAGGCTCAAAGACGGAAATGTCAAGAAGACATACAAACTGCCTGTATATAAATAGAGATGTTTGGTTGAGCAGCTGATTAAAGCCAAATTTGAATTATGAGAGAATCCTATGTGCTTGTTGGTTGTTTTTTACAGAAGTAATAAAACTAATTCATCCACCTGTTATTTGAGCGACACGCATCCTCCTACAAAAGCTCAGATGAAAGTAGATACACACTGCAAGTGGTTACATGAATACCTAATTGTGTGTAATTGATGATTGTGAAGCTATCAACCATCTATTAAAAGAGCAGCGTTCTTATGTTGGATGAATGTTTATTTCTGTCTCTTGAAAGGACACCTGCTGCACTGAGTCACATTCCCATCGCATGTTGAAATGCTAACAGAAATCACTCAGTCAATTCAAGTGGGAAGACCTGCATGAAAGTGGAAATTAATTAGGGACAATCACTGAATCAATACGGCTGCTGGTTTTTAGATACTGAAGGAGAACATTCAGTTTTCGTTGTAAGGTATGCATGATTTTGAACAAGAGAATTTTGATAGTCTTTATTGTATCAGCGATGGAATGCAGTTAGGGGAGTATATGTACTCCACTTGAATAGTTCATGTATGCTACAACATCTATTCTTACAAATGACTTTTTACATTAAAAACCATATGATAATATCATTGAATGTAGTATTGTTAAAGGCTGAACCATAGATTCCTAACGTCACCACCTTTGAATCTATAGCAAAAAAAGTGTCTTTTTTTTTTCCGTTTTATCAATTTTTTTTGTTTATAAGTTGTTAACAGTTTCACCAAAGAGACATCTCCCCTCTGAACTTCTCATACTGTTTTATTTAGATAAGGTCCAAAAAGATTAAAATCAGATTCAAGGTTCTAAATAGACAAATAAATTAATATATGTGTAGCAGAATTATTTATTTTTTTCTTCTATCTTAGACCCATTAATCTTCTTTCGATTTCTCTGATTTATCCTGTGAGTACAGGTCAGGAGTCACTGGAGTAAATACCAAACTGTAAATAGTTAAACGTTAGCCTGGTGTTACTGGGCTGTTGTTCACAGTTTCAGTTTTAATCACTGTGATTAGAGATTGGAAACACTGTTTGCCAGAGTCACGCAGTAAGACACGGCACTGCTGTTTGCAACGTTCATTCTGCCACTCTGATCATGGAAATATTCTGACATAATGATGTCATGCATTACACAGAGTCACGGTAACATACGCAGAGCAACAACAAGCATCGCTGAAAGCTGCTTTATTTTATACAGAATGTGAATCTTACCCTGATGTGCTGTTGTTGTTTACAAACTAGAACCAAGAGATAATTTGAGTTTACTTTTCCTAAATATTTGAAGGACAACTGTTACATTTAGGCTGACATAAAACTAAAACTTATATAGTTTAATTTGCAGGTCCTGAAAATAAATGATACAATTATTTTCAAATATCTACTCATATAATCAAGAATATTGTAATTCCCTGAAATATACTGATATTATTTTAGGGCCATATCCTCCACCAGTATTGAACAGCCACGACATTTCATTGACAGGTGACTGACAAACAAACTGCAGCGATAAATGCTTGGTCCAAACTACAGAGACAAAATCAAATCGACTATTACCAAAAAGATCTCTGTAGCGTTAGAGACTTTTTTCAAGTCCATAAACCACAAAACTGAAGACATGTTCTGCTGCAGTGTTGGACTGTGTTTGGTTCACGAGCCCAGAGCAAGCTGAATTATCACTGGCATTCAAAGTAGGCCAACCCAACTCTTCCTCATTTCAATACAATTACAATCATTTCTGTTAAAAATAGGTCTGGGGCATTCACAATAATGTCCCTTTTTCTCGTGGCAGGGAAATCATTCGTATTAGTTTGTGTCTTGCCGACTAAGTTCAGGCCAGAATAGCAGCACTGACAAGCAGTTGGCCCCAGTTATTAAAGCCAGCTCTGGAAGGCAGTTAAAGGAGCAGCAACATAAAGAGGCCGTGTCATCACCACTGCCCTGATGGAGGCTGAGCTGTGGAGGATGTGTGTGTATTCAGATGTGCATGTGTTTCTGTTAATGCAAGCTGAAAGGATGTGTGTCTGTTCGCGTGCGCATGTGAATGTTTGTTGTGCCGCAGCCTGAGAGGTTGGGGGGTCAGCAAGGCGAGCTGGCCCGCTATTGTTTAAAGGAAATCGCATCTCACGCATGACTGTGGGATGATTATTTGGGATGATGGGACATCAGGGAGACACACACATAAATCCACAGTCGCACACACAAAAATGAAGACATATGTAGACACACGAGACATGTCTGGAACAGTGCATGACGGGAGGGTGTGTGTGATGTAAATAACATGTGAACAGCATCAAAATAGCTCCAGCTAAACAGTCACCTAGTCTGATATGACAACCACTGGCTGGCTGCAGAGCCTAACTTGTCTTATTTTGTAAATCCAGGCTGACAACGGCTCTGCGGGATCTCTCTCTGTGTGTATGTGTGTGTGCTGCCAGTTAAAATGTAATCTTTATTTCATGTTTCACATCGACTTATTCCTGGTGAGAAGACAAGGTAGACAATATTGGATATTTTTAGCAGAAAATGACACTCAGAGTTTTCACATTGTGTTTTGACACACTGTTCCTTACCCTTGTTTGTTTTTGTTCGTGATCAACTGCCATCCAAGGGAGATGGCAGGTGAAGTGTCATATTGTGACGAAAGGGAATTTTCCAGGTGTGTCATGGGCAATTTGGGCTCCGGAGTGCAACAACTTGTGTGAATTGATGTTGTCCTTTTTCTCTCAGTTTGAGCCACCTCTTTCGGCGCTTTTCCTCAGAAGCCATTTGAGAAGCAGACGATCAAGGTTATACTCAAAGCTCTGACTTAGACAGAGCTGCAGCCTACTCAGAGTTTAGCCCAGAGTAGTGCAGCCTGTGTAAATGTATATATAGGACAGAGAAATCCATTGTAATATCCTCATTTTGCACCCGAAAGCACAAAAAGGTCTGTGTGCACTTTTTCTTGAACGTGTTGTTTCCAGTTTAGCAAATTTACACCACTAAAAATGTGATCAATTAGCTGTTAATTCTTATGTGCAATATAGCCATAGACCTATGCTGCCTTCTAATGAAACTCATGGTTAAGACATGGGAGGGCGTGTGCATGCTATGCTTAGCGCTCAAGTAATTAACTCGTCAGAACATTGCTATTAGGCAATGGCAATGTGGACGGGATCTTGATGGCGCAAAGGCTAACAATTTAGCAAGCTAGCCGGTGGGTAATGCAAATGCATATTGACAGAGGTAAAAGATGACACCATCAACATTTTCTTCAGACGTATAATTAAAGTGCAAAGAAAAACTTAATACGACACAAATTAAAATATCTATTTCACAGCCTGCCACAATTCTGAAAATATCAGCAAAAACTTCATAATTCATGAACTCTTTCTGAAAGCTTTCTGAAAAGTTGAAGGTCTGAAGACATGAATGCCACAAGAGAGGGCGATCTTCATATAGACTTCTCATGAGCGAGGTAAAAATGACCCCATTTAAAGGCAGAATTAATGGAAATTATCACTGGAATGAAAACATCTGAACGGTCAGTGTCTCTTACCTAATGCGTGAGTTGTGAATATATGGATGTTTATTCATGATAGATCAATTCTTTGGGTCGCACTGAATCTAAAAATATGTGTAAGAGACGTTATGACTCAGAGAAGAACTCCCTAGACCCAAAGTTGCAAAATTTGTTTCCCACAGTGTATTTTCCAAAGTATCTGAGCCTCCCCTTTGACTCTACTGCACTGGCACACCTCACAGTTTGAAGACTCTCTGTCCAAATCTAAACTTGGACATATTTATATTGCGCTTATGAACACAAGAGTTGTGCCAATCTTCTCATCTAACTATTTGCAAGAAAGTGTATTTTTGCTCAAGTAAATTTTGAATGCAGTGCTTTTAATAATGCATTTTTTTTGCACATGATGATATTGCTGCTTTTGCTCAGTGCAAGTTCTTCTCCTTTTTGTAGAACCTCATATTATATAAATTGCCTCAAAAGGATTTGTGGGCCCACAGCAGCATAGGTTTCCAACCCAGCACCAGCTCTCTATTAAGACAAGGAAAAACTACAGAGCAAACAAAAACACTTCAGACTGTAAGTAAAAAGAAAAAAAAGAGAAGATACCCCAGCAGAGGCAATTCAGAGAGAGATCCCCCATCCACGGATGGTCAGAGGTGCACTAGCTGTGGGTCGGAAAAGGCAGTAAACTCTACGTTGGCAGATTAAGTAATTGTTGTGTTGACTCAGCGGCAGCCGCCACAGGTTTTCCGCGGGGAGGAAAGCCAAAGGCCAGCTTGTAAACATAAACGTGAAACCTGAGATTTTTGCATGTGTTTGCAGTGAGCAACTGCACACACAATATAACAACATCCTGGATTAGCAGTCAGTCTTGGACCTTTGTTGCATATTATCCATCTGTCTGTTTTACAGGCATTTTTCTGTCTTCATTTGTAGCAAAAAGTTCATAGTGCCCCAAAATCTTTAGCACTTTTATGACTGGGAAGCGATAGGGGTAAATCCGGGAGTTATTACGAGGGTAGCAAAGAGTACATTTTTATGACAGCTTGTTAACTAGGTTGTAGATATTTTGATGATAAACGTCGGACGGAGGTGCATTTTAAAATCCAGTCTTCTAAATATTTTATTCACTTGCTGTTTTGAACTATCAAATCAGTTTTCAGTGGCCAAATACGCATATTTAAAACTTTACAAAGCTTCACACAACGGATCAATAATAACTTCCTTCTGCATGCCGACCAGAACACGCCATCCCTTGAAATGTAATTGGTCTTTCCTTCCAGTTTTCATGCTAGATAAACATGCTCGGAAAATGTCAGATATCTCCAAACAACTTCTGGCCCTAAATGGGGCAAGAAAGGTGTGGCGTTATGCCTCTTTTTTGGTGCCTAATTTAAATGTAGAACAAACTGCAGTCTATCTCAGGAGCATACAATACTCCGAATTCTTAAGTTAGGAAGATGCATTTAAAGGTTTCTGCATTTCTGTGTATGAGAAAGTCTGTTACTGCATGTAAGCTGCTGGAAAAAGACATTTCTTCTAAATGCTTGTAGCTGTGTTTTTGCACACGCAAACAGAGTAAAGATAATATTATTATGCACGTAAATTGTGTGCACACCACCACATGTTCATCCTTGTGTGAGGGACCAAAATCTGTGTGTGTGTGTGTGTGTGTGTGTGTGTGTGTGTGTGTGTGTGTGTGTGTGTGTGTGTGTGTGTGTGTGCGTGCGTGCGTGCGTGCGTGCGTGCGTGTGTGTGTGTGTGCACACTCATCTTCATCAAATACATCCTAACACAGTTTTTCCTAACTGTCTGGAGGGAGTGGATGTCTTTCTATTAGTAGATGTAGAATAAGGAGCAGTGGGAGGGATATTTGCTTGCACCAATTAAGACTGTCATTAACTCTGTGCAGCACACTCTCTCACACACACACGGTGAGACAAACATGCACACACACAGTATTTAACACATTTAATTTAACAGTCTGTGAGTCAGTGTGTGCGTGCTTCTCTTTCTGTCTGAAACCTGTTGTCAGTGAGAAAAGGACTGTGAGGAGACTCTTTCATCTCTCGCTCTCTCACTTTCTGTGTCTCTGCTTTTCTCTCCTCCAGTCTCTCACTCCAGGATTGTGTGAAAACGGAGAAGCTTTAAGGTGGTGGTGGTGGTGGTGGTAGTGTGTGCGTGTGTGTGTGTGTGTGTGTGTGTGTGTGTGTGTGTGTGTGTGTGTGTGTGTGTGTGTGTTCTGCCTTGAAGCCAAGGAGACCTTCAGCTACCCCTCTGTAGCAAGCAACAACAAGCCAAGACATCAGTCTAGTTCTGGATTAAAGTCCTGGGTTGGTCATGTTTACCAGTATTGATTGAACTGTCCACCTGGCCGGAGGGATGGCGGATGTGATTCATGTCTAACGTGGTGTTTCCGTCCCAGTCTGTGCTGAAATGCTAATAATGTACGCTTTTTGGGCCAAAGGGAGTCCATTACGATGACTGTATCACATCTTTGTCCATTGGGGGACACACACTGGGGAATGGAGACTTAGAAAGGAAGGAAGAGTAAGAGGGAGAGAGGTTCGCACGCATATTCTGGGATATGTGTGTGTGCGTATGGTTATGTGAGTGTGCATTAAAGCTTGGACACAGCAGACATGTGTCACCTCAGCTCCAGTGCCGTCAAGCTAAACTGACATAAACAGCCCCGGGCGGCCCTATCGGAGATGGACTTTACATAACGGCTGAGTCACTCACAATCTATTTTTATGGCTTTGAGGTGTGTGTGTGTGTGTGTGTGTGTGTGTGCGTGCGTGCGTGCGTGCGTGTGTGTGTGCTTCTATCTTCATGAGAGCCAATTTGAGTTTTAGACCTTCAGAATGAGGACGTGTTTGTGACATTGGGTCATCCTGACCCGGCTTCACTGCTTCCAGGGAACGTTTGACAACCTGTCAAATGTTGTCAGGTTAAGAATTGAATCAGGATGAGGTTTAGGGGGGCACGCATGTGGTGCTTTTTGGAAAACTATTCTAGGGCAAATGTTTGCCCTTATGAGAGAGAACAGTTGAGAACTAAATAGTGGGGGACGAGAGAGACAAGGGGGGGGACACGCAACAGGATGCCCCGGACATATAGCGTTGATGGTAGTGAGTGAATGAGAAAATCCAAATACCACAACAAGTGTGCACTTTGGAGAAAGGAAAACTGGATGCTAAACCTGAAAAATATAACTTAATTATGAAAGTAAAAAAAGGTGTCACACCAATGAGACAGACTTTTCAGAATAAGAGTCTGTCTCTTCCCCTTGTTTGTGTGTGTAAAGGTTGGTAAGTAGATCCTGAGCAGTGATGGATTTTTGAAGTTCATACCAATGTAAATATGTTAAGTGTGAGATTGATTTGCCAATATTTAATTGATGACAAAAACATGTTGCAGGAACTCTTTAAATCTTAAAGAATTGTGGCGAACATCAAAAATAAACTTCTCTTTCAGCTGGACAAACTTGATGATACATTATTCTAAATAACATACAATGTATTTTTGGCATTTCTGATCCAACATGTCAAAACTAATTTAAAATGTTGATCTGTGTGAAACAAGCCATCATAAAATACAAAAAAAATAAAACGTGTCCTTTATTTTTCAGCCTGTTGGCTGTCAAAGTTTCAAAATCAAAGCATGTTAATGGGATATTCTGATAACTATAAGCAAAACAGAAACACTCAGCAGGGCTTCATTTCTATCATTTGCCATCTGAACACAGTTAATTAAGTGCATTTCACTTCAGTGACCACACAGCCATGAGGTAAGGATAAGTGTCTTTGACAAAAGAATGTGATCACTTGAGGGTCTTTGAGATACACAGACACACAAACTGAACTAAACAATGACAAACATATTAATATCATTTCAATTTAATTTAGAATTTCATTAACCAAACAAATCATAATTATTGTCAATGAAAATTAGATTGTCTCTGAACAAAGAGAAGTTGTTCAGCGCGGTCAAACTAAGCGACCCTTTTTCAGCAGAGTAGTTGTGAAACACTGCAGTGATATGAAAGAGTAATATTAACATATTTCCAATTAGACATGTGGTTGTTGTTTTTTTATTAATTTAGTGGTGAGAAGTTATGGAGCATGTAATGATGGATGTCCATAATGTTTGTAAGCTAAATGAATCAACATGTTAAGTAGTATTTGCGTCTGTTTAACACAGTAGCACAAGTATAAACACTGTTCAACAAGTACAAGTATTAGAAATGGAAATATACAAAAGTATGAATTATTCATGGTAAATGCCAAAAAATTTAATTATGAAATGTGCCTCTTTTACCATCACGCAGTTTGTGTGTTCTGCTCGGTGACAAACACCACATCTCACCAACCCAAATGGAAAATCCTGACCTTTACTGTCATATTTACAGTTTGATAATGAGAAACTTTTCTGATGGTTCTATATTTATGAAGACAGTGTTAGGACTGTAGGATTCATCAGCTCTCTGTTATTTGTGAGTGATGGCAACACACACACACTCATGCACAAACACACTTTGTCAAATACAGTTTATTCACATTGTGAAGCCTGAAGAGGTTAACAAATCCCTTCTCCACCGCCTTAAGCCTCAAACATTTACATTTATCCATACATATTTTATGACTTCAATCTGAATTGAACTCAGATTTATCAAGGTGTATTAACTGAAACATTCTGGATGAATCATTTCTGTTTAGCTGCTTCCCTCCAATATAAAGCAACACATTGGGCATTGCTCTGTTGTGTAGTGGGATACATTTTCTTTATTATGAATGTGAATTGTGACTATAAAGATCACATGGAAATCAGAAAACATACTTCTCAAAGGAGTAAAAGTTGAAAAAATGTAAGGGAAATCCATAGTGTCGCTCTCTGTTTTGAACTATTGGGTAATTTTTTAGCTTTTCAATAAACTTGAGGCAATTTAATGCATTTATGGACGCTCTGACACACACCCCCGCACGAATGCAAGCACACACACACACACACACACACACACACACACACACACACACACACACACACACACACACACACACACACACACACACACACACACACACACACACACACACACACACACACACACACACACCTGTTTCCCATGCTGAGTCCCACTGAGCCTTCCCTGCTCCACTTTTTTTTTTCATCTGTCATTGTGGTGCATGTCAGTGTTTAACCCCCCTCCCCCCCCACGCTGTCTCTTACAGACGCACACACACACACACACACACACACACACACACACACACACACACACACACACACACACACACACACACACACTGCCTTTCTTCTTTAACAAACTGCACAAACATACACAGCCACTCAAACACAGCTTTTCTTTTTCCTTCTTTCCACTTTAACACACACACACACACACACACACACACACACACACACACACACACACACACACACACACACACACACACACACACACACACACACACACACACACACACACACACACACACACACACAATCCAGGACATCAGTTTAGACACACTCAAACAGCTGGAGCACTTGTCATATACCTTTTTTCTCTCCCTCGCTCCTTCTCTCCCTCTCTCCCTCTCATGCCGTTACTCGGGCTGATAAGAGTCAGGACTGTCATTTGCAGCTTTCACATATGTGAGTGTGTGTCTGTGTGTTGAAGGGGGAGACAGGCTGGGTGCATATCTACTCATGGCTGGCGGAAATCATTTTGTAGTGCGGTCAAAGAGGGCATCTGCCATCCAACCACCAGACTCTCCTTTTCTCTGCAGGAGGGTACACACAACAGTTTAAGAGACTACGGGGTTTCCTCCTCATGGCTGCCTTCAGCATTTAGGCTGCTTATGGATTTTTAAATACAAGAGTGAAGCACCCGTAGCTGAAAGTAAGAAGGTTTAAAAATTTTAAGCTTAAACTTGTACTTTCTCTGTGAGTTAGGGGAGATGCTCGGCTGTTTTAAATCCTCTAGGCATTTATGGGGAAAATAGTGATGTGATGTTACTTTAAAAAAAAAAAAAAAAAAAAAAAAAGTGACTACACTACAGCATCAGCTGCAGCCTGCGATTATCATTCAGTAATCAGCAGGTAATATTTCGATGAGATCAAGTTTTTCAACCTAAATTTATGTTGTAAAGATTCATAGAAGAAAGTGGGTTAAACTCTATTCCACAGGTGAAGACACATTAACTGGATTTTGCTATGGATCCTCCGCATTACATTCCTGCTTAAAGATCCTAAACACCCTAACAAATCAACATGTCCTTGGTGTGTCCTTCACATTTCACTTTAGAACGTGTTAAAATTGTTGATTATCCTGTTTCAGGGGTTGCTGGAGAGGACACCAAATAGTCTGAACCAAGATGAAAAATGGCAATTATATCTCACATGTTTAGCAGTTTAATGGGCCATGTGACAGCAATGTAAGTATTGGGGTCCAACGTGCCTGCAATATTGAGAAGTCATTCATTAAGCGTGGCCAGTATGCAGATTGTGTGTGTGTGTGTGTGTGTGTGTGTGTGTGTGTGTGTGTGTGTGTGTGTGTGTGTGTGTGTGTGTGTGTGTGTGTGTGTGTGTGTGTGTGTGTGTGTGTGTGTGTGTGTGTGTGTGTGTGTGTGTGTGTGTGTAAAAGCAAATATCTTCCAAAACTAAGATTGGACATAGCACGGTGGAACAGGCTCACAGATGTCAAGGGGAATAAAAATGCGCTATGCGTAAAAGCATTAGCGGGGGATTCATGATAAGGACGCAAAAACATGGCACAAAACAGATTAGGAAAAAGACGCACAGGAGCCAATGGCGATAATCCTGTTATCTCGTTGGACGTAAAATGCCAATGTGAAGCATCCTCAGAGACCAATATGAACTGAACATGAACTAATGCTGCAGATATACGGAACGAGGAGAGGTGGGCAAACAATGTTGGCAACCTTCGGTAAACATTGTTGTTCTTGACCTTAAGAGACATCCACGCCGTTTACCGCAATGTCACCGGCGGTCTCCGTACTCCGTTCATTGAGAGCCCACACACGCGCGCCCGCGCCGTCTTCTGTTTGACACCAGTTCGATTTCCCTCTCATGACATTGTTTCACCTTTGAGAATTCCCTATCAGTAATAACACCGGGTCGCTCTAATAGCCTACATCAGGCGTCATTGATAGATGATCTCTGTCAAGTTGAAGAGAGGAGAATTTGGTGCGTTATTCATTCAGGGTTTGGGATACTGGGTGCCAATGGAGACGCACACCAGTCATCACCTTTTAACCAGAGCGCATTTAACATTTACGCACGACAGGAATGCGCGCGTGTATACACACACACACACACACACACACACACACACACACACACACACACACACACACACACACACACACACACACACACACACACACACACACACACACACACACACAAACATCCACGGACAACCCCAAAATACGCCCACGCAACTAGAAAGATAAGACAGAAAGGAAGACAAGTAGACTTACAGGATGACCCTGGGCTCTGCGGGCTCCTCTGTGCGCCCCATTGAGATATTCCCGTTACTCCCGTTTTAACGGAATCCTCAAATGCCGTGGTCGCAGTCCACGTCTCTGCAAATGTACCAAAGGATCACATAGAGAATGAGGAGTATGGCAAAGATGAAGAGCGCTACTAGGATGGCCTTGGTCACCGGAGAGATGAGCGACTGCATGTCAGGAGCAGAGCCGGGCAGAGCGGCGTGGGGCTCCGCGTCTGTCCGTCCTCAGTCTGCTGCCTCTCCTGCTCTCCTCCTCTGCTCTCTGCCGTTCCGGTGGCAACTGTTGAGGACGTAGCCCGGGGCTTTGTCGTGCGCGAACACACACATTTAGAGCCCGACGCGCATGCACACGCACTCCACTCCGCGACGTGAATATATACCGGCGATCCAGGCGCGCAACGCGTGGGGGCTTCCCTTGCTACAAGCCGCACAGTAGTGGGCTGTCTTTCCCCAGTTCCACTCTCTCTCCAGCTTCCTGTCGCACATCAGAGGAGACAGGCACAGTGGAGACCGAAGTGATAACACTCACGAGTCGTTCAAAGAGGGCTGTAATAAGAAAAAAAAACACTATCAAATGTAGGTGTTTAGATAAAAACCTGCAGAGACGTTTCTAGACACAGAATGGAGAAGTCCTAAATTGCGCGCCGAGCTGCTGCGCTTGTCGGCAAACAGGTTGATTAGTATTCCGCACGGCGTCGTATTCCCTATGTGTGTGTGTGTATAGCCGATGTGTGCGTGATGGCTGGGCATGGCAGGCTATCATTTTATCACATCCCATGTTGGCGTGTCAGTTGAAGGATTAATAGAAAGGCTAATCTAGATGATTATTACTTTAAAACCGTATCCACTTGATGCGCGCTTTATTACGACTTTTTATGATTCTTATATAATCATAATTAGAGGGTTGGCAGCTTTACGCCTAGGTATCCTTTCAGAAAGAGCTTATTCGATAATGAAGAGCAAATGGTCTAAAAAATGTCCTACAACTCCTGTCAAGTGATGGTGATATCGCAGCTCTGTGAAGGCGATGAGAACGGTCGAAATCTAATTGAAAAGGCTAGAATATATTTTTGAAATCATAAATATCAGACATGCAGTGGCACTTTTGTAACCCACGTGGTCGCAATCACCAGGTCAAATCAGGAAATCAGCACTGATTTGGCTGTTTGGCAATTAAATGAGCAGCCTAAACTACTCCATTCACAAAAAAAACAAACACCCCATCATATCCAGTAGACATAACCGCACGAAGCACATTTTCCATTTAGCTTACAACCCACTAACAGGGTCACGCCTTTCCCCGCGTAGATACACTAATCATATTTAGACTGACAGAACACATAACCTGTGCTTCAACCGTGAGAATATTTTCTTGTTTTTTTTTCAGAACGTTTAAAAAAAATATATATATATATATTAGAACAAAGACCAGAGATGACTGCCAAACAAATGTGCAATCACGACATTATCAGTGAAGATCATTTGGAGTTGTAGAAGTAGGTCGCCACAGGAGCGTAATCAGCAGCGTGACGAGGAGCGCGCAGCGCGCAGCGCCACTTACATGCGTTGACCACTAGATGGCGACAGACACGAGCTCCGCTGCCTCCTTGAAATGTGATGGTGTATTTGAATATTCCGCACACCGTCGCTGCACTGTAGTCTTGCATAACAATCATGACGGCCAAACGGGTTTAAGACGCGCAGGTAAGAAGAAACAACGCGGCTTTAGTCGTTGACACATCACGCGTGCGCCACCGGGACGTATTGTTGTTGTTTTCGTCGTAGTGGCGAGCTAGCTCGTTAGCAAACGTTAGCTTCGGTAGCAGGCGGCTGAGGAAGCTGGAGGCGCTAGCGCCAACTAGCCCTGCTGAGTTTGGATGAAACGTGCGGGGTTGTTTTTTTTTGTTGTTGTTGTTTTTTTACGCCACGCGGCGTGTGTCGTGTTGAGAGCTGGAGTTTATTTGTTGAACACGGACACACACGGACTGGACACAGAGAGACCGCTCAATGTTTGCAAAGCGAGTTGCTAGCCTGCTTAGCTAACTAGCTTCGAGCAGGCCGCGAAAGGTTTGTTCGTCAAGTCGGCGCAAGTAAAAAAAAAAAAAAAAAAAAAAAAGAGTCACTTCCGGGGTTTCCCTTTCAAAGTAAAAGAGTTCAGCTCAGCGTTTGTCACCGGCTGAGATCTACTTCGCCGATGTTTGTGTTTTAGCGAGCACGTGTTTCGAGGGTCGCAGCGTGTTGATCACGAGTGTGAATGTTTTAGCGTTTGTCCCCATTTTTCTTTTTTTTTTCTTTTACTTTGAAGTCAGCTGCGAGTCTCTTCCTGCCCCCTTTTTTTTGTGTTGGTTTTTTTCCTTCAACACTTGTTTTAAATGCAGGTTTTGACAAACGCGGCTAGCTCGCGTGCTAAGCAAGCGACTCCCCACCACTTAACCCTGAAGTGACACAAGTGAGTGTGTTTACAAACGGGACGATGTGCGGGGTTTGTTTTTGTTTTTTTTAAACCGTGTTAGATATTTACCCCCCTCCTCTCCCCCCCCTCTGCTGTCTCCCGGGTCAGTCCCGGGTCAGTCTGTGTTAGCTACAGTGTTCAAACTCGTGAACCAAGGCTGCTACGCTGAGTTAGCTTCATCGCGTTGAGCTCCAGTGATCGCTCAACGTTACTTATCTGGCTGAAGAGGACTTTTTACATCCAGATCACTCAAGTAAAGGCAACACGGGTGCAATATTTCGGTTGAAATGTGCAACACTCGCTGCTTTTGTAACTTTACTCTGCGATAGTGAAAATATCCTGCGTGACAATATCACCCGTTTCTGAAACTAATATGCTTTTACAGCCTGGTTTTAAATAGTAGGTTCAGAGGGGGAAAAAAAACAAAACAAAAAAAATATCTCAAGTTTCCTGAGTTCGCCGGTGTTGCTTGCGATTCCCTTTTCACTTTGCACAGTCCCATTTTGTAAGATAAGATGACAGAAACAACAGCTGATCCAGTTACAAATGTTGACACTTTACTCTGATGAGCTATTGTTTGGGCCATAAGTGTTGATCATAATGTCTGAACAGCTTTGGTAAGCTAAGGAAAGTCATGTCTAAGAGCTTAGGTAATTCAATGCGAACAATTAGTATAATACATAATTATAACAACAACAAAAAAAACCCAGAAAGTGTGTTAAAACCCACCTTAAATGATTGTGGAAGGTCTTTCCAGCCAGATCAGAGCCGGTTTTGTTGACATTTTTTTTGCCAGGGTTCAGTACCAACATGGGTATCCATTTCTTAAGGCTTAGTGGTGCAAGGTATTGAAATCAATTAAAAAAAAAATATAAAGTAATCGTCACAATTTGAACAAGAACATCAATTTATGGCTTATAGGAAACTCAAAAAATGTAAGTTTACCTTTCTAGTTATACGTTAGAAATCTGCACCTTCACGTGATCGACCACAGTGGACATGCTGTTGTGTTTTGGACATGTTTTATTCTTGATGTTTTTGTGGTTGTGAAGAATTTGATATCCTCCTTCCCATAATTGCTTATGGAATGAGTTTGTTTGACATTTGGCTTGGTTACACTGTCCAGTTGTCTCTCCGTTCCCTTGTTATTTCAGACTAGAGCTACTCTATGTAAGATGAACACTGAGGACAAGTTGGACGGTTTGCTGCTGAAGTGCAGCAGCGGAGGAATAGACGGAGGAGGGCGAGTCGGCCTGGGAAGCGGAGGAGGAGGACTCGTGGTGATGACCCTCGGGGAACGGTCGCTGGCGAACCACCCTCTGTTGGCGGAGGACGATGATGACGAGGATGACGACGAGGACTTGACGGGGAGCTCGCTGGTTACTCACGACCTGGTGCCCCCAGAGCAGCTGATGATGCAGGAGGAGATGACAAAGAATGGTGGAGCAGGACAAGAGGCGGGAGGAGGCGAGGTGGGAGTGCATTTCCCCCTAAAACTCACCAATAAGTTGCCCTGCTTGCTTCATATGCCAGTGAGTTCATGCTGATTAAGTAGTGGTTCAGGTTATGATACTGTATTTAAAATGTCCACTCGAAGCAATGTCTGTCAAAGGCTGTGATCAACTATTGGCACTCTTGTCCCGAATAACAACCGTTGACGGTTATAAACTGCCTTAAAGTAAGTTTGCAAAATATTTATAAAATAATGTGAAAGAAGCTTTAAGTAACATTGACTAAATATTTTTCAAAAGATATTCAGTATCTGCGGATACAGAGTGCCGATAAGATACTTGTAATTTCCTAGATAATACAGGTGAACAGTGCCATTCAAGTTCAATAAAAAATAAAATGCAGGTACATAATGCATTAAGAAAAAATGTGCCTGCATCCAAGCTTTTCCTTCATGTTTTTAATTTGTTATCTTTTTACAAAATAACCAAGTAAACAAAAGTAATTTTTACCACAGTTCACACTTATTGAGGTTAACAAAATAACCAAGTAAAACAACAAAAATGTGTCTTTATAATTAGCTCTTATTAATTTGACTTCGTGCTGCATATAAGAAGAAGTAAGAACATACTGCAAATGACTATTATAATCACAATTCCACTTTGTTTTGGTGAAATAGTTAAACTTTTACATTCACAGTCACAACAAATTAAAATCACAATTTCACTTGTTCCACTGTATTTAGTTGAGTGTTTAGTTTTTAGGTTCTGTATCAAGTTAGTAATATTGAACGCAGCTCTGTTACTCTGCCTCGCAAAATGCAGACATTAGAAGTGGCTGTTCTGTTCCTTTCTTTTTTGTTTTCAAAATATTTCCACACCGCAAACATTTAAGCTGCATGTATGTGACATGCCAGCTACACTTACATTTTGCTAAAAATTGTGCACTCGGTTTATGACACCCGTGTGACAGCTGAGAGTAAAAAAAAAAAAAAAAAAGAATCCTGCAGGAGCCCATAAACTGGGGCAGACATCAGCCAAAATGTTCTCTTCTGCTCCACTAAAGTATAAAGATAATGCAAATGAGAACTTTAAAAGGCTAATTTCTATTCCCAGTATAAACATTGAGGATAATCTGAACTAATCCACAGGATCAGGCTTCATCCCATTTAGGAACTTTAAGAACTTGAATCCTATTTTCATTTTTTTCCGTCCGTAATTGTTACAGATATTTTATTTACTGAATCTTGGAAAGTGCCTGCATAAATTTTAAAAAGTCAATTGGAGGATCTGCAAACACTGTCTCCAGCCAGCTGGCAGTTGCCGTGTTTCAGCTTTTCCTCATTTTTCAAGTACCTGAGGCTTCCCTGCAGCCTGCCAGGTGCCCTTACATTGGTTGATTATCCTCTGCTTGCCCAGTTGCACCTGCCTGACCTGGATAAACCGTTGGCCGGCCGGGTGGCCCTCAAAGTAGGTCATGTGCCATATTAAATGTCTTGACTATCTATGGTGCTACTTTTACAGTTGAGCATCAAGCAGGAACTGAAGCTGTCTGAGACAGCGGCCCATATAAAGAAGGACAAAAAAGCAATTAAGGATCTGATGGTGTGTCCAAAGAAGAAAAAAAGGAAGCAGCGCTCACCAGCAAAGGTGCAAGTCCAATTTATCTCGGCAATCTTTGTTTTCTTAAAAGGCCTGCGAGTCTTTCAGAGTGACTCGTGAAAATGAAGCTAATACTTTGTTCTTTTTACTGGTGTAGATTCTCAGCATTAATGACGATGGATCGTTGGGCACACCAAACCCCAAGTGTCACGTCTGTGTGCACTGTAATGCTGCATTCAGGACAAACTACCATCTACAGAGGCACGTCTTCATTCACACTGGTATGAATCCCTCATGTTTTGAAATACTATTATATGAGATTGTTTCTTTGAAATTTACAGTGGAGTATCTTTCAGTATCTGTATTGTTATTTAAATACCGATTTTTATTTTTGCTTTTCCAAACTCTAGGTGAGAAGCCATTTCAGTGCAGCCAGTGTGACATGCGCTTTATTCAGAAATATCTTCTCCAGAGACACGAGAAGATCCACACTGGTGGGTCAAGAATCAATGCAACCGGTATTCACAAGGATTTTGTTTGTCTTTTTGGTCCTAAGTGAGTAATTGTTTAATTTTTTTTCCTTGTCTTTTTTCCTCAGGTGAAAAGCCGTTTCGCTGTGATGAGTGCGGGATGAGGTTCATCCAGAAGTATCACATGGAGAGACACAAGAGGACTCACAGTGGAGAGAAGCCCTACCAATGTGACTACTGTCACCAGGTATGCTGCTCACGTTTGCTTGATAATTTGTGCAA
This sequence comes from Brachyistius frenatus, assembly GCF_029030835.1. Lineage (NCBI taxonomy): Eukaryota > Metazoa > Chordata > Actinopteri > Embiotocidae > Brachyistius > Brachyistius frenatus. The sequence goes on from NW_027210626.1 coordinate 1,327,476, forward strand.
ACAAAACAGTTGAATTTGGTCATAGATCAGTTGTTGAGAGCGTATTCAAACCTGTTCAATTCATTTGATCTGGACTGAGGAGACAAAATCATACATGGTTGCATTTTAGCTCTGGAACATTTTATATTCACGCTGACTTTATACAACCAAATTATGTCAGTATGACAGGAAGTCATACGGACTGACAGTTAAATCACTGTTGTGGCGGAGTCATCCTGTATCATCAGGACGCACGTGGGGAAATCAAATCTCAGCGACCGACCGACTGACGTTCTTCACTTTGATGGTTCTTATGTGCGTATTTATGTACACTGGTGGCATAAAGAGCCCCAAGAACAGAAACAGGATGAAAAGGAGACTCTCGTTGTACAGAAATCTACTGGGATGATTACTGTGGAAATGGGGTTGTAATTGATGTAATATACAGAAGATACAAAGATATTTACTTTGTTTATACAGATGAGATCACTTACTGAGCACTTCACCAACACCAGAAGAATGCATTGTTAACTCCGAACTACACCAGAATTTGCTTGAAAATGGGCCAAGACCATATTTTCAAAGAGTCTCGGCCCGCTTGTCTGGTCTGTTCAGTCGTCACCTTTGTCCTCTGACCAAATGGACTGAGTTTGTTTGAACCGGAACAAACACATTTGGTGTGAAGCCACCGTAAGACGGCGCTGATTAATGCTCATGTCTTTATATTTGTAGAACTCACAGATCGGACATTGATAGTGAACAGGGAAGCTTAAGACGATTAACTTAAATACTGACCAATGTCAAAGTAGTTAAGATAATGTTTACATCGACTGCAATAAAGAAAAGAGTCAGTTATAAAACAAGGCTGAAGTCATCCAGTGGCTGCTGCATCACTACTATCACGATAAGTATGTCATTTCTATGAAAACATCTCAGTAATATTGAAAGAATTGAATAAATGGAAAGCAGAACGTGTTTGACTTGAACTGCCCTCCTAAATGTTCTCTACTGTACCGTGTCTGTTTCCTGCAGCAGTAAGATGTATGTATTGTGTCCTTTGTCCACAGTACTTCTCCAGAACAGACCGGGTTTTAAAGCACAGACGAATGTGTCACGAGAACAGGGAGAGGAAGACTAACAAGTCTGCTGGTAAAGTCGGACCTCTGCGTGAAGCAGATTCTTTAGGGCCCCCCTTTCTTGCCAAAGAGTGTTCACTGCCCAAGAAAAAGCGCCAAAAGTGTGCAGAGAAGAGTTCAGGCGCTCCCACGACTGCCCAGACGGAGGGGCACACTTTTGCTGTCGTAGAAACGGAAGAGAAAGAGGAGCAGAGACCGAATAAAATCGAACGTCTATCTCTCTATGCTGTGTCCTCCAAAGTCAAACATGAGTATGTTATCGCTGACTACTCTGTGGACCTTCCTGAAGAAACGGGTAACCAACACCGGGAGGAAGAGGAGTCACCCGAAGAGACGACGCCTCCTAAACTAGTCCTGAAGAAAGTCCCCAAGAGGAGTCTTAAACAGTCCAGTGAGCCAACTCCTCCCATCTTGTCCACTCTGTCCTCCTTTGAGGAGAACAGTAAGGTCACGCAGTACACCTTTGAAATCGTGGACAAGCAGGGCCTTCTAGACGTAGAAGGCAACACTGAACTCGAGACAGTCGAGACTCTTCAAGGAGGGCCAACAAAACCAGCAGCCAGCAGCACAAACTACGACGACGCCATGCAATTTCTCAAGAAGAAACGTTACCTTCAAGCCGCCATGGCCAACAACAGTCGGGATTATGGCCTGAACACGAGCAGCATTTCCTCCCAGCCGCCTGTTACACAAACTGTGGTGTCTGCCGTCATTGACGAGACTGTTCCTGCCACCATTCTGGAGCCCCAGCCAATCAACGCAGAGATTAAGACGAGTCACGACAAGAATGTTTTGCCTGACGAGGTTCTTCAGACACTGTTGGACCATTACTCCAACAAAGCTAACGGGCAAGCTGACATTTCTTTTAGCGTGGCCGACACAGAGGTTACCTCAAGTATATCTATTAATTCCTCCGATGTTTCAGACAGCAGCCCCGTGGAGAGCCTCGGAGCGTCGAGTGCACAGGTTCAGCCACCTACTGAGAAAGTGAGTCTCCTGCAAGAATACTCCAAATTTCTCCAGCAAGCTCTGGAGAGGACGAGTCAGAACGACAGCTACCTGACCAGCCAGAGCCTTAGCTTGGTCTCCGAAAACCCCACATTAGCTGGACAGCCTCTGTTTTCCACAGAGAAACAGTTTCCTTCCCCCAGCAGGTTCAAATCAGGGATGAGCTCTCCGCTAAGGTCCACTTTAGAGAAACCTCACTTCGGATTGCTGGTTGGGGACTCCCAGCACTCGTTTTCCTTTTCAGGTGATGAAACCACCCCTCCCTCTGCAGTGTCCCCAGCTGAGGAGGACTTCCTGGAGCAGGTCTCACCCTCCAAAAAGACGGACTCCTCGCAAGGGTTACTGCAAACTTTTCAAATAAGCTCCTTTGATCAGAACTTTAAATCTCATTTCCAGACATCGAGATCTGCATCCTCGTCACAGTTCACCGTTGCCAACGGACAAGTAAGTGTTCGAGGACACAGCACAGACTTCTCAGAGTTCCCTTTAGTTAGAGTCACTGAGACCAGGTCTCAACTGAACTCCTCCCCTGATGTTTCAACCAGCGAATCATTTGGCTGAAGGAAAAGAGGAGGGGGAATCATTTCTGTTAATAATTTCAGCGGCACTTTATCTCATCTCTCCTGTTTTGCCAAAACAAGTCCCATCACAATTACGCGCTCTTTCTTAAAGTAGTTTTTCAGAGAAGATATTCGTGTTTCTTTTGTGTGTTTTTTTTTTCTTATCACTTTAAACTAATGGAATTAATTAACAATTTATAAAATTATACTATAATTAGCATTTCCCCTCTGAAAAATATTATCCTCTCCAGAATGTACATTTAAGAGATTAAGCGACCAAAGCGTAACGCAAGAGATTAATTAATATGCTCTCATACCATCGGCACGGAGTTTATTTTTGATGTTGGTGTCAATCAGTTTGCCCTGCACACAAAAAACGATCGAGTCACTCTGTTGCTGCTTGATGCAATATTTCCACTTATTAAAATGTAGGCTGTATTTATGTATGCCTTTTTGTTCTTGCTGTAGCTACCTCCCCTCGCCGTTAATCTGATAAAACAACACAAGTTGTATTCGGCGGTAGAACCTTTTTAGTCCAGCTGTTAAATCATCCGCTGAAATGACAGTGGATAGAGCATCGTAACTCAACAACACATCCTTCACTTTACGTTGAAGTCACTTTATTCTTACCTGAAATGGGTATTTCCACGGTGTGTGTGTGTGTACCGAGTAGTACAGGAAAGATCTGACTGATTCATTTTCCATTCACAGATTGGGTCTGATTTGGTGGGTGTGATGGCCAAAAATAATATCTAAATTGTGGATGTATTCCCCCGGTGGCTGGATTTCTTGGCACTGATTTTTACAAATGTGACTCTAGTGCAAGATGGGCTGTTAAATCTAACATGTAAAAAGTTTTCGTCTCCCCCCAATAAGAGATTTGGGCCTCTTGTAGCTGCACACATGTAATGGTTGCAGGATAAATCTTCTTTTCTTTTATGTGATTTGTAGCTAAATGAATTAACAGGATTGTGCTTAGTGTTTGCACAATTTGCACATTCTTCACTACAGGGAATGTAGTATGTACCCTCACGGCTAAGGAATTTACCTAAAGGCCACTTTTTGTTAAAAATGAAATATGTGAGGCAAACCACTTATAATGAAAAACTTTGTCAGATTTGGTTTATTTGAAATTACAAATCATGCTCTTTGCTTTTGTCAGTTAAAAGGCTGCTGCTCATGTAGCTGCAGTTTTAAAGTACTTTGTTGTTCATAACACAGGTTTTGGGGGGGAACAACAATGGGATGAGGTCCCTTGTATTCACTGAAGTTGTTTTTTTGGGGTTTTTTTTTTTGAATATATTAAGAAATATACAGCACGTGGGGGAAAAAAAAAAAAGAGGTGTTTGGTTTAGCAATTTCATTCATTTTGCATCTGTGCCTTTCTGGAATTTTTTTTTTTGTTCGTATTTTTTATTTTTTTTTATTCCAGAATTTCCTTCACTCATTCCTGCATATGTATTTCTTTTTACTCAGTCCAACTCTTGCACAATAAGCTATCAACTTATTCACCCTGTAATATGTTGAAATGTGGGAGCTTTATTTAATTTTGCCTTTCATATTTAAATTTTCTTTTAAATTTTTTTTTTTTTTTTTTTTTTTTAGCAAGATATATCAACAAGTTTAACTGTCAGCCTGTTTATCCGTGGCTGGGTGGAAACGGCACGTCACCGACCGCAGCAGTACGAGTACAGATCTATGTCCGGGCTTTGTTGAAACCATGCAGTTTTAAACACGCGAGCGACGACGATCGAGGCCTCTTCTGTACTCCCTCACACTGTTGATTGTTTCCCATGTGTTCATGTGTACGTGACGTCTTAGGTGCTAATGTGTTAAACACTGTTTTAATCTGCGCCATCCAGCTTTTGGTTCTAAACCGATCTTGAGCTCCCTCTTGTTACGACTCCACTGACAATCAGGGACAGACAGCACCGCATTAAATCATCAAACACTCTATTCCTCCTCGTCAATCATTCCCTCTAGAATGTATAGAAATAACCTGCTGTAAATACCTTGTATATTTTTTATGTTCCGAGAAGTACTGTTAGATCTTTGTCGATAGAGAGAGAGCGAGAGAGAGAGAGAGACGAGGCGTGTGTGCAAGAGACACTTTTTGTCAGCGGAAGGCATGTTAATTTGTTTGCAAGCATTTATTAGATTCAGCAGTGAAACGCTCACCTCCCGACAACATGTGGCTTTCTGAGGATTGTATATATCTCACCACTGTTGTCAGAAGAGAAATTGGCACATTTACCAAAAATATTTAAAGTGGACTTTGCTGTATAAAACTGGATCATGAAAGTCCCTCACCACCAGAAAATGTTGATGACTCGACATTTTCCGGATCAAATATTTAACCTCAGCAGCTATTGAGCAGCTCGACTTAATGTCAATTCAAATAGATTTTGGGTGGAATATGACCTAAAGATAATTAGTTATGTGGGGGGGGGGGGGTATTCCACGAGCTGCCCATTTCATTGTAAGCAATCTTTAAAAGCACAGTGCAGACGCGTGATTCTGCTTTTGCAAATGGTCTCCTGTTAAATTCCTCTTAGGAGAATTTCAAATTCAGTGAAGCATTCACAATGTAAAACCGTTAGAGATTCATTAACTTCACAAGCAGTACCATTATTTCCTTTTAATTAATAATGTCAGTAACCTGGCCATAAGTGTCCTTGTATAAGCTAGAGAAAAAAAAAGAAGTTTGTTTTGTGTAAAAAGATCTGAATTCTGAATTTTTTGATAAAAACTATTTTTGAAACATGTCATTTAAGCCACTGATATGTACAGTATACCGTATGCAGTCACTCTTGCTACCCTCATTTATCTCTGCACAAGTCATGTGTGTCAAGATCATTCTAGTACAGATGGGAGTCTGAACTTTGGCATTTTCATACTCAGAATTCAGAATTTGAGGAGGAAGCCCCCCCCCCCCCCCCTCCCACACACACCTGCTTCAGTACGAGGTTGGTCTGATGTTAGACAGGTTTGTTTGCATGGTCTCTGACTTGTTGGGTCGAGTGATCTTGTTTTATGAATAATGTGCAGCTTTAATTGTAGCTGATTAATTTCAGTCAAGTAACCCATATGATTAGATTTTTTGCAATATATTATGATTTGTAAGCAATCTGATTAAATCGTTGTTTTGATTGTTGTCTGTCATGTCCTTATAAATAAAACAATTCACAGTATGTGACTTTGAATTGTTTTTGATATGCAAAGGCTGACCAGCTGCTTGTGTCATTTACTCTACATTTGATTGATTCTGAAGCAAAAAAGTAAAACAAAATACAGCGATATAGAAACATTTGGTTGAATTTGTTGTTTTCTGCTGTGTTTAGAAGAGTTCAGCAAAAAGTCAAACTGCAGGGCTGCAACAAACTATTGTCATACTTTCATAGAATTTGTGACCCTCCTTTTTCAGCCCAATTGCTCGTGGTACAGGGTGACAGCTGACTATTCCAAACCCAAAGACATCTTTAGAGAACCGTCAAGGAACGCCCCCCCCTCTCCCCGAAGGTTCTTGAAGGTTACAGTTTTTGCAACCTTGGAAAAGAAGTTCGAGGAACCTTCTCTACAGCCCAATTCAGATAAAAGATTCGCAATGAGACGAAACTGTTTGAGAACGTTGCAGGGTAAAGTCGCAGCAATGTGAATTGGACCTTCGTGTTGATCTTGTTCGTCTTTATCTGAAGTGCCCTTAAAGGTTATTTTTGTGGAACATTTAGAGAACCCTTCCTAATATTATTCAATTTTTTTTCCACGAGATATTTATATTCTGTTTTGTTGGGTGGAATAATAGATTGGTTGACAGGCAGACATAATGCAGGCCTGTTCTGAAGTTGCAAACCTGTCCTTTTCCATCATAAAATCCAAACATGTTTCAGAAAATAACTCCACAAAGAAAAAGATAAAGGTATTCAAGTAGTACGTGCATTTTCAGCTTTAATCATTAGTCGACCTTACCCCACCACAGGGCTTGCCAAAACCAACACAGGATCCTTGTGCAAATACTGCAATGTAACAACACATCCTGGAAAGGTAACCCAGTGACAGCACATCAGAGTTTCCTGTTGGCAGGCAGCTGACGTTTTCTTAAAACACGCTGTCATAAACTGCCTGTATTCATCAGAGGAATAATTAACTAATTTGTCATTGGATTTGTCACTTTTTTTCTTTTCTTTTATTCCTCAGAAGCACGGAATAATATGGGATTGTGAAAGGTAAGGTTTAGATAGCTTAAATTTGGCTGAGAAGCTGCACGAATGGAAACAACGTCACACGCCAAACTCCATTCAAAAATGGATCAATTTAAGATCTATCGGAATGCACAGGTGCGCCTCAAAATGGCACATAAAGCAACAATAACTTATTTTGACAAAACTTGTAACTATTTTTGTTTGACTTCCCTGTCAGAATTTTTTTTTTTTTTTAGGAAACTGGTTAATTTAAGAGTAAAGAAAATCACAATATGCCCTGGAGCACATTTTACTTTTGTCAAGTTTGCTCAATGGGTTTGGCTTCAACGGTCTTTCCAATATTTTTAAACAACCACAGCTGCAAAACAGTTGATTTTTGCCCAAGTACATTTTGAAATTGTGACGCAAATAAACGCCATTTGTCGTTCTGTGGACAGGCTGCAGTGTCAACAGCACATCCAGCTGTGTCCGGGTGTCCTCATGCTGTACCTGCTGCTGTTTAACCAGCAGCACCAGTTGCGATCCTGTCAGTTTTCAAGACGAACTCACCTCACACCCTCAACTTGGTCCCTTATTAATTTTTTTTTTTTTTTTAAACACAACTGTTTATACCTGCAGGTTGCGATGGAAACCCTGCCAGTCGGCTGGGCTACGCACACCTGTGACCAGGAGGAGGCTGGGGCAGAACTGATGAAGGAGGGATCAGCTGACACTAAAACACATGTCCATGATCTGTTCCACGAAGATGCACAGGTAAGATGTTTACCACATAAGCGCCAATATTTTTTCAGACTAATCAGGACATACTGTCATTTACATAAGAATATGTATTTGTCATTTTTGAAGACTGACATTAAACGTCAGAGTTGCTCAAACATCAATGATAACGCTGATCTTTTGAAAATGAACGAAACATATTTTGTGCTTTTGTATTTGGGGTTTTCAGCAGTCCAGTCAGCCATGGTGGAGGATCCAGCTGTTTGTTTGGGAGCCGGTGCTTTTCGGCACCTGGGACGGCGTCTTCACCACCTGCATGATCAACATCTTTGGTGTGGTTCTTTTCCTCCGCACCGGCTTCCTGGTGGTTAGTAGAGACTCTGTATATATTACTGTAGCCTGTGCATCATAACCAATTGCCAAGCCATGTCCAGTCAGAGGCACCGCAGAGAGGCCAAAGATATACAGGAATGCACAAAGTGACAAACCTGACAAAACCTTGGTGTTTGGTGGTAAGACGAGAGTAGTGATGAATTTTTCCTGAGCTTGACTGGAGTACAGTTAAGCATAACAATTTATTTTACCCATCCTGTCAACACAACAACACACCATGGCATTACAGTGCAGACTGTGTTACAGCGACTCCGTGGTCGACACTGCAATGAGGACAGTGTAAATTTACTCATGATTTTGGGTGGGATGACACTTTGGTGCTTCATATACGAGGTGAGTAAACATCGGTGCATGGCTGATTATATAAGTGGACCGATGGTTTGAACAGAATTGAAGGATTACTTCTTGTGTTTATTTCCACTTACTTGATAGTATCTCGTCGCGTGTTTGGTAATGGTGTGGGGTTTACGTTTTTCTGTTCAGCTCCAGTGAGGCTTTTTATTTTTAGCCTTGTTAACCCTGATAGTTTGTCCTAAGCACTACAATAGGAATGTGTGACTGTGAGACACAGATACAAAGTCCCTGGGATTGTTACTGCTGCATCTGTTTTGAGGTTAGTTTGACATAGTTTGTCAGGTTTTCCTATCTGGAATGAGATGCATCTCATCAGAAAATACTTGCTTGTTTTTATGGGATAGGATACCTTTTTTTTTTTTTAGCTAAGCACATGTTTCCCTGTGTTGATGAGGCTGATTTCAGCAGACAGTCTAACACCCTTGTGCATCATACCCTGTCTGTAGTTTTTATTTGACAGATAGCTGTTGAGGGATATTTGGCAATGAGAGGAGGGAGCATAAATTTTCCTCGGCCACACGCAAGCTGGGGACACTGTGATTAATGTTTGGCCCCTTAACCCCCTAAGGATTCCCCACCATCCTTAGTTTTCCTTCACACCAAGGCTAAAATTAGTTGTCACTTGTCACTAAGTTGTAGTTGGAGAACAGTAAAGCTTCTCGTATAAATAGGAATTTTAAAGCAGCACATAGTAGCACTTCTTAGTTTTTATCCAGTTTGTGCATTTTAAACACAATGCTATTGACAATATCAACAAAAGCGTGAGGTCCAACCAAGATACGGACTATTTTCCCAAAAGATGAATTCAGTGTCGACAATGAGTGTGCAGGTTAAGAAAAAAAATACGAGACTTAAAAATAGAAAAACAACTATTGGAGAGAAATGTGATGCTTTCGCAGGTATTTAGTGAATTCTATACAAACAATTCAGCATGTACAGTGTAGCAATTAAAGGTGTGCAGACACGTGTAGTCCAAGCTGTACATCCATCAAATCCATTCAGTTTACAGCTACAGATGTAAATATATGTGCAGTAATGAGTCTTTATGTCATAATGTCTCCTGACGTGATTTAGGGGAACACGGGAGTGCTGCTCGGGATGTTCCTCGTCTCCATGGTCGTGTTGGTTGCTTTGGTGACGGTGATGTCGGGGATCGGACTGTGTGAGCACTGTGGTGTTAGGGGTGGAGGAATCTACTCCATGATCTCCACCGTCCTCGGCGGCAGGGTGGGGGGCACTGTAGGCCTCCTTTATGTTTTTGGACAGGTGAGCAACAGGATGTAGACTTTCAGCTAGACAAGTCTGATATGAATATTTTTTGGTTGGATTTTTTTTTTCCCCCTTTTATAACATAACTGAAATATTTTATACAAATGCGCACATTTTAATTTCCATCTTCCTCCTTTCTCGTGTCTCTTTTCATGCCGTCTCTCATCCTGTAGTGTGTGGCTGGAGCCATGTACATCACAGGCTTCTCTGAGTCAGTGGCGGAGCTGCTGGGGCTGCAGAGTCAGTGGGCAGTGCGCTGCATGTCAGCCGCAGTGCTGCTGGCTCTGCTTGGAATCAACCTGGCAGGCGTCAAGTGGATTGTCAGACTCCAGCTGCTGCTGCTGGCTGTGTTGGCCGTCTCCACTCTGGACTTTGTCATTGGCACCTTCACACACCTTGACCCAGGTAGGGCTGAGGTCAGTGATGTAGATTTAAGGGGGAAAGGTATTGTAGGAAGGGTTAAATCATTGCAGATGTTGTTTTATCTGTCCAGTACGCTTTACAGGATTTTTAAAAATCAAAAAATAATCCTTAAATCAATCAGTGTTTAGACTCTGAAGCTGCATTTAGACTAATTACAGTTATTTAGACATATAGTTTATATTTCCAGGAAATTTCAGCAATACAGCCCAACCACTGAGAATACTTTTAAAATAAGACAAATAATCCAGACCCCAGTTACAGTATCAAAGAAAAGGAAGCATAACAGAAGATTATTTAAATGAGTTAGTCTCCCAAGTAAACTCAATTAAAATACCTGCAGCTAATGGTGTTTAAACTGGCTGGAGAGCTACAAGTCAGAGGCAGTGCTGTGGTTGTGTCAGATAGGTTTTCAGACTGTGCTTGCATATTGAAGCATTTCTTCATTAATTGATGAATTGTCTTTAATTGAGTCTTTAAAGCTACTTAAGGATGCCAACGTTTTGATCGGTAGCATCTGTTGTAAATGAGTTAATGATTTTGGAGCAGCGGTACTTGAAAGGTGCCATTTATGAAAGTATTTACTGTCATGACTGGCCTGTCATATCATTAACTAATGAGACATGTATGAAAAGAAACAGTTCATGTTGCAAATGATAGTTTATCAGTTAGATTAAACTGGGCTCCACTGTTACAAGTTTCCACAGTACTGTTTGCATTTGATAAAACTGCATTAAATGTACTGTTCTTGTGTGGGATGGGGTGTGAAATTTATCAGTTTTGGAAGCTGAAAAGAGGTGTCATGACAGACAAAGTTTGGGAACCTCTGAACTTTTGACTTGACCAGAGTTGTTAATGTGTATGGCCTGTTCAGGCCAGTAGGTGTTGCTGTCGTATCACTTATTTTATCAGTCTGGTATCCTGCTGAGACTGGTTTGACTGTTAACCAGTTTTTCTCCAGTGAAAGATGAGAAAATGCTCTTTTCCTTCTGTTGTACTTTAAGCTAAGTTTGAGACTGGTGCTGTATTTATTGAGATTTTTCTTTTTGTATGTGTGTGTGTGTGTGTGTGTGTGTGTGGTGAGGAAATGTTGTTCTTTTTCAGGAGATTATATTCTTTTGTTGGCCTTCAGGAAGTCCTTCCCCACATTTCCTGTTCTCAGTGATTATCTACTTCCTGTTCAGTGGGAAGAGAAAAGTGGTCCAGAAGTCAAGCCAGTCTGTCAATAACACATTTCAGAAACAAGAATGCTCACTGTACTTTACATAAAAACAAACAGACAATAAAACACACAAATACATACATATAGCCCTGCTTTTACCCAAACTGCTAGAAAGAATCAGGCCACCTGCCCAATGGTAGGCTAGATTTTTTGTTTGTGCAAGATTTAGCTGTGTTATTCAGGTACCCCTGTTCCACTAAAGCCAGGCCTTCATCCTGACCTTGACTTTTACTGCTCCACCCCTCCCGACTTCCAGTCTGCTGTATAGCGCAGTTGGTTGAGGCCAGTCTGCCGTCCTGACAAACTGTGGGAGAACCAGCCATAATGGCTACTCCAGGTTTTTCCAATTAGGAGCTGCTATGTGTGTGTTGTGGTGACCTCATGGTTGGCAGAGGACCAGCAGGTCCCGTAGCTGAAACAGCCCAGATGAGCCTGAACTCATTGAACGCTGAGGCACATCCTGGAGGAAAAGTAGCCGCCGCCAAAAATCATGTGGTTTGATAACGTGTCCCCCGTGTACACTTGGCAATGCTATCGCTGTGGATTCACACAACATTGTCCATCACTGCCATAGCTATGGCATGTCTCGTCAGCCAAGTAATGTACTCTTTCAAAACCTTAATTACATATGGGCTTGTCAGCATGTTTGGCAAATATGGGTTTTTAATACAGTGTTGACTTTGGCTACTTCCCACCTCTCTTATGATCAAAGAGGGTCAAATTCAGAGCTCAACGATGAGTCATCGGGCAGAAAATTACCATCCTTGGTTTTAGCGCCTCTGTAGTTTTAGCAACTTGTATTCCCAACAACAACAACAACAACAACAACAACAACAACAACAAAAATGGATGGGCATTACTGAATCTATGAGATTTTTTCAGTTGGCCTTTTTTTTGGCAGATAATTTGAGTTAACCTTCTAGACCTCCCATGTGATGCCATTCATGAGAACAGTGACCGACTGATGACTCTAAGGTGACATCACGAGAAGATGAATTTCGGGGGATTATTTTCCGCGTATATTAACTCTTAGTCATTTCCCCATCCACATGCACCTGTTGAGAGGGTGGACTGTGACAAGTCCTTCCTGCAGCACCATAAGAGGTGGAGGCAAAGCTGAAAAATTGAATGACTGCAACGTGAAAGACAGCTCAGAATCGGTGTTTTGTCATCTCTGATGGGAGGAGAAGCCACATACGCTTTTTAAGTGTAGTCAATTAATCAGTGTGGTCGGTAACGCTGACAATGTATTGTCTTTGCGACCAAACAGTTTAACCACAAACTGTTGTGATTGTGGTGCAGAAATGAATTACAATCTGCAACGCCTCACCCTCTCTTTAGTCAAAGCTTATTCCCCACAGAACGGGAAGCCGTAATGAGCTCCTTGGGTCTGGGGTTTAGGGTGTTAACCAGACTCACCCACATTTTTGGAAAATGACAAAGGGAGATGGCCGGAACTGAGATCTGAAGCCTCATGCTCCTCCAGGGACTGACACATCATCTCTCGCTGTGATCCTCTCTGTAATATATAGTTTTCAATCATCGCAGTGGGACCTGCCCCACCTCTGTAAAATCACAGCCTGCCCTGCACTCCATGTGCAGCAGTTTATACTGGTTAGTGTGGGAGAGTGAGAGGTCAGTCAGACAGAGGGAGAGGCCTCAGATGCTCATGTAATCCGACTACACATTCCAGTGTGTATCAGAGGAATGCCGAGCTCAGAAAGCAGCCCCACTCTGCCTATACACTTGCTTTTCAACAAATAGGCAAACTAGAACGCTCGCCACGCAGCTTTGTCAAAAACCTGGATGATCCGTAGGCTTATAAAGCAAAGTCATGATTTCATGAAGGGATCACCAGAGTCTTTAAACTTCATCCTCTGGACCCCATTGATATCTGCACCACATTTCATGGCAATCCATCCAATAGTTGTGAAGTCGTGGCCCTAAAAGTATGTCAGCCTGCTAGTGGTGTGAGAAACAGTCAGAGGATCATCAGTCAAGTCAGAGGGAATTTGTGTTACATAGGACATCATATTTTGGGGCTCAGCACTGCTCCGTCACACTGTTGGCACCAGATATGTAATTTCACAAAATGGAGCTGCACCACTAACATGGGTCAAATTCAATACCGGCCCTGTGCTATGGTCCTGATTGACAAAAACAGTTTGAAAAATCAAAAATAGGACCAGCATCCCATTTCACACGATTATCGATTGCAAAATTGTAGATACATTTATCAGTTCTATAGTTCAATTTCTCCCAAGCTGATGCACGAAACGAAAGTATGCAATTCCTTTTGATGAGTTAAAGGTGCCAAATGTAACATGAGACGATCTCATGTTTCAAGCTGCAGCTTGCATTTGGCAAACATCATGAGACGGGCACCAGGCAAAGCAAACCTTTGTCCTTTGGCACCAGACCTCCAGGTTTATGTCCGTTAGTAATGGAATTTAATTACTTTCAGATTAGTTTGGGATTTGGGAATAAACCACTAAGGTACAATATCAACTGCATTGTAAATTATTGCTATTGTAAGTAGAGACCTATGTAAGAATCTGACTTTCACACAAAATAATATTTCTAAGTCGTGTGTGAAATATAATGAAGCTGCCATTTGTAACATGCTGTGTGCACTGTAGGCCACAGGGGGCAACAGGAAACCTATGACCCTCAAACACGTTTCATCTGCTCATTATCTATAAAGTGAAACTGTGTGCGTGAGAGTATCTTGTTGCCATGTTGTATCTGAGCATTTTATCCATTAAGTTAAAAAGTGTTAGGAACATGTGAACGCCCTCGATTGAGAGAGCACAGTTGTGAGAGCTGGCAGGGTCCGGCTCACTTGGATGTTGGAGCATGATGTTGTAATATGGGTGGGGAGCTCCTGGTGCAGACATGGACACAGAGTGCCCTGGATTTGTTGGACTCTGGTTGTTTGGACAGAGGGCGATCTCACCGGGTCCCAACGTTAGTAAGAGTTTGGGCTCGACCCATCTGATCTTCATTTTTACCCCTCCTTATATCCATATAGTGGAGAGCATGCACACTCTCAACAAAGACTAAATGCAACCCTTTGGGTTTTAGCTTTTGTCTAAAACAAAACGCTCACTCTCTCTGTCTCCCTCTCTCGCTCACTTTGATTCTTTCTTCTGTACTTGGAAGCTGCTGAGCTTCTGAAAAGGGTGGTGACTTCCTTTTGAATAAACATGTCATTAATCTGAGAGAACACATTCTTTCCCATCGCAAGATAACCGAGGGGGAAATATCCGGTGTTGTAACATAGGCGGGTCCTTCAGACTGTGTGGTTTAACTGGCCCCCACTAATGCAGAACAATCTCCCCTCACATGTACAACAAACTGACCTGGACTGAGCCGACCTGTCCAGTCTGAAGACGCTGCACCTTTTATTATGTTTCACTCCCTGTTGTTGTCGTCTACATACATGTTTATGGAATGAAATACATGTTACAACCTTCAATTTTGTTGGCTTTGTTTGGTGATATTACATTTCTGACCATGATAGATGCATTTGTCCATTTGTTTGAGTTTTTTTTTAGCACTCTGCTAACTATTTAGATACAACGCAATATTTTCTAAATTTACAATATCTTTTAAGATACAGAGCGTCGGGTACTGTACGTTTTTCCTCTGATAATCCCATGGTGTGTGATGTGTTTTTATTTCCAGGTGAAGTAGTGTATAAATCAATAAAAATTGGATCAAACATGGTGGATAAATTCTAAAGAAAAAAAACAAGCACATCCAATCTGATCCACTGTAATGATCACTTAACACCAGTGATAGTGATGCAATTAAATCAAATTGTATTTGCAGTTAGCAAAACTGAAACAGAAACTGCAGTCTGGCACTTCAGTCACAGTTGTTTTTACTTTTTTTTTTTAAATGATTTATTGCAAGATAGTCAAATCCAAAACAATTCAATCTTACTTGGACATCATTGTGTAAAAGAGGGAACCATTCTGGAACATTTGGTTAATTTCATTATTGGAAATATATTTTTTGAGTCAAAAGGTAAACATTCAAGGACATCGTTAGGAAATAATGTTTTATTTGTTGCCAAGTCTGGACTGAAGACACGAAAAAGCTGTTTTGGATTTTTCTTCTTTCTCTCCCTGTTTAAAAAAGAAACAGGCTGATGCTGGTAGGCTGAAATAAATTTATCAAAGAATGTGATCTGCACATTTCTTATCAGGAAGTGTTTTCACAAAAAAAAAAAAGATTATTTTGCATTAGATATGAAGGAAAACGTTCATGTTGTTAAGTCACATGATGAATAAAACACATCTAACAGAGGATATGTTTTTTTCAGTCATCTTGAAATTGTAAATTGTGACAATGACAACTGGACAACTCCATGTGCAGATGCGGATCAGATCCTAGACCTAGATGGACCTTGTGGTGAGATTGCTCTCTCAAATACTGAGAGTTGTTTTAAAATATCAGCAGTGGTGTCGGCACTGTAGGCTGAAGTTATTCAGCCCGACATGATGCACAACAGAACGGTGGATATATTGATATTGTTGATTGTTCACTCTTAAGTTATCCTGTCAGAAGTTTGAAGTGCATGTTGTTGCCTCCTCTTCCAGAGCACGGGTTCATTGGTTATTCAGCCGGGCTGCTCAGCAGTAACACGCTGCCAGATTACACCCCGGGAGAAAACTTCTTCACAGTATTTGGGGTCTTTTTCCCCACTGCTACAGGTGAGAAAACTCCCCACATCTCCTTTTAGATTCCATCGTTTCTGTTTTTCAGGAAAAACGTAACATACTAGGAATAGTAAACGTGCAGTATGTCAGCACTCCAGCCCTGCTTTTGATTCTGTGTTGCTACTTAGGCGATGTGTAAAAATATATTTTGTATTGTACAGTGTGTTGTGTACATATTTGTGGTTTGTGTGTGCTTGTTTTTTTCTGTGTGTCTTGTGTGTAGGGGTTATGGCAGGATTCAACATGAGCTCAGACCTTCAGCGGCCTGAACACAACATCCCTGTGGGAACGCTGGCAGCAGTCTTCACCTCGTATGACAACACCCCAAATCCACCCCCAGCACACACATGACAATATAGTTAAAAACAAAAAACAACATAATTAAAGGGGCAAGACTGCAACTTCAGTACATGTAAACAGACAGTAACTACAGTGGTGATACAGTTAGAAATAAAGACTAACGGAAGGCTAAGGCTTACAAATGGGTCTATTTAATTACACTTTAATATGATATATTGTGATGGAATGATTCATCCAAAAGAGTAATGTCCAAATGTTTAGATTTTATTTTTGAGGTACTCTCACGTCACTATCTTTCCACTTTCACTGGAGCACTAGCACATTCCCAGTACTATCAGACAGTCACATGTGAAGCTGTAATGACTCAGGTCTCCTATTATATGTGAGAAAGGAACATTTGTTAATAAGTCCATGTGGTGTACTGTCGGTGACCCACAGGTGGTTCCTGTATCTGGTCTTCGTCTTCCTCCTGGGGGCCATCTGCACCAGAGAAGCTCTGCACTATGAATTCTTGATAGCAGAAAAGGTAAACTGCTCTGTTTCCATCCTGTGACACAGGCTCTCTAACAGGAGGGGCGAGGTGAGGGGATTCCCTGCGATGCCTCACTTTGTTGGTTTCTTGTGGTTAGTTGAAGCTCTTTGAATTACGTACTCTCTAAATGTTTGATATGTAGTGATGGTTTCACTATTCTCTGGCTCTATGACATTTGTCTCTTGTTCTGGATTAGACGATATGTATCCATGTCTTATCTCTCATTGGTTAGTTGGTTACACTTATGATGTGCTCATAGAATATTCTCAATGTGTCAAGTGTGAGGGTGACACTCAAAAACCACACAAATCTCAACCGTCTAACCTCAGTATTTCATGTTCTGTTTTGAACATGACTTTAAAGTTTTCAATTCCAGTACCTGAGTCACAGCATGCTAAAATAAAAATAAGAGTGCTGTTTGGAAACTAATACTCAAAGTATTTATCCTAAAGTGAGCACCAGTTTCACACAGTGTTTATATATAATTGTGTCTGTTGAATGGGCCTTTGAATGTGATCTATGAGTTCCCAGCAACAGACCCTGTGTTTGTCAGTGTTTGGGAGACTAGGAGTGACAAGTTCATTTTATATCGAATGCGGCCAAGATAATGGTTGCACACAATAACACATGCTGGTCATGGCTATTTTTCTTTAGCCATGAAAAGAGGGAGGGAGTGATTGATCTAAATTGAAGATCACTTATATTCTGATCACTTGTAGATTTCTAAAGCAGCTAAGCTCTTCTCTCAGTTGTTAGTTTGCTTTGTAGTTGATCTGTTTCAGGCCACAAACTAGAGACGACTCAAGGATTGTGTAGACCTCAATGAGTGGTTCTTCTAAAGCCATCTCCAAACGAAGTGCCTGACTAGATGTCACTTAATACTAAATTAATCTAACATTATTGAGAGGAATTGTTAAACTGTCATCATTAAATTTACTTCAGCCAGTTGCGAATGTCCTTGACTTCTCCATCAGTAGTTGGTTCTCATTGTTTTTATAAGGGGCTGGCTGCAGCGGAACTGAACTGGGTGTAGCTGTTGTGCGCTCCCGACCCCACCCCATCCTATTTCACCCTCTGTTTGTTTTCCTTCTTCCTCCAGGTCTCCTTGGTGGGTTTCCTCTTTCTGCTGGGCCTCTACATCTCCTCCCTGGCTTCCTGCATGGGCGGTCTGTACGGGGCACCCAGGATCCTCCAGTGCATCGCCCAAGAGAGGGTCATCCCCTCTCTGGCCTTCTTGGGAAAAGGGGTGGGTGGATGAATGGATGGATGGAGCCATGAAGGGAGGAATGTCTGGACTTTGACAGCATGCTGAGAAATATTAGCTAGTCACCATGATGTCAATTGCGATTATTTTTGCGAGGGTGTGTGTTTATGCACCAGTGAGTTCACTTTAATGCTCTAAACCCAAATGAGCTAAACTAAAACAATTTTAGTTGCCACATTATTATCTTTAGATTTTTATTAATATGTCTCTTTATTTTGAGACATTTTACTGCTTTAAAATGTTTTTATTTGTTGCTTATATTCATTGTTAGACTGGATCTGCAATGCAACAGAGTGGCAAACAGTTGACCAACTATTATGGGATGATTTGATGTTAAGGAGTATTATTAGTTTCATACTTACTTGATCTTAGATAACACTATTGATGCACTTTTTTTTTTTTTTAATTTCTCTGTGTGTCATGAGTTGATGGGTAATCTCAATTTTAGCCTGAGATTAGTTTTATTTAATTTAACTCTTATAGAAACAGCTACTATCAGAAGTACAGAAGCACAACGTAAAACGTCTCCCAACATTGATGGCTTGTCTTTTTAAACATTATCGTTTAGGCAACATGATTAATCTTTGACTTTTCTGATATTACTTTGACTAAAAAATGTCCAGTTAAAAGTCCACTTGTCAGGTTTTTTCACAGGTTTCAAACATGATGCACCAAACTACTAACAAGCTTTTTAAGAGCTCTATCGCCATGGCAACTGAGCAGACCTTCAACACTGTGTTATGATTGAAATCTCCAAAAACCTAGTAAAGAGATCTTGAGTTAAAATTATTCATAGATTTTATTGCTTATTTTACATTTAACAGAATTTCTAACTTCTTCTTATCATTATGTGTGTACACATCCTGTCTCCTTCCCCAAGACAGGTAAATCCTGATTTAAACCTTGTATTAAATAAATCTAAACATGCGCTGCATGAGAGGTGCATCTCAGGACAAGAAAAACTCATAAATGTGGTGAACAAGCCGCTGCCAAAAATATCTCAGTCTAATGAAACTGTGAGGATTTTGTATGAACCTGTACAAATGTTTGCTTTAGAAATGTTATGTTAGGCTTAGACTGTCTGAGGATTTATTTCAAGCTAGTTATATTAAAATAGACATCTGCAAATTAGACACTACAGTCAGATAAACTCATTATTTAGTTCATCTTCACACTCCGACATAAAAGGAGCATCAAGGAGTCTAGCTTTGGTAAAATTCCCCCGGTTAGTGAATTTCTTTTGAATGCATTCTTCGGTAATTAAGATACGAGTCATGTGGTGTTTAGAATAGAAATGGCATCTCTGAGTGATTGCAGTAATTGGCATATTGTAATCATATAAGTGTGCCTCGCCTGAATGTATATGAGGGGTGATGTTTGGACTCAACAGGAAACAGTTAACAGGACTGCCTAATTATAGACTGTGAACTCCATATAAGTGAGTGCACTGACTTCATTTCAGCAAAGAGTTATGACACACTGCTGCTCTGCAAAAGTGCACTCAGTCACGTTGACATGCTGACCCCGTCCACCCGAGTTTTCCTCAGACTTCCCTGGATGGCAGCATTGTCTGACCTCTCTCAGCAGGCTGGAATGAGGCCCTAGACATCTTGGCCCAAATCAAAGCCTCAGAACAAACGCAGGAAGGGCGACGGGCAGGGCCCCGCTCCGCTGTATGCTCTGGAGGCCCGCCAGGCACACAGCAGTGCTCCTCACACTTTGTGGTAGGACCTGGGAAGTCAAAGTTAACTGGTTAGCCAACCACATGTTAAAATGAGTTTTCCAGTTGGATCATTGTTTTGGAATTTCTTTTGTCATTTAATGATTTCGAGATAATCAGTTTCAATTAAGTGGTTTTTCCTGGGTTGTAAAGTGGAAGCTTCACTTTCCTTAACTTTAACCCGAAAATGTATTGTTCATCTTTATTGAGGAGTTGTTGACTTTAATTAAATTCAGTATAGATATATTAATGGAAAAAATAGGATTGATACTTTCCTACAAGTGGGAATAGCTTTCTGATGGGTGTCACAGCTGTCCAGTGTCCGGTTAGCCAGAAAAAGGCCCGATGAAGTCATGGGAAGATTTTGTCAAATGGTTTGTTTTTTTGTAGCAGTATTGTAGTGAAAAAAACACAACTTTTGAGGTACTGTACTGGCAGTGATAGTTAAAGACCAAAATTCTACTGTAAAACCTCCTTACCACCATAAAGTATACTCATATAGTTCATTAATGGGTAGTCAGTTCACAGCTACTTCTTGGAAAATCTAACATAAAAATTGAACTTTTTAAAATTGAAGGCACAGCAGAAGCTCCTCATCATCCACAGTTTTATCAATTTCAGATTTTATACGAAGTTTATTTTCATTGTATCACTCTGTTCCTCTGGGCTAATGTTTTTTCCTGTGTCCGTAACTGTCACCCACTTTTTTGGCACATGATAGATGTGACCAAATATCTCAGTTTGGAGAAATAGGAAAAACATTTCTTTGTGTTCACTTTAAGGCCAAAGATGTGCGTATGTTTACGTACTTACAAACCAATATATCTGCAAAACATTGTGAGGTCCGTTTTCAGCTTTATGTCAATGAAGTCTCCAGGTGAAGCAGTGGGCTTTTAAATGGTCAAAATAACACTCCCTGGGTGATGATTAAATTTAGTTGTCTTGATCTTGCATTGGGCTGCAACAATAAACTTTCATGTGTAAAGCAGCGGTCACTAAACACCTTGATGACTCTCTCCAACAGAAAGGACCAAACAGGACTCCAGTGGCAGCTATCTGTCTGACCAGCCTGCTGACCATGGCCTTCATTTTCATCGGTGGGGTCAATGTGCTGGCGCCCATCGTCACCATCAACTTCATGCTCACCTACAGCTTCATCGATTACTCCTACTTCAGCGTGGCCATGACTTTCCAGCATCAGACCAAAGAGAGGAGGGACTCCTTCGTCCTGGCCAAAAGAAACCAGCGCAGGTCCACCAGGCAGAGCTCCAGACCGCTGATTGAAGCCACTCTCCCGAACTATGGGAGCGGAGGCAAGAGTCCTCAGAGTAAAGGCACTCTGTTGGAGTTCACCAGGGACATGGACCAGATCTTTCCATCTGTCGCAAATGCTGATTCTGCAGCTGAAAAGACCTCCTCCGTGCAAGGACTCGGCACCAGATCTAAGAGCAGAAAGGCTACTGCTAAGCAGATGCTGATGGACAGCTTTGGTTTGGACCTGAACAGCAATATATTCTCAGAAGAGAAAGGAGATGAGATCAGCTCAGCTCCACCGGAGGAGGAAGCTGAGCTGCAGTGTGGAAGCCGGGAGCTCGGGGCTGGAGATCAACCTCGAGTCAAGTGTCGCACAAAAATATGTCATGTTGATTCGTCTGCTGAGACTCACAGTCACAAAGCAGGTGATCACATTCATCCATTAAACATTAGACGAAAGTATACATCACAGAAGTTATTTAATACGTTTCTGAAATCTTTCAGCTGATGGAGATAAAGCAGAACACCAGAGCTTTGAAATCCAACCCATTCACAATTCCTTTTATGCAAAGTTGTGTAACCACTGGATCGCTCTTATCGGGGTAGATTTTTTTAATTTTTTGTCTACACTTGTTGACCGTCATTGATTTCTTATTTTTAGATCATTTTCACAGAATTTAAATGACGTGATCTTATTGTTTGTTTTCTTCCAGGCATTAAGCTCCATATTGATTATGTTTGTTATTCAGTGGGTGTATGCCCTTGCAAACATAGTCATCGCCTTGCTGCTCTTCTTCTACATCGGGAAAACAAGTCCGGGACTTCCTACAGGTGATTTCTATCTTTTCATATTCTGTGTAGAGACACTGAGCATTGCTTCATCGTTAGCTCCAGTTAACTTTATTTGCAAAATGATGGTCGCAGACTCTTTGTATTTGTCTGATTTGATTTTTTTTTTTTTTTTACTTTGCACTGGGGTGCTGTGCTTGGCACCAGCAGCTCATGTTGCTGTGACCTCATCCATGTTTCCTCTGGTGGACTGAGTATCCACCACCAGTCAAGTCCTATGGTTTGATTTTCAATCTGATCTTTAAACTTAAGAGATCAGTTAAAGTTCTGTCTGATATTTCTGTTCAGTCAGTGCACTTTGTTGACAGTACATTTTTATAAATGATATGCAGATTTTACTGAACTTAATTCACTCCACACTTTGTTGATACTTAATCAGTACTGTCAACTAAAGGAGGAAATGACTTCTCTATTACTTGTTTTAGGTTTTGTAGAACATATACAACATATTCCATAAACTTGTGAAAGTTGAGGCCTTTTATTACTCTAGTGTAATCTACAAGTAATGCCCGAATCACGATTATGTGTCATTAGATCATTTAGATTATCTCATTATGGCCTTTTAAGCGTTTGGATCTGGTCCCCCTTTGCTCAGTCATTATGTGACCTGGTTACACTCTGCTGGGAGTTTCAATCTGCTGGGAGTTTCACTTGCGGTTTCTTTGGCCGGCAGCTGTTGTGGCTTAGGATTTCTAGAATAGCTGGATGGGACACCCGGCAACTGTGCATTAAACTCATCACATTACTTCGTGCCGTAGCTGTCCAACTCATGACATTTCTGAGCAGAAGCACTGCAAGTGTCAAACATTTGTCCCACAGGTGGACGATAAAACTTTGATATGTCTCAGTGTGGTTACTCCAATTTGGTGCAGCGCTACATCTTCAGATACTTTTGACATTAAATAGGTTAAAGTTGAGGAAATCGAAATTTGTTATTATTGCAGCAGGAAAACATACATATTTTCCAGATAATAACATAACAGTTTGCGGTTTATTTTGCAGGTATTGCAGCTCAATTTAGTTTTTTCACGTGGCTCAAATCAACATTAAGCAGCATTTGCAGGTATTGTGTGATTTTGTTGTTACAATAAAAAATGTTGTTTCTATGTCACAGTTAAAGAATGATGGAGTGACTGCGAAGTACGGAATTTTGATGTCACTTTAATCTGTAGTTTTAGTGTCAATTAAAAAGTTGTTTTCAACAAATTGAAACTTTATTAACCAAAAGTCTCAAAACTTTCAGTAAATAATCTCTCCTTACTGATAAAACACAGACTGAAACCAGAGTTAGCTACTTTACAGGTTGTAATTTAAGAGTACTTGCATTACTATGTCATAATATGGAATAACTTATATGAGTAAATACTGTAAATGTCAGCGATTTCAGTTTTGATCTGAAACCGTCTTCCTTGTATTTTAGGAGAAAAGGATCTCCCCGGGATGAGATCGTAGTGACACCCTCTCTGTCAGGGGTCGGGATGAAAACCAAACAACTGACAGAGGAAAATGATGACTTTGCCTCCCGTCACCCGTATCATCAATCCTCATTCATCAGGACGGACAAGATGGTTCAACCACTGTTTGACTGACTGACTTCAACTCTTCCTCAGTTAGATGTCATCGCGGACGGCCTGACACTTTATGCCTCAATCTGTCTCGCGTTGTTCTGTCGGACTCAACAAATACTTTCAGTGGCTCAAATTATTTTCCGGTGATGGTTCAAGGAAACTTCCTGAGCTTTCCTAAGAGGCGCACAAAGCGTGAGTGCTTGTATGAGAGATCAAGAGACACGATAAGAGGCTAGAGACAGAGTATCTAAGACTTTGTTTATATCGCGTAAAAGGAAAGGAAGTTTTGTCTTAATATAGTAAACTTTTACTTTGAGTGAAAAATCACAATCTGAGGAACTCTCCACTGTTAGAAGTTAGTGCTCATGTAGCATTCAGATCCTGTGCACATGTGACACAGCAGTCAAATTAAATTATTTCAGTTCATTGTTTGTTGAAGGCTTTTGTTGAGGCTGTTAAAATGTTTGCCTTTCTATATTTGTCAGTGAAATTTCAGAGGTGGCCGAATCTTCTTTTCAGACATTCAATGGTTTAAAAATAACAAAATGACAAATATAACATACTTCGTTATGGCATCTGATAGTCAAATCAAAAACAAAATATCCTGGAAACTGTATTTGAATGGATAAACAAATTAAAGGGTTTTTTGCCAGCAGCCTGTTGTTACGCAGATCCAGCACAAGAGAGAGCGTCAGATCAGTTTTTTTCTCAGTCATGAAAAAAAAAGTAATTTAGACGGTATTTGGTGTGATTTAAAATAAATGCTGTATATATTTCAAATGCAATTTGGGTGAACTGCATGTGTCACAGGCTTCACTTTTTTTTTTCTAGCAGCTTGACTGCAAGGCTCTGAAAACCACTTCCTCTCAATATTTTGTTGTTAGAGCAGGAACCTGCAAGCAGGCACAGTTTCATCTGTCCTGACACCACATTATTTCCATTGGTCTCTAGATGACACAATCTGTGGCACTGTTTACCTGCTTGTCTCTGCAGCTTCTCTTCGCAACCATCCACATGCCAGTGATCACACCAAGGGAAAAACCCTCTGGATGGTTTAAATCAGTGTACAGTGAAAAAGTTGTGATATGAATTTCAGTGGAGGCACAGTGGCTTGAAATGTGAGCAGTGTTAATGAAATACAGTTGGGGGACAGGCCTGAACATGACACATTTTAACACAGGATATTTTGGCTTTATGGTGTGTTTGAGTGAGTTAAGAACAAGAGTAAATGTTTCAGGTGAAAATGCAAAAATTTTAAATGCGCTCATATTACAGTTATTTGGGGTTAATACATTTTCTATTTTCATTCTAAATTGTAGCACCCATAACTTTTTTTTACAGTACTGTAGGCTATACTTCAAAGTGTTGTATGGTTTCCCTGCTTTAATTGATAGTTGTCGGATGCTTCAATGACTTCCTGGTATGTAAATATGACTACTTCCCTGCAGACACTGGAGTTAACTATTTTGTTTAGGCTTAGTAGGTCAAGGGAAATCACCACGATTTAAAGGGGATTTTTTTTTTTTTTTGACCTGCTGTGACTTGCTGGCATTGCGTGAACTTAAAAATTCCATTTCCTAAACCAGCAATACTTAACAGCTTTGATTTGTCACCTATTTTTTGGGATTCCCATTAGGAAAACCTTTAATTAAGTTTGGATCATAAAATTATTAGTAATATTAGTTATACTATAGCTACGTATTGTAGACACAAATATCATAGGATATCTTTTAGTAAAGATTTCAGAAGCTAGACTTATTATTATTACCTGAAATTTGAGATCCTCCATGGACATTATAAATGATAAGATAATTGAACAGTTATTCTAACAGTTGTGATGGGGTACCACGCGACCCGCAGCAGAAGGATTATTTCTCTATAAACTTCACGTCTGTGGAGCATCACTCTCTTATGGCTGGTAAAGGGACATTTTTAGGGCTTCCGACACCTGCAGGCGGCTACTGGTTTGAGTAACGGGACGTGTATGTGTCTGTGTCTATGTGTGTGTGTGTGTGCGTGCGTGCGTGCGCGCAGGAGGAGGAGGAGGAGGAGCCCGGGCTCCTTCGCGGTGATAACAGGCTGCAGCCTCAGCTCTGTTATCTTCCGTTCCCCGCCGTCTGAGCAGCGGATCTCCTCCGGACCTCCACCAGGATTTATTCATTTCCCATTAAAAGTTCCCTAAAGGCTGCAGCGCTCCTCTCATGGTGTCCCCGGGAGACTCCCCGGCATTCACTCGACTTTACGGAAACTATCGGCGAACGTTTTGGGGGTCTTGAAAATCATGGAAACGTGGTTTTTGAATCACGTCCTCGGTTGGTCTCTGTCGGTCCTCCTGCTCGGTCTGCCGGGGCCCTTCGGGGCAGGGACCCCCAGCAGCTACAGCACTAGTCCGGTAACGGATGGATTTCATCATTCGGCGGCCACAGACAAACTCGGCAACATGGACAACAATGCAACTTCGACTTCATACTCCAGCGAGAGTTTATCACCATCACAGAGGAACCTCCTGCTCACAGACACTGCTGAAACACACGCTGCTGCTGCTGCAGGAAACTTCGGTAAGACCACTGTTAGTGAGGCCTGCCAAGACAAGTGTAACTCCCATTACGATGAGAAGTCTTCTTTTCCGCAAACTAAAACCTCAGTAAATATTTGTATTTTCGCCCTGTTAAAATGAGCTGTAGCTGGTGGATGCAGCAGAAAGGTTCACATATGATGGCAGTTTGAGGTACCCCAACATTTTGTGTTGGGTAGTGGTCATCTCCTAATTACAACTGTGAACTGAAAGTGCATTGTCTGAAGTGAGCACTGTTTATTTTTATTTTTTTTACTATTTTGGCAGAATGGCTTCAATTCTAAATCAAAATGCCACTGGAATTATGTTCCTTTTGCTGCTGTGTACACGCCACAAAGTATAGAATGAAACCGCATTATTTTCTTGATGGATTGATTGGTCTAATAATTGTCAGACACTGAACAAAATGCCCACCACATTTGTCCCTACCCAAGTTGATATTCAGATACCCAGCTTTATTCAACCAGCAGTTTAAAACCCACATTTCAAAACCCATACTCTCTCAAAGTCTGAGGTTTTGAGAGATTGCAACAAGTCAGACTTTAACATTTCCACTGAAACTACAACCCTCACAATCCAGCTAGAGCTGCAAGAACTATTTGAATAATCGCTAATAATTTGAGTCAGTTCTTAAACTCTCTGTTTCCAGCTTCTTAAATGTGAATATTTAACAACTTTGGAAAGCACTGGTCAACACGTCTCATCATTTTCTGACATTATAAAGGCAAAATAGAATTGAAAAAATTAGACACTAACAGGTTAAATAATGTTAAAGTAATTCAATAATTGCAGCACTGATTAATTGGTTATCTAAATTGATACAGATCATTTCTTTGTCCTCTCGGTTAATCAGACACCAACTAATTGTTTCAGATCTCTTCCAGTATGAGAAGTCTTATTAACCCTCGTACGCCCACTTCTGGGGTTCTAATAGAAGAGGATTAACTGACCTTAAAAATTACGTTTTATAATAACCACTGATAACCGCTCATTACATGATCAGCAACCTCACTTGAGGAACTTAACTTTTTTAGTTGAGGTGCTGCTGTTTGTTATCCGGCTCACACAGGTGTTGATAAGGTGCATGAAATTGTGCCTTCCTTAAAGCTCAGCTTCTTAAAGACAATTATATATCAATCATTTAAAAAAAAAAAAGCTGCCCCTGAATCGAAGCAGACATGCAATTGAGGCTGCAAAAAACAATTGTTTTCATTATCAGATTAATTTGTTGATTATCTCATTGACTGATCCATTAGCCGTTCGGTCTTTAATATGACAGAAAATGGTGAAAAATGTTAACGGGTGTTTCCTAAAACCCAAAGTGAAGCCTGAATTATATTGCTTTGTCCCAATCAAAAGTCCACAATCAAAATATATTTAGTTTGTAGAGGACTAAAGAAACCAAAAAATATTCACATTTAAAAAGATGGAATCAGAACATGTTAGCATTTTTTTCATGGAAAAAAAAAAGTCAAAACAACTAATCGATTGTCAAAATAGTGGTCAAAAAATTTTCTGTCACTCAGCTAGTCAATTAATTGACCATTCTTGCAGTATTTTAGCAGGATTGTGATGCGTTTTGGTTTGGAGAGATGTGGCTCACACACGAGAGCCGCCAATTGAACTCTTTTAGATATTAAGTGGAGGGAAACCACATCTGAACAAGCACCCCTTTTCACTTCACTTTATAGCTCCAGAAAATTGGAAGGCAGAATGGGATTTCAGGCTCAATTTCCTGTGTGCAAGACCCCAATATCATCCATCAGTATAAGAAGAAAAGCTTTGTGGGTAGAAACAACTTTCAACCAAAAGGCCTGAAGTGGCAGGAAAGCATGTCTCAAAATATTCCTGCACCACTGGGATTTTTCCTCAAAGCAATTAAAGATAAAACATTAGAAAAGCCTTTAACTGCTGATACACGTTCTTCAGAAAACAAAAGTTTTATCCCTCAAGTGAGTTGCTGTACTGGAAACAGAATAACTCTTCACCCCTGAAGAAAGGAGGATTGAAAATTGAAAGTATGTATGAAAAAAAACAAAAACGTTTTTACCATCAAGATGCTTAACGCAACCATTTACAAGGATGATAACAAAATAATGTACTATAACACATCCAATAATGACTCGGATCTCGACATTAGACTGCGCTAGCTGTAAATAATTAGTCTTTTTTTAAGGCAGTTTTGCTGCTCTAATTTACACTATTATATTTGTATACTCTCAAAATCACAAAAATGCAATTGCTGTCACGTTTAAATACAAACCTACTATGATTACAGCTATACTACTGGTAATAAATTCTGTTTATCAAATACTTCCATAAATCCTCTGAAATGGTTAAAAAAAAAGTTGAGAAAAACTAGCAATCAGGGATTACAGTAATCAGCGAAGGTAGTAATGTAATGCAAACCTAAAAACATTGGTCTCAATTTGTGTCTGTGGCAGTAGAATAAACAGCAAATGCTGCACTACAGTATAGATACTCCTTTAGTGCTACAAGTTTAATAATTTTAGTAGAATTTAAAACGTATTATTCTTATATTAAAACGTATGTATTCATTTGAAGAATTTTTGTGATGCAATCTATATTTCCTACTAATTTAAAAAATAATGTAACATGTGGCAGGCTAATAAAGAAAATGTTTTTATTCCTATTTGCCCTGTCTCGTCTAGCCTCGAGTAACATTGCGCTAACTTATGTCAATGTTTTTAACGCAATTTAACATTAAATACTTGAGCAACTGCAAAAGCTTACGTTACATTTAAGCTACTTATAACTAACGTAAGCTAAACCATACCCTCCGTCTTCATCCGAACTTTTCATGCTTATGGGTGAGGCAAAACGTGACACTGACACGATTTCCCCTAGTGGACTGGCAGGAGTATTACAAGCTTTGGTGTGATACCAGCTGCAAGGGTTTGAAAGCCGTGACATTGAGCTTTTCATTGATGCTGCAAAGGAAACTTAAGACAGAAAGAATTTATACTTTCTTCACCCAGATTTGACTCTGAATCACTGCGCCTGCCCTAAACCAGCCTTTAAAGTCATCCGGCGTCAAACGTACAAAACGGATTATGAATATCAACTATAACCAAAAACTTCCTATTTCCTATCTGGACTGTGAAATGAATATCAGCAGGTCTATTCACAACACTGCTACAGTATCATCTGAGCTCATGGATATGCTAAATACATTAACTTGAATCAATGTGCGAATTGCACAGTTTCTGAAGTATAACAGATGTTAAAAGATGTCACTGACAACAGTTGAAAAATAACCAGCAGAGGATCTGGGAGTGTCCATCACTTGCTGCCAACACCACGTTCCAGTCTGAGTTTTGATGGCCAGACTGGATCCAGAAAGAGAAAAGAAAGTAATAAGAGAGACACATGCAGAGGAAGTGAGAGAGGAGAAGAGTCTGGTGGTCCAGCGCTCCTCGTAGATTCACAGTGAACAGACTGCTGGCAGCACTGGCTCTCATCCTCAGAGTGCTGTTGTTCCCGTCCTGGACACCAGCAAAGTGAGAGGCTGGCAGACGACACGGCATCAGAGACAGACAGAGAAAAACCTCTCGCACACAAACGTGTTGCCCGGCTGACTCGTGTTTTAGTACTCTTGATACTTTAAGGCTTTTGTTTGTGAGGTGCTTGTAGGCTAAGTTAAAGCTGCTCACCGCACTCTGAAGTTCAGCAAACCTTCACGCTGGATGAATGCTCCCTAAACAACCAGGTGTTACGCCATAGCCTGTAAGGCCGCGTCAGTCTTACATTTTAACTCGCCTAAGCGTGAAAAGTTAGTTGCCTTCATTTTAGGCACCAAAACTCTTGTGGTTATCTTAAGGAAAAGATCAGGGTCTAGGTTGAAAAAAAAGTAAGTAGGTACATCACGTAAGCAACTTAACGTACGTTATATTTGTTAAAAACATTTCATAATGAAAGTAACTTACTTGCATTACACGGACTCGGATATCGGTCCCCCAGGTGAAAGTCCTGTGTTTGATCTATCCAACCCCTCCTCCTTCAACCATGGTCATACATGCATGCGTTTTTCACGCCAAGACGAGACAAAATGTGATTGACACGATGTCCTCTAGTGGACTAACAAGTGTATTACATGTTTTGGCACAATACCATGCTGCCCTAAAAGGCCATTTATGAAGGAAGGTGTTTTATGTTAAATTAATAGATACGGTATTTGACCAGTGCCAAACATCCAACAGACAGTTAACAACAAACTTGCAAACCTATATTAGTTTTGAGCAAACAGAATTTTTACTGAGCATTTGCTGTAGAACAAAACAGCTAAAAAGACTATTGGATCAAGCATTGGACTTTTACTAGTCAGATGGCCATAACTATGATTCTAAATGAATCATAATGTTACCCCTTTTCCCATTGCATGTGTAAACAGGCAAAGCTGGATGTGTTCCTTTGCCCTCAGATAAACATATATAATCACTAAAGATCTAAAGTAATGTGTTCATATACAAATGATTCAGCTGTGGATATTAGACATGAAAACAATGTAGATGCAGAGTATTCTGAGATGCATGCTGTTTAATTGTGAGATTGTGACACTGACTCCAGCCGGGGAAATGTGTTGCATGTCATCCCACTCTGCCCCTGGTTCCTGTCGGTCTCTTCTGTCAACTGTAAAAGGCAACATGCCAAAACATGAATCTAAAACAAGATTCCTACTCCACAACAACATTCTTTTCACTTCTGGATGTGTTCAGGGAGTTTAAAATGACTTAACATTTTTTTTAACCAGACTAAAAAAGACTGATTATGGACACACACACACCCAGATTCATGGTGACCGTTTTTTTCTGCCGGGGCCTTGTGCTCACTCAGCTTTAGGAAGGAAATGGCTGATTCCCAACAGAGACAGTCACCGCCATATTTAGGAGTTCAAGCCATTGTTAGAGTCGACAAGCTGGCTGCCAGTTGTTCTCCACCCAAAATCATTGCCCATGTATGCATTCTGACAGCTTCTTGTCACTTTCTGCAGCCTAAACAGGTCAGAGACAGCTTGGAGATCACCCTCTGGTGGCCACAGATTGAATTGACTGCAATGTGAAGTAAAATTGTGTTGAGAAAAATGAAAAGTAACGCTTTAGAGATCATAATTCTTTTTTTTAATTAGTGCGATAAGATCTATCAGTGTTTTTTTTTTAATAAACACTAAAGTTCAGAGCCTAACGTGACATGCAATAGTACAAAACCCAAATACCTTAAATTAAAAGCCTTCTAAAACAGAGAGGCTGGAAACAAGTGAGCTTTTTGGCATTTTCGCTTGATAATTGACTGAAAGGAGTATCAATATCGATAGAGGTGTACATTATCTGCTAGATAATTGGAGCACTATTTTATAGAAGTTTCTCGTCAGTGCTTCCAAATTGATGTGGAACCAGTATTTTGGGGTAGTTTTTCTGATTAATAACATCAAATAGTAAATAAACCATAAAAATGTTGATGATGAATTTAGTGAATTGAGTGTTTGATTGATTGAATATTTAGTAATGATATGTATTTTCTTCTTCATCCACAGACACTGAGCAGACACAAACCCTCACAGAAACAAGCAGCAGGTCTCTAGAGGCCATAAATCTCTCTACTGAGCCAATCACCTCCACCCTTGTAACCACCACTGAGGCCAGCAGCAGCGACAGCATCAGCATCAGCAGCAGCGACAGCATCGGCAGCAGCAGCAGCACCGGTGGCATTGGCAGCAGCATCGGCAGCAGCAGCAGCAGCATCAGCAGCAGCAGCAGCAGCGGCGGTATCAGCAGCAGCACCACCGGCGGCAGCAGCGGCGGCGGCATCGGCAGCAGCAGTAGCGGCATCAGCAGCAACAGCAGCAGCAGCGGCGGTATCAGCAGCAGCACCACCGGCGGCAGCAGCAGCGGCGGCATCGGCAGCAGCAGCACCGGCGGCATCGGCAGCAGCGGCAGCAGCAGCAGCACCGGCGGCACCGGCGGCATCAGCAGCAGCGGCAGCAGCAGCAGCACCGGCGGCATCGGCAGCAGCGGCAGTAGCAGTAGCGGCAGCAGTAGCAGCAGCAGCGGCGGTATCAGCAGCAGCACCACCGGCGGCATCGGCAGCAGCAGCAGCAGCAGCGGCGGCATCGGCAGCAGCAGCACCGGCGGCATCGGCAGCAGCAGCAGCACCAGCACCAGCAGCAGTAGCGGCATCAGCAGCAGCAGCGGCAGCAGCAGTGGCAGCATCGGCAGCAGCAGCAGCAGTAGCGGCAGCAGCAGCAGCAGCGGCAGCAGCAGTGGCAGCATCGGCAGCAGCAGCAGCGACAGCATCGGCAGCAGCGGCAGCAGCAGCAGCAGCAGCAGTAGCGGCATCAGCAGCAGCAGCGGCAGCAGCAGTGGCAGCATCGGCAGCAGCAGCAGCGACAGCATCGGCAGCAGCAGCAGCAGCAGCAGCAGCAGCATCGGCAGCAGCGGCAGCAGCAGCAATGGCAGAAGCAGCAGGGACTGGAATGACTTTACAAACACAGACCAGATGCCAGGCATCTCCCATGCTGTATCCTGGGAGGCCAGGTCCCGGGTGTTTACAGAGGACACCAGCCTGGCCCAGGACAGCTCAGACACCACCGTCCGACTGGGGGACGCCACGGCTTTGGTGTCGCAGACAGCCGACCTCGACGACAACACCTACACCACCACGATCAGCCGAGCTGGGGAGAGGACCCTGCTGTCCGTCACCTTTTCCTCCAGCAACAGCACATCATCTGCTTTTACAGAAGACTCCAACTCACATCAGCCTCCCTCCACCTGGGGGATTCCGCCGAGGCCTGCGGAGACTGAAGACTACACCTCCAGTGCCGCGTCCACGAGGACTACTGGAAGGGAAACAACCGACCAGCACATGACCGACTCCTTCAAGGGGACATTTTCAGAGACTGGGATCCCAGTGGGGTCAAGAGGAACCCAGAGTTTAACTGGACGACCTAACACAACCCGGCATCAACACACGTCAACGCCAGAGGAAATCTTCGACTCAACACCACCTCTCAGGGTGACGGAGCCCGGCACTGACCAATCTGAAGTGTCCGTTTCCTCCACACCTCCTTTCACCTCAACCGCAGGAGGTCCTGCCAACATCTCGGGGACAGACCAGGGGTTGGACTCCAGTGTTGGAGCTTCCACCGAGTCTTCCAGTGGAGCCCAGAGCTCCAGCACTCAAAACCTGGAGGGCACTGAAGGGCTTTCACCCCAGACCAGAGAGGACCATGTGGGCTGGGGTCTGACTGCCGTGCCCTCTACAGTCAGCAGCAGTACATCTGAAATCGATGCGTCAGTGACAGACGGGCCCATGCCGGTTACTGAGGTCTTCCTCACTACCACACCTGCCACTGTTACAGCAAGGTATGTTTTATTGTTTATTAAACAGAATTTTCTTTTTGTGAGAAAACATTATTTTGGCAGAGAAATCATGCTCTATACTGCCCAATGAAGCTAGGTGGAGAGATGGTCAATGCCAAGTTGGAGCAAAGCTAAAATAAAATAAACTTTTTAATTCTGAAAAATATTCATTCTAATGAGCTCAATGGTACCTCAGCTTTAAGCTCTGGTGTGGTAAAGCTACCTTGAAATTATGTTTTTAAAAGTAATATATAGTAAATGTATTTATTAAAATAATTTTAGCTTGAATATAAGAAGGGATGGACACTTAGCCAACTATGAGCTATGGCCCCAAATTAACCAAACTATGTTTTTTTCTAATTACAGTTAAATAAGAAAGCTCAATGAAGGCATTTTACATTTTGGATTCCATCGAAAGGCAGAGTGTATCATTTGCAGTTTTTAGACAGTATTTAGGTTCCTTTTTTCTGACTTTCTGACTACCTATTTACTGATCTCTTACTTTGTAGGGCAGTATACTGTGTAACTTTAAAGGAGCAGGATTTAGTGGTATCAGAGTGTAGACAACTTAACGTCCCTCCTCTCACCCTCCCCTTCGAAGTGTTTAGGAGAATCTCCGGTGGCCATGAACCTCACACTGAAGGCCCTCTCTAAGGCCAGAGTTTGGTTTGTCCATTTTATGCTACAGTAAAAATATTGCAGTGTAACATGGCACACTCTGTTGAGAAGGACCTTCCCCCCCATGTAGATATGAAGGGCTTATTCTTAGGTAACAAAAATACATCTGCCAGTAGATGCCACTGAATCCTGCACGTCAGTGTCACGTCAGTCTAGAGGTGCATTAGTCTTTGTTATGACAACGATTCAATGTATTTTTTTGAGAGACTTAATTGGTTTATCTTTTCTTTAACAGATTTCAGACAACAGAGGAAGAAACTTTTAAAGCCACCACCTTCACCAGCACGACGGCCGCCACCACTCCTCCCCTGGTTACGAGGCCCAGTAGTACATCTAGTAGCTCTATTCCAGGATCCCCTACTGAGGCAACCGTCCCATACACTGCACGCTCCACCACAGCCTCCACCTTCACCCTGCAGACCTCTGCAGCGCACTCAACTCTCAGTGGCTCACCTAACCAAACGCCTGGACTATCTACTGGGACGCCTAACCCTACCAGTGTCAGCACCCTGCAGATTGAAACAAGCACAGGAACTCATAGGATCACCACAGCTCAGAGCCAGTACATCACTACAACCTACACCCACAGCACCCCAACCAACCCGACAGAGGCTTTCCACACCACCTGGAAACAGGCCGACAGAGGAACCACAGAGATGGTGGTGACAACACCGACTACTGAAGTTCAACCCACCAAAGTACCACCACCACCACCACCCAGTGAGTGCAGTGACTTTTTCCACTTCAAACAGCAATCCTTGGCATGCAGTTTTACAGCAGTTTCACAGTTACTCTTTTTTTTTTAAATTTAACTGTGGTGGCTTGTTGTTACATGATTTTTGTATTCACTATAACCAAAACAGAAATGTTCAAGTACATCAGGTCGTATGTAGCAGGAAATTTCCCCTCAAAACTTAGTTGTGCATTTTGCAAACGTATCTCATTTCAAGCAATGTTTCTTTTTCTTTGAGTAGACTACTATGGTAATAATGTTAATGTTGAAAATGCACTGAAATTAATTTAAAGTATGATGGATTATAATCTTCCAAACACTTTAAAAATCATATCACTTCCAGGTCATTCGTCAGGAGATATACGTGTTGTCTTGCATAATGTATGGTATAGTGCATAAGTATGAACTTTTAAGCTCAACTCAGCCACAAGTTATGTGTTCAATCAAGTTACGCTCTACAGGTTTTTAGGTTTCATTATAATTGACCGTTACTGAGTGCAGACACTTTAATTTGAATGGATAGGTTAAAGAAAGGTAGTAGTCCTTAACAAGTCAATATGTATCACTGATGTCATTATACAAAATAAACACTGATGTCCATGTATCTTGGAAATGTTAGGAGCGTAAAGTAAAAGAGTTTATTTAAATTACCACAGATCTGTTTTCTGAAGAAGGTGCTCCCTTGTCGTTGATTAATTTTCAAGTGATACACTTTTTGGAAGGGCCTCTGATGTGCTGATCATACTGCAGTGATGTCTACACTTGATCGTATGAGTTTTTAGAATAATGCAGAGAAAAGCAGACAAATAGAAAGATACTGAAACCAGGTCAGGTGTGAAAACATGCTTCATAAAACAATCACTTTATGAGACTGATGAGAAGTCGGTGTGGAAACAATGTACTCGTATGTGCCCAAAGAACACACTGTTTTTAACTTTTTAAGGCTTCAGTTTCTAAAATTGAAGGTAAAACCCTCTTTTTATTCTTTGAACTCCAGGTAACCCCTGTGTGTCCAACCCTTGTATGAATGGAGGGATGTGCGTGAGCTATAAAGGGCATCAGTTCACCTGTCACTGTCAGCAGGCCTGGACAGGACAGACCTGCAACCAGGGTGAGCATCGCCTCTCTTCTCCCTGATAGTTTGATAACAACACTGTCAACGTGCATGCTACCACAGGTTCTGTTTCAATGCACAAAATTCTTTAAATCTTCAAAATATTTCAAACCGAAGTAAGTTTTCATTTAAAAAAAAAAAAGTTCCTGAGGGTTGAAATTTGAATTGATATCTATGGATTCAGTGAAGTCCCTTATAAATGTAATATTGTAATGCCTGCATGTGCTGTGTGTTTAGATATGAATGAGTGTGAGCAGGACCCCTGCCCTGTTGGCTCCAGATGTGTGAACACGCGAGGCTCCTTCAGCTGTGAATGTCCGCTGGGCTTTGACCTTGAGGATGGACGCACATGCTCCAGAGGTAGCACCGCTCTACATATACATCTACATACAAGTATATTATCGTTATTATCTCTGGAGTCTTAAGACCTTATTTTAAATCACTGACAGTATAATTTTTTTCTCTCCACAGCAAAGACATTTCTGGGAACTTTCAGTGTTAACAGACTGCCACATGACCCCAGTACTTTCAAGAGCGCCACCATGCATGAGATCCAGAGAGAGATCATTCAGCTGGTGAGAAACAAATCTACATCGCTGTGCCTTCTCTGCACATTTCGGAGAAAATCTCTACTGGATTTAAGTCTGTTATATCATATGCTCTTGTCTCTTCTGCAGCTCAATGTGTCGCTGTCAGTCCTTCGAGGTTACAGTCGCTCCACACTGAGTAAGAAGTAAGTTCTTGTTATCACTAAACTTTTTGATTTCTCTACATTTTTTGTTGTTGTGTCATATTTTTTAAATAAAAAAAAGAAAAAGCTTTCACAACCCGTTTTTTTTATTTATTAGAAAAGAAAAACAAACCCACACTGTAAGATTATCTTTGCAGTTTCCAATGCATTTCTAACAATTCTAAAGTGATTTTCTCAGTATACCGACACATTTTAAGAATGCTAAAACATTCATGAAAAAAAGCATCACTTGTCATCATGAAGGGGGTTGCTCACGAGACAAAGCAGTGCTCTAACATTGACTTCTGATCTCCTCCCCACAGAGAGGAGGACAGAGTTCATATCTTGGCAGTCAACATGTTTTCCATATCCACTGACGTGACGACTGCTGAGGTCTACAACAGTATCCAGATGTCTCTCAGCAACTGCAGCTCCTCGTTGGCCCACTGCCGCATGGCCCTGCACCACCAGCTCACTTACCACAGTGAGTATATTAACCAGAAATAACACGTGCACATCGACATGATCAGCTGTTTTGTTTTAACGGGTTTAATGCTATCTCCAACTTGTAAATTATATTGAGAGCGGAAATTTAAAAGTGATTGAGAGTATATTTACAACCACCAGAGGGCATAGCTTGGCCATAAATAATTATTCTGTGAACAGTAGTATGATACATTTGAGAAAACATTATATACATAAACTACATTGTACAAAAACATCATGTATATGCTATTTTTCACAGCATAATATGACAAAAAAAATCCGATGGTTAAAATGTAGGAAATGGTGCTGGACCATTCAATGCTAAACTATAGGGTACAAACACCATAATTTATATACAGCATCAATGAAGTGCATTGGTGTTTTCTGTATTCTCTGACTTCTAATTTTGTCCAAGTTATGATCTGATTGTTAAAGTCCTGAATAATGCTGTCCTCACTGTGTTCCAGTGGAGAGTCTATGTGTGGCTCAGAGGACTCAGTGTGACACAGAGCGCTCCACCTGCACAGACAGCAGTGGCACAGCCCACTGCCAGTGTCTTCAAGGATACTACAAACACAATCCTGATGACTTGTCCTGCTTAGGTAAGGTCTTCTTCAGTTTCATTGTATTTTTGTTTATGCCCATAAACTAGATCGTGGCAACCAAGTGAAGGGAAAGCATAATATTATATAGTTAATTTACCGAAAATGATCTAAAAAGTACTGGCTTTTGAGACCCTTTATACCAAACTGTGTAATTCAAAGTTTCCACACAAAACATTTCGTTTCAGATTGCGGGGATGGCTACAAGTTTGAAAATGGCACCTGTGTCCCGTAAGTTATCCTTTTATTTTATTTTAGTATCAATCCAGAAATGTTGAAAGATTTAAGTCCACTGCAACTTCTATTTCAATTTTTCAGGTGCATGTTTGGGTTCGGAGGATTCAACTGTGGAAATTGTAAGTGATTCTCACAGACCAATGTCAGCTCAACTTGAATCTGTAAATGTGTGTTTTTGTAAGTGCAGCATTAAATGTGTTGTTATTTAACATTGCAGTTTACAAGCTTATCGCAGTCGTGGTGTCACCTGCAGGGGGCGCCCTGCTCCTCATCCTCGTCATTGCTCTCATTGTCACCTGCTGCAAGTAAGATTTCTCCTTGGCTTGCTATTTCTTTCCACTTTATCATTATATTTTTCAACATTCTCTAATCAGTACAGTAATCTGCCATGTTAAACCTTAATTTCAAGGCATCCTTTTTTCCTGACCTATGCAACTTTGCTAAATGACTATAAGGACTAGCGTTACCAAATTTTCCACGCACACTAGATTTGGTAAAGATTGGATGAAATATGGACAGTAGGAGACACTACAGATATCATTTGTTTAATGTCATGCCATCTGGCGGCCATATTCCACAAGTTTGTGGGTGGCTGCTCGGTGCTCCTATGTGCACGGTTGTCTAAAAGTTGGTTGCAAAACAAAGATCCATTCAAGAGTTATTTGACTTTGAATCTTTTGAACACCCAAAAAAACCCGCCCACTCAAATTTGGGAACCAATTGCAGGAGAACGATAGATAATATCACAAATGATCTAAGAAATTCCCAGAAAAAAATAAGAGTTTTTCCGCTATGAGTCATGGTGTGGGAGGTATTAACAGTAAACTGAAATATTGAATAGTGTGCCACGTGGTGGCACTATTGAGGGGAAATGCCAGCGGTCTTAGTTGTACAAGGTGTGATAGCGTTTGCAATTGGATTTTTTTTTTTTTAAATATTGCAAAATAACAAAAACACCTCCATTTTCGCTACTTTTTTGCAATTTCAACAAAAAAAAAAATACAACGGAGCTCGAAAAAAAGTCATAGCAAACCATTCCCAATAGGGTCACACCACATACTTGAATTTGGTGCATGTTGTCCCAAAGCTGTACGAGTTATTCGGTACGAGCACCCCTCATCATCTGAATCAGTTAACCTAAATTACAAAAAACATTCTCAGTTAGTTTGGTGACGTAAATTTTGATGAACTGTGGTAATAGTTTTACTTTTAAAATGTTTCAGGAAAGACAAAAATGACATCAATAAGATCATTTTCAAGAGTGGAGACCTGCAGATGTCCCCATACGCAGACTTCCCTAAAAATAACCGGATATCCATGGAGTGGGGCAGGGAGACCATAGAGATGCAAGAGAACGGCAGCACGAAAAACCTTCTACAGATGACCGACATTTACTACTCCGTAAGGAAATATATAATGTCACTTTAATTATTTTTTTTTCTTACATTTGTATTTCTTGTTTAAGACTTAGTTTTTGTCTGTATGGACGCAGCTGATGAATCGCATCACGGACTTCATTTTCTCTTTCTCTTCCCCCTCAGCCTGCCTTGCGTAACTCTGACCTAGAGAGAAATGGCCTGTATCCGTTCACAGGTCTGCCGGGCTCACGTCACTCGTGCATTTACCCTGCCCAGTGGAACCCTTCTTTCACCAGTGACGATTCACGGAGAAGAGACTACTTCTAAGTGCCTCGCTTTAACATACACGCCCTCAGAAACGTACCATCTGTCACACTGACAAAAGAGATGTGTCTTGATGGTTTTCTTTCACGGTCACAATGTGAGCTGCACTGTTTTTGAAAACCCATTTGACCGGCTGCATTCAGGGTTGCACACTAAATATGTAAATGTGTGTGTCTGCACATTATGAAAGTACATATTTTTGCAAGTAAAATGTGTCCTTGAGTAACCATTTCAGTGTTTTTGCATGTTTTAGGTCATTTACTTCAGCTCATGTTACCTAATATTTTCCCCGCCTTACATGAAGCCACTGATTGTCATTTGCTTCAGTGTGGAAGTAGGTGATCCATTGCGGTTAACATCACCCCTGCCCACCTGTTGTCGGAGTTATGTTGTTGCTGCCTGGTGACACAGTGCAGATTTGTTTGAAAAATCTGCTCTGAATTAATGCACACTGATAATAAAAAAGCATGGATCATTTTCCTATGTGGGAATACACAGCAGTAACGTGTGTTGTGTTGCAAATAGACTAGAACATGCAAAAACACAGATGCTGTGGCTCATTAAATGCTGAAATATGAATATGGACACGCCACTGCTGTGATTTTCAAAAATAATCGTTTTCATCTTAGATTATAGTATGAGACCAAAAAAAAAATACACTGAAAGATGCATAAAGTTGAGTTTCATGCCAATAGAAATTGAGGATGACTTTGTAATCGGATGCCAACCTTTATTTATTCCATGTATGTCCACACTGTTGACATGTAGCACAATGGACGTATCATACATACACACTGACAGGGATAAACCTGTGGCTTTAAGTGTGTGAGTGTGTGTGTGTTAGTGTGTCTGTATCTGCATTTGTGTGTGTCAAAAAGAGACGCTGAGCAAGTATGTGCATCTCTTTAGTATTGATGTGTCTGAGGTTTGTGTGTGTTTGTGTGTTAAAAGTACTTATCTGTATACCAGAAGGATCATAACTGTCAATAAGTGTTTGAATGTAAAGATGTATTATAATTAGCTGTTTCTGTTGTGAATTCATATTTTTATGTGAGTGTTATCTTTCT
This sequence comes from Brachyistius frenatus, assembly GCF_029030835.1. Taxonomy (NCBI): domain Eukaryota; kingdom Metazoa; phylum Chordata; class Actinopteri; family Embiotocidae; genus Brachyistius; species Brachyistius frenatus. The sequence goes on from NW_027210626.1 coordinate 1,368,227, forward strand.
TTGTGTAAATATGGTCTGTTGATTCTGGCGTTTTAGTCAGAAGTGCTTATTTAAGTAAAAACATATTGCACTGCATTTTGTCTCTGACTCTGATTGAAATGATCGTTGATTTTTTTATTTTTTTTATTTTATTTTTTATTTTTTAAACCCTTCTGATCCTCCGAGGCTTTTATGTTGTATAGTTGACAGTTTGTGTCAAAGCTTAAATTAATATATTTTAAAAAAAAATGTTCAAGCTTAACATTTATAAAATTAAGCTGTCAAAATAGTATCGTACATGGTTTCATTTTTAGTACAATTCTTTGTTTTAATATTTTGGTACAAAGCAAGGAGGACAACAAGTATACCTCATACTTAAAAAAAAAATAAGAATAACTTTTTTGCATATTTCCAGAGCTTTAGTTGCATCTCTGTTTTCATCGCTGGATGTTGTTAATTCTGTTGTTATGGTGATAGCTTAATTGTCACTGCAAGTATGAAATAGCAATAACAAACTACCCTGAAGTTAAGAGAACCGAATGGCACCTTCATAGCTGTTACAATAGAAACCAAATTCCATATTAAGTGGCTGTGAAGGATTGGAGTTCATAATTTAAAATATTAAATTCGAAACAGTCAGTGCTCCCAGCTGTGATATCGGGTTTCAAAGTCTTTTTTAAAATCAGACATGCTGATGTGAAATTATGGCACACAAATTAACTCAATCAGCAGACAGCAGCGCGCAGTAATAAAATAATTCACGTCCACATTTCATCCATTTTTAGACAGGTGGTATTATTTCATATGTTCCCACATTTTCTTTGGACTGGTATCTGTACAACTGACCTGTCCACAATATAAATTACTCTATGAAGTATAATAATTCTTAAACAGGCTATTAATGGCCTGATAATTCTGTGTGCTGTTCTTATATTACAAATAATAATTTAAAAAAAAAATCATAAAGGACTCTGGTACTCTTTTTCCTAAAGTACCAGACTTTCATTTCATATACTGGACGACATATGACATTTGTATGTTATTTTGGACGATATATGAATGTATGAATTTAATTTTTACATTTTGGAGGACATGCTGTACGATGATATTTTCAGGCCATTTTGGATGACATACAATAATATGTTAAAATAGGGTTACAGTGAACTTGACCTTTGAACACCAAAATAGTTCTTTCTTGACAGAGCTGATTAACTGAACAGCAGAAAAGAAGACTACACATTCATGACCCAGTAGCATTATTGCTGTCTGAAGAAATGTGAACTGAGGTGAAAAACAAAAAAACAATATTGTAATTGTATCTCACATAGAAATTACATCTATATTCCGAACTGTGATCAAAAGAAAGTGTCTGGTTTGTTTCTCTGGTGCCTTTTCCGACTAGACAAAATGCTGATTGTGGCAAAGGGGAAATCATTTTAATGTAGCATATCTAGAAAATGGAATATGCAAATAAATGCCCTGGAATTTAAGTCCAACACTGGGTCTGTAATTTTTATTAACCAGAATAAAATAATGTTGTATTGATGAAAATGCAAATTAACTGTTTGTTTTTTTGTTTGTTTTTTTTGCGCTGGTTATGTTTCAGGGTCCTGATGTTGTGCATTCTGGTTTACTGCTATGGCTTGCTGGGATGCTTATTAGACACTTGTTATTAGAAACAACTGTCAAAAATATGCCATCTAAGGAACACAAACTCATTGACTGAGCTGCACTTATGTGGAAATCATTTCCCCTGGTAAAGTGTGTATATATATATATATATATGCAACTGTCACAACAAGCTGTGTGTTTCATGTCCTGTGTCTATGTAGATATAGCTACTAATACACCAGGTGATGGTGTAACCAATTATTCCATCATTAAACCAGAATTTATCCAGATAAATGACAAACAGTCCTCACTCTTCTTTATAAAAATGTGGATGTGGTTGAAAAACAAATACAATGATATGATAATGATAATTCATTTTTTCTGCCCCAATAATCTACAGTCATGTTTCAAATTTTCCATAAAAATCAGTGTCAAGTGAAGCCAGCAATGGACACTATGCTACCTGTAGTGCTAAATGTAACCATATTATGATTGGACTGACATCAACCAAATGTCAGTGGCTGTCTCGTGCAGTAATACAGTGTAGATGTATTGTACCTACTGACAGGAAAGGTGCTATAATGCGATGATATCACTCCCCTCCTGTGGTTGCCGTTATTTCCATAATGGCAGTGACTGATCTGGTTTCATGCTGGTACTCTTATAAGGCTTGTGTGGAAGAGAGTTTGACATAGACAGAGGCACAGCTACCTTGAAAGATTTTCCTTTTTGAAAACCAGCAATGGTACGGCAAATAATTGATTTGGGTGAGAAGGCTTTCTTATTAATCAATGGTCTTCTCATCTTCTTCAACATCCCTATAAACATCTTCTATGCATTTTGCTTGATCTTCCCGTTGCGCAGCAGACAACAACTCCAGCAGCCTTTGAAGATGCTACTGGGGTTTCTTGTCTGGTTTCCCTGTGCTTATTTTGTTTCTCTTACTGCAGTGTTTTTTGTGGCCAAGGAGCAAGAAAGCTTTGAAATGTTTCTTTTGTTGTGGCTGTTTCTGATGTACTGCACATGCAGCAGCATGACGTGTTCTGTTTGGCTGAACTTTTACTTCTACATCCAGATTGTCCCTCCAAAGCGAGCTCTTTTGATCTGGGTAAAGAGGAACATCGGGTCTTTCATCTGTGTGGTTTTGACTGTTGACTGGATGCTTTTTTTTATCTGTGAAGGTGTCAGTGTTGCAGATGAAATTTCTGTAACTTATACTTACATCAACGGTACATGGACTGAAAAATACATTCATGAACTGCATTTCACCAGGAAAGTTTGTTTCTTCATCAACCAAATGCATATCTTTATCTGTTTGTGTATTATGATGGTTTCCAGCTTTTCCACAGCTCTCTACCTGCATAGACACGTGAGAAACATGGCACAGAATGGCAGCCACTTCACCACTTCGAACATTCAAAGTCAGAAGAGAGTCACCATCGCTGGGATCTTTCAAGGACTGTTCTACTTCTTCCATTATATGTTTTATCTCTTTTCTTCATTCATTTACTTTGCCTCCCCACACTTTGTGTTCGGCTCTTGGAGCTCCTTCACGGTCACCTCGTTGTACATGTCAGTGGCCACACTCAGCCTGGGCATCGGTCAGGCTACATTCAGGCAAAGGTTAGCTAATGGTTGGAAGACACTCAAAGCACTGTGTGGTATTGGCATGGTAACTGATGATGTGAAACTGCACTCCAGCCGGCTGACATCGAGCGAAATAGCGAATATTGCAACTGTTGACCAAATGTCATTGTGAGTACTGAATGAATGATATGGTATTTTTGTGTGTACAAATTTCTATTACATCTTAGATTTAAATTCTTCAAATGTTATAGTTTATGTGAATTTAACATGTACATGCAACATGTAATGACCAAAAAAACAAAACAAAAGGAATCATAAAATGTAAACTTTTTTTTTTGGTAAATTGCTCCTGATTGAACTGTAACTGAGGCATGTGTCACCTCATTAAAGGGACACTTGGAACAGTTTTAGGGTTAGTTTAGCTTACTTGGGAGTAATACTCAGTCTGTGAAAACAATTCTATGATATATTCTGGGACTCCGAAGGAGCTTTTCAAAATCTGAAAAGAAAACCTGATGACATCATCATCATCATCATAACTCAGAATAACACAATTGCAAATATTGAATGTACAAAGTAATGGACTTATGTGATTTTACACACACATTTAATTTTCATGTTCTAATACAATTAAACAACCACCGATTTGCCACATTGTGCAGAGTTGGAGAACCTCAAAGATCTTAGTTGCAAGAGCACCACAAAGGAAAAAGACATCAAACCAAAAACCACAAGCAAAATGAAGATCAATGAAAGGGGTCAACGGCATATCTTCAAGAAATGTGCAGCTGATCAGATGCTTCTCGCAACAAAACAGCAAATAGCAAAGGACTGGAAAACAATGATAGAACAGACCAACACTAAAGTGTCCCTACCAGATTGATAATGAGGATAGAGTTTATAACCTTTATTAATCAGATCTTTGCTATTTCCAACAATAATGTAATTTACATGTTTTGTGTGGTCTCTATGCTTCATTGATAAAAGATAAAGCATTAAAACCTCTCCTATGGTCCTTGACTTGCAGTACAATTGCTTACCTGATGCCATCTATTGGGATGTTCTATTCTGAGCAAAACTAACAACTTCAATGTCATATGGCCTCATTTGTGATTTTTGTTTGCAGTTTGACCACTAAAACCCACTCTTTTTGGCTGAATTTATTTTACCTCTGAATAAGATATAATATCAAACCCATCATAATCTGCTTTTGTCATGTAGGGAAAATATAAATTTGATATTTTTGCCATCTTATAGAACCAATCTCACATAATATTTACCAAGGCCTTTAGACCTTTATTTACTATAGTTTAACTAGCAAGGACCTCCACCTGAATTGGGTATGAACATAATTTATCAATTATGGTACGGTGGTATGCGTTGGAGCTGAGCAAGACATGCGGTTTGGGGAAGGCTCAGCTGAGAATCCACTGCGGCTCTCGGGCCTTGCAGATCCCCCAGGTACTTATAAGAATCACAGAGGGAATAGAAAATAGAAGGACGAGAGGGAGGGTGGGTGGGTCACGAACAACGGGAGCAGTGCACGTACACCAGTAGCAGACAGATGTGCCGGATAGGCAGGTATTTGTAGGCACATGGCCAGAAGGGGAGTGTTTGAGGTGTGGTCCTACTCCTTAAATTCAGATAAACTTTATCTCCAAATGTCGTCCAAAATGTGGAAAAAACGTCATACTATGTTTTCCAAAATGTAAAAAAAAACATCATGCTATATAGTATGTCGTCCAAAATGTCATAAAAATGTCATACTATTGTATGTCGTCCATAATTTAAACCAAACGTCATACTAAGTGTGCCATCCAAAATGTAAAAAAAATGTCATATGAAAGTATGCTGTCCAAAATTTTTATAAAAATGTCATATGTCACATGTATGTTGATCAAAATATTAAAACATTTCATCAGCTCAAATGTGTAAAAAAAAAAGTCATACTATAGTGTCTTCCAAAATGCCATAAAAATGTCATAATATAGTATGTCAATCAAAATATTAAAAAAATGTCATACCATAGTATGTCGTCCAAAATGTGGAAAAAATGTCCAAAATTTGAAAAAAATATCATACTATAGTATATTGTCCAAAATGTGATAAAAATGTCATAATATAGTATGTTGATCAAAATATTAAAACATTTCATACCATAGTATGTCGTCCAAAATGCAAAAAAAATGTCATAGCATAGTATGTCGTCCAAAATGTGGAAAAAACGTCATACTATAATGTCAAAAATGTCGTCCAAAATGTCATTCAAAGGTATGCTGTCAAAAATGTAAAAAGAATGTCATACGTATGTCATCCAAAATTTGAAAAAAATGTCACACTATAATATATTGTCAAAAATATGAAAAAAAACCTTCATACTATAGTATGACATCCAAAATGTCATAAAAATGGTAAGTCGTCCAAAATGTGAAAAAAAATGTCATATGTCGTCAGAATTTTTATTAAAAAAAAATGTCATCGTGTAGTATGTGTAGTATGTCTTCCCAAATGTCTTAGAAATGTTATACAAAAGTATGCTGTCCAAAATGTAAAAAAAACTATAGAATGTCGTCTAACATGTCAAAAAAATGTCATACCATATTATGTCGTCAGAATTTTTATAAAAATGTCATACAATTGTATGGCAAATATTTTTTACATTAAACTTCTACGTCATAAAAATGTCATACTTCAGTATGTCATTTAAAATCTCAAAAAAATGTCGTACCATACCATTTAGCATTAATAAAGAACTAAATACTGAGAGTGTATAAGTTTTTACACACTATATGGTCTTTATTAATGCATTTCTCAACAATTCTTTCAGTGGGAACAGCTGTACAAACATGTAACAACTTAAAATGTAGTAAAGCTCAGGTGTCTCAAAATGTCTTAATAGAAACATTGCCATACTGTAATACAAAAATCTTAACAAAACCTGTCCACCCTGGTATTAATCATTAATACCAAGTACTATGTTTATTCTAACAAATGCTCCAAATCACATTTTTGGGATTTAGAGGGAAAAACATTAAGAATAACAACAATACCCTCCTGCCAATGATTTTACCTTTTGTTGCTGACTAAGGCTGAAAGCTTGAAGATGCTACTAATGTTGTAATCTAAAATACATAGGCCAAAGATGTATAAATGCAAGAATATTTGGGATCTATGTATGTCCTTCCCATTCTTAAACAATTTCTGTGTTGCAAAATACATAATAAATCCATGTCCAACACTTCATGAGTTGACATTGTTTGGTTTTCCTGTCACATCGGGATGCAGCTGTGCCAAAGCCATGACTCAGACACCAAATCAATTGTGTGATGGTGAGCTTTTCACCTCACATGATCCATCTCCAATTTAAGTTTCCCTTTATGCATTTCTAAACTTCAATCATTGTTGTGGTGATTTCATATTTATGTGCTGTATTTTCATATTCTAATTTGCATGTAATGCAAATACCTCAGATTTATTACATTGCTCAGAGTTGGATGTCTCACTGGCTTCATTTGTCAGAGCACTACAAGATCCTGAAATAGAAAGAAGACACAAAATGAATCTAACTTTGGTCCTAATTAATGGGCCTCTTATTATTTTTAACGTCATGGCTAATGCATTTTACACGTTTTGCATGATCTGTCCAATTCATGGAGAAAGGATCAAGCAACCTCTTGCGCTTCTTCTGTGGTCATTGATTTGGAATACAACGGCCTACCTGATGTCATTTTTTTTCATGCTTTTTACTCAGCTTGTTCCTGAAAACTACAAAATCGCAAAATTGTCAATTTTGCTGTCCATCTGCAGCTTGCTCCCCAGTATGAACTCCACTGTTTTGCTGAACTTCTTTTACTACACCCAGATTGTACCTGCACAGAGAGCATTCTTCATCTGCATTAAGAAGAATAACAAACCCATCATCTACTGCACGTGGCTTGCTGAGAAAATGCTGCTTTTGCTATATTTTATGACTATGGTTTATGACTTTATTATTTTTTATGGCTTTCGGTTTAATAACACCACTACAATGGGTAATGACACACATGTGCCTGAGAGAACTGTCTTGATATTGCTGCACGATATTGCATTTGACTTAATGCAGACCTACTTCTATTTCTCTCTGTGTGTTATGGTGATGTCAAGTGGTGCTACTATGGTCTACCTGTGCAGACACATGCGGCGAATGGTAGCAAATGGACAGACTTACTCCTCTCCACGATTCAGGAGTCAGGTGAGGGTCACCGTCACTGGCATCTTTCAGGGGGTCCTGTTTGTGTTCTTAACTGTGTGGATTATGTACTTTTTTGTGTTTGACTATAAACCCTCTCCAGTCAATGACCCATTCATACATTTCACTGTCTTCAACTTGTACACGTCAGGCACCACGATTAACCTCGGTGTTGGTCAGGCTGTTTTCAGGCAGAGAGCAGCAGACATTTGGAGCAGAGCAGCTCAGTGGTTTAGAGCTTCTAAAGTACATGAGTCCAAGCCGGAATCAGAAGATCAAACCAGAAGACCAGGACACTGATGAGATGGGCCTGCTTAAAACATTATTGACATTTTCTTCAAATCTTCAAGGATGCAAGCTGCCCTCAAGTTTAAAGCCTACCTGTATATCTAATTAGGATTTTTTTTTTTTTTTTTTAGAAAAAGCTGCACATTTTAATTAGCAATTAATTCGTCATTAGTACTTTGTTTGTTCACCATCAAAATGTTTTTCCATGTTAACTTTTTAGCAACACAAATACACTGCATATGAAGCTGGGTTTCAGGTTTGTGCAAGCAAAATGTTCAACGCATATACCCTTATTTACACATTTGATCTATATACAGTAGTTGAATGTAAAAAAGAACATCTCCTTAAATCCTGTAATTACATACAATTTTGTTGTCGTTTAATTAGCTTTTGTTTTATGTACACCTCATGCCACTAATGATTACTACAATTCAGAAGGGAATTTTGTATTTATTTTATAATTATTTTTTTGTACTTATTTTATATCATTACAACGACATTGTATTGTATGGTTATTCCTTAGGCTACATGTTTATAAACTAGCTTTCTCTATATCAATGCCTGCTGGAAGAGTTGTATTTGTTGCTTCCTGTCAATGTTTTCATTCTTAGTTGCTGACTGAGGCTGGAAGTTTAAATATGTTACTTGTGTTACAACCTATAGATATATACACTGAAGATTTATCTAAGCATTAATCGTACGGGATTTGTGTTTCTCCTCCTCATCCTTTGTAAATTAAACAATTTCTGTGTTGCAACATACCTAATAAACCCATGACCACTAATCCTGCCATTAGTCAACATTGTTTGGTTTTCCTGTCACATCTGGATGCAGCTGTGCCAAGACACTTGGACTCAGACACCAAAATCATTTGCGTGATGTTGGGCTTGTAACCTCACATGATCCTGCTACTATTTGAATTTTCAGACCGTATTAATGCTGTAACCCCACACATTGTACTTAGAAAACAAACTACTCATATTTCTTAATTGCGACAAAATGTGTTTTATTTTCAAATTCTAATTTGCATGTGATGCAAATGCTTCAAATTTGTAACATCACAAAGAGTCAGATTGCCTCACTGGTTTCAATTGTCAGAGCACTAAGAGGGAAGAAGATATCACATTAGAAAGTGTAGAAAAAGTTAAGATGAATCCTTTAACTTGGGTCCTAATTAATGGGCAATTCATTTGTCATTAGTACTTTGTTTGCTCACCATCAAAATGTTTTTCTGTGTTCACTTTTTAGCAACACATACATTGCATATTAAGCTGGGTTTTGGGTTTGTTCAGGCAACATGTCCAATGTTTATACTACTATTTACACATTTGATCGATATAGTATGGAAAAACAGTGTACACTGATGAATATATATATGATATTTTTAAGCTCTGTAAACAAAGTATAGCTTTTCGCATCCACTACCATTTGCAGTGAAATATTGTACTTGATACAAACTACCAGCAACAGTACAATGCTGTTTATATATGCATCAGAGAAAAGTCACACAGTGGGGATAGCTTTTCTTCATTGAGGGCTTTAACTTGAACCTTAAAATTAATTTTGCTGATAATAGGTAACATTTAAATGCATGACTTCCCACCTGTAGTGGAGTGTTTTTATAGTGTGGTCCTTTTACTTCAAGGAGATGACCTAAATTCTCCCTCCACCACTGTTGATATGTAAAGTAGCAACACATCAGAATTATAACAGCAATTTTCTGTCGTTTTTGTCAATCGGTGGCAATTTTGAGCGTCTAGCCATGAAATTACAAACTGCTGTAAATCTTATGTACATGGACTGACCTTCTCCAAACGTTACATGTATGATAATAGTCCGGCCCTGAAGACATCTGTATGGTAGTATTTGCTCATAGTCATAGCGCCACCTGCTGGACACAGGAAATTAAATTTTTCATACTTTCAGATGCTACATTGAGCTGGTTGATCACATGAACCTAAATTCGGGTCAGAATAGCCTTAATGACTATTTGGGTCATGTTTTTGACCACATACTAAAGTATGATTTTTTTTTTCATAATTTCGATGACATGTTATAGTGTGACTTTTTTGACATATTTTGGAGGACATGCTCTGGTATGATTATTTGGTCTTATTTTGGAGGACATTTTTGGACATTATCGTATGACAAAAAAGTCATACTATAGCATGTCGTCTAAAATGTGACAAAAAAGTCAAAACTATAGCATGTCGTCCGAAATATGAAAAAAGTCATACTATAGCATGTCGTCCGAAATATGAAAAAAAAGTAAAACTATAGCATGTCGTCCGAAATATGAAAAAAAAGTCATACTGTACTATGTCGTCCGAATTGTAGTCACGTAGATGAAAACTGGAAAAAAAACTTTCCAGCAATTTCATATTTTTGCCTTTTTTTCATAACTTGGATGACATGCTATAGTATGAATTTTAAGACGTCACTTTTTGTTTAGCTGTTTGTGGAATATAATTATGCTAATTACAAATCCGGTATTTCATTATAATAAAGTATGACATGATGAGAAAAGATCTTAGTCGCTATTCTGTATCTTTCCCCAATAAAACTCTAGATTTTATTTGTACCTTGATTACAAATATTGCAATTATGAAACAGAATTCTTTTTTGTAATCATGACAAAATCTATAGCTTTTTTTTTTTTTTTTTTCTAGATTTTGAATTTAAGTGTTATTTTAAGATTAAGATGCACCGTTGGTGAATGCAACAGAGTTATAATCAATAGGTATAATCAAACCTTACTTTTATTAATGTAATGTAAATAAGAAAATGACATTTAGGGAAAAAAAAATTGTCTTTGGAAATGTGGAAAAGTGGTGGGAAAATCAATGAAGCACGTAATATTTTGCGTGTGTAGAAACAACATTTTTATTTATGACTGTGTCCATCTGAGTCGGCTTTACAATCCCATTTTGCTGCAATAGAAATGGCTGAAGTGAAATGAAAAGACTGAATATATTATTTATGTAAATACATTTTTTTTTGGGAGGGTGACATAATTAACACTAGAAAAAAAGGTAAGAAATTGCAATACTTAACATACTGTCAAATGTCTTAAAATCGTAACAAAACAGTGATATCGTAACAACATCGCATCGTGAGTTGATTAACCTAATAACATCCCGCCTCGACTGCGTGGAGCCATGTATGAGCTTTTGGAGAGGCCGTGAACGCATCACCAGGAGGTCCTGCCCCTCCTCCTTCAGATGTGCTTCGTCCTCTCGGCAGTTGGTGAGAGGAGGAGGAGGAGGAGGAAAACCAGAAGGAGGAGAAAAGGAGGAGGAGGAGGAGGAGGCACACACACACACGAAAAAAAAAAAAAAATCACTTAACAGGAGAGCGGATCTGTGTCACAAATAAGTGTCACCGTTAGATCGCCATACATTGCACCGGTCAGGTGAGTCGACACACTTTAACCGGACTTTAAACGTTGTTGTAACGGCTCAGCTATCTCTAGCAGTTACAGTTGGCAGTTAAATGTATTTTTTATTTTTTTTTAATGTTAAATTTAATCAGTGATATTAAACCGCTGACTTTTACCTGAGTGATAAACTTACGGTTCGTTTTTGTTGTTGTTGTTGTTGTTTTGGTATCTTTTCGCTTCACTTTTCAGCTCCGGTCGCGGTCCGTTAGTTTGGTCGTTAACAAACAGGGAATCACGGTGACGCAAATGAACCGTACAGCGGGGACTCGATGGGGGAGTTTGTCCTCCCAAAATATGCGTGTCATGACCATAATTATTGTTTGGAAAATCTTTCCTCAACCGGAGAGGACTGGTGACTAATTCACGAGCTCTCGGGAAGCGTCCGCACACCGTTACCCGTTAAACCATTAAAAAAAAAAAAAAAAATGCAATCAACGTCAAGCTAGTTGACGTGCACTTTCTTTGGTGTTTATTTTTTGCCGCTACGCTTGAGCCAGTCTTTTATTAACAATGTCAGTCTCCATTCGTTGTCAGTGACTTTTCCAGTCTTGTCCTGCCATTTGTTACGTTCAGTTTTCCATAGACTGTATTTTCGTGTTAGGATTCAGTGTTGGAGAGTAACAGGTACTTGACCTGAGTTTATTTCAATTTGATGCCAGTCCTCGCTGCACTACTTTTCAGAAGTAAAGATTGTATATTCTACTCAACCACATTTAATTGACAGATTTGACAGAATAGATAGTATAACAAGCTTTTTAAATACAACAATTTGTTTAAGATTAAACCAGAGATTTACACACACACACACAAAAAAAAAAGGTGTTATAGTTTGGGCCAAATCTCAGATGTCTATGACTTTTTAACAGTTCCACCAAGTAGTGTTTTTTTTTTCCCCCCATAAACTTACCAACAGATGTTTTTCTTCCTGCCAGATCTTTCAAGGTGCAGCCTGTGAAGTCTGCTGCCTCAGCTGTCTGGAGGGGTATGGCCCCAGCCCTGAACAAAATCCTAAAAAATGGCCTCGGGATCCACTTGTCCTCGCCTTCTGCCTCTGTCAGACTGGACTCAGACGGGAGAGTCATGTGCAGCACTGAGCTGGAGCCTCACATGAGATTGACAAATGATACTGACCTCCAGAAGATGTGGCTGAACCTTTCCTCGTTTCGCTTCCTAAGCTCCTGCCTCCCCTCGAGCCTCCTGGATGCCCCTGCCGACCGTGTACTTTCACCAGGTCTTCGGACGTCTGCCAGCATGTGTGAGACGGCGCCCCTGTCCAGCCCGGGCTCCCTTGTCGGCTTCCTGTCCCTCAATGAAGACCTGAGGGATTCTCATCGGGTGGCCTCTGTCTTCCCAGGTGTACCAGACATATTTTTAGTCCCCCTCCCTGAGCACAATAGCCAAGAGGCTTGTCTGCTGCATGGACAAAGTGCTGCTCCTGAATGTAGGCCAGATGGTGGTGATGTGCATCACTCCTCACTTAGCCTTTGCAGTGTTTGTCCTTCGTATTCCCATGGGGAAATTAAGTCTCAGGGCTGCACTCCCTTTTTTGCAACCCTTCCTACATGGACAAAGGAGAATGTAGCTTCAGTGCAGCCTTGTATTAACAAGGTGACTCTTGATCAGCATGCATCCAGAGCTGTGCTAGAGGAGGCTGTGGAGGGGCAGCTGTCCAGGCAGGCAGGGCTGCACGGCCGAGCTTCGAGGCTTCAGAGGAGACTGCAAGTCCTGCTAGGAGAGCACGCTTTGCTGCACTGTGACCAGCAATTGGATGGGCTGCAAAAACACTGTCAACTTGGAGATTTGTCTCTTGAAAGCCTGGACTCTACACATCCTGGTATAGTACATCTCCAGGCTGGCAGTAAACCCCATTTTTCTTGGCCAGAGTCGTCCACAGCCTCGTCTTCCTTCGCACAGGTTGGAGAGTTCAGCCACTCCAGCCAGGTGCTTCTGAGGGGCCTGCAGGAAGCCCTGGACTCTGAGGCCACAGCAAGCAGCAGCTCAGATGAGGAGCCTGAGGAAGACCAGATTCAGAGCAGGATTTCACCTGTGTGAGTATCCAGCAAGTGAAAATATGTACAGTTGCATGTGTTCTGTTATAATATGCACACGAGTTAACAAGACTAAGACTTAAAATAACAAAGGTGGGAGATAGTATCAGCTGACTGAGTGGAATGTAGTGCCGTTCAAAAACATATTTTCAACTCAAAGAACATGGAAGGTTTGGTTTGTTTGAACAAGATGAAACAAGTTTCCTTTTTTCTTTTGAGGTCAGTTTGAATTGAAGTCTGGTTCTTATTTTGAAAGTGTGTTGCTGGCACAGCTGCTTATTATAGCTAAATAAACCAGCTAGAGGAAAGACTACGCAGATCCCCCGAACAGCATATTTCACCCATCAAGTTGAGCTAAATCACATCATTTCAGTGTCTGACATCTGCTAATGCTTGAAAAAAACATTTCACAAGGTTGCGCTTTTCTGGGATTTGGTTATGATAAAAACAGCTGAAATCACTGGTCTTGTTTTAATTCAGACAAGTGGTGGGTACAAAGAGGTAAACTTGCACAGTGTGGTATCAGTCAGTTCAGGACATTAAAGGCACTGCAAACATAGTTTGAGAGAACTAGAACAAAAGTGGTACTGAGATGGTGTTGATTGCAGATAATGAACCTATTAAGTTAAATTTGTTTGACATTATGGACATATCTGTTAATGTGCAGCTACAGTATAAATGACAAGAATGACCCAAGAAATACACCGTTTTTTTTAAAGAAGACAGTATAAGTTTTGGAAAGTCAGCTGCGTCTGTGTAAGAGGTCCACAGAGCCTCCGCAGTGTAAGATGCATATTTTACTTGGCCCTCAGCGAAGTCAACAGTGTGGTTGTCATAAGTAGGAGGTTTGTGCTCCCAGCTGTGGAGAGTGTTAGGACATTTTTTTTTTTAACCAATGCGCTCACATATTTTTCTCTTTCCATGCTGCAGTCATAACAGCTCTCTTTACCCACAGGATAGGAAATAAACACAGATTTTCCAGCAAGCCAGCTACTTGCCAGCCATTCTGTGCCATCACGCCTCAGCTCCTCCTCTTTCTAGTGAAAAATACTTTGAAAGTGTGTCTGTATTAGAGGTTTGGATGCCTGCGGTGCTGCTTTACTTTAGTCCTGGCTAAAAGGGCGTTATATTGCCCCAGAGGGAAAAGGATGAATGACTAGTCTCGAATGAAATGTTGTGACATTCTGGAATCAGTGTATTTTGTGACGTTAACAAGCCACAGGAAACATGATCAAAATCAGAATTTTGCACATATTTTGCCACTTTGGTTAATGTCTTTGAATTTTTCAGGTTAACATTGTAGCCGATGTCCAAGCTAAATAAGGCCTACTTTAGGATTAAATGCATGGAAGGGGGACATTTGGGCTAAAACTGATCTATCTAATCTAATAGATTATTGATTGTCAAAGCTTTGCTGAAAAGTAAATTGTATGCTTTGTTATTGTTTTGTTTTTTATCCATCATTGCCTCATCGTCATGTCTACTTGAATACAGATTCTGGATTTAGTTTGGGAACATATGTCAGAGCAAATCTTTTTTTTTATTAAGATTATTTATCTGGCTGACTGTAGATAGTGTCAGCGGTACTGATTTGTGGACCTCAATATTTATCTTCAGCTGCTAACCCACCAGGGCATCTTAAAAAATAGCAGCATTATAATCATTCAGGGTGAAGATTTGGAAGGTGTGAATATAACAGAAGACGAGAACATGATATTGTCAAGCTTAGACTGTATTTATTTTGAGAGCAAAACAGTACACCAGGCAAGGCTCCTACACTAACTAACATACATATTCACTTCAGACGTTCCTGAGAACAAAATATTTGCCTGGGACTGTGTAGTGTTGGTTTAAATTTTAAGCTTGCATCACCCTAACAAACCCATTATGTCAGTGGTCTTGGTCAATCCCATTTAACCTTTGTTTTACCACTCAGATAGGGTCCAGCTAAAGTGTTTTTTTTTTTTTCCCTTCAGTAAAATATTCTGCAGTTCTTTGACCACTCTGTTGGCTTCCTGTGATTCCTCAATCACTGCAGTAAACAAACTTAAAATGGTTATGAGGTCTGAAAACAGGAAGGAGAAAAGATTGTTTTACGTGTTTGGTGTTGTGTGACCTTTTTATTTGGCTGGCTTCAGTCTTCTTGGAAGTGTGTGTGTGCCCTTTGTCTGAGTCTGCTCTCCTTCTGTACGGAACAATGCTCTGCGCTTCATCTGTAAACCTCCCCTGGGGAGTTTTTATGCTGGGTTCCTCCTTGAAAAGGATAGCCCCTTGCTGGGAAGAGAACGGGCCATTGAGCCCCTTCAAAAAATGTGGAAATAGTTTACCTTTAACTTTCTACATATAAACTTGTGAAGCAGTGACAACGGTTTGACTTTGAAAACCACATGTTTATATTGCGCATTTTCTGCACTGGCAGCAGTCCTTTGCACCTCCAGCTGTTGCTCATTTTTTTTTCTTTTCAGTTTTGTTTAAATTTACAGTAAGGGAATATTTGATAAAGAATCATTGCTTCAGTTTAAATGAAGGACACACCCGGTTTTCTGGGTGTGTCCAATGCGCCTGCACGAGCCAAGAAACTCAAATAGGGGAATTTGTAAACCCAAAACTACTTGCTGGAGCCAGGCATTTATCCAACTGGGATTTGGCTGCGAAATTGCATACATTCTCACAGTAGAGGATAGCCATTGTGTCACTGAATCCCATATTTTATTCAGCAATGTCAATGCCATCATGAAATATGTATGTCGATATGCAGTTAGTGAACCTGCACACTAACAGGTACGAAGCAGCCATTTCCCCTCCGTGCTCTTCTCCTGTCTCGGCTAATGCCCGGCAAATATTCCTGGAATTTTCTCATTATACAGTTGGAAAGAGCTGCAGGGCGGCCAGGTCTGATCATTGTCTGTGGAGGAGAGAGAGAGCCTCCTGCTTTACAAACAGATATTAGCCCAGGGTTGAGTGAAACTCATCTGAGAAGCATTCATTAACCACATATTGACTTTGCTTTTGGCTGCTCTTTTTCATATTGGACATAAACTCAGTAATCGTGTTCAGACAGGCCAACAACATTTAAGGTATTTGATTAAACAGGCTAACAGTGAAATAACTACCTTGTGATATCAAAGGGTATTTGTAAGGTACACTGTGTGTGGCTGCTTGCTGACTCGCCTAACCTTTCCCTCTCCTTCATCAGAGTGTTTGAAGTGGGGGAGTCTCTCTCTGTGCTAGCCGAGGTCCAAGAGCACTACCATAGCAACTATTGCCCTGCTGAAGTCAGCCAACCACACACACAAAGAAGATAAACGCTAACTGAACAGGCTACTGCCATGGAAACATACTATAGACACACACCACACAAACCAAGTGTTTTATTCTGTGGCCTAGATAGGCTTTTGTGCTTCAGCAATATTCAACCCCCCATGCTGTTAGAATGCTCAACAATTTACATGCTACAAGGAAACATGGCTGTGGAAAATAGGTCACATGTCAGCAAAGCGGGAACACAAATTTGCAAGCTGATTAATTGTTTTTGGTTTGTGTTGATTGTCTTTTTGTTTTTCAGTCTCTTCCCTCTTTCCTTTCTTGTGTCACTTTTCCCTTTGTGGTTCGTATATGCTAATCTCTTCATGCACTTTCCACTGGTCAGTTTCAAAGATTGCATTCATGGTCTTGAAATACCGCCCCATTCATGCCAAGTTGTTTTACAGATTTAAAATTCTTTTTTTGTGAGGCTGGATCGGGGTCTATATTTGACAAAGATGAATATACTATTATAGTGATATTACATGGGTGTAACTGTCATCCATCACCCTGCCCTTCCTGCCAGCAGCAGCAGCTGTGAGAGGCAGTGGCTGGAAGAGAGAGCGGAGCTGAGCAGCAGTTGGAGCTGGTTGCAGCTGCGTCTGGCTGAACTGGATGGAAGGATACAACAACTGATGGCGCTCCACAAGCATATACGCACCACCAAGGTATGACAAAGGTTGTCTGTAACCACCTAAATAAAGGGCAGCTGACACAATGTACCAACTGACTCAAGGTCAAGTCTTAATAAAAAAGTCTGTTTTGTGTAGGGATCACTAAGTTAGCCTGCCAATATTTAAAACTGAAACAGGAAATGAAGTTTTACCAAGGGTCAATTAACCTTATTACATTATTACACATTACAGAAGCTCTAAGCATTGTTTTTTTTACCAGTACTTGGCAGAAAGATACAAAAACAAACTCACAGCAACTTTCATGGACTACAAGCGCTGTGAAAAGTGAGCGAATGAATGTGAATATGAACGGACAAATATATGTTATAGATAAAGGTGTAACGTTTGCTATCTCTGTGCGTCTGTGTGTCTGTCTAAGGGTGGTGTGGTGCTTGCAGACTCCCAGCCTCTATCTGACAGGCTGATTAAGCAGACCCTGCAGAAGGAAAAGGCGGGGTTATCTTGCACTGCCACAGATGCTGACACTGATTCCTGCAGCCCCACACGCCTTCTGCACAACATAGAGAGACAGGTAGGAGGGCGGGACTATTACACACACACACACACACACACACACACACACACACACACACACACACACACACACACACACACACACACACACACACACACACACACACACACACACACACACACAAACAAACAATACCGGGTGTGAGATTGAAATCAAGAGGATAAGGAATCTATAATTCAATATACTATGTCAGGAGATTGTCTTTTTCTACCTTATTATCTTACTTTAAAGTGTGGTGTGTAGAAAAGCGCAGGAGATTCCTTATCTGTCATGTTATATCCTGGTGTCAGGTTGAGAGGGTTAAACTAATCAGTTACAGTATGCTTATGGTTTGACCCATGTGTTATCATGCTAAAACAGAGGCTGCAGGTGGAATTAATGAATTCCTGCTGCTTTATGAAGTCTACTCGGAGGGAAAGAGAGCTTTCATTGTTCCAGCTGTTGAAGCTGACATCGCAGCCTTTTAATCTAATGCAGTATGGACTGTCTTAATGGCATTTAAAGTTGGACTTAGATGTGCATATTAATGTGTTCTAGTTTAAAATATTAAGATTGATACACAAGTCAAAGTACAGATTTCTGTTCAGATGGTTGTATTTCACACTTCGATTTCAATTTATAAATTTGGGAGATGCATTATTTTGGTGATGTCCTCATTGCAGAGCGCCCAGCTTAGCCAGATCATCAACAGTCTGATGCCCCCTCTCAGCTTTTCACCGCTCTCAAAACAACCACAGACCTGGAGAGGCAAGAGAGCCTTCATAAGGTAGAGAGGATATACAGTTAGAGTTTGTAACTCCCTCAGGCTGTCACACGCAGGAAATTTTAGTTGAAGATTAATTGTCACACAAATAAGTGTGATTAATGATTTAATTGTCTTTTTCTGTTCATTTTATGTGACTACAAGCTTTATCATAGTTTATTAATGCATATACAACTTATGAAAGAGAAGAGACACTCGTGGTGTTTAGCTTTGTAACTAAATCCATGTTAATGTCAATAAATGCTTATTGAAATGTTGTCGGTTGAATATTAAAAGTTTCGCACCTCAAGATAACCAGTTGGTGGCGCTAATTTTCTTCATGTGCATTTAAACCACAGCAGAAGAAAGGGGCGAGATTATGTAATAAGTTACAAGTCTAGTGACACCTGTATTACAATAACCCGTGCAGTTTATGAATATTTTCACAAACATGAATTCAGAAACATTTAATATCTGTGGAACTCTAGATATGGACTCTTGAGCTCATACTAGATTAGATCAGACACTTTTAATCTCCATTGAAAGAAATAGATTCGAGGAGAAATAACTAAAACGTGTTTTTGAAATACATAGAAAGCGAGAAACTTGAAGTGATTGAACTTTGACTGTTATTTTTATCAGGCATAGGCTGCAAACAAAGTTATCAAAGCTGAAAGCATGCTCCTTCATGTAATATAAACCAGAGAAACTGCCTGGTTCTCTTCATCTAGACTTGAATAATCCCTCCATGTCTCCCCTCCCTGCTGCCTTTTTTAACTCTGTCTGGCTCTGAAGATAAAAGCCACATAATAAATGAAAGACATTCAAATGTTTGTTCATTCATGTACAGTAACAAGTGGGTGTGAGTTGGTATCATTTGTTTGTGTTTGTTACTGAACAATATCAAAGAGATCAATACCTTAAATAACTCAGATTTTTCGTACGGGTGGTGTGAGCATGAGTCATAACAATGAAATTTCCATGACCTCATCTGATCTCTCTCCGGCAGTGGTCAGAGCGGAGACGATGTTTTTGCGCCTGGGAGCTCAAAGAGAAGGAGACTGGGAACCAGGAGGCTCTTCAGAGCGGACGTATCGTGCGTGTGTGCCCGCACCCGACCCCTGGTCACCTACCACAAGCCCAAACTGTTCACTTTCAACACCTACAACCCGGGCAGTCCACTGGTAGGTCATATGTCGGCTCCTTCTTCCCTTAGTCTGTGTCTAACCATCTTCATGCAATATGTACTGTAAATGTCAAAGCACAAATCTCAAGATTTTGTTTTCCAATATCTCAAAATAGATACAGCGCATGCACATATATCCTCCAACAATAGATTTCTGTATCTCAATATGGAATACCTAAATAAACCTATTTATTTACAATAAATCACCTTTGTCCTTTTATGTTAAAGGTTGAAAAGTTAATCAGTGTGACAGCATAAAGAAGTTATAAAACATATTTACTCATTTATTCAATTACATTTTTCACAGATTCGTGTGAAATGTGGCTTCAAAGTAGTCGGTCCTGGTCAGGCTTTAGTTGTTGAAAGCCATTTAGCTAAAATAGTTCACCAAATTAAATAGGAATTAATGTTTAAAGCCGGACACCGGCTTTTAATTAAACAACGATGTCTCGTGGGCTCACTTCACATAATCAAACGCATGGTGATATTTTAAAGCCGTAGCTTTGATTCAGCCTGTGGGCCAACACGTAGTGCCGCAAATAAAATCAGGGGGTGGCGATGGTGGTGTGTGTCAAGTGGTTGGCAAAACACTGCTAAGCTTCATACCCTTGTAGTAATGAACATTCATACAAATATATGTACATATTCAACACATTAAAATGTCGACATGCCTTTGGATATCCAACGCCAAAATATTTATAGAGTTTTAACATCTTGCTGAACACTGCTAATCTTGCTGGCATAGAAACCCAGAGTGATTAAATCTTCTCGAATAAGCAGCCCTCAGCCGCCACCATTGTGATATTGGCAGATGACAAAAAAAGCTTTTAACAGTTTAATTACATTGATCAGTGTGCTTCAGCAGAGATCAGTTTACTTAAAGCTTAATGACTCATTCCCAAACAAAACACACAAGAGAAGCCAAAGTAAACATTGTATAGGGAAAGTCTGTGTCCTGACTATTGAGCACGATGTGGTGAATATGTTTTCTCTCTTGTTTTCCTGCTCTTGTGCTGCAGGACTCGGGAAAATCCACGTCTACTCTCTCGTCATCTTCCTGTTCATATTGCTCTTCTTGTGACCCTGTGGTCCTCTGCTCTGATCCTGACTGCAGCTCCAGTACGGTCCTGTCTTCCAGCACCCTCAGCTCCAGACCTCACTCTGTGTCCTCTTTTTCATTTGGTAGGAGAAACACAGCTATTGTTGTACATGTGCAAGAGTTGTAAGCTGAGCAAGGCTTTTTTATGTTCACTTCTCCAGTGTTGTCTTAAAGGTACAGTTCTAAAGAGAAATTTATCTTTTTCTAGAGTTTTAATACTCGTAGATTCTGGGAAATAGAACAGTTATATTTCTTACTGTGCAGACACGTTGAAAAAAATGCTAATGTGTGACACGAGCTGTAGTAAACAATGGATGTACGTACTTTGATATGGGTTACATGACGTGTTGCCCTTGATTTTTTCCATCAAGAGATTCACTGAGTAAGTGATTATAAACATATAAGGTTGCTAAAATTCTTGTTTTACTTTGGCCACATACTTAAAACTGTGTTGTCTCCTCCCAGAAACCTCCATATGCCACTACGTACAGAGGGTCCAGGCCAGAGAAGAATGGTCCCAGAGACCTTTAGTTATCAACAACCGACCGTCCTGTCCAGCAGACTACAAAAGACGCAGCTCCACCCCCCTGCACAACAGTAAGATCCTTTCTTATACCAGCACTGATTACATATCCTATCTTATTCAATGGTGCTCTCTCCTCTTACATTCTACTTAGTCTACTTCTGCTCTAATTAACGTTGATCATACTTTCGTTTACATAACTCAGGACAGTTCAGGAATAACCTGCGGCATTGGAATCATTGTCAAGTGTTGAGTAATATAACAGTGAAAGGCAGAGGTGCCTCTGGATTTAAAAATCTATAGCCACAGTGTTATTATTCGTCTAACAAATAGGACCTTGCTGGCTCCACTTTGCTTTACTTTGATCAGTAAACTCTCTTTCAATAATGCCTTTTATAAGAATAGTACTGGTTGTACTTTTTTGTTGCGGTTTTGTTATTGCACAGCACAGAACACCATGAATAACTTATACATGAATCATTGGTGTTTGCTTTTCCATTCAAATGTATTGTTCATATATATAACTGTAAATAACGTCAGTTTCATTTGGAACTTTCTTTAGATCACATTGTCTTCGTATGATGATTCATACATAATTATAACAAACTGACAGTTCCTCATATTGAGACAATAGTTCCATTTACTTCTAACCAGTGAAGGGAAACAATAACTCTTAATAAAATGGATGCTTCAAAGTCGACTGCTCCGTTTGCTTGTTATCTCCCTGTGGACCATCATAATTGGTTCCTAGCACGTCAGATATCCACTGAGTCTGTATGAGGCTTCCAGCTGAGCAGCTGATGAAGCATTTTGCCAGTGTCAGTATGTGTCTTTGTATATTTGTCAGAAGCTAATACATCTGTATTCATATACCTGTGGCATAACGGTATGAAACAAAAGGTAGATTTTAGGTATCAATCTATTGATTCCTGTTTTGTGTTCCTTCCTTACTTCTGCCTCTCTCCTGCTTTTGTCTCTGATGAAATCTAAACCATTTTTTTATACTTCTACATTTGGCCAGCCCGTTATGTGTAATCTGATTACGGCAAATAAATCTGGTGTTGTAAGGGGAGAGGCACTTACTTGTACAAAAAATACAGCTAATGGTGAAGATTTTTAGTTAAGGAGCTTTTTCTCACTTGCGAAAAAGTGTAAAATCCCTATTAAACCCCCATTAACTCAGATTGTGTGTGTGTGTGTGTGTGTGTGTGTGTGTGTGTGTGTGTGTGTGTGTGTGTGTGTGTGTGTGTGTGTGTGTGTGTGTGTGTGTGTGTCATTATAGGTCACAAATACAAGCAAAATGCAAGGCATCCAAAAAACAGAGTCATGGGTCTGTCACCAATCAGGTTGTCAAGCTCTGCTCGGAGTAAACACAGCAGAGCCAATCAGAGGAAAAGGAAGAGCAGACACATCCATAGACTGATACAAGGTGTGTATGTACAGTGCAGGTCACATTGCATTGCAGGTAAATCCGTCTGTGATTAAATGGCGACAGTGAAATCAGCCAGGCTTTAGAGCCCAAGCGGGAAGATTGATTGCTACGGTTTATTGTCATCTGGACATTTTATTGGATTTATCAACAATGAAACTGATGACTGTGAACATGATTAACTTCTCTGTAGTTAGAGGAGAAGTCTGTGCTAACATTGTGGTTTAGTTACATTCAAGGTTGTAGTGCTATTTGTCTAAGAACAGAAGTGTGCATTTGATGTCTCCTACGGTGGCAAATTTACATAGAATAGTCAATAACGTATATTTTCACATCTTAAATTTAATGAAGTCAATGTAATCATGTTTTATAATCCTGCGATCTTCAACTGTTGTTCCGGATTACTCATCTCAAGTGCCATCGTCCGATTTTATTCATAACACTTTCCTGCAAATGTTTCCGAATAAAAACTTTTCCGTCTAATGAAATGTTAGACGGCATTTAATTTGAAACACATACAGCAAGTGTTGCGTTTGTATTAACAGCATAATGCAGTAGCTTTAATAGGGCAGAGGATCGGATCAAAACAACTGCAAACATTTTATTTCCTCGCTCGTGTTACGTGTAGGGATGATGTTCATGTTTCTCAAGAAGTGAGATTAGGGTTGAATTTTTGTTAAACTCATTAGAGTAAAGTTAAGATTTTATTTAATCTTCTTTATGGTAAATAGTGTCTGTTATAGCTACACACTAGTCTGATATGTGTGTTTGTGTCGAACCAGATAATGAAGATGTCCTGGACCAGCTCTGTTACCTAGAAGAAAGTTCAGATGATGTGCTGGAGGAAAACTACAGGCATGTTTCACGCAAGCAGGCCTTACAGGTAAAACGATGATTTTTGTATCACACCTGAGCATTAACTTTGTGTTAAGTTACACAGATGACATAGAGGCTAAAAGGTCACAAGGGTGAAAGACCAAAAGTGAAATTAGTTACAAATTACAGTGTTAGAAGCCTCTAACCTCACTAAGGGTTTAGTAATGGACTTATTTACTTTAAATTAAACAATTGCGTGCGATGAAGCATTTACAGAAAGCCTTTGTCACTGCAACCTGGCAATGTAAAATGACTTTGTAAGGGCGAACACTTCTGAATCATTGTGAACTGTCACGTTGGTCTTACTTCAACCTGGCCGTGTTCTCTTCTAGGGCTTCGTTCGCAAACGCCAGGGAGAGAGTGTGTACAACATCAACAACATTGTCATCCCCATGTCACTGGCTAAAGTGGAAAAGCTGCAGTACAAAGACATTCTAACTCCCAGGTATGGAACATGAAGGAGTTTTGTGTAACGGTCATAGACTGTATATAAAAGTGGACGTAGCTTCCGGCTCTGAAAAATGAGGCTGATGCGGAAGTGCCTTGAGCTATGATACCAACGGGTACCGCTAGAGGGCGACTCTAAAAAGCCTTCCCGTTCCATAGACTCCCAATCAACTAGTCTTGTGAAATTCTCAGTCAGTAAAATTTCTCCATGATTTATGTCGGTTTTGCTAGCTAAAATCGTTCCTTCTCATTAGTTTTCTGTCCGCCCATCTCAAAATAATCCGGTCATAAATTATAAACTAAGCTTCAAAAAGCTGTGTTTTTGGGGGCGTGTCTGTTTGATTGACAGATCTGTGGTGCAGTCAGGTTACGGCTATTGGTGGGCGGGACGTAGTATCCAAATAGATCGAGTCAGAAACCTCGCTCACTCCACCTCCCGCTCGCCCAAATATGGTCACTACCGCCTTGAAAAACGCTCGGGATTAGCAAGATGGCGCCGGCCGAATCCCAAACTCGAGGCTTCATAACGGCCGTTCACAAACCAGTGGGTGACGTCACTGCATGTTGCCGTTTGGTTACAGTTCATGAAATTCTCTCTGGAAAACTTATGGCCACACTTAAGGTTCATGAATTTTTCTGCCGCTTCTGCAGTACTTACTCATTTGAATAAATGCATTTTAATATTGTATATAGTAATTTAATATAAACTTGAACATTGGGTGCAAGCTTTATAAGTTTTACCCCAATTTCCAGGTTTTTACATCTAATTTGTAATAATATAATTTGCTCGTACTTGACTTTTACTGTTTTAAGTCATAGAAAGCGGTTTGGCTCACTGTCCATCATCGTCATCATAACAATAACAGACCAAGGTTTTCCTTCTCGCAGTTGGCGGGTAGTTGAAACCGAGTCTCTGATGGAGATGGTGGCAGAGGAGGAGGAGGAGGAGGAGGAGGAAGAGGAGGACAATGAGGAGGGGCAGGTAGTGTCTCATCACTTTGGACATGAACAATTTATTTTAATTTGTGAACAAACTATTATCTTCATCCCTCTGTGTTGTGTTGTACGCAGGTTGAGGATCTCAGTGATGAAGCTTTTGCTCAGAGGCACCTAGCTTTGGCGCATAGAGAGAAATTACGCTGGTCATCGTGGGGAAAGAGAAAATGCTGCAGGCGTCCTACAAGGTGGACACACACACACACACACACACACACACACACACACACACACACACACACACACACACACACACACACACACACACACACACACACACACACACACACACACACACACACACACACACAGGCTCAAAAATGTAGTGTAGTGTTTTCCTACCATTGTCTTGGGAGGCGGTCCGCCCCGCCGATGCAACTCCTGCCCCGTCCAAAAGAAACAAAAACGTATGTACTCATAGAACTGCAGTTACGTCTAGTAACTACTATTTATTTACTTAGTTCCTGTGCACTTGTTTTTATTTCAACTGTCTGTTTCTCTGTTTTCTTAAACATTTGAAATTTTGGTTAGCGTTTGTCCTATTTCAGTCTTTTATTAGAATATGATTACAAAGAGGTGCATTTTGACCAATAGAATAAATCCCTCACTGACAAATACTGTGCTGAAGATGCAGCTGTTTTAGCCGTGTTTTTATTTTGGTCTACATGTAAATATAGCTCAGTGGAATGTTGAGAAATGTTTTCAGAGTTTCATGGGGTACGCTTGTTTTTCCTCTCCAGATCTGGCAGCAGGCTATTAGGCAGTGGGGGCGGCATGTACACATCAGGCGAGGAGAGCTCTGTGGAGTGGAGTTGTGCTCAGCTGGATGCTGATGAACAGCCGAGGTCAGAGCAGCGGCTGGTAAGATCAAAAGCACTACAGCTGAAACGTTGAATCCCCCAAGACAGTGTGCCAATCCAGGTGACACAGGAAGGCAACTCATACACAAGTCAATGCACAGCAGGTTTCTTTTGGCTGTGACATTTTTAATGCCAATATATAACATTGTTTCCCTTCTGTCACTAATATACAGTTTAACATTGACTATTAGATTTTTCAACACTTGTCTCTTCTTATCTTATGTAAGAAGTTAACCTATTTAAAGGTGATTTTGGTGGGCTGACTTGCATTGTACATAGATCATTAGATTTTGTACAATTTCGTTTTGTGAATGGTTTTGTCGAAATTTCCTTTTGGAGTTTATTAAATACAAACCACATACAACTGTAGAATGAACTCCTTATGGAGGACAACCATAAAAAAAACAAAAAAAACAATAATAGGCAAAGGGTCATAGCAGTAAAATTATTCTCATGACATCAAAGAGATTAAAAAGAGGAACTCTGTCTAAAGAGGTTAAGTAACTATAAAGAGTAGATTGAGAAACATATTGCCTATAGATAATCATGTTTCACTTCAAACCCAAACATTGCTCAAACAATACTTTCTCTTAACATTCCCCATCAAAGATTAAGCAGTTTTTTTTGTGTGTCCTTCAGCAGAGAGGAAGAATATAAAGCAGCAAAAATGAGTTGAGAGTGAATCACTAGATGTTCCCATTTATCTTGCGTGAGCTACAAAGAGATGAGTTCTTGAGAGCCCACACAGATAATTGTCTCCACTCTTGTTTCATCTGATGATGCTCTGATTGCAGAGCTCTCCACTTTGGTTTGAAGATGGAATCAGTTGCGACTAAGCCAGACTTTCATAATCAACCTTCTCAACACCACAAACATCCCTTTCTTCACTGCTCTGCACTTTTTTATGTGATCCGGCACCCGCCATACCAGGCATGATTAAAGCACAACCTTCTGTCATGCACATATACAACACCACCATTACTTTATATTCAATGAAAGGTCTGATATGGAAACATCCCTCATAAGTTATAGTTCACAATTGAAAATGAGTTTTGAAATTCTACATGTATCCCTCTCATGAAAGTCATACATATACTGGTGAATACTATTAAAAAAAAAGAAAAAAGACATGATGCTTACTGACCGCATCACTGTCGTGCCAATAATCACGTTAAAGTACACCCTCTATACAACAAGTTACCAACCAAATAAAATATGTAATCTAAATGAATTCATATACCTATGTTTGAGGGCAATTCGCTCTCAAAATATACAACTTTTTTCTTTTTTTAGCAAGAGCTCCCGTTTCGATGGCAATACATGGGGTATGGCTAATAAATGGAAAACAATCAGTCGCCTTAGTGGAAGCGGATGCAATGTTTACCACTCCAGGAAGTAGACCAGCCCTTAGCAACCACCCAGCAAGAGAGGATTTCTAGTCCGTTTTATTGCTTTCTAGAGATTGTTTCTCAAACTGAATAAATACAGCACATAGAAACACTAAACTGCTTAGCTGGCGCAATCTCGTTGTAAGTAAGATATCTGCTGGAAAAAAAATATATTGATGGAGTCATGTGTTTTTAAGATTTTAGCACCGTGTCATGTGTTAAACATATCCGATCAAGTTAGCCGCCACTAGGACTAGCTGTAGTGTTACTGTACGGGTGCTCGGAGCGACAAAAAAAGGATCAAAAGAGACCAGATTTCGCCAAATGGGTCACAATTATTAGACCTATAACAAGTAAAAAAACAACAATATTTTATTGCATATGATATGAAATTCAACTCCAATTATATATTTCCATTGAGATGGAGGAGTGATATTTCTAGTGATGAGCAGGCTGTGATGCTTTATGGTGATTTGAGCACGTTCCAAATGCACAGTTGGACCAATCAGATCTCTGGGTCGGGAACTACTTGTTGTGTGATGTCACATCATATATACTCGGTGTACATGTGAGGAGAACACACGGAACTGAATTACATGAAACCACGAGTCCTCTCTGCCCTCCTGCAGCCTCAGATCCCCTGGGAGCCACGGGTATTTCCTTTGGACGAGGAAGAGGAAGTTGCCCTCCTCTCTGATAAACTGGAAAAAGTCCCGTGGGATTGGACAGAGTCGAGCACAGCCTCCTCCACATCAAAGAACTCCAACTCCCTTCTGTCCACATCTCAGTCATCTTGTCCCACACTGCCCTCTCATGGACAAAGCAGGAGCAGTTCACCCGATGGCAGCTGAGGTAGCAGTGCCTTCCTTTTTACATGATAGCTGGGAATTAATTCATGTTTATTGGTATGTTCATTTTTTTTTTTTTTTTCAAAATATTTTTCATCCTCAACAAATTCTTAATGTCTTCATACATTTGGCACATATTTAGTCATTCTTATAAATTAAGTCTTTAAACCATGTGTCTCTTCAATTTATAAATCACTTAAAATCATTTTATCACTCATTCAATAATTTTGTTACTCATTCATCCATCCAGTTATACGTTTATGGCTTTATTATGTATTATTATAATTTGTCTATGTGTTAATTTTAATTAGACATTTAGACTTTATTGTTTCATTAATTTTCATTCATGAAGACCGATTTCAGGCTTTTCATCAATTGAAGTTACGTCAATACAGAAGAGTGGACTCGAAACTAAACATTCAGAGTCAACATGTAGAGCTGCTTTTGACGGTTACTTATTGTATTCAGAATAATATATTTATCAATTAAATTAATCATTGTATGATTTCTTCTCCAGAACTCCTCACATCAGGGACCACAGCAGAAATCTGCCCTGAGGACCTTCACTGGGACATTTAATACATTCCATGAGGAAAGTGATTTAATGTATTTAATGCTAAATACTTTTAAGCAAAATTATTATTTTGTGAATATTGTGACACGTCACAGTAGTTTTAACTGAACTGTAAAGCTCCGGCTACATTTTCAGGTTTTAATATAAAAGAGGTACTGTGTGTAAAGTAATATACCAGCAACTCCACTACAGTTACAGGTTTGAAAACTATATGTAGTTGTCACATGCTATTTATTTACATAGTTGTCTTAAAATGTCCTTACTTATATTTGATTTAGATGTCCGTTTTAATTTCATATATTCTTTTTGTTTAAAGATGTTGTCAATTTAATATATGATTTTTTTATGAAAAAAAAGTAAGGTTGTTAGTAAACATTGTGGATGTCGTGCTTTAACATCTGGTTCATGTTTTTTTTTGGTTTGTTTTCCAAAGGCTAATTATTGCTCAGTAGAGTTTATGCTTTGTAGAGAGGCAGTGTGATGGTTCATGTTCTGATGTGGGAAGCTAATGAGGGATCATATCGTTGTTGCTGCACTAGCAGCCCCTACTGGTGGGTTTGAGGCCACGCTTGGAAGGAGCTGAGAACTGAGGGATCGCCCTCGATCTCCACATGCATCATCGTCCTCCAGTAAAGGATTTATTTTGTGTTGAAAATAAGCAGATAAAACTACTGTGTGTATCAGATCAAAACTTGGAAAGAAAGAAGAAAACCATAACTTAAAGGTTTCCTGAAGCCCATCTGGAGGTTTTTAACTGTAAGCAGAAATGGAAAAAAAAAATATATAAAATGGAGAAATTAGAAATTAAACGTGCATGCATAATTTGATCATTAAATAGAAAATCAGAAATTATAATTTGATGAAGTGTTAGTTGCTATTAAACACTTAGTCTACAAATGAACAAGTAAAGCATCTGGTCAGTAAAAAGCTCTACCGTTTTTCTTTCAGTAATGTGAAGGATGTTTGAAACTCCTGCTACGTCTGCCTCAATAGGATGTGATTTATAAAAGCTAATACTGGATGGACAAACCATTGCCAAGGTCATTTCAGTGATTTGCTTGATTACCATTTATGGAGGTCATAGTTTTTTTTAAGGTCACAGACCCAGTAAAACAGCTTTCACTCAGGTCCTGTATGCACAACCTCCTCTTAGAATATCCTTCACAGCCACCAGGAGGCCTACTGGGCAGATGGTAGTCAAGGTCATTCCTCTCATCTACATGTATGTATGTCATTTGCGTCACAGGGAGGGGGTACAGAAATAGACACTCAATTTTACAGAATTAATTTACAGATCATAATTGGCTGACTGCAGGTTTGACTAGGTGAAGATGGTTTATCTGTTCATTGAATTTAACCGGAATATTTCATAGAAAAAAAAAAATCATATATGGTCGAGAGTATCACGACAATGCCAACAAGTCAACACCTCATATTAACCCACTCCCCTCTCCTGTTAGACTTGGCAATAAAAAGCTGAAAAGCATCCAGATCTCTTGCTTCCCACCTGACCCGGACACCTCATCTCTCCATAGAAAGTGAAGGAGAGCCAACAGTTTCACCCCCATCTTTCTTCTCCTGAGCCACATCTGTCTAATTCCTGATAGCTGATGGGTAAAAATAACCTCAGATGGCCACATGTGGGCCATATTGCTTCTTCAAAGACAGTATAAGTCTACAAAATATTGTATCTACACTACATATACACCAAGATGAATGTGTATATACACTTAGCTGCATTTGATGAAATTAACAGAACAAACAGCAAGTGAATTATTGGTGAATTAGTGTTCATTCATACTCGTTTAATAGATAAACAGGCGTGTGCCATAGACTCAACTGTGTAGAGCAGTCATGTTACATGGCTGTAACTAAAGCAGTAACTCACTAGAGGGCGCTCTTCGACCAAAACATGTCTTCAACAGCCCACAGTCGAATTTATACAGCTTGATGTAAAGCAGCAACAATAATATCCTTCTGTAATATAACTGCTTTTATCACGTTAAAGAACCTTACCGTGTAAAATATAATGTAGATTTATTGTCCCCTATTTGTGAACATTAGGGGCTGTTTTTTTTGTTGATTTTTTTTTAGTTCCACAACACCATGCACCAGTAGAATCCAGAGTCAAACCATTTCTGGGAAGACCTGCCTATTTCTGATCTATTTTTTTTTTTTTTCAACATTTGAGCTGTTTAAGCACATAAGATAACATTTATGTGTGATTTGTGAAGTAAAGCACAAATATGCAATATGCATTACTAAAGTTATTTACTTACACTACATGTGTGCCATTAAGAGACAGCTACATTATGTCCCTAGGACATTCAAGCCAACATCCCACATTTTCTAACTTACTGTCAGCAGCTTCGAGAAAGTTGATCCCCGCAATACTTTTAAGTTTCCAATAAAAAAAAAATGAGAATCAATTCAAATTTTAGCTGCTTTTTTGTGGCTGCTTTTTTTTTTTTTTTCCAACAGAGGGTATTCGGGAGAAGCTCATTTTTAGCCTGTCAAACTAACGGCAAAAGGTTTCTTCATGCTTTATGTTTTGTTTTTGTTTTTTAAAGTAGCAAGTATTTTAACAATATGACTTATTTTTTGGAACCAGCAAAAAGCCAGACAGCTTAAGCCAGCACATTGCATCATTAAATTAGTTTTCACTGTTTTTTTTTTTTGCATGAAGTTGGACCAGCTGCTGTTGAGTAACAAGTTAATCAGTCTTTTACCTTTACGTTAACATTACACGTGGATGACTTCTCTCCTAATTGAAATGCACCCACACATATTTTTTATTTTTTTTTAATGTCGCCGTTATATTGCAGCCTCTGTGGTGATTTCTGCGACAGCACCGTAAAGACTGGTGTAAACCTACATCCGATCTGTCCGCGTCACTAGTCCGGTCATTACGGTAAACGCGGGCTGCGGAGCCTCGGAGTCCGACAGACCCGGAGTTGCACTGGAAGACACTGCGCCGAACAGGTACTGAATTTACACTTCTTTTTTTTATTTAAAAAAAAAAAAAAAAATTAATCTCTGTATCAGCTTCATACTGCAAACCTACGAATTCACGAATGGCACAACGACTATAAAGAAACGCGTGATATTGCCGGT